>NC_090440.1:1383872122-1384472122 GCF_031143425.1 Pleurodeles waltl
TTAAAGCAATTCATTTGCTGAAATATAAAGAGTAAAAAATTGCTATCAAGAAAACCTTTGTATTTCCAAAAAGGGCACAAGATAAGGTGTTGAGGAGCAGTGGTTATTTGCACATATCTGAATTCCGGGGTGACCAAACTAGCATGTGAATTACAGGGTATTTCTCAAATAGATGTCTTTTTTACACACTCTCCTATATTTGGAAGGAAAAAATGTAGAGAAAGACAAGGGGCAATAACACTTGTTTTGCTAATCTATGTTCCCCCAAGTCTCCTGATAAAAAAGATACCTCACTTGTGTGGGTAGGCCTAGCGCCCGCGACAGGAAACGCCCCAAAGCGCAACGTGGACACATCCAAATTTTTGGAAGAAAACAGAGGTGTTTTTTGCGAAGTGCCTACCTGCAGATTTTGGCCTCTAACTCAGCCGGCACCTATGGAAACCTACCAAACCTGTGCATTTCTGAAAACTAGAGACCTAGGGGAATCCAAGGAGGGGTGACTTGCGGGGCTCGGACCAGGTTCTGTTACCCAGAATCCTTTGCAAACCTCAAAATTTGGCTAAAAAAACACATGTCCCTCACATTTCTGTGGCAGAAAGTTCTGGAATCTGAGAGGAGCTACAAATTTCCTTCCACCCAGCGTTCCCCCAAGTCTCCCAATAAAAATGATACCTCACTTGCGTGGGTAGGCCTAGCGCCGGCGACAGGAAACACCCCAAAGCGCAACGTGGACACATCCTAAATTTTGGAAAAAAACAGAGGTGTTTTTTGCGAAGTGCCTACCTGTAGATTTTGGCCTCTAGCTCAGCCGGCACCTAGGGAAACCTACCAAACCTGTGCATTTCTGAAAACTAGAGACCTAGGGGAATCCAAGGAGGGGTGACTTGCGGGGCTCGGACCAGGTTCTGTTACCCAGAATCCTTTGCAAAACTCAAAATTTGGCTAAAAAAACACATGTCCCTCACATTTCTGTGGCAGAAAGTTCTGGAATCTGAGAGGAGCTACAAATTTCCTTCCACCCAGCGTTCCCCCAAGTCTCCCGATAAAAATGACACCTCACTTGCGTGGGTAGGCCTAGCGCCGGCGACAGGAAACACCCCAAAGCGCAACGTGGACACATCCTACATTTTGGAAAAAAACAGAGGTGTTTTTTGCGAAGTGCCTACCTGTAGATTTTGGCCTCTAGCTCAGCCGGCACCTAGGGAAACCTACCAAACCTGTGCATTTCTGAAAACTAGAGACCTAGGGGAATCCAAGGAGGGGTGACTTGCGGGGCTCGGACCAGGTTCTGTTACCCAGAATCCTTTGCAAACCTCAAAATTTGGCTAAAAAAACACATGTCCCTCACATTTCTGTGGCAGAAAGTTCTGGAATCTGAGAGGAGCTACAAATTTCCTTCCACCCAGCGTTCCCCCAAGTCTCCCGATAAAAATGACACCTCACTTGCGTGGGTAGGCCTAGCGCCGGCGACAGGAAACACCCCAAAGCGCAACGTGGACACATCCTAAATTTAGGAAAAAAACAGAGGTGTTTTTTGCGAAGTGCCTACCTGTAGATTTTGGCCTCTAGCTCAGCCGGCACCTAGGGAAACCTACCAAACCTGTGCATTTCTGAAAACTAGAGACCTAGGGGAATCCAAGGAGGGGTGACTTGCGGGGCTCGGACCAGGTTCTGTTACCCAGAATCCTTTGCAAACCTCAAAATTTGGCTAAAAAAACACATGTCCCTCACATTTCTGTGGCATAAAGTTCTGGAATCTGAGAGGAGCTACAAATTTCCTTCCACCCAGCGTTCCCCCAAGTCTCCCGATAAAAATGACACCTCACTTGCGTGGGTAGGCCTAGTGCCCGGCGACAGGAAACACCCCAAAGCGCAAGGTGGACACATCCTAAATTTTGGAAAAAACAGAGGTGTTTTTTGCGAAGTGCCTACCTGTAGATTTTGGCCTCTAGCTCAGCCGGCACCTAGGGAAACCTACCAAACCTGTGCATTTCTGAAAACTAGAGACCTAGGGGAATCCAAGGAGGGGTGACTTGCGGGGCTCGGACCAGGTTCTGTTACGCAGAATCCTTTGCAAACCTCAAAATTTGGCTAAAAAAACACATGTCCCTCACATTTCTGTGGCAGAAAGTTCTGGAATCTGAGAGGAGCTACAAATTTCCTTCCACCCAGCGTTCCCCCAAGTCTCCCGATAAAAATGATACCTCACTTGCGTGGGTAGGCCTAGCGCCGGCGACAGGAAACACCCCAAAGCGCAACGTGGACACATCCTAAATTTTGGAAAAAAACAGAGGTGTTTTTTGCGAAGTGCCTACCTGTAGATTTTGGCCTCTAGCTCAGCCGGCACCTAGGGAAACCTACCAAACCTGTGCATTTCTGAAAACTAGAGACCTAGGGGAATCCAAGGAGGGGTGACTTGCGGGGCTCGGACCAGGTTCTGTTACCCAGAATCCTTTGCAAACCTCAAAATTTGGCTAAAAAAACACATGTCCCTCACATTTTTGTGGCAGAAAGTTCTGGAATCTGAGAGGAGCTACAAATTTCCTTCCACCCAGCGTTCCCCCACGTCTCCCGATAAAAATGATACCTCACTTGCGTGGGTAGGCCTAGCGCCGGCGACAGGAAACACCCCAAAGCGCAACGTGGACACATCCTAAATTTTGGAAAAAAACAGAGGTGTTTTTTGCGAAGTGCCTACCTGTAGATTTTGGCCTCTAGCTCAGCCGGCACCTAGGGAAACCTACCAAACCTGTGCATTTCTGAAAACTAGAGACCTAGGGGAATCCAAGGAGGGGTGACTTGCGGGGCTCGGACCAGGTTCTGTTACCCAGAATCCTTTGCAAACCTCAAAATTTGGCTAAAAAAACACATGTCCCTCACATTTCTGTGGCAGAAAGTTCTGGAATCTGAGAGGAGCTACAAATTTCCTTCCACCCAGCGTTCCCCCAAGTCTCCCGATAAAAATGACACCTCACTTGCGTGGGTAGGCCTAGTGCCGGCGACAGGAAACACCCCAAAGCGCAACGTGGACACATCCTAAATTTTGGAAAAAAACAGAGGCTCGGGGAATCAGCTAGGTGTTTTTTGCGAAGTGCCTACCTGTAGATTTTGGCCTCTAGCTCAGCCGGCACCTAGGGAAAACTACCAAACCTGTGCATTTCTGAAAACTAGAGACCTAGGGGAATCCAAGGAGGGGTGACTTGCGGGGCTCGGACCAGGTTCTGTTACCCAGAATCCTTTGCAAACCTCAAAATTTGGCTAAAAAAACACATGTCCCTCACATTTTTGTGGCAGAAAGTTCTGGAATCTGAGAGGAGCTACAAATTTCCTTCCACCCAGCGTTCCCCCACGTCTCCCGATAAAAATGATACCTCACTTGTGTGGGTAGGCCTAGCGCCCGCAACAGGAAACCCCCCAAAGCGCAACGTGGACACATCACAGAGAACAGACCTGTTTTTAGCAAAGTGCCTACCTGTAGATTTTGGCCTGTAGCTCAGCCGCCACCTAGGGAAACCTACCAAACCTGTGCATTTCTGAAAACTAGAGACCTAGGGGAATCCAGGATGGGGTGACTTGTGTGGCTCGGACCAGGTTCTGTTACCCAGAATCCTTTGCAAACCTCAAAATTTGGCTAAAAAAACACATGTTCCTCACATTTCTGTGGCAGAAAGTTCTACAATCTGAGAGGAGCCACAAATTTCCTTCCACCCAGCGTTCCCCCACGTCTCCCGATAAAAATTATACCTCACTTGTGTGGGTAGGCCTAGTGCTCGCGACAGGAAATGGCCCAAAACACAACGTGGACACATCACATTTTTTCATAGAAAACAGTGCCTACGTGTGGATTTTGGCCTCTAGCTCAGCCGGCACCTGGGGAAACCTAGCAAACCAGCGCATTTTTGAAAACTAGAGACCTAGGGGAATCCAAGATGGGGTGATTTGCGGGGCTCTGACCAGGTTCTGTTACCCAGAATTCTTTGCAAACATCAAAATCTGGCTAAAAAACACTTTTTCCTCTCATTTCGGTGACAGAAAGTTCTGGAATCTGAGAGGAGCCATAAATTTCCTTCCACCAAGCGTTCCCCTAAGTCTCTCCATAAAAATGGTACCTCACTTGTGTGGGTAGGCCTAGCGCCCACAAAAGGAAATGGCCCAAAACACAACATATTTTTTCACAGAAAACAGAGGTGTTTTTTGCAAAGTGCCTACCTGTGGATTTTGGCCTCTAGCTCAGCCGGCACCTAGGGAAACCTACCAAACCTGTGCATTTCTGAAAACTAGAGACCTAGGGGAATCCAAGGAGGGGTGACTTGCGGGGCTCGGACCAGGTTCTGTTACCCAGAATCCTTTGCAAAACTCAAAATTTGGCTAAAAAAACACATGTCCCTCACATTTCTGTGGCAGAAAGTTCTGGAATCTGAGAGGAGCTACAAATTTCCTTCCACCCAGCGTTCCCCCAAGTCTCCCGATAAAAATGACACCTCACTTGCGTGGGTAGGCCTAGCGCCGGCGACAGGAAACACCCCAAAGCGCAACGTGGACACATCCTACATTTTGGAAAAAAACAGAGGTGTTTTTTGCGAAGTGCCTACCTGTAGATTTTGGCCTCTAGCTCAGCCGGCACCTAGGGAAACCTACCAAACCTGTGCATTTCTGAAAACTAGAGACCTAGGGGAATCCAAGGAGGGGTGACTTGCGGGGCTCGGACCAGGTTCTGTTACCCAGAATCCTTTGCAAACCTCAAAATTTGGCTAAAAAAACACATGTCCCTCACATTTCTGTGGCAGAAAGTTCTGGAATCTGAGAGGAGCTACAAATTTCCTTCCACCCAGCGTTCCCCCAAGTCTCCCGATAAAAATGACACCTCACTTGCGTGGGTAGGCCTAGCGCCGGCGACAGGAAACACCCCAAAGCGCAACGTGGACACATCCTAAATTTAGGAAAAAAACAGAGGTGTTTTTTGCGAAGTGCCTACCTGTAGATTTTGGCCTCTAGCTCAGCCGGCACCTAGGGAAACCTACCAAACCTGTGCATTTCTGAAAACTAGAGACCTAGGGGAATCCAAGGAGGGGTGACTTGCGGGGCTCGGACCAGGTTCTGTTACCCAGAATCCTTTGCAAACCTCAAAATTTGGCTAAAAAAACACATGTCCCTCACATTTCTGTGGCATAAAGTTCTGGAATCTGAGAGGAGCTACAAATTTCCTTCCACCCAGCGTTCCCCCAAGTCTCCCGATAAAAATGACACCTCACTTGCGTGGGTAGGCCTAGTGCCGGCGACAGGAAACACCCCAAAGCGCAAGGTGGACACATCCTAAATTTTGGAAAAAACAGAGGTGTTTTTTGCGAAGTGCCTACCTGTAGATTTTGGCCTCTAGCTCAGCCGGCACCTAGGGAAACCTACCAAACCTGTGCATTTCTGAAAACTAGAGACCTAGGGGAATCCAAGGAGGGGTGACTTGCGGGGCTCGGACCAGGTTCTGTTACGCAGAATCCTTTGCAAACCTCAAAATTTGGCTAAAAAAACACATGTCCCTCACATTTCTGTGGCAGAAAGTTCTGGAATCTGAGAGGAGCTACAAATTTCCTTCCACCCAGCGTTCCCCCAAGTCTCCCGATAAAAATGATACCTCACTTGCGTGGGTAGGCCTAGCGCCGGCGACAGGAAACACCCCAAAGCGCAACGTGGACACATCCTAAATTTTGGAAAAAAACAGAGGTGTTTTTTGCGAAGTGCCTACCTGTAGATTTTGGCCTCTAGCTCAGCCGGCACCTAGGGAAACCTACCAAACCTGTGCATTTCTGAAAACTAGAGACCTAGGGGAATCCAAGGAGGGGTGACTTGCGGGGCTCGGACCAGGTTCTGTTACCCAGAATCCTTTGCAAACCTCAAAATTTGGCTAAAAAAACACATGTCCCTCACATTTTTGTGGCAGAAAGTTCTGGAATCTGAGAGGAGCTACAAATTTCCTTCCACCCAGCGTTCCCCCACGTCTCCCGATAAAAATGATACCTCACTTGCGTGGGTAGGCCTAGCGCCGGCGACAGGAAACACCCCAAAGCGCAACGTGGACACATCCTAAATTTTGGAAAAAAACAGAGGTGTTTTTTGCGAAGTGCCTACCTGTAGATTTTGGCCTCTAGCTCAGCCGGCACCTAGGGAAACCTACCAAACCTGTGCATTTCTGAAAACTAGAGACCTAGGGGAATCCAAGGAGGGGTGACTTGCGGGGCTCGGACCAGGTTCTGTTACCCAGAATCCTTTGCAAACCTCAAAATTTGGCTAAAAAAACACATGTCCCTCACATTTCTGTGGCAGAAAGTTCTGGAATCTGAGAGGAGCTACAAATTTCCTTCCACCCAGCGTTCCCCCAAGTCTCCCGATAAAAATGACACCTCACTTGCGTGGGTAGGCCTAGTGCCGGCGACAGGAAACACCCCAAAGCGCAACGTGGACACATCCTAAATTTTGGAAAAAAACAGAGGCTCGGGGAATCAGCTAGGTGTTTTTTGCGAAGTGCCTACCTGTAGATTTTGGCCTCTAGCTCAGCCGGCACCTAGGGAAAACTACCAAACCTGTGCATTTCTGAAAACTAGAGACCTAGGGGAATCCAAGGAGGGGTGACTTGCGGGGCTCGGACCAGGTTCTGTTACCCAGAATCCTTTGCAAACCTCAAAATTTGGCTAAAAAAACACATGTCCCTCACATTTTTGTGGCAGAAAGTTCTGGAATCTGAGAGGAGCTACAAATTTCCTTCCACCCAGCGTTCCCCCACGTCTCCCGATAAAAATGATACCTCACTTGTGTGGGTAGGCCTAGCGCCCGCAACAGGAAACCCCCCAAAGCGCAACGTGGACACATCACAGAGAACAGACCTGTTTTTAGCAAAGTGCCTACCTGTAGATTTTGGCCTGTAGCTCAGCCGCCACCTAGGGAAACCTACCAAACCTGTGCATTTCTGAAAACTAGAGACCTAGGGGAATCCAGGATGGGGTGACTTGTGTGGCTCGGACCAGGTTCTGTTACCCAGAATCCTTTGCAAACCTCAAAATTTGGCTAAAAAAACACATGTTCCTCACATTTCTGTGGCAGAAAGTTCTACAATCTGAGAGGAGCCACAAATTTCCTTCCACCCAGCGTTCCCCCACGTCTCCCGATAAAAATTATACCTCACTTGTGTGGGTAGGCCTAGTGCTCGCGACAGGAAATGGCCCAAAACACAACGTGGACACATCACATTTTTTCATAGAAAACAGTGCCTACGTGTGGATTTTGGCCTCTAGCTCAGCCGGCACCTGGGGAAACCTAGCAAACCAGCGCATTTTTGAAAACTAGAGACCTAGGGGAATCCAAGATGGGGTGATTTGCGGGGCTCTGACCAGGTTCTGTTACCCAGAATTCTTTGCAAACATCAAAATCTGGCTAAAAAACACTTTTTCCTCTCATTTCGGTGACAGAAAGTTCTGGAATCTGAGAGGAGCCATAAATTTCCTTCCACCAAGCGTTCCCCTAAGTCTCTCCATAAAAATGGTACCTCACTTGTGTGGGTAGGCCTAGCGCCCACAAAAGGAAATGGCCCAAAACACAACATATTTTTTCACAGAAAACAGAGGTGTTTTTTGCAAAGTGCCTACCTGTGGATTTTGGCCTCTAGCTCAGCCGGCCCGGGGGGGGGGGGAATGCCCTAAAATAAATTTGACCCCCCACCCCCCCAAACCCCCCCTGCCCAGGTGCGACCCTTGCCTACGGGGTCGCTACCCCTGCGTGACATTGGCGCCAAAAAAACAAATTCCCGGTGCCTAGTGGTTTCTGCCCCCTTGGGGGCAGATTGACCTAAAATCGACCAATCTGCCCCCAAGGGGGGCAGAAATGGTCTAAACACAGTTTGCCCCCCAGGGGAGCGACCCTTGCCTGATGGGTCGCTCCCCATCTCTAAAAAAACAAACATACAAAAAAAAAAAACACACAAAAAAAATTTGCCCTGGCGCCTAGAGGTTTCTGCCCCCCCCTGGTGGCAGATCGGCCTAATAATAGGCCGATCTGCCCCCAGGGGGGGCAGAAATGGCCTAAAATAAATTTGCCCCCCGAACATCCACCCCCCGCCCCTGGAGCGACCCTTGCCTACGGGGTCGCTCCCCCTGCGTGACATTGGCGCCAAAAAACAAATCCCCGGTGCCTAGTGGTTTCTGCCCCCTTGGGGCAGATTGACCTAAAATCTACCAATCTGCCCCCAAGGGGGGCAGAAATGGTCTAAACACAATTTGCCCCCCAGGGGAGCGACCCTTGCCTGATGGGTCGCTCCCCATCTGTAAAAAAAAACCAAACAAACAAAAAAAAAAAACACACAAAAAAAATTTGCCCTGGCAACAAGAGGTTTCTGCCCCCCCTGGGGGTAGACCGGCCTAATACCAATAGGCCGATCTGCCCCCAGGGGGGGCAGAGATGGCCTAAAATAATTTTGCCCCCCCCGGGGAGCGACCCTTGACTACAAGGTCGCTCCCCTTGTGTGACGGCGCAAAAAAAAGATCCCTGGTGCCTAGTGGTTTCTGCCCCCCTTGGGGGCAGATTGACCTAAAATCGGCCGATCTGCCCCCAAAGCGGGCAGAAATGGCCTAAATACATTTTGCCCCTCCAGGGGAGCGACCCTTGTCCAAGGGGGTCGCTCCCCATCTGTAAAACAGAAAAACAAAAAAATCCCTGGTGCCTAGTGGTTTCTGCCCCCCTTGGGGGCAGATCAGCCGAATCAAAATAGGCTGATCTACCCCCCCCAGGGGGGCAGAAATGGCCTAAAATAATCCCCCCCCCACCCCCCCCCCCCAGGGAGCGACCCTTGCCTAAGGGGTCGCTCCCCTTGCGTGAAATTCACGCAAAAAAAAAAAAACTCCCTGGTGTCTAATGGTTTCTGCCCCCCTTGGGGGCAGATTGGGCTCATCAAAATAGGCCAATCTGCCCCCAAGGGGGGCAGAAATGGCCTAAATATAATTTGCGCCCTAGGGGAGCGACCCTTGCCTAAGGGGTCGCTCCCCACCTAAAAAAAAAAGAAAACACAACAAAAAAAAAAAAAAAAAAAAAAGATCCCTGGTGCCTAGAGGTTTCTGCCCCCCCTGGGGGCAGATCGGCCTAATAATAGGCCGATCTGTCCCCAGGCGGGGCAGAAAAGGCCTTCCCAAAAAATTGCCCCCCCTGGGAGCGACCCTTGCCAAAGGGGTCGCTTTGTTGCGTGACATACGCGCGCAAAAACAAACTCCCTGGTGTCTAATGGTTTCTGCCCCCCTTGGGGGCATATTGGCCTTATCAAAATAGGCCAATCTGCCCCCAAGGGGGGCAGAAATGGCCTAAATATATATTGCCCCGTAGGGGAGCGACCCTTGCCTAAGGGATCGCTCCCCACCTAAAAAAAAAGAAATCATCACAAAAAAAAAAAAAAAAAAAAAAGGTCCCTGGTGCCTAGAGGTTTCTGCCCCCCCTGGGGGCAGATCGGCCTAATAATAGGCCAATCTGCCCCCAGGGGGGGCAGAAAAGGCATTCCTAAAAAAATGCCCCCCTGGGAGCGACCCTTGCCCAAGGGGTCGCTCCCTTTTGCCAATTTCAAGGAAAAAAAAAAAAATCCCTGGTGTCTAGTGGGGTTTCAAAAGCCGGATTGCAAGCAATCCGGCTTTTGAAACCTGTGAGAGACTTCAAAGGGAAGGAAATACATTTCCTTCCCTTTGAAGCCTCTCGGGGCCTCCCCCATGGGATTGAAAAAGAAATGCAAAAGTATTTATTTTTCAATCGCGCTGGAAGCTCTGCTTCCAGCGCGATGGGGGAGACCCTGTGACTAATCAGCGCGCGCTCGCGCGCTGACGTCACAGGGGGGGTTGGGGGAGGTCGGGGGTGTGAGGGGAAGGGCTTCCCCTTCCATCCCTGACTTGGGGGGGTGGGGGGGAACCCCACAGAGGGAGCGAGAGCGCTCCCTCTGGGCTCTGTGCACAGGACGTAATGGTTACGTCCTGGGCACAGCAGCACTGTGCCTCAGGACGTAACCATTACGTCCTGGGCACAGAAGGGGTTAATGGATTTTTTTTTGACGGAGGCTTGAGGTAAGCATCTCTTGCAGCAGGTCTTTAAAACGTTTCCAACGGACACTGAAAAAAAGATGTCAAGGATAAAGGATATGGCAACACTGAGTAACCGCTCTCATGCTTGGTCAGTGATCAACTTTTATACCCCCAGCAAGCAATAGGATTATATCACTTGCATATAGCTGCTGTGGATTTAAGACGGGTGAGTGGCACTTAGACGGGGGGGAGTGCAATTTACAGAATCACCTTCTGGCATGGCACCACTCAGACTCCCTTGACGTAAGATGCCGACTCTGCAGATTGGGAAGAGTAGCTATTATTTACATTACATGCATCTTCCTGGCCCTACTACAGCAAAGAAAAATCTTCCCTCGCAGTGATTTTATTTGTGCAGGAGTTTGAACTTGAAGTCAGGCAGTAATAGCTAGTCTGAATCCGGATAATACAACACTGAACGTTTAAACTGTTAAGTTCCTCCTGATGGCCGTTGCTGAATTGGGCTCCACAAATTCCATTTGTACCACAAAAACTTAGGCCCATATTTCTACTTTTTGACGCAAAACTAAGCCGGCGCAGTTTTGCGTCAAAAATATTACCGCCGGCTAACGCCATTTTGGTGCGCCGTGCGGGCGTCATATTTATACTTTGACGCACAGCGGCGCAAACAGCAGGTGGGAGGCATTATTTTTTACGCACACCGCGGCGTCAAGTCCTAAGGGAAAACGATGTTAACGCGGCGGAAATGACTGTGGGTCGATTTACGACACCGCAAACCGGATATGCGCCTTTTTTTTGACGCAATGGCGTCAAAAACACAGGGAACACAGCCATTTCACCAGAGGAGAGCCAAAATGGATCCCAGACGGCACTACAGACCCCAGGAAGATGACAGCAGACCAGTAACCAGCCAGGAGGACCCACACAAGAACCAGGACACTTTTAAGAAGAAAAGAAAGTGTCGTTTCAGTGCAGAGGAGCAGGAAATTCTGGTTAAAGAGGTGACGGAACACCAGCACCAACTGTTTGTCACATCAAAGTTACCAATCAGTAGGAGAGAGGCTATATGGCAACAAATTGTTGACAAGATAAACAGTGTGGCAGAAGTACGCAGAACAGTCATCGAGTGCAGGAAACGCTGGCATGACTGCAAACGCAGGACCAAGGAAAAGATGGCCAGGAACAGGAAGGCAGCACTGCAGACTGGAGGTGGGAGTCCAGCACCACAGGAGGCCCTGGACCACATGGAGGAGATGGTCGCAGCCGTCATCCCTGAGGAGATCGTCACAGGGATTCAAGGACAGGACAGCACAGACTACCAGGACACAATGCACATGCAGGGTAAGTCGCATGGGGAATTATAATGCAATAATGTCAACTGTGAGCATGGGGGGGATACCGACCACTAAATGCATGGAAGTCATCTAATACATGGAGTGGCATGGGTAAAGGGGCACGGCAGGGGGGCATGGCCCGTTCTGAGAAGACCTGGGGCACACCATTACACAACACCAACAAGAGTCCCATGGGGGCATGCTGTCATGCCAACGATGGAGCAAAGGGAAAGCCACAACAGGAGGGAAGGCCACTACGTCAAACTGTCATCCTGGCACTCGTCAGCCAACATACCTCCTACATTAACTAGGGCCCTATTAGCAATCCTCTAGCCAAACCGACAACTGCAATGTAACTGCGACAACAGTTGCCACTACCACCTCTGATCTGTGTGCAGCTCAAGTAGCCAATGGCAGTAACCTCCCCATGGAACATACATACCTAAATTAGGGGGTGAGGATGACATCTGCAACAATCTCCTGAAACAAAAGGCCCCAGTACACTCAAAGGTCAATGCCCATAGTTGTCACAAACATCAGCCAAAGTAAACAACAATAGGAGCGACACAGCACTAAGGACACACCCATGCTGCATATGTCAAGGTCCATCCTGTGCCTGGGTAACAAGGCAACATCACAAATGTCATACTGCTCAGACAACAGCATTGAGGAGGGGACACATGTAACTGGTCACTGAAATACACCTGCACAAAGTTGCAGTAACTGTCCAAGTTCTGTGAGATGAGAAATTCAAGTGATGTTGTAGATGCACAGTAAAGACAAAGAGATGATTGGTTATTGGTGGGGTGGGAAGAGATGCATCTGATGTTGAAGGTTCTGTTTGATTTAATTAATGTTCACGCTGTTAGAAGTAGAGGCAGATTCCCTTAGACTTCAAGGGGTACAGATATCTGTGAAATTTCTTGCTAAACACATATTCCATTTCCTGGGAGACTTCTACTGGAGTCTTTCCTATGCTGACACCTTTTCATATTTCCAAATGTCCTTAAGACTTCATTTAAGCTATTCTCATTCCTTACTTAGAACTCACATTAGATGATTTTATAATAATTTCATGTTTAGGTGAGAGAACAGCCGTTTCTTTATGAAACACATTTCTAGTTCTGAGTTTCTGTATTGCAGTGGCTATTATTGCCTTGTATCTTAATCTATTAAAACTGAACCAATTGCAATATTTCAGCTTGCCACCTCTAATCTTGTATCTTTCAAATATTTTCATAACATGAATAATATTGGATTGATTATTGATTGACAATAACATTTCTTAAATTCAATCACCGATTCCTGCTCCTTATTGTGTAGCCAACTGTTTATTATTGTTAGTTCCTTCTGCATTTCAGTCAACTTAAAAAGATCCTTCAGATGAGAGATTGTAAATCATGCTCCTGTGTGCTCTCACCAGTCAAAGACATCCACTGCCACTAATCACAATGTCTGGAGATTTTTGTACAGGGCTGCTGATACTGCTCTGCAGGACAGCTGCAAGGAGGTGGGCAGCCAGCCAATTTGTTTATTGTATTGCAACATTTACATTTCACTTACTTTTGCTATGTGGAGCACTGAGGCCTTTGCCTATGTGTGTAGCATGCTTCCATGTAGGTGTGTGGTTGGAAGTGTGTTGTCTTTGTTTGATTCTATGAGGGTAATGTTTTCATGTTGTACGAGTTGACCACCTAGATGAGGTTATCATGTTTTGGGCAGCAGCACTTAGCGGTGTGATGAAAGTAGAAGTGTGAGAGATTAATCAATCAGTATTTATAAGGTGCAGCAAGTAACTCGATAGGGTATCCATTCGCTTGCAAGTCCCGGAGGCTTATTCCAACAGCCAGGTCTTGGGGGTCATTCAGAATTCCGAAAGTGAGGTGCTCGTCCGTTGTTGCGTGGAGAGGTTGTTCCAGGTTTTTGCTGTGATGTGAGAGAAGGAGCACCTTCCACTTCTGCTTTGGTAGATGCGGCGAGTATGGGCAAGTGAAAGGGAGGCAGAGCATTGCCTTCTCAATGGTTTGTGAAAGTTCATGCAGCGGTTTATACACGTGTCCTTGGTTGTGTACAGCCTTGTGTGGGTTAGTCAGCAGCTTCAATAGACATCTTTTTGATACGGGGAACCAGTGGAGTTGCCTGAGTTGGGGTGTGATGTGGGTACCTTGGGGAAGGCAGAGGATGAGTCTGGCTGCAGCATTCTTTATGGTCTGAAGTCCCTGTGCATCAGTTCCTACATAGAGGACATTGCAGTGTCGGCTGGTGATGAGGGCCTATGTCACGGTGTGTCTCATGTGCAGGGGTACTCACTTGAGGATCTTACGTAGCATGAGAAAAGTGAGGAACAAGGCGGGGAGACGGCATTGATCTGTGATTCCATAGTGAGCTTGCTGTCAAAAATGACTCTGAGGTTTCTGTCGTGGTCGGAGAGAGTGAGTGTGGGTCCTAGGTCTGATGGCCACCAGGAGTCCTTCCATGTGTTGCTGCTGTTGCCAAAGATCAATACTTCCATCTTCTCTGTGTTCAGCTGCAGGCAGTTGTTCTTCATTCAGTCAGCAATGCTTGCCATGCCTTTGTGGAAGTTCATTCTGGTGGTGGAGGGGTCCTCAGTGAGTGAGAGGATGAGTTGGGTGTTGTCTGTGTAGTAAATTATGCTGAGACTGCGGATTTCTGACAATGTTGGCCAGTGGGGCCATATATGCATTGAAGAGCATGGGGCTGAGCCGTGGGAGACACCAAATGTGATCTCCCTGGTTCAGACGTGAAAGATGTGAGGTGATCCATCTGAGCGCATCCCCTTGGATGCCGATGTGGTGGATTCTCTCAATCAGCATGTGGTGAGCAGGCACCTGGACACCTAGTTTGCCACTTGCCTGTGACTTCCAGTTCCTGCTTGTTTCAGACTGATCCAGTGACACCACAGATGCATGAGTTTCCCCTCCAGGGTTTTCGGGAACAGGTTTTCCCACTCACTGTTCTTCCTGCCAACAGAAGCCCCACCCACCCGAGATTCTGCTTAATGCAGGCCACGGCACCCAGGACATCAGCAGGCACCTAGCCTGCCTCTGGCCTGTGGCTTCCAGTTTCTGCTTGTTCCAGACTGATCCAGTGACATCGCAAACGCCTGGGGTTTCCCGCTGGAGTTTTTCCACTCACTGTTGTTCCCACCAACAGAAGCCCCACCCACCCCATGACCTACTCAATGCAGGTTGCAGTGCAACTGTGCAGCAGTTGCATGCAGCAGGCGTGCCACTGGCACACCAAATGCAAGCCCATCTGCATTTGTCTGTGCCTGGTCTGCGCCCAGCGCCATGACCCTTGCCCTTCCTCCCCCTGAAGATACACCATTGCTGAACTCTATACCCTCCCCCACAGATGCCGCAACAAACCCTGCCATCGCGCCTACCCAAGTTTTATTTTAGGACCTTGCACTTATTGCCAGTTCACCTGACAAAGCATACACATCAGCCCATCGACCAGCCCCACCCCACCCCGAACACACCAAAGCATTCCACTGAATTATGGGACTCATTGCCACCCTCACACCCGACATCGTCTGTCTCACTGAGACCTGGCTCAGCCCTCCATCTGCCCCAGACAATGCTGCAGTGATCCCTGACAGATACACAATCACTCACCAGGACTACACCAACAAGCTGGGAGGAGGAACAGCCATCATCCACATAGAGACCATATAGTGCACCACCACCACCGACAACATCACCACCCCATGTAACATCTCAACTTCAAGCTCCACACAGATGACAAAATACCCATCAGAGGCACCCTCACATACCGACCACCAGGCCTGGGCTCCAGCTTCTGCAGCACCATCGCAGACTTCATTGCACCCCTAGCCCTAGACTCTAAGGACGACATCTTCCTCAGTGACCTAAATTTACACTTTGATGACCCCAATGAAAACAACACTGCACTCGACCTATGAGCAGCCTCGGATTGACCCAGATCGTCCACGGCCCTACACACACTACAGGACACATGCTGGACCCCATTTTCAACTCCAGCAACTGCATTAAATACAGCCATGTCACAAACCTCACATGGGTGATCAATCTATTGTCCGCTTTAGCATCTTCAGCCCCACACCGCCACCCCCAAGGTGACCAACACCCCATACCGGAGGTGGAACAAAATCTCAGAAACCAGCTGGGTGGATGCCTTCATCAGCTCCAACCCTGCTACCACCACCAACCTCGAACAGAGAGTGCAAAACCTCAATGCCTGAATCACCAATTGTGCCATAGTCTTCATCAAGAGCAACAGCCAGCAAAAATCCCCCAGAAAGGTTAGCTGTAAGCCCAAGAACTCAGAACAGTGAAACTAGACAGCAAACTGCTGGAAAGGACATGGTGCACCAGTAAGGACACCTCCGACAGATCAGCCTTCAAGACCTCCCTCAAACTCTACCACCACCTGCTGATGGCAACAAAGAAGAAAGTCCTTGCTGCAAGCATTGAAACCTATACAAACTACACCAAGGAACTTTTCAACATTGTTAAGGAATTCTCCAACCCAGCTGCCAGTGAAAACAACATCACAGGAGCTGCGACAACCTTGCCCATTTCTTCCATGACAAGACTGCAACCATATACAGAAAGTTTGCACCCAATCCGATGGAGTTCCTTGACAGATATGCCACCACCGCAACCGACACAACCAACACACTGACCATCTGTAACATCCTTCTGACCTAGGACATCACCTCTGCCATGAGACCCAGGCTCACACCACAACTTCAACCTTGGAAACCAAAGCTCGACCAGGAACTCACTACCCTACTCAACACCTCTACACCACTGCAACATTTCCCAATGCCTGGAAACACACCAAAGTCAGACCACAACTCAAAAAACTCTCCGCCAATCCCAGTAAACCCAAACACTTCCTGCCAATCTCCCTGATCCCATTCCAAGTGATGGTACTAGAAAAGTTCATCAACAAGCAACTCATGACATACCTGGAGCAGAACCAACGCCTCCCAATCCGGCTTTCGCAGCAATCACAGCACTGAAACTGCCTGATCGCAGCCACCGATGACATCTAAACCCTTCTAAATGAAGGAGAAAAAGTAGCTTTGATCCTCTTCGACCTTACAGCAGCCTTTGACACCATACCCCACCACAAGATGGTTGAAAGACTCCACCACATTGACAAGTGCTCGGATATAGACACACTGTTTATAATTTTCATGAAGTTGTCAGCTTTGAAAAGCCCTGCAAGGCCTTTTCTGGTATTTCATATGGTTATTGTCTACTTAGCTGGTTATTGTCTACTTAGTTGGCTACTTCACTGGCTTCTCCATTCTGAAATATTTTGTTTAAAGTTGACAGTTCTTATTAGGCATGGGTTGGAGGCAGAAATAAGGTGGCTAGACTTTGTTGCTATCATCCCAGAGTCTCCCAGAGATGTCAAGAAGTGATCATAGTATGTAGCTTGTTTGGACCTCCAGTGGTGGACTAAATTAAAGTCATGAGGCAGATTTCTTCAGTTATTCCATGCCTGTCCAGTGGTCTAGGTGACAAACTGCTGTGGACTGTTACTATATGGGTGATGGACATGGTCTGTGGCAGTTTTGTCTTATATGAATAAGAGTGTCAACAAAATTTTAAAAATCATTGCCCAAAATATCAATTAACAAAAATGCAATTGTACAAAAAGTAGAGTAGGCTATGATGAAATGCTTCAGGATGTTTGACAAATACGGAGTGTTTTTTATTTCATCAAAACAAACTTGATCAGGAGGAACAGTGAGAATTTTCTGGTGTGATCTAAAGGCTGTTCTTGTCTTATCGCAGACCGGACTAATTATCTGTGGTTGATCATTTGTAATGGGCATCCTTTAGTTACTATTTACTTCTGTTTTAAAACGGCATCATTGTTATAAAGTATGACAAAATTAGTTATGATAGTTCATCGGGTACATGTTATATCCATATGCTATAACCAGAGCCACTGGAATTATGGGACAGGAAAGTACCACATTATGTGGTAGAGTTGACCAAACTGTACGCAAGAAAAGGCAAATCATGTGGCATAATGAGGCACATTTTTGACAGTATGAACTCATTGTGTTGTCATTTGTACACATGTTAAAAATTAACTGGGCAAAGGTTTCACCTCATTAGTACCAATTTAACACAAAAATACGAAAATAAGCAATTGAAAGGTAACACGTCAACCTTTGTGATGGGCTTTGTACTGCTCAGCAACACGTGATGCTGCTTGTTAGTAACTTTTAATCCGTTTGAAAAATGTTATGTTAAAATCTGCAGATTATGCAATTGATGATGGATTATTTTGGCAAATGCAATAAATTCATGAATATTCGCAAAACGTGGCAACCATAGAATCGCATAATTCCAGTAGCTAGCTATACCTTTTTCAAGCCTGCTATTTCAACAGAGCCGAGGATTAATTGGATTAGTTAAATGAGGCCCTAACATTTATCACTTACAAGCTATTCAAAGTTTCAAGGGTTTAAAACATCTTAGTACAACAAACAAATTAGTACAAAAAGTAAAGGGAAAATGAAATAACTGGGAAAAAATAATGGTTTGGCGATTTAGCAAATGCAAATTATGTAAGGTAAACTTGTAAACACTGTAATAACTGCTTCAATCAAGCTAAATGTAAGTTTACAATTCTATGTTAGGTAAAATAAGAAAGATCCCAAATACTATGCTCATCCGTGTGCCAGTGGGTTCAGGTGGCAGGCATTGCCGCTCATTTTTGCTGATCAGGACTTATCTTAAACATTTAAACTTTGACCCAGGAGCTCAGAAAGGCAGAAAAGGGAAAAAAAAGAGGAAAAGAAAGCCAGAAAAGAGTGGAAAGGGAGAACGCATGGATAAGTAGCTTACAAGACTGCAGTAAAGAGGCAGGAAGTGTATGGTGGTTGAAGAAGGAGGTCTGAGATGAAACCGAGAGTAGCCAACCATGGTCATTGGCAAAGTCGATGTGCAGCAGTGGGCTCCAATAAACATGCTAAGCCAAGCACTCAAGATTTTTGTGAATTAAATACTGAGCCATGGGAACTCACCACTTGACTCAACTTCAATAGTTACTGTGTAAAAAGGCCAGCCAACAGGATAATAGTGAAGTTCACAGACTGTGAGATCCTTTAGGTCAGCTCTTCTCCAGTTGAGAGTGTGGAACGAGTTATTACGTAAGCAAGACCAGATCATATCACAGCACACCATACCACACCATACCATACCACACCACATCCTACCATACCATACCATACCATACTATACCATACCATACCTTACCTTACCCTAGGTCCGCACTAAACTAGAAGACCTGCTGTTCCACATTGAGAAAGTTGATGAGTGTGGGCCAGCAAGAGGCTGAATAAGACAGGGGAACGTCATATAAAGTACTGGCAGTGAGGATCAAAGTCTGGACCATTTGCAGCACGTCACCGGTAAGATTGAGACAGCGATGCTGAGACTCAGATACATGTGCAGTCAGAAAGTTAAGAATGAGGCACCAGTGGTTAGACACAGAGAGGCACCTGTGCTGGAAATAAGTCTGAGATTTATTTGCAGATGGTGACACATTCGACTGACACACTGGATGGAGTGTGGTTGCAAGGACAAATCCTAAAAATAGTGGAGAGAGGAAATGCACATCTTATTGACATCATATGGAGTGACTACACAGGCAGTGATGCCAGAATGCTATCATATCCCTCACTAAGAGGGGAATGGGACTAGTGCTCAGTCACAACACAGGTGTCGCTTTTATGTAATTTATACAAGTAAACATATTTATGTATTCAATTTACTATTCATGTCTAAAGCAAATAGCCTTGTACATTACTAGTTCGTGAATGCAGAGTAGAGTACTGGTACTGTACTGAGCGATCCACAACACAGTGAAACAGTGCTGGGCCAGAAGTATGCTTCTGGCCTATCCTGGCTCGTATTAGCAGGCGGAGGTTCTTCCTCGTCCTGCAAACACTTCCTCGATGATAAACTAATGGATTTTTTTAATGGATTTTTTTTTCACGGAGGCTTGAGGTAAGCATCTCTTGCAGCAGGTCTTTAAAACGTTTCCAACGGACACTGAAAAAAAGATGTCAAGGATAAAGGATATGGCAACACTGAGTAACCGCTCTCATGCTTGGTCAGTGATCAACTTTTATACCCCCAGCAAGCAATAGGCTTATATCACTTGCATATAGCTGCTGTGGATTCAAGACGGGTGAGTGGCACTTAGACGGGGGGGAGTGCAATTTACAGAATCACCTTCTGGAATGGCACCACTCAGACTCCCTTGACGTAAGATGCCGACTCTGCAGATTGGGAAGAGTAGCTATTATTTACATTACATGCATCTTCCTGGCCCTACTACAGCAAAGAAAAATCTTCCCTCGCAGTGATTTTATTTGTGCAGGAGTTTGAACTTGAAGTCAGGCAGTAATAGCTAGTCTGAATCCGGATAATACAACACTGAACGTTTAAACTGTTAAGTTCCTCCTGATGGCCGTGGCTGAATTGGGCTCCACAAATTCCATTTGTACCACAAAAACTTAGGCCCATATTTCTACTTTTTGACGCAAAACTAAGCCGGCGCAGTTTTGCGTCAAAAATATTACCGCCGGCTAACGCCATTTTGGCGCACCGTGCGGGCGTCATATTTATACTTTGACGCACAGCGGCGCAAACAGCAGGTGGGAGGCATTATTTTTTACGCACACCGCGGCGTCAAGTCCTAAGGGAAAACGATGTTAACGCGGCGGAAATGACTGTGGGTCGATTTACGACACCGCAAACCGGATATGCGCCTTTTTTTTGACGCAATGGCGTCAAAAACACAGGGAACACAGCCATTTCACCAGAGGAGAGCCAAAATGGATCCCAGACGGCACTACAGACCCCAGGAAGATGACAGCAGACCAGTAACCAGCCAGGAGGACCCACACAAGAACCAGGACACTTTTAAGAAGAAAAGAAAGTGTCGTTTCAGTGCAGAGGAGCAGGAAATTCTGGTTAAAGAGGTGACGGAACACCAGCACCAACTGTTTGTCACATCAAAGTTACCAATCAGTAGGAGAGAGGCTATATGGCAACAAATTGTTGACAAGATAAACAGTGTGGCAGAAGTACGCAGAACAGTCATCGAGTGCAGGAAACGCTGGCATGACTGCAAACGCAGGACCAAGGAAAAGATGGCCAGGAACAGGAAGGCAGCACTGCAGACTGGAGGGGGGAGTCCAGCACCACAGGAGGCCCTGGACCACATGGAGGAGATGGTCGCAGCCGTCATCCCTGAGGAGATCGTCACAGGGATTCAAGGACAGGACAGCACAGACTACCAGGACACAATGCACATGCAGGGTAAGTCGCATGGGGAATTATAATGCAATAATGTCAACTGTGAGCATGGGGGGATACCGACCACTAAATGCATGGAAGTCATCTAATACATGGAGTGGCATGGGTAAAGGGGCACGGCAGGGGGGCATGGCCCGTTCTGAGAAGACCTGGGGCACACCATTACACAACACCAACAAGAGTCCCATGGGGGCATGCTGTCATGCCAACGATGGAGCAAAGGGAAAGCCACAACAGGAGGGAAGGCCACTACGTCAAACTGTCATCCTGGCACTCGTCAGCCAACATACCTCCTACATTAACTAGGGCCCTATTAGCAATCCTCTAGCCAAACCGACAACTGCAATGTAACTGCGACAACAGTTGCCACTACCACCTCTGATCTGTGTGCAGCTCAAGTAGCCAATGGCAGTAACCTCCCCATGGAACATACATACCTAAATTAGGGGGTGAGGATGACATCTGCAACAATCTCCTGAAACAAAAGGCCCCAGTACACTCAAATGTCAATGCCCATAGTTGTCACAAACATCAGCCAAAGTAAACAACAATAGGAGCGACACAGCACTAAGGACACACCCATGCTGCATATGTCAGGGTCCATCCTGTGCCTGGGTAACAAGGCAACATCACAAATGTCATACTGCTCAGACAACAGCATTGAGGAGGGGACACATGTAACTGGTCACTGAAATACACCTGCACAATCAGACGATGATATAGGACACTGATACGACTATCAGGGCAATCCAATGTAACACACATTACCCAACATCAGCAGGACCCATTAACAATGTCAACATCCATATCAGATCATAACATTGCCATGCATAGGATATGCAACATGTCATTTACATTTAAGTCGATGTGAACGATCAGGGATTGGGGCAGGTCCTGATAGTTAAGTGTGCTGCCAGGGCCATCAGAACACCCACAGCCAGTGAAAGGTCTCACCATGAGAATGGATATACACGGAGGGTCGAGTAGGACAAGAAGGTGGCAATTCTCTGTTTGGCATAAAGCAACACCTAGAGGCGATGAGGCTGACAAGTCTGATAACTCAATAACATACATGTGACACACAGGTGGGCCATAGGCCTGAAACAATGCCCATCTGAAGGACTGCAGATATTAATACAAAACAAGATCACAAAGTGAATTCATCAAAAGGCAGGCACGTCACGTCAAAATTGTCACAACACAGACACACTAATTGTACCCTGTTTCATTGCAGAGGAAGATGGATCTCCTGCCGATATGCCTGTCCCAGATTTCCCTGATGACATGGATGACGAGCCGATAAACATTCCCCAGGAGACTATCCAAAAGGTCCTTGAAACCCTCCAGACCCCACCTTCAGTCACAAGGAGGAGCACAGAACAAGCAGCCATCGCAGAGGACCCACCCACCACCCCAATTGTAAGACCTGCCAGCTCCAATACAGCTGAGGACTCAGACGACATTGGCACCAGCTTTGAGAGAACTGTAGTTGGAGTACAGCGGGAGCTGGCCAAGGAGGTGCGGGTGAGGATGCAAACTATGGCAGCCAGAATTGAGGGGGGGCGTTCGTGCATGATGTCATCTGCAGATCAGGCAGCAGCTATGCAAGCCCTAACATCTATCTTGCAGGAACTGCAGAAAACCCAGAAGGAAATCAGCACAGCTGTAATACAGTTGACCCAACACCTACAACAGCAATCCTGTCAACGCGTGCACGAATGCAACATTGAACCCCTCAGGGCCGACCTGGCTGCCTACCATCGTGATGTGGCTGCTATTCTCAAGAACCAGCAGGCCCTCCTTGCAGCAGTACTGCCCTTAAGACCTTCTCGGGGAGCAGCCACCGGGATGTCTGACTCCACTTCTTCTAACACTGAGGTGTGTTGCCCCTTCACAACCAACAACAACAAGGACAAAGCAGGCAACACACACATCAGAAGAAGAAGACATGGAACAGATCACATTCACAAGGAAAATGACCCGGAAGCACTAGTCCCTGCCACATGGCCAACTATTACCAAAGTCCTACGTTTTGAAACATGACAGTCTTACAATAACTGTACTCAAGCACTGTTCTGCTAACCACTGTATAACTTGTCACCCAGCCCAGTGATTGTCTCTCTCCTACTCATTGGCTAAGTCTGTCCCTCTGCACTGTCTGAAACAGCAACCCCAGCATGACAAAAGCATTTTGGTAAACCCTTGTGTTGGATCACAATGGAAGAAATCACTATAATGGACTCACAATCATGGACAATGTACATATAGCACTACAGCACTTTTCAATAAATAGCACTTACACAACAAATCTGTCTCTGGGTAATGTGACATATCAACTGCGCAGTAGATAATTGAAATGTCCCTACTGTCAAATAACGTAGCTTGTCAATACAACTGTCCAGATATTATGTAGTTAGAGAAATCTGCACAGTGACCATGATTGCATCATACTCTGCCCATCCTGAGGGAATAATCTGATGAAGTGAGAAACCATAGACCACCATGCTGTGTTGGACAGAAGAATACTTCTTCAGGTGATAACTAAGTCATCAAATAGTGCCCGCTAAATGTTGTCAACGTGCAATAATAACACAATAAACATGCCACACTAATCTAAGTAAACACTAAAAAAAACTGCACAAATGAAGGTGTCTGAGTTAACATACAAATAGGTAATCATGCCGAACTGTGTCACAAATGATTTATGAGGGTCATGAAGTCAAGAATACAAGATTGCCAATGAGAACTCATCTTCTAAGGGTGTGCATGATCATCACACTGCAGTCAGACCTAAAACTGTTTCCCCAATATCAAGACTGGAAGCACTGTTAGTGACTTTGAAAACACACTTATCAACAGAAACACATTGGGATCCATATTAACTGTGATTGGTGGTTGCAACAAAGGGTAGACACTTTGCAAGGTAGCTCTGGGTTACCTGCCAATCGTACAGCTCAGTTGGGATTTGTTTGTAGCATTGGACACAGATGTTATGGTACAAAATAGATGTACACGGAATCCAAACCCACGATCAAGTACCATTCAACACATACTATTAAGGGGTAACCAAATATTTATTAAAAGCTAACCATAGATGAGGAAACTGAAGGAAAAATCTTACCTACCCTAATCTACCCTGACTACTCATTACCCACAACTGTCCCTAACTAACCTAAGCTACACTTACTTATCACATGTAGCGAAACGTTCTAAACATCTACCCCCACCCCCCTTATGAGATGGGACACATTGAGGACACCACATACTAACCTAAACACATACTATACAATCCTAAACAAATATATCTTTTTTTGGTAAATTTTTTTATTTTTATGTTTTTTGCTTTTTTTGGTATTTTTTTGTTTTTTTACACACAAGAACCCAAACATAGCCCCCCACCCTCCACCCACACATGTAATAAGTCAAAAAAGAAACAAGCAGGACCTCCTACCCCCCACCCACTAACACTGACTAAACTAACAGCCTATACTAACCTAACACTAAGCCCCCTAAGCCCACTAACTGTAAGAACAAGGAAAGAGGAGGGAGGGGAGGGTATAATGACCATCTATTCAACTGTCTAGAGGTTGGCACTCCGGAGGCTCCTCTTGATATCCTTGACCCGCCATTTAATGTGCCGCACATCCCGGCTCAGGTGGCTCACCTTGCGCAGCACTTTGTCCATCTTGTGTTCAAGTCTATTGAAGGCTGCAGGGTCAACAGCTGGAGCAGTGGCAGTCTGGGTACCGGTGGAGGAGGTCTGTGTGGGCTGTCCTGCAACGGTGGCAATGCTGGGGCCAGGAAGTCCAGCAGATGTAGATTCAACAGAGGCAGCTGTGGGTGGGGCCACCTGGCTCTGATTGGTGGTTGTTTCTGTGGTGGCTGTGGTGGGCACAGTAGGCCCACCCTGTGGGAAGGCTCGCCATGCCCCAGAGGCACGTTCATGGCGATATCGCCGGGCCATCCTCCGGAACCCCGACTCCACCAGCAGGATGTGCTGGTATTGCATAGCCCGACGCTGAAATTCACTGACCTGGTCTGGAGTCATGTTAGCTGCTGTGAAGACAAATGCAGATATGCCACATTAGTAACTGCATTGTGTGAAACAACACAGCAAGTTAATCAGACATTACATCTACTGTACTTCTAACAGCTCATATCACGATACAGAGCATCGAATGTCCCTGAGGAAGTACATGGCAGGCCAGACAACAAAGGTCACATCACACAAAGCACATTCATAACCCACAAGATGGGTAACAACTGGCTTTGACTTGCAATCTGAGTTCTGACAGTTAACATCTAAGAATCATGCAGCATTTCCTCCGCCAAGAGCTGGGCTACAAATGTCAGTGTACGGAAAGCAAAACTAAAGCCACATGGTCTGCAAGATGTAACTGGACTTTCCAGTATGGTACCAAGTGCCAAACATGAGTGTGTGTATACTACTATGCAACCAAACCGTCACTTATTCACAGGTATGTGTAACATACTAGTAGCATCAATACTAGGTACCCCATTCACAAACCCATGGCCGTGTTTGAGGGCGGGCGGTGGATACACAACTATAATTTGCCAACAACATGTACACCGAGGAGTGTATAGGCTAATCCACACATGTTTGTCTCTATAGACACACCACAGGTAAGGTCTATCTACAATTTGGAGTCAGCAAACCCTAGAGCACTCATAGGGTCAGACATGTCAGGAAAATCAGAACTTAGTACACAACATATACTTCCAGTGAGGCCTGACTTACATCAGACACAGAGTTGCCAGAACACCCATGATCATGAATTGCATGCACACCTAGGCCATTACACTCAGGTTCCACAGACTTGATGCACTACATGTGAAAGTACATGCTGCTAGGAGGTTTTACCTAATGTTTCAAAATTACGTAGGTAAATAGTGAAGCAGATGTCTATTGGGAAGCTATTAGCTCCACCAATCTTAGAGAATGTGGGTCTGACAGGCTGACTAAATAGGGGCTGACTTCCATTGTGACTCTTGGTGATACAAGTGTCAGAGACATGACTATCCCCTGTACTCACAGTGGGGCCTACTGGGATGCCCTACAATCCCTACATGATACCATTGGATAAGCATTGGCTAACTCAAAACATGTGAGAACTTCATTCCCACTCATGGAACAAGTAAAAAACTTGCCCACAGCATCACACCTTGCTATGCGTCCAACTCAGACGAGTCCATAACCAGCAAACACAACACATAACAGACATATCAACACTTAGGGGGTGATTCTAACTTTGGCGGGCGGCGGAGGCCGCCCGCCAAAGTCCCCCCAACAGAATACCGCTACGCGGTCAGAAGACCGCCGCGGTTATTCTGTGTTTCCCGCTGGGCTGGCGGGCGACCGCCAGAAGGACGCCCGCCAGCCCAGCGGGAAACCCCTTCCCACGAGGAAGCCGGCTCCGAATGGAGCCGGCGGAGTGGGAAGGGTGCGACGGGTGCAGTAGCACCCGTCGCGATTTTCAGTGTCTGCATGGCAAATCTTTTAGGGGCCCTCTTACGGGGGCCCCTGCAGTGCCCATGCCATTGGCATGGGCACTGCAGGGGACCCCAGGGGCCCCACGACACCCCTCACCGCCATCTTGTTCCTGGCGACAGGATGGCGGTGAGGGGGTCGGAATCCCCATGGCGGCGCAGCAAGCTGCGCCGCCATGGAGAATTCCTCAGGGCAGCGGAAAACCGGCGGAAGACCGCCGGTCTTCCGTTTCTGACCGCGGCCATACCGCCGCGGTCAGAATGCCCTTGGGAGCACTGCCAGCCTGTTGGCGGTGCTCCCGCGGTCGTTGACCCTGGCGGTCAATGACCGCCAGGGTCAGAATGACCCCCTTACTGTAGTGGTCGGGGTCCTAAAATGTCGCCACCTCTCCCACAGTGTAGGGCGCCGGTCCACCTGTAAGGTATGGAAGGAAGAAATGTGCTCAAAATCTGTGCACAGTGCACCATTTTCAGTATCATTTACAATGTGTAGGCTGAATAAGGAAATGGCAGCCATTCAGACATGATGGTACTGCATCTGATATTTCACGGGCAACTTGTACATAGCATGGGTCTCCTGTGACTGTTACACACATATCTGCACACATACATTGGCCCTAACTATCATGTGGTTGCAAACTTGCCCCATAATTGGTGACCACTAACAAATATGGAGTCTAATCGTCTCATCGTGTGCATCCAAGAGAAACATTCAATGCCTGGTTACTTGAGGACTGCATTACATGCCTTGTGGCCATGACACATTTAGTGCACATAGGCCCAATGTACAGAGGGAGGGGCATGGACTCCTGTAAGCCATCCTGTTGTTACAGTATAGTCAACTGATGTGGCCCAGCTATGGTGATTTGCACCAACCATGCAGATGTAAAGCCATGTGCATAGACTTGGACTGCCATCCATATTTGGATTGTGACTCAACCGATTCCAACAAACATCTTAAGATGTTAGCTGAGGGCACCTTACACCTTTTCACGATGTTTTCAAATCATGAACTGACATGTATCCCAAAAGATCAAGAAACACAATAATCCCACACATTCATAGTACTTCTGTGAACGCTTTCCTTCCACACTCACCAGACTAACATGAGACCAATTTTTGAGCCACTTTGCTATTATCAATTGACGTGAAGGCAGCACTCATTTTCTGCATCATGTAGTGATTATAAAGTCAGTCTAGCAATTGCGTCAACATAGTTGGCCTAAATGTTGGTACATCTGTACTTCTCTGTCAATAATACCCTATACTGTATAGACATGATTGGCTCCTATTTTGTTATCTGTGCTGACAAAAAGGCCGCACCAATTTCCTTCATGGTAAAGTTACCTGTAAGTTTGCTGAGCACGTGCTACCGACAGTGCCACCAATCATGATTCCCAGGTGGTCCAAGAGATCCTGCTCCCTGGTGATGAGGTCAGCCCACCGGTGCTTCAGCTGGTGGTCACCCCTCTGGCTGGCATACACATGCTGCAGTTGATGCAGCACCTTTCCACACCAGATTCTGCGCGCCTCTGTCGGGTACCCCTGGATGACCCTGCCCCCTGCCTGGATCATGAGCGGCAAGAAATGTGTCACCAGCCAGATGAAGCCCCCCAACTCCTCTTCCCCCATCCTGCCAAGACGTGGCCTACCAGACATACTTATAATTGAAGAGAAGGAATAGGGGTAAAAGAAATAGAAAGGGGAAATGGGTGAAAGTAGGGGTAAAAAGACAGAAAAAAAGTAAACCTAAACACTAAAAGAGGCCAACTATCCCCAAACTAACACTACCCACAACAGACTCCCACAAACAAGAAATACACAAGATAAATGGACAAATGTAGACAAAACACAGTACTACAGTATACACAAACAAAATTTATTTCACAAAAGGACTTTACAGATAGCACACAGGACAAATACAGCACAAAATCTCTGGACAACACTCTCTACACAGCCACACAGTCTAGAAGGATCATAGACTGCAAAGTGAAAGTGAAAGTACACCCACTGTACATGATCTGTAAACAGGATATCCTATTACATCACTTCCTGTATGAAAAGTCCCGCCTTTTTCGCGTTATGCATCATTTTTTGTTGCACAAAACTGTATTTGCGTCATTTTTTTTGACGCACAGACGTGAATAAGAACCCGCATCCACATAATGATACATGGACTGTACAAATATCTGGATGCGGGCTAAATTTCACTCCTGTGCGTCAAAAAAAATGACGCAAATACAGTTTTGGTCAACAAAAAATGACGCACACCGCTAGGGACGTCAAAATTACAGTGCATTAACTGGTTGGGGCATTTTTACTTCTTTTTTGGTTATTTTACATTTGGAACACATCAGAGATTGGCTAATTAAAGACAGTATGGTGTTGATGGTGTATTTTCACATGTGTGACATCATACTGCAGCGGAACATCATCCACTACACCCTTCACAGTATGTTCACAGTTGGCTGACGTCATAGATGGTCATAAGTGTGGCCTACATATATGTGTGGCACAAATTGTGCATGTTTGCCATAAGGAGAGGATAGCAATGTGATGCACATATGTACAATACCTAATTGCCTTTGGCTCAAAGTGTGTGCTTTGACAACTAATGTGTTGGTTGACCAAGTGTGTGTGTACATCACATGAAGCATTATTGTACATTTGGTTGTATGAATGTGACGTCCATGTGTCCAACCCTAAGATGCAAGTAAAAATTGGAATGAGCAAGGGCATATGTTAGTCATACATGTAGCAACACCCGCAAAGTATACTTCCAAGTTTTAGGGTCACGTAGACACCACATGTGACATAGCATGCACCAGTTGGATGGCAGATGCATGTTCATGTCAAAGATCCACAATTTCTACATCCTATGTCCTAGAGTATAGGTAACAGCTTCCTAGGCACTAGTTGATGAATCCCACAGTGAGTCATACACATGCATTGAGGAAGTGGGTACCATGTTGTTTGCACAGACAGACAAGGGTCAATCTCATATGTATGATGACACCACAGTTGAGGCCATAGAAGTAAGCCCCAACTATCAAGTGGCTGTGGTGGACCAGCATACAAGACAGCACGTGTCCACATATTCCAGTGATCAATTGCACATAGGTGTCTTGTTCATGTGTGTGGTCCAATGATGATCCTGTAGATTTTTTGGGATGTAATTTGTCACAGTTCGGACCAGGTCTCATCATGAGTCAGTGACAGTTATTCCTGTAACTACTGAGTATCCTTTGTTGATCAATGTGAGTAAAGTAGATGTGGACATGTGAACCAACATGTGGATGGTCCCACCCTGTCACTAAAGACGTGTAATGAGACAGTCAACAGGGCAACCTTGGTGTGCTGAGTGAGATAATGTCTCAATTGTCATGTTCCGGCAGGTGTCATTACAAAATTTGTACACAGGTTGGCCTCTGCACTTCCCACTGCATCTGGGAACATCACAGCCTCTGTGCTGTTTATTATCGCAGCTATTCACCACACACGGCCCATCACTATGTTGTGCACACTGTGATGCTGTGTGTGAACTGTCATGGTTCTGACATTTGTGTATTAGTCATGTACATTATCACAGGTTGCTGG
The DNA here is from genome assembly GCF_031143425.1 of Pleurodeles waltl. Lineage (NCBI taxonomy): Eukaryota > Metazoa > Chordata > Amphibia > Caudata > Salamandridae > Pleurodeles > Pleurodeles waltl. The sequence goes on from NC_090440.1 coordinate 1,383,901,982, forward strand.
TTGTGCTGAAAGCCCCGTACCCAATCCCTGCCTATGACCCTGGGACACTGTCACACTTTGTCATTCATGCATAAATGCAACCCAGACAAGGGATGGGCCATGAATTTTGCATTTCCAAGAGGATTTAACTCAAATGGTACAGTTAAAAGGCAGATGATGCTATACAATGTAGTTGTATATGCATGGTAGAAGCCCATGCCCAATGCCCCCTCATGAATGGCAGGTTTGCTAACGGAAGTGTGGTACATATGTAGACACAGGGATACTTTAGTGTGAGGCACAGGCAGTTGCCAGTCAGGCTGACAGAATGCAAGATGATTCAGGAGCCAGCTACTGGACAAGTTACATGATCAGTGGTCTGACTGAGACTGTTTGGAGGACAAACTAGACAGTTGACATGTCAATCTGTGTACGTCCTGTGTTTTTGAAGGTGACAAATGAACCCAAGGGCTTTGTTACACGGCTTAATTACTATCAATGGTTGACGATGTATTTGACATAATGGCAACTCCTATGCTGTTCCAGGCATCATCAGGGGCAGTGCTTTTTGTAATGGGTGGTGTGCATGGAGGTGATCACAGCTGTGGGCTACATCTGTTTCTCACCAGTCCTGTAGGTGAGACTTGCATTCTAAGGGCCAACAGACATTTTCACAAGGGGAAGCAATCTACATGTGCTAACAGGGCTTTGAAACTAGAAGACAGTGTATAAATTGACCTGACGTCCATACAGTCAGATGTTCTTTGACAATGGCACCCCTTAGGAAAGGGTGTAGCACACTGGTTTGCTAATGTTGGTCTGTGTTTGTAGAGGAGGTATTATCAGGGTACACATCTTAGTATTCCAGGGACCTCTTCCGACAGGTGGGTTGTGACCAGGTGCATGGGTGTGTCAGGAGTTAGGAAATGGGCTGACATGTGCATGGAATGTCATGTGCGCAATGCATGTCATATGTGTGGCACTTGTGCTGTCTATGTTCTGCTTCTCTGGAACTCTAGTCACAGATATTCCTTGCAAATATTGGATGCAGTTGGACTGACTGCTGTCAAGGGTCTTGTCAGACATTCCTGTTAGTGATGCCAAAGCACATTGACATCCTCATGTATGAGGCTTGTTTTCCCCTTATTGAGTGATGGTGTCATAGTTGTGTGCCATATGCTGCGTTGGACCTTGCTTTCAACATGTATGTGTGAAATAGTTGTGGTCCTCTGCTATCGGCCTTCAAAGGAGATATGTACATGATATATGTCATTAAGAGTGTGTGTGTATGTGACCATTGTATGTTAGGCATCACATAAGCTCTGGGATGTTCTGTGTCCTACTCAGTATCTCAGCAATGCTCCATGAGGCAACACTCATATTCTGATAAGTAGAGATGAAGGTGTGTAAAAAGGAATAGCCAGACCATGACATGGTGATTATAATAGGTGTTTATTTAAATTAGTTAACTAAAGTGGTGAAGGTGATCATATTCAGAAGAAATTATTTACAATCTGTTGCCGCCTGCATATACCAGCAGCTGTGTTCTGTAGTTCCCCCTCCTGTTGCAGGCCAGCATCCTCCTCTTCCTCCTCTTCAGGCATGTGTGGCTCTGGTTCCAGGAGGGGAATGTTTCTTCTGATGCAAATGTTGTGCAAGATTGCACATGTGAGGATGATCCTACAGACCATCTCGGGGGAATATAGGAGGCTACCACCAGTGATGTCGAGGCACCGGAACCTTGACTTGAGGATGCCGAAGGTCCGCTCGACAATGCTGTGTGTCCTCCTATGGGCCTCGTTGTATGCACGCTCTGCAGCTGTACTCGGGTTGCCAAATGGTGTCATAATCCATGGCTGGATGCCATACCCCTGATCAGCTGCAAGAGAAATTGAATGGGATCATGTTGATGTAGATGGCACTATTGAAAAGACCTTTAATGGCAGTAGTTGTCTTGTGTTGTCTGTGACTCTTTTGTGTACTAATGTGACATCTTATGCTTGTAGGCTATACCATCTGCATTGTGTTGTTTCCTTGGCTGAACAAGTGTTTGTCTGCTAACCATTTGTCAGCAGTATGTTTTGGGATTTGCAGTACAGTGTGCCCTCCCTAGCATTGTGACTTATGATACAGGTGTCCGTGTGTCTTCACTGGGGGTGAGATGATAGTTCCATGCACAGTTAAAATTGAAACAAAAGTGTTGTTAACACGTTCATATCAAAGTACCCTGGACATCCCATACCTTTAGACTTAGGCAATGTATTATTGTAAAGGTCATTGGGACACTTACAATTTGCAAGGTGACATTTAGGCAACCACACTCATTGACGACTTCACATTAGGCTGTACAGTGAATTTCGATGTGTGACAGGTTCAATGGTGACTTAAGAAACATGGCTAGCGATGTCACGACCTCAGTGTGTTCCTGTCGACATGCTGCTGTTGTGGTGTATGTGTTGTGTGTCCTAGAGGGTTGCTGTGCAGTGTGTAAATAAGCAGGTTTTTGTACTTACCAACAAGTAGTCCATTGCCATACTGTCCATCCTGGAAGTGTTCATTGATGGTGCAGTGACGGAAGATGTATGAGTCATGTACACTCCCAGGATATTTAGCCATGATGTTGGTGATCAATCCTTGGTGATCGACTAGATCGACTATGGCCTGCACGTTGATGGAATGTGTGTGCTTCCTGTTGCGGTAGAGGTGTTCATTTGCAGCAGGTGGCACGAGGCGTACATGTGTGCAGTCGATTGCACCAAGGACGTGTTGGAAGCCACTGATTGCATAGAACCCCTGTTTAGTTTCCTGCTGCTTCTGCAGTGTGTTAGGGAAGCAGATGTGGCGGGGTGTCAGTCAAATGATGGCGTCCAGTACTTTGGGCAAAAAGGCGGAGAATGATGGTTGTGATATTCCGCCAACCAGGGCACCAGTTGTTTGAAAAGAGCCACTTGCCAGCATATAAAGTACGGCAAGCAGCTTTGTCTCTGTTGGGATGGTGCGGGGTGTCACCAAAGTGGGGGCCAACTGCTGTTCAATGTTTCGCAGCAGCTGCTGAATGGCCTGCCAGTTCAACCGGTACCTCTGTATGATGTTGTGTTCCCTGAGTCCCTGAAGGGTTTTTCTTGGGCAGAATATCCTCTCCTGCCTTCTGCGCTGCCTTTGGGGTCCCTGCTGGTGGTGTTGTAGCTGCTGTTGTTGCTGCTGGGCTCTGCGTCTGCGTGCATGCTGGAATAGAATCACCTCCGTTGCTCCCTGTTGCTGCTCTGCTGTTTGTTCTGTGTGTTCTGATTAAATACAGGTGTGTTTGCCCCATTTTAACACCTGCCCTGACCCAGGCGTTAATTTTTTACGCAAATCGAGCTGTACGTCATTTTCTGGGTCCGCCTCCCGGACGTGCGTCATTTTTGCCCCAAAGCATAAATACGACGCATGGCCCTTTAAGCCATTTTTTGGACGGGAACGCCTACGTTGCATATAATTAACGCAAGGCGGGTTGCCGCATCCAAAAAATGACGCACACAGTGGAATTTTGTCATCCGCGGGCTCGGGCGTCAAAGTTTAAATACGGGCAACGTTTGCGCTGATTGTGCGTCAAAATTTTTGACGCACAATCAGCGCAGAGGGAGTATAAATATGCCCCTTAAGCTTTACTATCTGATCAACTCAGCTACTAAAAAACATCTGAGTCACTTTGTGGGTACTCTACAGCGCCACTCTGTATTTACCAGGCCTCAAGTAGATCCGTGCGTGGCATTTCTTTGGGCATTTACCACTTCACCTTGGAGTATCTTGCTGTTCTCAGTAGTGTCGCACTCCGTCTTGTGCACTTTGCAGAATGCACGAAGAGCACACAAGGGGCGCTCTTGAGTTTCCTCTTTCTTGCTTATTTGCACAGCACAAACTGGGTGTTTAAAACGAATGTTGTAATGCTCCACTCATTCCGCTCTGCAACAGAAGCAGGGGGCATTCTTTTACTGGGTTTTCTTTTTAGCGCATTACAATGCATTTCATAATAATGCTGGCAGACATGTTATGTGCCTCCTGCATTATGACTCTCCATTCATGACTGTAGCCCATAAATCCTTCTCGGCAGAGCACTTTGTGACAGCGAATGAATCAACTTCAGTTAATTATTTTTGATACTGTATAATGCAATCTGCAAATGAAAGGTGATAATATCTGAAGTATTATTGGGATATTCTGCTATTCACCTGTGCACATTTCTCTTCTCTTGGACGCTGAAATACTTGTTTTTGGTATACCTGTCTTTTTTTAAAATGCAGCTCTGCATCATGCATTTTATATTGTACTCTGTTTTTACAATGGGTTTTCCTGGTTTTTATTGTTGCTCTGATTATTTATCAGGGTTACGCTTGATGTTGAAGGTTTTAATTAACCGAACAATAAAAATACTCTACTGTGTGATGGACATGAACCATGGCAGTTCTGTCTTATATGAGTGTGAGTGAAAAAGACTTCAAGAAAAATCATTGACCAAAATATCATTGTCAAAGCACAAAAGCACACCACATTCCCTCCACTTTAAGGGATTGGAGGGTTAATGATGTTTGGGTCTCTAGGTACTCAGTGGAAGGTAACCCCTCCTTGGTCTTTCTCCCAGATAAAGATGATAGTGCCAGGCGAAGGAGTTTTAAAATCACCTTGTGGCAACATTATAAGAGAATGTGGTGACACCAGATGCTTGCAAATTCAAGCAGTTGTATTGCAAAGGTGACACCACCAAGAGCTCCCTGACCTTCCTTTCTAAAAAAAATAAGGGATGGGGACTCAGTGGGTCCACGTACAACCCCAACTTGCACCCTGGTCGCCCCTTAGCTCGCGGCAGAATGTCTTTTCTCTGCATGTATCTCCCTATAATCTAAGGGCCAGAGGTTCGAGTCCAGGATTGGCAGATTCATACTTTATTTCTTCTGATGTTGATAGCGTGACTCTTCTCAACATTTTAAAAAGCCCTATTATTCAAGCTCAGTGCAAATGTAGAGGTTGGTCATGCTTCCTGTGGTGATTTCTTAGTTAACTGTTGTAGTTGCGGGTCCGAGGAGCAGCTGTGTGCTTTGAAGCTCTAGGTTAAGCAGGCAGCTTTTTGCTTTAAGGCTCAGGTTAAAGCAGGTAGATGTGTGCTTTGAAGCCCTTGCTGACATTAGCGAGCTTTTAGTCTCTAAGTAAAGCGAGCTGCTGTGAGTGCTTTGAAGCCGTGGGTAAAGCAAAAAGACGTGTACCTTGAAGCATCATCTAAAGCTAGGATGTATATGCGTTGAGGAAGTCTTACAAGATGCTTGATGCTTCTCAACCCTGGATCAATTATAGACGTGCGCTCTTTCATTCTGAGCTAAGAAGCGCTCTGGTTTTCAGGTGTGCGACAGGCACATTGCCTTGTGTTGTTGGTCCTGACTGATGCTGAGCTGCGTGCTTTTCAGACGTGTGTCAAACGTAATAATTAATTTTAGCAAGGAGAAATCCATCTAGTCGCTGAAAGGTGTTAATATTCACCTGCTCAGTGGTGCACATTTTAGCAACCAAGAAATGAAGAAAAAAAATCGGAGCAACGAGTGTTTGAATGCGCGCAGGTGTTGGAGCTATCTCGCTAGTTCATCTTGTCAATAGGGATCTCTGCACTGTTTGAACCTGGGCCTGTAATGTAGCTCTGTACCTTACCGCAATGGGTCAATAAACAAAACAAAACTGTGCACTTTTCTGCCAAGGGTCAAAGAGAGATGTGAATGTTTCTGTACTGTGAGTCGTTTATGAATTGTTAAAGGTTTCATCTGTCTGATAGTCGTGGAGCTGTGTACTTTTAAGACTTTGGCTAAGCATGAAACTGTAATTTTCAGTCCTAGGTTAACCACCTAGCTGCTGGGCCTTCCCCCCCCCCCCAGTGCTGAGCACTTTTTTTTAGCTATTTGGGGTAGTTCGCGCTTAGGCCTTCATAACTTTTTGTCCACAGAAGCTATCCACGCCAAATTTTAGTCCTTTTTTCCAACATCCTAGAGACTCTAAGGGTACCCAGAGTTTGTGGGTTCCCCTGGCAGAGGCCAAGAAATTAGCCAAAATAAAGCTAAAATTTTGTTTTTTTCAAAATAATGGGAAAAAAGGGCCACTGAAGAAAGCATGTGTTTTTTCCCTGAAAATGGCATCAACAAAGGATTTGTGGTGCTAAAGTCACCATCTTCCCAGCTTTCAGGAACTGGCAGACTTGAATCAGAAACCACAGTTTCAACACAATTTTGGCATTTTGCTGGGACATATCACATTTTTACAATTTTTTTGTGCTTTTCGGCTTCTTCCAGTTAGTGACAGAAATGGGTGTGAAACCAATGATGGATCCCGGACAGCTAAACATTTCTGAAAAGTAGACAAAATTCTGAATGCAGCAAGCAGTCATTTGTGTAGATCCTTTAAGGTTTTCCTACAGAAAGTAACAGCTAAAATAAAAATATATTGAAATTAAGGTGAAAAAAGAGCCATTTCCGGCCACATTTTCTTCTATAACTTTTTCCAGCTATGGCAGATTTTTTAAAGCAATATACCGTTACGCCTGCTGGACTCTTTCAGTTGTGGGGATATATAGGGCTTGTAGGTTAATCAAGAACCCTAGGTACCCAGAGACACTAAAGGAGCTGCACCTTGCAATGGGTCTTCATTGTATACCGGGAATACAGCAATTCATGTGGTGAAATATAAAGACTGAAAAATAGGTAGCAAGGAAACCTTTGTATTTCCATAATGGGCACAAGATAAGGTGTTGAGAAGCAGTGGTTATTTGCACATCTCTGAATTCTGGGGTCCCCATACTAGCATGTGAATTTCAGGGCATTTCTACAATAGACTTCTTTTTTACACACTGTCTTGTATTAGGAAGGACAAAATGTAGAGAAAGACAAGGAGCAATAACATTTGTTCTGCTATTCTGTGTTCCCCCAAGTCTTCCGATAAAAATGGTACCTCACTTGTGAGGGTAGGCGTACTGCCTGCAACAGGAAACTCAAAATGGACACATTACATTTTTACATTCAAATCTGACGTGTTTTTGGGAAAGTGCCTATCTGTGGTCTTTGGCCTCAGCTCAGCCGGCACCTAGGGAAACCTACCAAACCTGTGCATTTTTTAAAACTAGACACCTAGGGGAATCCAGGATGGGGTGACTTGTGGGGCTCTCACCAAGTTCTGTTACCCAGAATGCTTTGCAAACCTCAACATTTGGCAAATAAAACACTTTTTCCTCATATTTCGGTGCTGTAAAGTTCTGGAATCTGAGAGGAGCCAAAAACTTCCTTCTACCCAGCATTCCCACAAGTCTACAGATAAAAATGGTATCTCACTTGTGTGGGTAGGCCTAGTGCCTGCGACAGAAAATGCCCCAAAACACAACGTGGACACATCACATTTTCCCAAAGAAAACAAACTTGTTTTTTGCAAAGTGCCTAGCTGTGGTCTTTGGCCTCTAACTCAGGGAAACTTAGCAAAACTATACATTTTTGAAAACTAGACATCTAGGGAAATTCAGAATAGGGTAACATATGGCACTCTCACCAGATTCTATTACCCAGAATCCTTTGCAAACCTCAATATTTGGCAAAAAAAAAAAACACTTTTTCCTCACCTTTCGGTGATAGAAAGTTCTGTAATCTGAGAGGAGTCACAAATTTGCATCCACCCAGCATTCCCACAAGTCTCCTGATAAAAATGGTACCTCACTTGTGTGGGTTGGCCTAGTGCCCGTGTCAGGGAAAGATAACACAACGGTCAATGTTGGTCTTGCATGAGGGCAACTGTTGATCCTGGGGTGATCCATTCCTGACCCTGGACTAGATACAGGCACTCAAGTGGGGTAGCGTTTTTATCAGGACAGGTTAGGAAACACTGGGTGGTAGGAATTTTGTGGATCCCAGTACATTCCTGTAGTTTGTGTGAAGAAATGCAAGACAAAATAGAGTTTTTCTTCAAAATTTCAGCTTTGTAGGGTATTCTGGGTAAGAAATCTTTGGGGAATTCACACAAGTCACACCTCTGTGGACTCCACCAGATGTTCAGTTTCCAGAAATGTCTGGATTTGGTAGATTTCCCTATATGGCCACCGAGTACAGGACCAAAAAACGCAGGTGCCTGTCTTGATATCTCCACAATACGATGTGGGCGGTGGAAATTGGGGCTGAACTAAATTGGGGAGCTCCCAAAAGAGCACTCTCTCTGTGCTTGATGCCACATGCACCTGCTCTCTGGTTTGGGCTAACCTGCTATTGTCCCGCTGCACAGACTGTACTTGTGAAGGGAAAGGCGGACTGTCTTCATCACCTCCCTCATAATCACTGGAAGAGGAGTTATCAAATGGGACTCCTCCAAATGAAAAATCACTCCCAGAGTCTATGCCACTGTCCTATCCCTCAGATGCTGTCTCAGTATCTGCTTCCTCAGTCTCGGATCCTATGTCAGAGCTGTCCTCTATAACGCGAGTTAGGGCTTGAGCAGCAGTCATCCATTGAGATACCATCTCTGCTACTGGCTAAACTGTTACTCTAAAACACTAGCCTACGTAGACAGTCACAAAATTGCTGGTAGGTGTGTGTGTGATACCTGCAACGGTATAGGTCACCTCACCTTTGCTTCTTCCGTCAATCAGCATGTTCTCTCAAGACACTCGAAAAAACAGAAAAGACACACTATTACTTCACCTTGTCACATTCCAGTTGTCACAGTCTTTAGCATCTCTAGCACCAGTCCAACAATCATTATTGGTTCTCCCACTCCCATCACCTCCTCCTCCGATTTCCTCACTACCACCCAGCAAAAGTGCATTTAAACTCTCCATAGGCCCCCTCGCACATACATTTAATTTGTATTATAGCGCAGTTAATGGCTGTCTTTACTAATCCTCTCAGCTATTCACATATAATACAGTTTTGATCCTTGCAGTAGGCATATAAACCTTCTGTACTACTTTATAGCTTCAAAACTGCCACTAGACAAAAGTCAGATCCTTTTCTAGCAGAAAAATAATCACAAGAGTTACTTGACTTTTTTATTGCTACCTAAAAGGTACAGTTGAAATGCATCAGTTGAAGTATGTGTATTGCTTTCAAGACGCAAGCTGCAACTGCAAGAGAACTGGTGGCGCATAGATATATATATATATATATATATATTTATGTGTAAAGAGATCACTTTTATATGTGGGTGTGGTCTTCTTGGGGGTCAATCGCAATATACATAAATATTCATCTCTCTCTCTCTCTCTATATATATATATATATATATAAATATATATATATATATATATATATCTATAGACATATCAATATATAGATATATCTATCTATATAGATAGATATATCTGTATATAGATAGATATATCTACATATATCTATATATAGATCTATATATGTATATTTAGATCATAGTGGCCCCCAGGGAAACCATACAGCTGTTAAAAATAAATTGCACCCACAGGGGGTCTCCCATCAAAAAAATGCCCGGGGGGGGGGGCTGGGCCGTTTTCCAAGGGGGCCGACCCCACCAAGGGAATTCCCTGGTGTCTAGTGGGGGTTCCCTGGCCCTCCATCGGATCTGCGCTGCAAAAGAGGGCCAGGAAACCCTTTCCGGAAGGCCTTGTTTGAAACTGGAGAATCTCCCCTTTCAAACGAGGCCTTCCCGAATGTCAGGAAGGCCTGTTTGGGCCTGCTTTTGTGACGGGAGCAGGAGGCTGACGTCACAAAGGGGTGGGCAGGGGTGCGGGGGGAGACACAGAAGATCTTCCATGTATCCCGGAGGTTTTTTAATTTAAAAAAATCCTCCAATTCATTTTTAACTCCCTCCCTGGTGTCAGCCACTGGTTGTGACCCACACCAGGGAGGTAGTGCGGGCATCTGCCAGTGGCCGATGTCCACAATAAATCAGTTAAGAAGGGATCTGTGCACTTAGCAAAACTGAGATGACCCTGAAGCTGCACATCTTTTCAATTTGCAAGCAGTAGTATTGGAACAATTTTCAGAGTGGGGATGCTGACATCAATGCAACATCATTAAAGTCATAGGGATTTTGAAAAATCCAAGCTCACACAAAGAATATGTGTTGCAAATGTGCCACACCCATTCAGTGGGAGAGTAGTAATGGTGTGAAATATAACAGGTGGTGCATTTTGGGGCAGTGGTGTTTTAGCACACAGGGCTTCATTTACAATCTTTTGGCACAGGGCAGCGCTGCTGTCTCACAATGGGCTGCTGTGTGGTGTCACAGGCACCATTGCACCACGGTACAAGGGTGTCTGCGTTGCAGGGATGATTTTTTTGGGGGGCTGGAAGGGACACTTTCCTGCACAAAACAATCACAAGATGTGTTTTCCTCTTCCTATGTGTGCTGCAGAATGCATAACACATAGAAAAAGGAAAAACGTAAATAAAGGTATTTCTCCTCGTTTCCCTTCCCTCATGCCTTCCCCTGTGGATGGTTCATTTACAGGTATTCAACTTTTTGTTGTGTTAGAAAAAAATGAACATCCTTCAACCTTTCCGTTTACTCCCTATACCCCAGAGAGATTGTCACTTTGGTCACTTTTACAAAATCCTCTCACTTTTCACTCAGAGAAAGAAAAATAAAGTCACTTTCCGAAGTTACAATTGGTAGCAGTTTTATCAGAACACAGAGCACGACATATGATCTTTGTCTTTGAATCACAGCAAAAGTGACAACAAACATAAAACTCAAAGGCATCTTTATTGCTTTTTCACCTTCTGAACTCCAGCATGGGTGTTTATTGGGGTGCTGCAGCACTCTCAGCACCCTTACTTCCAGCACCTATGTCTGCAAGGAGCAATACATGTTTAATCTGTGCACCAGTTTGATATAATTAAAGCACAGACATAGGAATAAATCTTATTCTACTCAAGCAAAAACTTTTTCATGAAAAATTCTCTTAAAAACTGAAAGAGCAATTCACTGACATAACTCACAGTTTGTGCAGCTGACCTGCATACTTGTGTTTGTGATTCTCAGAGAAAAGATTCCCTGTCACTCCAAATATCTTGAAGCCAAGACAGCAATTATAATACAAAGGGGGCTTCATGGAAGCCATCCTCTTACACAATAAACACTTTAGAGTAAGGCTACTATCACAAGTAGCCACTTAACTCAGATGGGGGTAGTAATGGTGGATTATGACCCTCATCAAAATAAGGAAATCCACTGAAACACCGCAGATCGATGTACTTTCACCCGGCCAAAATCTCAGGGTGACAGTTTGATGTAAAAGGAGGAATTACCGGGAAACTCTGCCCCAGGATTACAGATCACCCTGTTAATTACTAATTTCTTAGTGGACCCTCAGGGTACAACTCATATGAGGTTGTATACTCCCGGCCCCCAGAGTTCCCAGTACTCCAGTGTCTGTACCTCCTTGAGAAAGGAAATATCACTCCGTTTCCCTGCCGCTAACAATGAGGAGTGACCTAGACCTGCATTATCAAGTCAATATTAGTATGCATTTTTTGCACCTAATACATTACAGCATGCGTCCACAAAACTTAAAAGGAAATTTGGGTCTGTGCCTCATCATCATTAGTTATATGCAGGAAATGATGATACAAACACCAATCCTTTTCTAAATGATAAGAACACTGCTACATCATTAATTGGACTGTGCCAGAGGTGTTGTGGTGAATAGTAAGACACCAACTCAAACACTTGTACTTGAAAGTTAAAGTATAACGATGCAGTCTCCCTGGCACTTATTGCACCTTTTAACATCCAGATGCTCAAAAAACAGAACATGTTGAATCTGTCATATTTTTCAAGTAAACTGGAGCCAAGCGAGCGAGGCAAGCACTAACCATTAATACACTGCCAATGCCACTATTCAAACATTGCTTACACATTTTATTTACAAGGGGCCGTTATATACCGCCCCGGAAATCTGTGGTACATTTTGTACAAAACATTTCAGAGGTACGTGTACCCCAGTCTACTAAACAGGACAATTTTTGCCTGATTAGGGACTTTAATGTTCATTTTAATAACTCCCAGGACAAACTCACTTCCCTGTTTGAAGACGGTGTGTCTGCTCTGAATTGCCCTCAATTGATTAATCTTCCTACACAACTCTCTGGTCAAACTTTATACCTCTTGTTCACTAATTCACCGGCTATTCATTGCTTGATTTCACGTCCCCTAACCAGGTCAGATCTTGCTAACATCCCTTTAACCTCTAGTCAAACAAACTTAAATTTCAACACTTCTCGCCCAGTTTCCCAAAGTCTAACGACTCCCTTGAGAATGAACTGGGTAACTGTAAACTCCTAGAAAGCCTGTAGTGTCGCAACTACGAACCATCCGTGAAGGAAGCCTACAAAATATTGTTCGAATCTTACCCTAAACTTATTAGGATAACAAGGGCTCATTTATTTTATTCAGTCCATCTCCTCTAGTAAGTCGCCCAGAGTACCTTCTGCTATAGTGAACACTTTTCTTCAGCCATCAGAAGGCAGAAAGAGTAAACCCTATCCAAAAACCTCCAGGACAACCTGGCTACATTCTTCCAGGACACAATTGCAGCTTTTCATACAAATCTTCCAGCTCAACTTGAGTCTAATTCGCTGGAGATCCTTAGTCCAGACCAGTGCTTGAAATGGAAAAATTAAAGTGCGGGTACTCTGTGACAGGGTACCTGCTTGTTTCCGAGAAGTGCCGGTACTCTCCAATTAAAAGTATTACGTTTTTCTTGAGATGTGCCGGTACTCTCCCTCTCAAAATAAAAAAGTGCTGGTACTCAGTACCGGACAGTACCGGCCCATTTAAAGCACTGGTCCAGACACTCCTGACCCTGGGAGCGTAACCAACCCTGACTAATTTTAAAGTACTATCAATGTATAACATAAAGTCGGGACTTAGGAATTGCAATTCGGGCTTCCCTAGTGATCCCTGTCCTTTCTTCATGTTTATTAGAGGTCAATCCATCAATGAACCTAGTCTCATCACCTGGTAAATTTGTCTATTACTTCCCTCTAAATGTCCTGCAATGCCTAGAGACCAGCACATATGGATCTTCTTTTAGAGAAACTGTGGGCAGAGTCGACCATCTTAACAAACAACAGATTTATTTCTTTGTTGATCATACCTTTGCAATTTTTGACAATTGAATTATTAGGCAGATTTCAAGCTATCTAGAAGATAGTTCTCTCTTGGACTACACCCAGTTTAGCATCAACAACTCTTTAGCAATGAAAGTGCCCTATTAAGTGTCACATAATCCCTACGATCTCTTTTTGATAAAGGCCTCTCTGCCTTACTAAGCAGTTCTAAAGGCTCATCTGTCTGCTCTCTACATCTGCATTGGTGAATGTGAATGGATTCTCTGCTTTGTCACTAACCCGACTCAGGAGGTATCACTACCACATTTCAGGCAAGTAGCTTCTCCCTTCCACACAGACTACCACTGGATTCAGCACTTAATACAACCCTTTTTAAAGTTTATATGGCATTGCTTGCCAATCTTGTGCATTCTTTTGGATTCCAAATTCTATTTTATGCAGGCAACACACAACTGGTTTTTCACAGTTTCTAAAAGAGACAGCATGCTGCAACTGTCTTTCTGAGGTTGCCGTAGCCAGTGGGATGAAGCTCAATTGCCTAAGATTTTTTTTTTAGAAACAACTTTATCAGTTTTGTGTGTAGTCTTAAAACAAGTGATAAACATAAACAAAACAATGCAACAACCACCATTCACATTCAGTAGCCATTAAATTGTACATGTTAGCATTCCTTTTCGGAAAAACAGTTCCTTTAGTTGACTCCATAATCTTATAGCCATTTGCCCCAGACCCTGTTGTGTTTCCGCAGGCAGCCCCTTGCTGTGTACATGGATACTTCAAGTTTGGCACACCAGTCCATCCCAGCACACCATTCGGGAAGCATGGGCAAGGTGATGGATCTCCATTTGCAGGTAATGTCCCTTTTAGCTACAAGGGTGACCATGTGGTGAATCCATTTTACTTTCTCCTTGGGACACAGGAGTAAGCTTATCCTTTGGATTAAAGGCTTGTGCCCCAGTCACCCAGTGACCTTTTCCCCACTTAGATTGCTCGGTTTTATTTCATTTATTTTATTATTTCTTTTAGCTTTCACCATGTGTTTACATTTTATATGAAATGTTTTGATTTTCACTATCAGCGCCATTCTGAAAAGGCGTCATTATCAGTGTCACTATCAGTGATACATGTAGGTATTGTCATCTTGCCCCTTTCCCACTTACGTGTGAAAGGAACATCATGCTCACTTGTTAGGGATTGTTTATGCAATTCCAGACAACAAGTCTGCCACATTATCAGTTGATTAGGAACATACCTGTGTCAGGGATCCTATATGATCTGTATAAATACACCTCACATGGACAAGGTCATTAGAGGGATTCCTTCCAGATGCAATCCATGCTACATGCCATCTTGCTGCAGAACTCAGCCTTTATGTCACAATGGAATTTGTCCTAGAGACCACATTCCAAGGTAACAAGGGTTGGGGGGCGGTTCTGATGGACATGGTACTGGTAGATTAGGTTTATCATACCTAGCTCTCACTAGGGTAGAGATTAGGTTCTCTTTGTTGAGATTTTTACATCTCATGTTTATTGTAAGATGGTGGGGGGTTTTGTATTCAAAACTCTCATCTTCACAATTCTGCTTCTGTTACTGTTCATTATCCTAATCATTGCAGCACAATCATTTGATCGTAGATTGCAGTCCTTTCAATAAATATATTGAAAAGTGTCCTGCATCTCCTTCATTGCCTGTGTGTGTATGAGACTTGTTGCTAGTGAGAGGAAAGGGTAACTTCCATTCCACCACGACTTCCCTGAGAGATTTTATCTAGAGTAAGGCTGCCAGAAATCACCTTTATCGTCTGAATTTTGGTGAGGTACTGCCTGTGAGCTGGGAGGGTCAGGCTGACAGCTGTGACTTGTTGTAGGGATGACTCAGTCAACTACAAACAAAAGTGCTGTCATTTCTGAACCAGCAGTCTCACTTAGGAGAGAGAGTCCAACTATAACAGCCATACCTATCAAGTAGTGGTCTCCTCGACTGTTTCGTCGGGAAGAGTGACTGGAGTTTGTAGTTGCCAATAAGTGGCAATAGGGTGGCATTGCCAGATTACATGGTAAAAGTCTGTGTTGGGGCAGTGACATCAAGGGCACGCAGGGTTGGGGATTCCTGTCCCATCCCTGAGTAGGCCAGTCATTATTGACCAAGAGGTGTGCTGCGCTATGGTAGAGGCTGAAGTCCGCAACGGTTAGGCCCCCATCATAAAGCAACATTTCATATATGCAATATGGGGGGGAGTTGAACCATATGAAGGAACACATCATAGATGTTAGGTCTCAGAACATTTTGTGTTGGATCAGTAGAGGGAGCTTTTGAGGGACATAGGTAGTGGGGTAGAATCATAATTTTCAGTAGCTCAATCTACCCTAGTATCTGTAGGGGTAGGGACCCCCAATGATGTAGATCATCTCACATTGTACTAATGAGAGGGGTCATGTTAAGGTCCCAGGTGAGTTTAGGGTCAGTGCATATGTGGAATCCTAGGTATTTGAAGCTGGCAGATGGGACAGGGTAAGCTGTGTACCATGTCATGGATGGAAGGTCTCCTCAAATGGTGCCATTAGACATTTGGTCTGATTAACTTGGAGGACGGACTCCTCTTCATGGAGATGGAGGATCTCCATGCATCATGGGCTAGAGGACATGGAGTGTCTAAGGAAGAGAAAAATGACATCTGCATAGGGAGCTATGCAGTCCTCTATACTGTCTGGCCAGCTGAAGACACAGGCGTCAGATCATAGCAGCCATGCAGAAGGTTTAATGACTAGGGTAAAAAGGATTGGAGGTAATGGTCATCCCTTCCAAGTTTCTAATTGAATGGGGAAGGCTCTGAAAGAACTTGGGGTTTGGCATAGAGCAGTTGGTTGTGGGTATGCAGTCTAGGGGCCAGTCTTTCTTTGCTAGTACATTTGATAGGAGGCCGCAACACCTCCAAAATGCTGACAATATAAATTACATTTTATTTGGAAGAAAAAACTCCCCTCCAATGTATTTCGGCTGTAGTCGAACCGCTTTGGAGGGAAGTTTTTTCTTCCAAATAAAATTTTATTTACATTGTCAGCATTTTGGAGGTGTCCCGGCTTTCCTTTTATCAAGAGGAAATTTGGATATATGTGTGGGAACTCCGGAGCCTGGCGGGGACCGCTGTGTTACTGCTTCCGGATTCTGGATCTCGTTTTGAATATATATATATATATATATGCACACACACATTGCTTTTATTCTTATATAAATATATATATATATATATGTGTGTGTACACATGTGATAAATATTGTGCATGTGTATTTATTTATTAAAGTCATATGTATATTTTTTCAATCATTGTAGTATTCACTTTTAGGAAGGATGAAGTTGTAAATTGAAGTGGGTGTAAGTGATGAGTGGCAGGTGTTCGTAATTGTGTTAACGTGGTCCCAAGGGTTATTTTTTGTCATTTGTAAAACATGATTTTTCAACCACTGCCTCTGTCTCTCATGACCTTCTCCACTTCAAAGTTAACTTGGAATCAGAATGCTCACCTCCACCCTCCAGAACCACTGAAATATGATGTTTTTTTTTTGTGTCATGCCGTCTCCGTTGTCTTTTCCTCAAATCCAAATGTTTAACCACTGATTGCCATTAGAGTCTACCTCTTGAAGGAATCCCCTGGTGTGAGGCAGCATCTGTCTTAATGCCCCGTGGAAGCATTGATCCTATCATGGCAAAGTACGGTGTACCCTACTGTTTCTAACAGAATGGACAATTCGGCCCGGAGAACTTTAAAATAGCCTTTTCGAATAAGAACTCTATGTACCAACTTTGTTCCCTCGCCCTCATGCTAAACTGTTGAAACAGTCACCTTTTCCAGTTTGGGAGCCTTTCTGAAAGTTGGCTATTGTCGTCCTTTCTGTGACCCTGCTGCTACAAGCCCTGTTATGTGGGGTGTTCATCCTAAATGGTTTCTGAGTCTATCCTTGAGAATGATTTCTATCCTGGCTTTAGAACAAGGAGGCAAATAACCTAGGGATGAGTGGTTCTGTAGGTCTTTAGTGAGTTTGTTCATGTAGCACAGGAGAAGAAAGACAAAAACCACAGACCCAGTCCCAACAATCAATATTATGTATTTAATTCTATGCTTTCCTTTCAATCTTTGTGTATCCACACCTCTACAAACAAACATCTTTTGATTAGATATTGTCAGAACCCATTCAGAGAGCCACAGGGCAAGCAAGGATTTATTGGGTCTAAACCGTGGTGGTTGGGGTAATTTACCACTGGCGTCCTTAGGGTCAGTTGTACTATAGTGTTGCAAAGTGGGCCAAGAACACCCCTACTGCATTTGACTTTCAGTGGTCTGAGTATGAGCAGCCCAAAACATCTCAGGGAGAAACTGAATGGGTTGGAGACTCAGAGCTCAACCAATTAAAAATTAGGCACACTAAGCAGATGTCCAGCCCAGGGCTTTTCTTTTAAGGTACGCCGTATAATCACAATAAAACGTAGAATTGTTGATAAAAAGTAGCATTATACAGAGAAACGGAAATTCTTAGACGTAAGCACCAGTTTAGGCTCAAAGCATCAAAGTAGAACAGTTTCCTGTAATTTGTCACCTGTAGGTCAGTTTGTAGTCTTTGACTAAGCAGTTCTTACATACATATTTCAGTAATCTTTCATAGCCACACCAATAGTTAGTTACCTGGCCAGGAATGGAGGTGAGAACACCCTTAAATGTTTGTAGGTTTGCTTGGGAAACTCTCCATCAGTAAACTGCTTCTCCTGGGCCGCTCCTCTCGCAGACTCTGCTGCTGGGTTAATCCTTCCCAAGAAGACTTCTTATGTCGGACACGGTTCTCTCTTCACCCCTCTCAGTAGACAGACAGACAGACCCACTGATCTCAGGCAGAAACACATTTTTTCCTTCAGGATGTGCAGATTTCAGGTGATGCCCCCTCACCTCTCTGAGACTAGCTATCACTGAAATCAGCCGTGGATCACAGCAGTTCTTTGGATACTCTATGGAGTACCTTTGTCCCTGCCCAGTGAACCAGCTTGGCATCGGACCAAATTGGGAAAGGTTGAACCCAGCTTTAATACTGAGGACCACATTTATCAAACAGCCACACAACACAACACAGTGAGCTACCTTGCTGTGCTATGCTCAGTGAAAGTAAAAGGGCAGGAATGTGCCATATTTACCATTTTACAATGTATTCCTGTCCTTGCCTAGTGGTGCCGCACTTTTGACTGTACCAATGTAGGCACCCTTCTGTCATGTTGCGAGGGTACCAGCGTTGCTGGCAGGATTGCTTTTGTATGGGAAGGGGCAACTTCCTGCAAAAAAAAAATCCTTAGAGGCATTTACTCTTTCTATGTGTGCTGCAGAAAGCACTTAGAAACAAGAAACAAGGAGAAATAAAGATATTTCTCCTTGTGGAGCCTCTGGTGGGGACACATTCCCAGGTCTACCAGTGTTGGTAAATCTGGGAATGTGTAGGAACCCATAGATGGATGTGTATGGAACGCCTCCCTGCCACAGAGTAACGTAAGTCACTGATCTGTGCTGCCTTATGTTACTCTAGATTTATCAAGCTGTGCAGGGCCACGCAAGGTTGCTTGTGTGGCTTAATAAATCTCAATTAGGATTTGTGTTGCCCTTGAGCCCCCTTGCTTGTCTCAGGGATGAATCAAAGTCTTGATAAATATATGCCTCGGTTCCAGACAGGTTATGTGGATCCACTGTCTCCAACTGTGTGGCCGGGCTGGAGAGAGCACACTACACATGTGTACTTGACTGGCCTGAGACGGCCAGCCAAACATACATGTTCAGTGAGTGGGAGTGCTGTCTGTGCACTCCCCCTCACTGCTCATCACCCACGTGGCCTGCCCCTTTAAAAAACTAATAATAAACAAGGTTTATTATTGTTTTCTTTCAAAGGTTTTACTGATGCCGCTGCTGGTGGGGGGCCACGCTCCTCCTCCCTAATGGAGGAGCTGCCCCTGCTTCTTCCTTTGTGTAAGGTTATGGGGTCTCATACAGGGAGTGCTGATGCTGGCTATAAGCAGTAGCACTCATAACATGAGCACAATTTGTGTGAAGCATTGCACTTGCCCGTCACCTGCCTTCCTGGGTGGGCCTCTCAAGGAAAGAAAAGAGGCCCAGGCCCAGTGTAGAATGCTTCCTTCCTTTAACAACTGAATCCACCTCTGTTCCTCTACCATCACCCAAATGGCAGTGCTCTGGAAAGTCTTATCAACAATCCCTTTCTAAACAGTTGATGGAATTTTTGAAGACAGCCCTGTATCCTCTTCCATCCATCATTGCCTGTCACAACATCCTCCAACTCAGGAAGAGAGTCGATACACTTCCATTGTCTGGGTGGTTGTATCAGCAGCTACCCCTACTGTCATGGCAAAACCTGAAACAAACCAAAATAGATACCACTGGCCATATCATACACAGTCACAAATATGGACCCCTGCTAGTAGGGATTATACACACATCTTTTGACATGCACATGGGTATGTCAGCGCAGAATCTGTATATGACAGAGAAGTGGAACTTTTAAAGAGTGGTCCAGTAGGCACTGTGCTCTTTGTTGAACAAGGCAAATGGCCTTTTCAACCTCTGTTGATTAAAAACTGGCATTTTGCCCCCACGCTCACTGTACCTGAGATTCCATTCAGAGCCAAACTCTGGGAATCATGATCAATTTCTGCCCTGTAGCTTCTGTGGACTAGTGGGATTTTGTGAATGCTAGTCCAAAAGAAAGTCAGGACACTAGATTCACTTGGAGTTGGGCAACGCATGGCATGGCTGCACATCCATCTACCATGCAGGCGTCATTTTCATTGCAACTAATATCAACTGACACCCTACATGCTAGGTATAGCCTACAGCATAGGGGTCCCTGTCCCAGAGGGTGGACCATGGTGGAATTTGGGTTGTGTGAATTTTTGGGTAATTATGCAAAATGTCCAGAAAATCATGGAAAAATGTGTGTAATAACATCAATCAATCAATCACTTGTTATGCGTGCTACGCACCTGATAGGGTCTCAAGGCGCTAGGGGGGGCAGGGGGTTGCTACTGCTAGAATAGCCAGATCTTGAGACGTTTTCTGAAGGTCAGGAAGTCCTGGGTCAGGTGTAGGTTGATGGGGAGGGAGTTCCAGGTTTTAGCGCTGAGGTGGGAGAAGGATCTGCCGTTGGTTGTGGTGCCGTAGATGCGGGGGACGGTGGGGAGGGCGAGGTTGGCAGAGCGGAGTTGGCGGGTGGGAACGTGAAAGCCGAGACTCTCGTTGAGGTAGGCAGGGTCTGCGTGGTGGAGAGCCTTGTGAGCGTGGATCAGGAGTTTGAAGATGATCCTCTTGTTTACGGGGAGTCTGTGAAGGTCTCTGAGGTGGGCTGAGATGTGTTCGTGACAAGGCCACAGGCCAAGGGGAGGCTAAGGGTGAGGCGTGCAGAGGTGTTCTGAATGCGCTGAAGTTTCCTCTGGAGATTGGCCATTGTTCCTGCATAGAGTGCGTTGCCGTAGTCCAGTCTGCTGCTGACGAGGGCGTGGGTAACTGTTCTTCTGGTTTCGATGGGGATCCATCTGAAGGTTCTTGCAAAGCATGCGGAAGGTGTTGAAACATGAGGATGAGATGGCTTTGGCTTGTTGGGTCATGGTGAGCGACGAGTCCAGTATGAAGCTGAGGTTGCGTGCATGTGTGGTGGGAGTTGGAGCGGCTCCTAGTGTGGCAGACCACCAGGAGTCGTCCCATGCTGATCGGTTGGAGCCGAGGATGAGGATCTCAGTCTTATCCTAGTTCAGTTTGAGGCGGATTATCTCCATCCAGTTGGCGATGGCATGAAGTCCATTGTGTAGATTGGTCTTGGCAGTGGCGGGGTCCTTCGTGAGTGAGAGGATCAGTTGGGTGTCGTCTGCATAGGAGACGATGTTGAGGCCGTGGGATCGGACGATGTTGGCGAGCGGCGCCATATAGACATTAAAAAGGGTAGGACTGAGAGAGGATCCTTGGGGGACTCTGCAGATGGTCTTGGTGGCTTTAGACAGGAATGGAGGGAGACGGACTCTCTGAGTTCTGCCGGAGAGGAAGGATGTGATCCAGTCCAGGGCCTTGGGCGGATTCCGGCGTCGTGGAGGCGTGTGTGAAGTGTGTGGTGACAGACGGTATTGAAGGCTGCCGAGAGGTCAAGGAGGATGAGGGCCACGGTTTCACCTTTGTCGAGTATGATCCTGATGACGTCGGTAGTGGCGATGAGAGCGGTCTCGGTGCTGTGGTTCTTGCGGAAGCCCGATTGGGAGATGTCGAGCAAGCTGTTGTCCTCCAGGAAGCGTGATAGTTGGCTATTGACTATCTTCTCAATGACCTTCGCTGGGAAGGAGAGGAGGGAGATGGGCCAGTAATTCTTGAGTTCTTCTGGGTCTGCCTTGAGTTTTTTGAGCAGGGCGTTGACTTTGGCATGTTTCCAGCTCTCTGGGAAGGTTGCGGTCTCGAAGGAGCTATTGATGATAGTACGGTGTTGAGGGGCGATTATTTGGCTGGTTGTTGAAGACATGGTGAGGGCAGGGGTCGGCGGGTGATCTTGAGTGGATGGTGCTCATGGTCTTGGTGGTGTCCTCGTCGTTGGTGTGGGTCCAGGCGCTCAGGAGGTTGGTGTGGTTGGGGTTAGCGTTGGCTGCGTGGTCGTGGGGATGGGGAGGCGAAGCTGCTGTGGATGTCTGTGATCTTGCGGTGAAAAAAGGTGGCGAGGGAGTCGCAGAGGTCTTGCGAGGGGGGGTCGATGAAGCAGGACTTGGGGTTGGCGAGTTCTTTGATGATGCTGAAGAGCTCTTTGCTGTTGTGCGTGTTGTTGTTGATTAGCTTTTTGTAGAATGATCTTTTAGTGGTCCGGATGAGCTGGTGATGCTTGCGGATGGCTGTCTTGAGGGCGGCGTGGTTGCTCTCTGTTTGTTCATGGCGCCATATCTTCTCGATTTTCCGGCACACCCACTTAGAGGCCTGAAGGTCGGCAGTGAACCAGGGTGCTTTCTTGCTGGTGCGGGTGTTGGGTGGTTTCCTAAGTGAAGTGAGAGTGTAGGCGCAGTCGTCTAGCCATTGTTTAAGGTTGAGGGCGGCGGTGTTGGGGTCGCTGGTGTTGGGTGGCAGGTGTGGCCGAGGGTGGAGATCAGCTGGTCCTTCGAGAACTTGTTCCAGCTGCGGCAAGGGATCCATTGCGGGTGGTGGGGACCGGGGGGTTTCTGGAAGGAGAAGTGCACACAGTGATGGTCGGTCCAGTGGAGTTCGGTGGTATGGGTGAAGGAGATGTGGCTGCTGGGGGAGAAGATGGGGTCGAGTGTGTGGCCAGCTGAGTGGGTGGGCGTTGTGACGAGTTGTTTGAGACCGAGGTTGGCGAGGTTGTCGATCAAGGCTGAGGAGTTGCTGTTGTTGGTGTTCTCTAGGTGAAAATTAATTTCGCCGAGGAGCATGTAGTCCGCTGATTGTATCGGCGATGGTGTCACAGACAGGGGCTTGGGGGTCTGTAGACAACAGTTTCTCTGAGGGTGGTGTTGGTGTTGACATGAATCTGGAAGTGCAAGTGTTCGGCGGCATCGATGGTGTCATGGGTGTTGGTTGAGATCCTGATGGTGCTCCTATGGACTATGGCAATTCCTCCTCCCGGTTTGTTGGTGCGGTCTCCGTGGGTAATCTTATAGCCTTCCGGGATGGCTATGGCGATGTCGGGTTCCGGGGAGGGGTTCATCCAGGTTTCAGTGAGGAAGGCGATGTCTGGGGAGGTTGAGGTGAGAAGGTCCCAGGTTCAACAGCATTCTTGTGGACGGAGCAGGTGTTGAGGAGGATGCAGCTGAGGTGGTTGTTGTGGGTGGAGCTGTTGTGGCGCTTGGTGGCTTGCGTGAAGTTGAAGTTGCACATTCGGTAGGAGAAGGGTCCATTGGTGTGCCTCGGGGAGGCCTGGACGCTGGCATTGGGGGGGCCAGGGATGAGAGCGTGGAGTGCTTTGCCGTTGGAACTGCATTTGGCGGCGTGGGGAGAGCGTGGGCCAGGGAGTCTGGCACTGGGAGTGGTCCAGGCATGGAGGGGTGCAGACGGGCTTGCCTGTGGTGCACCTCCGGCGTGCCAGCAGCACGGCGGCGCAGCGGCCACCATTAAGAAGGGGAGGTGGGAGGGAGGAGCAGCTGGGAGGTGGGAGGCGGGGAGTGGTTGGCAAATGGGGGCACGAGGGGGGGGGCGCGCAGGGGACACAGCGTCCGGAACGGGGAAAGCACAAAGAGCCGAAAACAAGGAAAATAGGCAGAAAAAGGCAATAAACAGCAAAAAGGCACAAAACAGGGGAGAGAGAGCAAATAAAGGCACAAAGAAAGAAAAAACTGTACGAAACATACAAAAGACAGTTTACAGGACAGACACACAATACTTACGGCAACCACTAGGCACCAGGGATGAGGCGCAGGCGGGTGTCTGCAGGTGGTGGAGGGTTTCGAACTCACAGAAGCAGCGAGGGCAGGGTCGGGGGCACGGAGGCAGACAGGAGGAACTGTGCGGCGTGAAGAGTGAAACCTAGCATAAAATCAGGTCAGGGGTCTCTCTGTGCACCGCGCATCGGCTGGCATTAAAAAGGGGAGGTGGGGGGAGGAGCAGCTGGGAGGCGGAGGCAGGGAGCGGTGGGCAAATGGGGGCACAAGGGAGGTGGGGCCTAAGGGGACGCAGTGGCGGGAACGGGGAAACCGCAAAGAGCCGAAAACGAGCAAAATAGGTGGAAAAAGGCAATAAATGAGAAAAAGGCACAAAACAGGGGAGAGAGAGCAAATACAGGCACTAAGAAGGAAAAAACGGTACAAAAATACAAAAGACAGATTACAGGACAGACAAACAATACTTACGACAACCAATAGACACCAGGGATGAGGCGAAGGTGGGTGCCTGCTGGTGGTGGAGGGCCTCGAACTCGCAGCAGCAGCGAGGGCGGGGTCAGGGGCACGGAGGCAGACAGGAGGATCTGCGCGGCGTGAAGAGTGAAACCCGACCTAAAATCAGGTCTGGGGTCACTCTGTGCACCACGCAGCGGCCACCATTAAGAAGGGGAGGTGGGAGGGAGGAGCAGCTGGGAGACAGGAGACAGAGAGCAGTGGGAAAATGGGGGCGCAAGGGGGGCGGGCCGCAGGGGACGCAGCGGCGGGAATGGGGAAAGCGCAAAAAGCCAAAAATGAGCAAAATATGCGGAAAAAGGCAATAAACGAGAAAAAGGCACAAAACAAGGGAGAGAGAGCACATAAAGGCACAAAGAAGTAAAAAACGGTACAAAAAATACAAAAGACAGATTACAGGACAAGCACACTATACTTACGGCAACCACTAGACACCAGGGATGAGGCACAGGCAGGTGCCTGCGGGTGGTGGAGGGGCTCGAACTCGCAGCAGCAGCGAGGGCAGGGGCACGGAGGCAGACAGCAGGAGCAGCGCGACGTGAAGAGTGAAACCCGGCCTAAAATCAGATCAGGTGTTAATAACAAGAAATGCAGAACCATCATTTAGTGTTATATTTTAGAGTACAATCTATTTTTTACTCAATTTTGACACAATGTCACGTTTTCTCTAAAAAAGAGCGTGAAGAACACGAGTGCCATGATTAATAGCACAGTCATTCTGGTTGTTAGCATTGTTCCTGTGTTCCCCTGCTATAAGTTTGTCATGACCGGCATCTTAATTACATAGCATTGTGTAATTTTGGAAATTTTGCATAACAAGTGTAATACGAAATTCATTAAATTATGTCAGTTACAGTGGCATAATTCTAACTTTGCCAGGGCTGAGATGGAACAGGACCGCCCCTCTCTGCCCAGCTGCCCACTTTGAAAAGGTGGCCGGAGTGTCAGAGTGATGACATGACAGATGACGTCACAGAGGCGGCATAGTGGGTGTCAAAAACTGTGCATCAATGCACCCTTTCGGGCAGACTTTTCATTCAGGATGTCTGTGCGGGGACTCTGCCTTCGTAGGCTGCATGCTTTTTGTTTCTGAAGAGGTTTATTACGGTCAGTTCACACCAGTCTATCTTGTATGTTTTTCTCACCCCTCTGCCTTTCGGTGTTAATTATGTTGACAAATGCTAGCAAACAATATAAATCTGACGACGGAGTCAATGACCTTACGTAAAGCAAATGCCAAGGTTTACCTGCGTTTTAGGTGCACCTTTCTGCTGGTGCTCAGTTAGTGCTGTGAATGCCCACCTCAAACCTTGCCAAGCCTATGCCAGGTGTATTGTGCCCCCTGGGCATCTATCCGATCAACTCATAATGACTTTTGGAACAGAGGCAGAGAGCTGCCTGGAGACACCTTTACAGCTTTTACAGCGCTTATAATTAAAACATGATTAGCGCCACATTTCCTCTGAAAGGTGAGCGCTGAAATCCTGGGCAGGAGTCTTCTCCCACCACGAGTGTGTGGGAAGAAAACCTTTTCGAAGTGTAAGTCCGCAGCGTTAATTGTGATGTCTTTGAGCCATCATGGGTATTGCTTACAGTAATTATGGTGCCATGTGTCCCTGGGGGCCGCGCAACCAATTAAAAAAGAGATTCCACGTCAGAACTAGCACAGAAGGAAGAAAATCAAACTATTGTTTCCCGAAGCAGATTTAGCCAGAGCCAGAAGTTGCATGAACACTACGGTTTGGATCCATTCCAGATCACACATTACACGCGTCCACCCATGGAGCTATTCCTCCCCCACTATGCTCCCCACGTGAGACATGGTAGACATGTTTGAAGGAAGTGGATAAATTAGGGGTGCGCCCTGGGCTCCGTCAAAGGACCAAGGGGGTGGGCCGAGATGGAGCCAGGCAAACGGGGTACACAGTATCCTCATTTCAGAGCAGACCCTGTACAGAAATAAGTAGACCTGATAACATTGAAAGGCCAAACTGCACTTTCATTTATGCGTATTTTGACTTAAAAGCTATAAATTGACGTGTGCTTCCGGTATCAGAGGACCTGACTAGAAGAGGGTTCACACAGTATGTTTCTGGGGCATGTAAGTTAGCGGTCCTTGGTTCATTATATTTTACTTTGAGGAAGAACATTCTCAAGCTTGGATCCTTATGTAGGCAACACCCTTCTCTCTCCATTTAAGTCCTAGGGGTGTGTGAACTTCGCATGCATTGCTTTCCCAAAATAATATAACATTGTAAAAGACTACGCAAAATGCAAACCAGCTTTTAGCACCACACTTTAGCGTGAAGTGCACCCTTGGGTCAGTTTTAGACCTAATTACACATTCTGCTTAAAAAACAAAACTGCAAAAAAAACCTGTGCTGTGAAAAATAGCTGCTTGCTTCTTGCAGTTTTCCTACGCTCCGGTGCTAACATTTCGTAATGAATGCACCCTAATTAACAAGTAGGACCATAGCATAATTTTGGGGATTTTGAATAACAAGCCTAGCACGAAATTCACAAAATTGAGTAAGATCACACGCCGGCGTAACAGAAATTTCACTCAGACCTACTTCCAGTTCCAACCCCGTCACCGGGAGTCCTGGGAATATTGTCCTAAAAGCAGCATGAATCACAAATCCTGTAAACCCGGTGGGGAAGGCTGCAATTAATCCAATTATTTAAAGACGTGACCGGAGCCTATCCGTACACGTGCACGTGACTCGCACGCTGCGCCTGTGTAGATATTGTCAGAAGACGCTGTCACTCAAACATCTCTAGCATAAAAAAGATACATTAGAGGCTCGAAGTTGTTCCCTTACTGAAAGACTGTTGATCACAACATAACGAGCCTTGACATCAGGTCTACATTAACTCAAATTCTGGGACAAGAAACTACCTGCAAGTTGACAGAAATATGTCAATCCAAATGCAGTACACACCATAGCCTGCAGCCTAGGAAATAATTAAAGGGCGGAGGAATGGTTCGAACTGCGTTTTGGGGAACTGGATGTCTGAGTACAGAAGCCCTCCCATTTGGTCAAGGGCTCCCGCCCATGACAACTCTCGATACCTCCAACTTGCCTTTGCTCATAAATACGAGAGATACAAGTTAATGGGATAACTCTGGTCGCAGTTTATTAACACAAATGGAGAGAATTACATGGTGCTTCAACATCGCATGCATTGGTCATCAAATGCCCATGAATCCCCTCTTTAATTACAACATCTACTGTCTGTCGTCATTCTGTCCATGGCGCTGGTACCCGCACAGCCTCCTTTCATGATGGCCTCGAGGTCCCTACAGAGCGTTTGGCAGCTACATGGCTCCCCGCCCTTGTTACCATGGGGTGGTCCCTCTGAACTCCCTGGCTACAAGTGCCGTGGCCACCCGCTGCCTACACTTGAGACTTCTTTTGCCTGCTCTCCTTATCCCTGCCGTGAGGCATCCCCAGGACCTTGCCTGCTCCCCTTTGTCCCTGCCGCGAGGCAGCCCAAGGACCATGTTGGAGGCCTGTTGTAGGCTTTTGTGCTTCAGGCCGGCTGAGTTTTTCTCCGCCACCCTGCCCTGTGGTTTTCTTACCATAGGCAGCTCCCCTACTCGCTAGCAAAAACCGTATAATTCCAAGGCTCCCACTAAGTTTAGCATAAACATGTCTATTCCACCGCCTGAGAAATGCACTCCATTCGGCACATAGTAGACTGGTATTTTCGGGTTAATGAACCCATGTCTTACTACACCCCAAGAATTTGCCTCACAAATTTTTGCCATGGATATGTTCAGTTTTCATCTGGATCTCTCCAATGAACCTTGGTTGTGTGCCCCTCTCCAGTGAGGTCTGGCTATTATCTCTGACTATATAACGTCAGCTGGCACACAATAGTCGCAGCGTTGCCATCAGGCCAGATGCCTAGGTTTTTAAAAAGTCTTTCTGACCCAGGTCTGCCAAATTGTTACCCCTCCCCCAGGTAAACTACCACTATGTCCGGCTTTGCCTCACTCTGCAGGGCACGCTCCACTTTGGGCATTAGCTGGGTGCACCTCATGCCTGGCCTTCTCAGCCAGATCACGTCTGTGTTCTTGAACCAGACTCCTATGAAGTCCTTTCGCGCTGCTGCCCACTGATGTGCCCCTGTGATTTATGAGTGACCTAATAGCCAGACCTTGCTCCTGCCTCTGTTTGGGCCTGTTGGAGAGAAACAACACAGCATTTTTTAGGGGCCTGAGGGCCTGATGTAGCTTTTATAGTCGTTTGAGGCCCAACAGCCTATCTGTAGGAAAGTACCATCTTGCCTGGCATGTTACCCCCATATTTCACTGTATATATGTAGTTTTAGTGTATGTGTCACTGGGACCCTGCCAGCCAGGGCCCCAGTGCTCATAAGTGTGCCCTGTATGTGTTCCCTGTGTGATGACTAACTGTCTCACTGAGGCTCTGCTAACCAGAACCTCAGTGGCTATGCTCTCTCTGCTTTCCAAATTGTCACTGACAGGCTAGTGACCAATTTCACCAATTCACATTGGCAAACTGGAACACCCTTATAATTCCCTAGTATATGGTACTGAGGTACCCAGGGTATTGGGGTTCCAGGAGATCCCTATGGGCTGCAGCATTTCTTTTGCCACCCATAGGGAGCTCTGACAATTCTTACACAGACCTGCCACTGCAGCCTGAGTGAAATAACGTCCACGTTATTTCACAGCCATTTACCACTGCACTTAAGTAACTTATAAGTCACCTATATGTCTAACCTTCACCTGGTGAAGGTTGGGTGCAAAGTTACTTAGTGTGTGGGCACTCTGGCACTAGCCAAGGTGCCCCCACATCGTTCAGGGCAAATTCCCCGGACTTTATGAGAGCGGGGACACAATTACACACGTGCACTATATATAGGTCACTCACTACCTATGTATAGCGTCACAATGGTAACTCCGAACATGGCAATGTAACATGTCTAAGATCATGGAATTGTCACCCCAATGCCATTCTGGCATTGGGGAGACAATTCCATGATCCCCGAGTCTCTAGCACAGACCCGTGTACTGCCAAACTGCCTTTCCCGGGGTTTCACTGCAGCTGCTGCTGCTGCCAACCCCTCAGACAGGTTTCTGCCCTCCTGGGGTCCAGCCAGGCCTGGCCCAGGAAGGCAGAACAAAGGACTTCCTCAGAGAGACGGTGTTACACCCTCTCCCTTTGGAAAAAGGTGTCAGGGCTGGGGAGGAGTAGCCTCCCCCAGCCTCTGGAAATGCTTTGATGGGCACAGATGGTGCCCATCTCTGCATAAGCCAGTCTACACCGGTTCAGGGATCCCCCAGCCCTGCTCTGGTGCGAAACTGGACAAAGGAAAAGGGAGTGACCACTCCCCTGACCTGCACCTCCCAGGGGAGGTGCCCAGAGCTCCTCCAGCGTGCCCCAGACCTCTGCCATCTTGGATTCAGAGGTGTGCTGGCACACTGGACTGCTCTGAGTGGCCAGGGCCAGCAGGTGACATCAGAGACTCCTTCTGATAGGCTCTTACCTGTGTTACTAGCCTATCCTCCTTCCTAGGTAGTCAAACCTCCTTTTCTGGCTATTTAGGGTCTCTGCTTTGGGGAATTCTTCAGATACCGAATGCAAGAGCTCATCAGAGTTCCTCTACATCTCCCTCTTCACCTTCTGCCAAAGGATCAACTGCTGACTGCTCAGGACGCCTGCAAAACCTCAACAAAGTAGCAAAGACAACTACTGCAACCTTGTATCGCTTCATCCTGCTGGCTTTATCGCCTGTTTCCTGGTGGTGCATGCTCTGGGGGTAGCCTGCCTCCTTCTTGCACCAGGAGCTCTGAAGAGATCTCCAGTGGGTCGACGGAATCTTCCCCCTGCAACCGCAGGCAACAAAAGACTGCATCACCGGTCCTCTGGGTCCCCTCTCAGCACGACGAGTGTGGTCCCTGGAACTCAGCAACTCTGTCAAAGTGACTCCCACAGTCCAGTGACTCTTCAGTCCAAGTTTGGTGGAGGTAAGTCCTTGCCTCCCCACGCTAGACTGCATTGCTGGGTACCGCGTGATTTGCAGCTGCTCCGGCTCCTGTGCACTCTTTCAGGATTTCCTTTGTGCACAGCCAAGCCTGGGTCCCCGACACTCTAACCTGCAGTGCGCAACTTTCTGAGTTGTCCTCTGGCGTCTTAGGACTCCCTTTTCTGACTTCGGGTTGACTCTGGTTCACTCCTCTTCCAAGTGCCTGTTCTGGTACTTCTGCGGGTGCTGTCTGCTTCTGTGAGGGCTCCCAGACTTGCTGGGCGCCCCCTCTGTCTCCTCATCCAAGTGGTGACATCGTGGTCCCTCCTGGGCCACAGCAGCATCCAAAAACTCTAACTGCAACCCTTGCAAGTAGCAAGGCTTGTTTGTGGTCTTTCTGCATGGGAACACCTCTGCAAGCTTCTTCACGACGTGGGACATCCATCCTCCAAAGGGAAAGTTCCTAGTCCTCTTTGTTCTTGCAGAACATAAAGCTTCTTCCTTCCGGTGGCAGCTTCCTTGCACCCTCAGCTGGCATTTCCTGGGCATCTGCCCACTCTCGACACTGTCGCGACTCTTGGACTTGGTCCCCTTGTCTTACAGGTACTCAGGTCTGGAAATCCACTGTTGTTGCTTTGCTTGTGTTGGTTTTCCTTGCAGAATCCCCCTATCACGACTTCTGTGCTCTCTGGGGGTTGTAGGTGCAATTTACACCTACCTTACAGGGTCTTAGGGTGGGCTATTTTTCTAACCCTCACTGTTTTCTTACAGTCCCAGCGACCCTCTACAAGCTCACATAGGTTTGGGGTCCATTCGTGGTTCGCATTCCACTTTTGGAGTATATGGTTTGTGTTGCCCCTATACCTATGTGCTCCTATTACAATCTATTGTAACTTTACACTGCTTGCATTACTTCCTTTTGCTATTACTGCATATTTTTGGTATTGTGTACATATATCTTGTGTATATTTGGCATCCTCATACTGAGGGTACTCACTGAGATACTTTTGGCATATTGGCATAAAAATAAAGTACCTTTATTTTTAGTATATATGTGTATTGTGTTTTCTTATGATATTGTGCATATGACACCAGTGGTATAGTAGGAGCTTTGCATATCTCCTAGTTCAGTCTAAGCTGCTCTGCTATAGCTACCTTCTATCAGCCTAAGCTGCTAGAAACACCTCTTCTACACGAATAAGGGATAACTGGACCTGGTACAGAGTGTAAGTACCCCTTGGTACCCACTACAAGCCAGGCCATCCTCCTACATTGGTTGTGCAGCAGTGGGATAAGTACTTGCAACTACTTACCACTTTGTCATTGTGTACTTTTCATAAGAGAATAATATACAAAACAAGTTCAGTGTATGTACACCTATCCAAAAAGTTTTGCTTTTCTTCTCTTACACTATCTGCTAAGTGCTGAAAAGTACTCCTAAAACTTTCTTAAAAGTTTCAAAAAGTTTAAAAAGTTTTTTTTTCTGCTCTTTAAAAAGTCCTGAAACTTTTTCTATCTTTTATCTGTCTCTAAACATTTTTCTGTCATGTCTGGTGTAGGAACTCCTCTTAATTTGGTCAATACAACTTATGACCACCTTAACTTTAGGAGCCTAAGGAGTCTCTGCATTGATAGAGGTTTGGTGGTAGGAAAGAACCCTACTAGAGAATTTCTGTCTAATATGCTTATTGAGAATGATAAGGCCCTGGGTGGCACTTCATCTGAAGAGTTGATAGATAGCTCACACTCTGACTCAGGGGAGCCCCTTGTGGGAGTGTTACAGGGTTCCCTTCCTAATCTGCCCCTTAGCAGACCACCTAGCAATGCTGGTAGTAATAGAAGCTCCCATCATAGTAGGGATGTTTGTGTTCCCGGAGGCCAGGTTGTTAGAGTGCCAACTGTTAGGGGCAGGTCTCCCTCTGCTCATTCCAATCTTTCTTCTGTGTCAAAACATTCCCAACCCACCCACCCTGATGACAAAATGTTAGAAAGGGAACTCAATAAATTGAGAGTGGAAGAGACCAGGCAACAGCTGGCTCTAGACAGGGAATCCCTAGACTTAGAAAAAGAGAGACAGAGGTTGGGGTTTGGACCCCATGGTGGGAGCAGCAGTATTCCTGATAGTAATCCTGTTAGACAGCATTATTCGAGGAATCTGCACAAGATAGTTCCCCCTTACAAGGAGGGGGATGACATCAACAAGTGGTTTGCTGCACTTGAGAGGGCCTGTATGGTACAGGGGGTCCCTCAAAGGCAGTGGGCTGCTATCCTATGGCCATCTTTCAGTGGAAAGGGTAGGGATAGGCTCCTTACTGTTAGAGAAAGTGATGCCAATAATTTTACAGTTTTGAAGAATGCACTCTTGGATGGATTTGGCTGAACCACTGAACAACACAGGATTAAGTCTGAGAAACCAGAAAAGAGTCCTCACAAGACTGGGTAGACTTTGTTGACTATTCAGTGAAGGTCTTGGAGGGGTGGTTACATGGCAGTACAGTTTCTGACTATGAAAACCTGTACAATCTAATCCTGAGAGAGCATATTCTGAATAACTGTGTGTCTGATTTGTTACACCAATATCTAGTGGACTCAGATCTGACCTCTCCCCAAGAATTGGGAAAGAAGGCAGACAAATGGGTCAGAACGAGAGTGAACAGACAAGTTCATACAGGGGGTGACAAGGATGGCAAGAAGAAGGATGGTAAGTCTTCAGACAAGGGTGGGGACAAATCTAAAAATGAGTCTTCATCAGGCCCACAAAAACACTCTGTTGGGGGTGGTGGGTCCAAATCCTCTTCTAATCAAGTAAAAAAAACATGGTGCTATTTATGTAAAGTAAAAGGCCATTGGACAACTGATGCCAGTTGTCCAAAAAAAGCACCAAGCCTCCCACTACCACAACCCCTACTGCAACCTCTAGTGCCCCTAGTAATAGCAGTGGTGGTGGGAGCACACCTACTAATAGCCAATCCAAGGGAGTAGCTGGGCTCACTTTTGGTAATTTAGTTGGGGTTGGTCTTGTTAGGGAGACCTCAGAGGCTATGCTAGTCTCTGAAGGTGCCATTGATTTGGCCACCTTGGTTGCTTGTCCCCTTAATATGGATAAGTACAAGCAGCTTCCCCTAATCAATGTGTTGAGGTTCAGGCCTACAGGGACACAGGTGCCAGTGTTACCTTGGTAATAGAGAAACTGGTACACCCTGAACAACACCTACTTGGTCACCAGTACCAAGTGACAGACGCTTATAACAACACTCTTAGCCACCCCATGGCTGTTGTAAATCTCAACTGGGGGGGTTACTGCTCCAAAGAAAGTTGTGGTTGCCTCAGATTTACCTATAGACTGTCTACTAGGGAATGATTTAGAGACATCAGCTTGGGGAGAAGTGGAGTTGGAGGCTCATGCAGCAATGCTGGGCATTCCTGGGCGTATTTTTGCTTTAACTGGGGCTCAGGCCAAAAAGCAAGAAGGACAGGTTGACTTGGATCCTGGAACAATGGACCAAGTGCTCCCTAAAGCTAGGGTTAGCAACGGTAAATCCCTACCCACTATCCCTCCCTCTACAGATGATTCAACTTCTGAGGAAGAAGAATTTCCCCCCTGTGCAGAACCTTCACCAGAGGAGCTGGCAGCAGACACTGCTGAGCTTTTGGGTGGAGGGGAGCCTGCCAGGGAGGAGCTGAGTGTGGCACAGCAAACCTGTCCCACATTAGAGGGTCTCAGACAGCAAGCTGTCAAACAGCAAAATGGGGATGTCAGTGACTCACATAGAGTTTACTGGGAGGACAACCTCTTGTACACAGAGGCAAGGGACCCAAAACCTGGAGCAGCCAGGAGATTGGTCATTCCCCTGCAGTACAGAGAGTTCCTCCTAACTCTGGCACATGACATTCCTTTGGCTAGACATTTGGGTCAGATTAAAACATGGGAAAGGCTTGTCCCCCTGTTTCACTGGCCTAGGATGTCAGAGGACACAAAAGACTTTTGTAAGTCCTGCATGACCTGCCAAGCCAGTGGCAAGACTGGTGGCACCCCAAAGGCTCCCCTTATTCCACTACCTGTGGTTGAGGTTCCCTTTGAAAGGGTAGGGGTTGACATAGTTGGCCCCCTTGACCCTCCTACTGCTTCAGGCAATAGGTTTATCTTGGTGGTAGTGGACCATGCCACAAGATATCCTGAAGCTATTCCTCTAAGGACCACTACAGCACCTGCAATGGCAAAAGCCCTCCTAGGAATCTTTTCCAGGGTGGGCTTCCCAAAAGAGGTTGTATCAGACAGGGGTAGCAACTTTATGTCTGCATACTTGAAGGCCATGTGGAAGGAGTGTGGTGTAACATACCAATTCACCACACCTTATGATCCACAAACAAATGGACTGGTAGAGAGGTTTAATAAAACTCACAAAGGAATGATAATGGGACTCCCTGAAAAACTCAGAAGGAGATGGGATGTCCTGTTACCTTGCCTCCTTTTTGCTTACAGGGAGGTACCCCAGAAAGGAGTGGGCTTCAGCCCCTTTGAACTCCTATTTGGGCACCCTGTAAGAGGTCCTCTAACACTTGTGAAGGAGGGTTGGGAACAACCTTTAAAAGCTCCTAAGCAAGACATAGTGGACTATGTACTCGGCCTAAGATCCAGAATGGCTGAGTACATGAAAAAGGCCAGTAAAAACCTTCAGGCCAGCCAAGAGCTCCAAAAGCAATGGCATGACCAGAAGGCTGTTCTGATTCAGTACCAACCAGGACAGAAGGTGTGGGTATTGGAGCCTGTGGCCCCAAGAGCACTCCAAGACAAATGGAGTGGACCCCATCTCATTGTTGAAAAGAAGGGAGAGATCACCTATTTGGTTGACCTGGGCACTGCCAGGAGTCCCCTTAGGGTGCTCCATGTCAATCGCCTAAAACCCTACTATGACAGGGCTGATCTCACCCTGCTCATGGCAACAGATGAACGACAGGAAGAAGAGAGTGACCCTCTCCCTGATCTCTTCTTTTCCACAGAACAGGATGCTCTAGTGGAAGGTGTAGTTTTGGTAGACTGTCTTACTGCTAAGCAAAAAGACAACTGCATAAATCTCCTAGGTCAGTTTTCTGAACTCTTTTCTACTGTGCCAGGCACCACATCTTGGTGTGAGCACACTATAGATACTGGAGACAGCATGCCTGTCAAAAGTAAGATCTATAGGTAGCCTGACCATGTCAGGGACTGCATAAAACAAGAAGTTCAGAAAATGCTTGAACTAGGAGTGGTTGAACATTCTGAAAGCCCATGGGCCTTGCCTGTGGTGCTTGTACCAAAGCCTCACTCAAAAGATGGGAAAAGAGAGATGAGGTTTTGTGTAGATTACAGAGGTCTCTACCAGGTAACTAAAACTTATGCTCACCCTATACCCAGGGCAGATGAGCTCATAGATACACTGGCATCTGCCAAGTATCTAAGCACCTTTGATTTGACCCGAGGGTATTGGCAGATCAAGTAATCAGAAGATGCTAAAGCAAAAACTGCATTTTTGACTATTGGAGGGCACTACCAATTCACAGTAATGCCCTTTGGTTTGAAAAATGCACCTGCCACTTTTCAGAGGTTGGCGAATACAGTCTTGCAAGGGTTGGAGGCTTTTAGTGCAGCATATCTGGACGATATAGCTGCCTTTAGCTCCACCTGGGATGATCACCTTGTCCACCTGTGGAAAGTTTTGGAGGCCCTGCAGAAGGAAGGCCTCACTATCAAGGCTTCAAAGTGCCAGATAGGGCACGGGAAAGTGGTTTATCTGGAACACCTGGTAGGTGGAGAACAGATTTCACCATTTCAGGGGAAAATCCAAACAAACATGGATTGGGTTCCCCCTACAACACAGACCCAGGTGAGAGCCTTCCTAGGCCTCACTGGGTATTACAGGAGATTCGTTAAAAACTATGGCTCCATTGCAGCCCCACTTAATGATCTCACTTCCAAGAAAATGCCTAAAAAGGTATTGTGGAGAGCGAGCTGTCAGAAAGCTTTTGAGGAGCTCAAACAGGCCATGTGCACTGCACCTGTCCTAAAAAGCCCATGTTACTCCAAGACATTCATTGTTCAAACTGATGCATCTGAATTAGGGGTAGGGGCACTCTTATCACAACTCAATTCTGAGGGCCAGGATCAACCTGTTGCTTTTATCAGCAGGAGGTTGACCCCTAGAGAAAAGCGTTGGTCTGCCATAGAGAGGGAGGCCTTTGCTGTGGTCAGGGCACTGAAAAAGTTGAGGCCATACCTATTTGGCACTCACTTCATTGTTCAGACAGACCACAAACCTCTACTTTGTCTAAAACAAATGAAAGGTGACAACCCTAACTTGTTGAGGTGGTCCATATCTCTACAGGGAATGGACTATACAGTGGAACATAGACCTGGGAGTACCCACTCCAATGCAGATGGACTCTCCAGATATTTCCACTTAGACAATGAAGACTCATCAGGTCATGGCTAGTCTTATTGTCCTTCATTTGGGGGGGGGGGAGGGTTGTGTAGAAAAGTACCATCTTGCCTGGCATGTTACCCCCATATTTCACTGTATATATGTTGTTTTAGTGTATGTGTCACTGGGACCCTGCCAGCCAGGGCCCCAGTGCTCATAAGTGTGTCCGGTATGTGTTCCCTGTGTGATGACTAACTAGTTGTCTCACTGAGGTTCTGCTAACCAGAACCTCAGTGGCTATGCTCTCTCTGCTTTCCAAATTGTCACTAACAGGCTAGTGACCAATTTCACCAATTCACATTGGCATACTGGAACACCCTTATAATTCCCTAGTATATGGTACTGAGGTACCCAGGGTATTGGGGTTACAGGAGATCCCTATGGGCTGTAGCATTTCTTTTGCCACCCATAGGGAGCTCTGACAATTCTTACACAGGCCTGCCACTGCAGCCTGAGTGAAATAACGTCCACGTTATTTCACAGCCATTTGCCACTGCACTTAAGTAACTTATAAGTCACCTATATGTCTAACCTTCACCTGGTGAAGGTTGGGTGCAAAGTTACTTAGTGTGTGGGCACCCTGGCACTAGCCAAGGTGCCCCCACATCGTTCAGGGCAAATTCCCCGGGCTTTGTTAGTGCAGGGACACCATTTCACGCGTGCACTATACATAGGTCACTACCTATGTATAGCGTCACAATGGTAACTCCGAACATGGCCATGTAACATGTCTAAGATCATGGAATTGTCGCATTGGGGAGACAATTCCATGATCCCCCGAGTCTCTAGCACAGACCCGGGTACTGCCAAACTGCCTTTCCCGGGGTTTCACTGCAGCTGCTGCTGCCAACCCCTCAGACAGGTTTGCCCTCCTGTGGTCCAGCCAGGCCTGGCCCAGGAAGGCAGAACAAAGGACTTCCTCAGAGAGAGGGTGTTACACCCTCTCCCTTTGGAAAAAGGTGTCAGGGCTGGGGAGGAGTAGCCTTCCCCAGCCTCTGGGAATGCTTTGATGGGCACAGATGGTGCCCATCTCTGCATAAGCCAGTCTACACCGGTTCAGGGATCCCCCAGCCCTGCTCTGGCGCAAAACTGGACAAAGGAAAGGGGAGTGACCACTCCCCTGACCTGCACCTCCCAGGGGAGGTGCCCAGAGCTCCTCCAGCGTGCCCCAGACCTCTGCCGTCTTGGATTCAGAGGTGTGCTGGCACACTGGACTGCTCTGAGTGGCCAGGGCCATCAGGTGACGTCAGAGACTCCTTCTGATAGGCTCTTACCTGTGTTACTAGCTTATCCTCCTTCCTAGGTAGCCAAACCTCCTTTTCTGGCTATTTAGGGTCTCTGCTTTGTGGAATTCTTCAGATACCGAATGCAAGAGCTCATCAGAGTTCCTCTGCATCTCCCTCTTCACCTTCTGCCAAAGGATTGACCGCTGACTGCTCAGGACGCCTGCAAAACCGCAACAAAGTAGCAAAGACGACTACTGCAACCTTGTATCGCTTCATCCTGCTGGCTTTCTCGTCTGTTTCCTGGTGGTGCATGCTCTGGGGGTAGCCTGCCTCCTTCTTGCACCAGGAGCTCTGAAGAAATCTCCTGTGGGTCGACGGAATCTTCCCCCTGCAACCGCAGGCAACAAAAGACTGCATCACCGGTCCTCTGGGTCCCCTCTCAGCACGACGAGCGTGGTCCCTGGAACGCAGCAACTCTAAGTGACTCCCACAGTCCAGTGACTCTTCAGTCCATGTTTGGTGGAGGTAAGTCCTTGCCTCCCCACGCTAGACTGCATTGCTGGGTTCCGCTTGATTTGCAGCTGCTCCGGCTCCTGTGCACTCTTCCAGGATTTCCTTCGTGTACAACCAAGCCTGGGTCCCCGACACTCTAACCTACAGTGCACAACTTTCTGAGTTGTCCCCGGCGTCGTGGGACTCCCTTTTCTGACTTCTGGTGGACTCCGGTTCACTCCTCTTGCAAGTGCCTGTTCTGGTACTTCTGCGGGTGCTGCCTGCTTCTGTGAGGGCTCCCTGACTTGCTGGGCACCCCCTCTGTCTCCTCATCCAAGTGGCGACGTCCTTCCTGGGCCACAGCAGCATCCAAAAATCCTAACTGCAACCCTTGCAGCTAGCAAAGCTTGTTTGCGGTATTTCTGCGTGGCTCTGCAAGCTTCTTCACGACGTGGGACATCCATCCTCCAAATGGGAAGTTCCTAGTCCTCTTCGTTCTTGCAGAGCACAAAGCTTCTTCCATCCGGTGGCAGCTTCCTTGCACCCTCAACTGGCATTTCCTGGGCATCTGCCCACTCTCGACACTGTCGCGACTCTTGGCCTTGGTCCCCTTGTCTTACAGGTACTCAGGTCCGGAAATCCACTGTTGTTGCTTTGCTTGTGTTGGGTTTCCTTGCAGAATCCCCCTATCACGACTTCTGTGCTCTCTGGGGGTTGTAGGTGCAATTTACACCTACCTTACAGGGTCTAGGGGTGGGCTATTTTTCTAACCCTCACTGTTTTCTTACAGTCCCAGCGACCCTCTACAAGCTCACATAGGTTTGGGGTTCATTCGTGGTTCGCATTCCACTATTGGGGTATATGGTTTGTGTTGCCCCTATACCTATGTGCTCCTATTACAATCTATTGTAACTTTACACTACTTGCATTACTTTCTTTTGCTATTACTGCATATTTTTGGTATTGTGTACATATATCTTGTGTATATTTGGCATCCTCATACTGAGGGTACTCACTGAGATACTTCTGGCATATTGTCATAAAAATAAGGTACCTTTATTTTTAGTATATCTGTGTATTGTGTTTTCTTACGATATTGTGCATTTGACACCAGTAGTATAGTAGGAGCTTTGCATGTCTCCTAGTTCAGCCTAAGCTGCTCTGCTATAGCTACCTTCTATCAGCCTAAGCTGCTAGAATCACCTCTTCTACACTAATAAGGGATAACTGGACCTGGTACAGAGTGTAAGTACCCCTTGGTACCCACTACAAGCCAGGCCAGCCTCCTTTTTTCTCATGTTCGCCCCCAAGAGCTTTTGCTGCTGCTGCAGTGGCGGTGCCAATCCGGAAGGCGTGTGAGCCAAATCTATCTAGTGGAAGCCCTGCCTGGGCCAGGGCCATCTTAAGAACAGCTATAAACTGAAAACAGCTGAGAAAATTACCCATCGTTGTGGTAGAATGGGGGGGGGGCGTGTCTAGCCCTGGTAGCGCGAATGCTCTCATGCAACAAACTGGGCAACATGTTAAATCCTCTATGAAACCCAGCCTAGTGTAAATTCAATTTCCAGTATGATCTGTCTTGGATCATAAGTCCCCCCCCTTTAGGAATTGGGTTCTTGGTTCAGATTTGAAGGGTGCCACAATCTCGCTTATCTGGTAGGCTCCAAAATAGGAAAGCGTGAACACTGCTTTGAACATGGTGAGTGATCTGCCACCACCACTCCTTTTAGTACCTCAAAATCTAATGGCCTGCCCTGATCGTGCAGACCCGACTCTAGTCTATCCTAACCCTTCAAAGCCACCTTACAATAGAATGACTTAGTAGAATCCCTCCAATTGCCAACTTTGTGCCACTGCCGTGAGGTGTGCCTGGGCCCATGTGTCCGTTCTACCGTCCTTAAATGCCCAATCAATGAAATGATGGACATCTCTTTCCAAGACTGAATTCCGACCTGCCACACCTGTAACCCTTTGGAAGATGCCCCAATTGTGCTGCTGTTTTGCTTGCTAGTGCATTATCCATTTCTCAAAGGTCTCTGGTTTAGGGGTACCCGTGGCATCTGCTTGCGCAGCCAGCTCTCTTAAGCATCGCCACTGAAAGCAAGAAACTGAATTGTCACAACTTGGTATGTGTCTTGTCCTCACTGCTATATTTCTTCTCAGACCACGCTCTGTTAAATGGTGTAATGGACATACCAGTGCTGGGCAACACGAAGGTGGTCATTCCAACCCTGGCGGTCGGGGTTAAAGCGGCGGCCAACCCGCCAACAGGCAGGCGGTTAAAAAAATGGAATTCTGACCCTGGCGGGAACCGCCAACAGAGACCGCCACATTAACACTCTGACCGCCACGGCGGGACAAACAAACAGCGCGGTGGTCACCGCCAACAGGCAGGAGGCAGACAATGTACCGCCCACCCTATCACAACTCACCAATCCACCACCTTTTCCGGGGCGGGAGCCCCGCCGATAAAAACACAGCGGAAACAGACTACGAACGGGAAAACGCTCACCTCTACACACTCCACGAGGAATCTGGTCAGCATGGAACCCGAATTAAACATCCTACCAGCTATTGTCTACCTGCTCCTCTACCAGGAGCACGAACGCTGGCGCAGATGACAACGGTGAGTACTGCACCTACGACACAGGGGAGGGGGGAGGAGAAAAGGTTACGGGCACACACATACGCGACCCCCCCCCCCAACTACCTACACACCAATGCAGAGCAACAAGTCAGAGTGACCCCCCCCAAACCCCAC
The DNA here is from genome assembly GCF_031143425.1 of Pleurodeles waltl. Lineage (NCBI taxonomy): Eukaryota > Metazoa > Chordata > Amphibia > Caudata > Salamandridae > Pleurodeles > Pleurodeles waltl. The sequence continues at coordinate 1,383,942,909 of NC_090440.1, forward strand.
GGAAGAATGCAAAGACAAAATAAAATGATCATTAAAATTGAAGTATATTATAGCATATTTGAAGTTAAGTGAAAGATGAAATATATAAGTAAAATATATTACAACATGAACAATATATACATAGCTCAAAAGTCCGGCCCATATTGGCTACCATCCATTGTTCGTGGGCCAATGGGCCTAAACACATGGGCCAAGCCCACACACGAGACCCAATTCCATTGGAGAGAACACTGCAGGGGCATCAGATAGTCAAACTACAGGCACCTCAGGGGGAAGGGAAGGGGGGCACCTCAGCCACATGAGTCCACGACGCCAGATCCACGAAGGGCCTCCATGGCCACTGTACCATCCTGGGGAGTGCAGAGCCACAGTATCTCAAGTCTCTACAGTGGGTGGGTTGCCCATTGGACCATCCTGGGGAGTGCAAAGCCACAGTCTCTCAAGTCTCTACAGTGGGTGGGTTGCCCACTGGACCATCCTGGGGAGTGCAAAGCCACAGTCTCTCAAGTGGATTACAGACTTCACTGGTTCTGGAGGAGGCATGGTGCCCAGAGTGCCTTGTGAAGCCCTGCCCGACACAGATCCGGCCCTACCAATGGGCCAGCGGTGCTTGAGATGAAGGGCCCAGCGGAGTGGTGCTTGACAGGAAGGGCCCAGCGGAGCAGTTCAGAGACGGCGGTGCCCAGCGGAGCGGTGCTTGACAGGAAGGGCCCAGCGGAGCAGTGCTTGAGATGAAGGGCCCAGCGGAGCGGTGCTTGACAGGAAGAGCCCAGCGGAGCAGTTCAGAGACGGCGGTGCCCAGCGGAGCGGTGCTTGACAGGAAGGGCCCAGCAGAGCGGTGCTTGACAGGAAGGGCCCAGCGGAGCAGTTCAGAGACGGCGGTGCCCAGCGGAGCAGTGCTTGACATGAAGGGCCCAGCGGAGCGGTGCTTGACAGGAAGGGCCCAGTTCAGCGGTGCTTGTCTTGAAGGGCCCAGTTCAGCGGTGCTTGTCTTGAAGAGCCCAGTTCAGCGGTGCTTGTCACGGCGGGGCCCTGTTCAGCGGTGCTTGTCACGGCGGGGCCCTGTTCAGCGGTGCTTGTCACGGCGGGGCCCAGTTCAGCGGTGCTTGTCACGGCGGGGCCCAGTTCAGCGGTGCTTGTCACGCCGGGGGTCCTGTTCAGCGGTGCTTGGCACGGCGGGGCCCTGTTCAGCGGTGCTTGTCACGGCAGGGCCCTGTTCAGCGGTGCTTGTCTTGAAGGGCCCAGTTCAGCAGTGCTTGTCTTGAAGGGCCCAGCTCAGCGGTGCTTGTCACAGCGGGGCCCTGTTCAGCGGTGCTTGTCACGGTGGGGCCCAGTTCAGCTGTGCTTGTCACGGCGGGGCCCTGTTCAGCGGTGCTTGTCACAGCGGGGCCCTGTTCAGCGGTGCTTGTCTTGAAGGGCCAAGTTCAGCGATGCTTGTCTTGAAGGGCCCAGTTCAGCGGTGCTTGTCTTGAAGGGCACAGTTCAGCGGTGCTTGTCACAGCGGGCCCTGTTCAGCGGTGCTTGTCACGGCGGGGCCCAGTTCAGCGGTGCTTGTCACGGCGGGGCCCTGTTCAGCGGTGCTTGTCACGGCGGGGCCCAGTTCAGCGGTGCTTGTCACGTCGGGCCCTGTTCAGCGGTGCTTGTCACGGCGGGGCCCTGTTCATCGGTGCTTGTCACGGCGGGGCCCTGTTCAGCGGTGCTTGACGTGTTCCCAGGGAACCAGATCGGGCCAATATTTCCCGCTCAGTCGCCATCCGACCTTTCGCTTGCGGGGCCCTCCTGTGCTGGAGTCCTGGGCCCGTGGGTGTCCTCCTTCACACCCGAAATGGGGCTGGTGGGGCCCTCCTGGGCAGCTCGCCTGCTGCCGGACTTGTCCACCCTGCTGCCCTTGCCCTCCTTCGCCGATTCTCTGGGGCCCTTGCCTCCCTTTGTGGATGTGGCAGGTGACGGAGCCAGGGTACTGTCTTTGGGGGCTGCCGTCTCAGGCCTCTCGCGCCAGCCCTTCCCTTTTTTAGTTCTTTTCCCAGGGGGTGGGCTGGCTGTCCCCTTGCTGCTGGCCGATGTTGCTGCTCTACGAGCTGGTGGACTCCAATAGCCCTGGACTATGCTCCTTGTAGGTGCAGGGCTTGTGGTGGCTGAGGTGCTGTTTGGACTCTTACGAGATGGAGGGGGTGGGTCAGGTGATGCAAAGAGGTTAATTTTGGAGAGGAAAAACTTTTTAGGAGCAGTGGGAAGGGTAGGTGCAGTGGGTATGGGAGTGGAGGAAGAGGATGTGGTTGTAGGAGAGTCAAGTGTGCTGTCTTTGGGTGCAGGTGCTTGTGACGGAGGCTGTCGTGAGGTGGATGGCTGTTGGGTGGTTGGCTGCCTGCGTTTGTGTGGTTTGGAAGAGGGGGTGACAGACACAGGGGGAGAGGACACAGGGGACGTGTCAATGGCAGTGGGGGTGGTGACTGCACGTGTGCGATGTGTTCTGGTGGGTGTGCTGGTGATGGACGTACTGGCTGATGGTGGTGTGCATGCAGGTGTGAGTGGAGACGTCACAGGGAGGGAGGAGGGAGACGAGGAGGAGGGGGGCACAGAGGAGGCAGTGGCTGTTGGCATGTCTGCATGTGGATGTTGCTTGTGTGAATGCTTGTGGGATGCGTGGTGCTTATGTCTGGATGAGCTGCCCTTGGGTGTTGATGTGTGTGCAGGCTGGTCTGTAGGTGTGGCTGGGATAGGCAGAGGAACAGGGGAGTGGGACTGGGATGAGGAAATTGGAAGGGGAGGCAGGAGACAGGGACAATGGCTGCCGTCAGTGCTGAGGCCAGAGCGTTGAACGATCGCTGATGGGCAGCCTGACCCGAATGAATGCCCTCCAGGTATGCATTGCTCCGGTGCACCTCCCTTTCTACACCCTGGATGGCATTCAAAAGGGTAGACTGCCCAACAATGAGCGTCTGGAGGAGGTCAATGATCTCCTCACTGAGGGCAGCAGGGGTAACTGGGGCAGGGCCTGAGGTGCCTGGGGCGAAGGAGATGCCCGCCTTCCTGGCCGAGTGGGCACGGGGCGAACGCTGAGGGGCTGCTTGGAGGGCGGAGCTGGTGCGCTGGGTGGCGGCTGTACCTGTTGTAGCGGTGGGCACGGATGTTGCCGCCACCACAAGGGAGCTCCCTTCCGAGGACGTGTCTGTGTCGCTGACGTCTCCACGGGTCCCCGTTGTGGAGCTCCCCTCGCCCTCCGTCTCACTGGTGAACTCGGAGTCAGTTGCATGGCTCTCCGGGGCCATGTGAGATGCAGCTCCCTCGTGCTCCGATGCCACTTCTCCTCCGCCTGATGATGCTAATGCACACATGAACAGGAAGACCAACAAAAGGGGGGGGGAGAAAGAAAGACATGTTGAGTGCATGCATTGGCGACACCGTTGGCGGAGAGGACAGACACAGAAGCCCCCTGCACTACGCCGCGCACTCGGTGTACACTACTCAATTATTGTGACTTGTCCTACAAGTCTATGGACGACAAAAGCACACATAGGTGACCCAGGGCCATGGATAGCTGTACTTAGCACCCTACAGAGGTGGGGGGCGGGGGCACAGGGCCATGCCGTACGGAGGGGCCTAGCCTACAGAAAACGCCCTGGCCTAGAGATAGCCACAGCACTCCTCCCCCACCCAGACACCTCCATTGTGCACTAATATAGCAGAATTTTGCACATACTCACCCCCTTGTGTCTGCTGTGATGTCCTCACGCACCCATCCAAATCGGGGTAGGCCACCGCCAAGATCCGGGACATCAGGGGGGTCAATTGCCGTGTGGCACCCCTCCTAGGTTGGGAGGCCATCCCCAGCAGAGACTCCGCAGTCTTTCTGCTCCCACGGCGGATGTCCTCCCACCTCTTTCGGCAGTGGGTGTCCCGTCTGTTGTGGACCCCCAGGGCCCGGACGTCCTTGGCGATGGCACGCCAAATGTCGATCTTCTGATGGGCGCTGACCTATGTGACATGTACAAGGTGGGAAAATAAATATCATCACTTTTCTGCATGGTCGATGTGAGTGGCCCCCCCTCCCCAACCTTGCCATATGGCACATGCTCCCATCTGTCTTGCGATGCATGCCTCATTCGCTCCCCTCCCCACCATCGTTCATTCACCTCACTTAACCCAGGCATTGGCCACAAAACATGGTCCAAGTGTACTTACCTGTTGGTCTGGAGGACCGTAGAGTAGCGCATACTGGGGGAGGACCCCATCCACGAGTGCCTCCAACTCTTCAGAAGTGAAGGCAGGGGCCCTTTCCCCAGTCGCAGCAGCCATTGTCTCTTCCAGACCGAGGTCACAGCAGCACTTGCAGTATAGGTCCTCTCCTGTGGATGAACAGGTCTCGAGTGATTAAGCAGATAGAAAATGGCGGTCACGCCCGCGGCAGTGCTTACCGCGGCGGCGCACTTCCTCATTGGCTCCTGAAACCCATAGGGTTCAATGTTAACCAGTGCGGCTTAGCACAGCGGTCTTCGACCGCCTACCGCCACGGTGTGCCACGCCAGCGCATTGACCTCACATCCATTGTCACACTTCACAGGTCAGGCAGCCGCCATTTCAAGGGCCCACATGGCTTAATTTCTACTGCGTCACACAGGCCTAGGCCTTGCATTGCCACTCATACAAGCCATTCAATGCATAGAGATTCGTGTACTGTGCAAGCTGTGTGAACGTACCTGTGGGTTGATTGACTCTGTGCTCCATGTTGTCCTTCCTATGCACCGTCCGCTGGGACTTGCGAGGAGATGGAGGACTGTTCCCGTGTACAGACCGCTGGTGGACCTGTCGACAATGGAAGAACAACATGTCATACTCACATACAGACTTGACAGAGCCACTATTAATGAACTGTGTGCCCAGCTGGAGCCAAACCTGATATCACCCATCCGCCAACCCACAGGGATTCCCCCTCTAGTGCAGGTTCTGCCAGTACTCCACTTTTTGGCAAGTGGATCATTCCAAACAACAGTGGCCATTTCATCTGGGATGTCTCAGCCTATGTTTTCTAAGGTGTTGTCCACAGTGTTGTCTGCCCTGATGAAATACATGCGGAGCTACATTGTTTTCCCTGAGGTGGGCTATTTGGCTACAGTGAAGGGTGATTTCTATGCCCTTGGACATATTCCCAACATCATTGGTGCCATTGATGGGACCCATGTGGCTTTGGTTCCCCCCAGAGGAAGTGAACAGGTGTACAGGAAAAGAAAAAGTTATCATTCGATGAATGTCCAGGTGGTCTGTTTGGCAGACCAGTACTTCTCCCATGTAAATGCCAAGTACCCGGGGTCAGTGCATGACGCGTACATCATGCGAAATAGCAGCATCCCTTACGTGATGGAACTACTTCAGAGACACCGTGTGTGGCTAATAGGTGACTCTGGTTACCCCAACCTGTCCTGGCTATTGACCCCAGTAAGGAATCCCAGGACCAGGGCAGAGGAACGGTACAATGAGGCCCATGGGCGTACTAAGAGGGTGATCGAGCGGACCTTCGGCCTCTTGAAGGCCAGGTTTAGGTGCCTGCATATGACAGGTGGATCCCTAATGTACTCACCAAAGAAGGTGTGTCATATCATCGTGGCCTGCTGCATGCTTCACAACCTGGCTTTGCGACGCCAGGTGCCTTTCCTGCAGGAGGATGGTCCGGATGGTGGTGTTGTGGCAGCGGTGGAACCTGTGGAGAGTGAAGAGGAGTAAGACAACGGAGACGACACAGACAACAGGGACAGAGTGATACAACAGTATTTTCCATAACACACAGGTAAAATTCAACACCGGCATTTTACAATTACTTATACTCTCCAGCCTCTCTACTGTCTGTCCTATTGCCCCAGTGTATGTTAACTGAGTTGTGACTTTCCCTTCAAATTTCAGAGATGTGGTCCCCACTGCGTGACCTCTGCTTTGTTTACCCATGGACTACAGCTGTGTGACAGTGGTATGTTCTCATCACTGTGTAACTGGACATTTTGGCAGCATTATGTTTAATACATTTGTTCACAATACAGGTAGACTCCAGATTTTTTTAGTGCAATAAGTGTTTTTATTAAAGTGCTGAATTTAGGGACATGGTTGAAAATCGGTGATGGGTGATGGTGGAGGAATGTCCATGGCAGAGTCCAGCTTTTCAGTCTCACAGGTGCATTGTCCATATGCCTGTGGAAGGATGGAGCAGGGGCAGTTTAAGGTTGGACAGGGTGACAATGTGGGACAGTGGGATGACATCAGGGGGTATCCTTTGCTGGCGGGGGTCTTGACATCCTACTCTGTCTTCTTACGAGATCTCAGGCCCCGCTTGCAGGGTGGTTCTTCTTCTGCAGGAGGTGGGGTTCTGGTGGCCATTTGTTGTGTGGGGGCCTCCTGTCCACTAGCGCTGGCGGAGGTGGTAGCCTGTTCTTGGTCCATGCTAGTGACAGGGGCCCTTTGTGGTGCCACATGGTCCCACAATGTGGTGACAATCTGGTTGAGTGCCCCTACGATGGTGCCCATTTCGGAACTGATGGTTCGAAGTTCTTCCCTGAACCCCATGTACTGTTGCTCCTGCATGACCTGGATCTCCTGGAACCTGGCCAGTACCGTCGCCATCGTCTCCTGGGAGTGGTGGTATGCTCCCATGATGGAGGTGAGGGCCTCGTGGAGAGTGGGTTCCCTGGGCCTGTCCACCCCCTGTCGCACAGCAGCCCTCCCAGTTCCCCTGTTTCCCTGGGCCTCCGTCCCCTGGACCGTGTGCCCACTACCACTGCCCCCAGGTCCCTGTTGTTGTTGGGGTGGTGGGTTAACCTGGGTGCCCTGTAGTGGTGGACGCACCGCTGATTGACGTGTCCTGGAGACAGAGGCATGGGCCCGCTGGGTGGGAGCTGTGCTGGTGTTCCCAGAGGGGGTTGGGTCTGCTGTGGCCTGTGGCTGAGTGAGGGGAACCGACTGTCCCGAGGTCCCCGATGGTCCGGGCTGGTCATCTGGGTCCAGGGAGACAGAGCTGCTGTCATCACTGGTGGCCTCTTCTGGGGGTGGGATGGACATTTCTGGACCCTCCCAGGCGGTGTGGTGGCGTTCGGGTCCTGCAGGGGTATAAAGGTATGGTTATTGCTTCAGTGTGTGCCATATCGGTCAATGGGTGGGTTCCCGTGTACCCCAGGGCTGGCATTCCTGTGTGGGGGCTTTTGTGAGGGTGGCTTGTGGGGGAGATGTGTATGTGCAGTGGGCATGCTTTGGTGATGGGTGTCCATGCTTTGTGGACGCATGCAGGGCTAGGTGTTGGGATGGGTGGGTTGTGATGGTGAGACAGTTGCAGGGAGTAGGTGTGATGGGGTGGGGGTGAGGGTGGGGGTATGATTTGGGATGCAGGTGGGGTAGGGGGGATGAAGTATTGAAGATTTGACTTACCAGAGTCCATTCCTCCAGATACTCCTGCGAGGCCTTCAGGATGCAGGATGTGCAAGACTTCCTCCTCCCATGCTGTAAATTCTGGGGGAGTAGGTGGGGTTCCGCCGCCAGTCTTCTGCACCGTGATGTTGTGCCTTGATACCATGGAACGCACCTTCCCCCGTAGGTCGTTCCACTGCTTTCTAATGTCGTCCCTATTTCTGGGATGCTGTCCCACAGCGTTGACCCTGTCGACTATCCTTTGCCATAGCTCCATCTTCCTGGCAATGCTGGTGTGCTGCACCTGTGTCCTGAAGAGCTGGGGCTCTACCCGAACTATTTCCTCCACCATGACCCGGAGTTCGGCGTCTGAGAACCGGGGGTGTCTTTGGGGTGCCATAGGGTGGTATGGATGAGGTGTGGGGTGGTGTATGTGTTGAAGAGTGTGGTGAGTGTGGTGATGTGTGGTGTTCTGTGCGTGGATATTGTGTGGGTGATGGTGTGGTTTGCCTCTGTGTGATGGTGTTATCTAAGTCTCTGGCTTTCTGTCGTTTTTTTTGGTCATAGGGGTTTGTGGGTGATGTGGGTGTGTGTTTTATATTGTATTGGGTGTGTGGGAGTGTTGTTTGTATGTGTATCAGGTGTGTGTATTTCGAATTGTCCAATGTGGTTGTGCTTTGGAGCTGTGTGTGTATTTCGACCGTGGCGGTGTGTACCGCCAATGGAATACCGCGGTTGAAAGACCGCCGCGTGGATTCATGGGTCGGAATGGCATGGGTGTATTTCTGTTGGCGTGACGGTATAGGTTTGGTCATCGCCAGTTTACCGCTGACCTTTGGTGTGGCGGACTTTTGTTGATGTCGGGTTTTTGGCGGTTTGCCAGTTGCGGGTCAGAATGACCGTGGCGGTTTACCGCAGCCGCAGCGGTGTTATGGCGGTCTTCTGACCGGCGGTAAGCGCATTTTACCGCCGAGGTCAGAATGACCCCCGAAGTGTCTAAGTTCACTGCTTGAAGCACCCCTTGGTTGTCAAACCACAGCATGATCTGTTTGTTGGTTAGCCATTCCCCCATATTGAAAATGCCACTACAATGGGGAACAGTTCCAAGAGGGTAATGTTTTTTGTCTCACTACTCTGCACCCAGGATGATGGGCCGCAGCCTATGCCATACCCAGGACTGCCCAAAACCTTCCCCTCCTGCTGCGCTAGTGTGTAGCTCCAGCTGCTGTGCTGTTACCCACAGTTTACTCCAAATGATTGTCCCATTGAAGTTGGTGAGAAAGGACAGCCACTCTCTAAGGTCTTCTTCGAGTCTATGAGTGAGTCACACTCTGCGATGCTTTTCTGTCAGCCTCCTGCACAACCATGCTAACCTCCATGCAAAAGGTCTGCCCGCTGGAATTACCCTGCCTGAATGTTGAGCTGCCCGATGTATTGTTGTCGGTCACCCAATGCTGTCTTCTTTCTTTCTAGTAAGTCTCCTATCACCTGTGTCAGTTCTCGCACCTTAGAGGGTGGTAATCTGCAAACCCCGTCCAGTCTATCTAACTCTATCACTCAAAATGACAGGTGTGTCAATGGGCCTTACGTCTTCTACTCTGCCAGAGGCAACTCCAAGTGTTCTGCAAGCTCCTGGAACCCTAGCAATAAATCCTGTCAGTCTGTTGTGCCCTGTTTCCCAATGAACAGGAAAGCGATTTGTTAGTGGGTGACCGAGCCCCTCTTGCACTGCTCATATACTGTCCAGTCCAGGAATGTGCTGAAGGTTTCAAAGTATGAGCAGGAGATGGCACAACCCATTGACACGCATCTGTTGTGAAAGAATGCCCAGCCTAATTGAAATCCTAGCAGGTGGTACCTGTCTGGGTGCATCAGCAGCAGGCTGAAGGCAGATTATATGGCTGTTTTAGCCAGCAGGGTGCCCTTCCCCGCGGCCCTGATGCACTGTAACGCATTGTCCACTGTTGCAAAGCCCACTGAACAGCTGTTCTGTTCCAGTCCACCATTAACTGAACTGCATGGTGGGTATGAAAGGTGATGAATCAGCATGAATTTGCCTTGCTCTTATATGGGGACCAACCCCAGTGACAACACTGCAAATGTGGCAATCGGGGTCGGGGAAAGGGTCCTGCTACCCTGCCCAGCCTGATATTTTTTTCTATCTTCTGTCTGGTGACCATAGTGTTGTCCTTTATGGATTTTTCATTTTTGCACAGTCAGAGCTTCCGGGGGCCCTTGTAAGAAATGGAAAGCCATGCTTAAAACCGTTGATTGGTAGTTGCCTGTCCTTTTCTTTGGGGTGTTAAGCTAAAAGGTTTGTTAGCTGACTTATTTTGATGGAGGTTGTTAAGGGCTCGCCTATGCCTAGTGTTATCTTTTGTGCCCTTGCTGGTCTATTTTTTGTTATTTTGCTCTCTCTTTTCCGGATTCCCTTTCCCTTGTTTGCAATAAATTTATGGGTGCACCCCCCAGCAATTGCCCCAGCAATGCCTGAAATTGCAGGATAGGCCCCACTTGCGATCATCTTTGTCATATATCCAACATGTTGGAGTTGTGGTTTTGTCCTGCCTATTCCCGCCTGCATCCTGGCCTGGCTGGGGTGCTGGGCACCTTCTGTCCTACTTTTGCCCCATGTCTGGTGAAAGCTATTTGCCCTATCACCTACCCTTCCCTGGCTGCCACCATGTGGTTGGGGAACCCTTCCAAGTCCTGTTGGTCCCATCCAATGAAGGGCCATATCTGCATTTGTTCCCTGAATCCTTCATCATACCGCAGCCAGGCCTCACCTTGGTATTTTTGTTGCACTACATGCACACATTGTTCGTGTAAGAACAGTGCTGCTGTGCTTTCTGGGAATTTTTACACTAATACACTAGCCAGCTTACGGAAAGCTTTCAGTCAACTTTCTATGGACCTTTCCACTCGCAGCTTGCGCATGTCCCTCCTGTCCTCATCTTTTTTGTCTTGCACTGTCAAATCTAAGTTGGCCTGATGGATCTCGAGCAAGGAAGAGATGTCAATAAATTCCTTGCACCATATTCGTTCTTTGACTGCAGGGGGGATCTTCCTAACCATGCCAGTCTGTCTGGCTATTTCTGGGGGTGCTGGGGATTACCTCATATAATCTCTCACCAGCTTGCCTTTCCACTGTTCTGAGCTCCGCCCTCGAACAAGTCTTTGTGGGGCCCTGCCCTACCTCTGCTGTAGCATTGACCTCTTCCGCTTTCTCCTTGGCCCTTGTGGCACTATACAGGAGGACTTCTTTCTCCAGCTCTGCTTCTGCAGAACCACCCATATTACTGCCTACCGTTATTTGTTGTTCTCTAGATTCTCTGCCTACTCCATCACCCTTCCCTTCTCTCTTTGGCTCTTTAGGTGGTCCACCCCTTGTGAAACCTCTGGTGTCAGCATTTGCCAAGTGGTTGGATTATTCCATGGGAAGGCCTTGTACCCTCCTATTGCTGATGGTGGTGTATGAGACCATGGTCACCAAGGGGTAGCTGTGAATGGGGGTAGGGTGGAGTGTTGTGGCCAGGAATCTGCAACCCTAGCCAAGGAAGCACCTGGTGCTGCGCTGGTGGTGGGAGACTCCCCCCACCTGTAGTGTCATGTTGCGTTGCATTGACCACCCCAACCTAAGTACCAAAATGGTGATACTCCCACTGCCCAGCCCCTGTCTCTCACCTTCCCTGGTCATCTCCTGCCCATTGCCAGTCCCCGATGCTGCTGCCGAGATGGTTCCAGGCTCTTACTTTTTGACCCTTCTGTCTTGCTCTGCAAACTCCTCCAGGAGAATGGTTGAGCGGCTATCGTCCGGGTGCCCTCCACAGCCTCCTCTAGCCCCTACTTCAGTGTACCCGTATTCACTAAATTGAAGAATCCAGCCAATTCGGGTGCTCCAAATTTTGTGGGTTTACCGCCTTCCCCCAGGCTTCCATCCAGCCCAAGGGAGGCGTTAAGTGCGGGCCCCCAACTGGTACGCCTAGCGAACTGGCCCTCCCCAGGAAGGGCTGCATGGTGACCGGCTAGTATATCTACACAGCTGTACGTGAGACCAGTATAAAAAGCGAGGAAGTCTTAACCGCAATGCAAGTACAGGCTCTGTCCACTGGCAGTAAGGTAATTTAAGAATTAGATTACTAGTGTACATTGTGCTGGAAACTTCAGAGAAGGTCTCATACTGTCAAGGAATGTATGTGACATGCCGGCATGCATGTGCCCAATCCTCAATACAGGTGACCCATGGAGATTTAAAGGTGCATAACTTCCATGACGCTGACAGCCTCCCTGCTACAGGATCCCAGGATCTCAGATAGAAGAGTCGTTAATAAGAGGGGGGCAAGGAAAAGGAGTTTCTGCAAGGCAGCAGCAATCATTTTAACAGCAGGGATGTTAAAGCATTCCAGTCATCTGGGTATGTACTGCAATTGGTTTTCACATAGGTAAAGGAAGGGAATGGAAACTTGAATGTAGTAGATTTTTATGTTAAGTCAAGTCAAGTACCCATCATCAAATTAAGTATGACATGGCACACACCTCTAAGCGCTATAGCATGCTGCAGAGGACAGTTACGGTTGTCAATGGCCCAGAATGTTTGTTAGACCAGGTCCTATATATTGAGGGAGAGAGCCTTTAATGCCTGGCTAACCAAAGGCAGAAGAGTTATAAGGTTATTAGAACATTCTACTGTTGTGTAGCCATTTTGGCTGTAATTTTATACACTTTATTTTAGCATACTAGGCCAGTCGCTGTGCACTTTAACCTAGATATATTTTATTCGGCTTCATTTTATTATTTTAACATTAGCCACATTTGCGCTCATGTTTTATTTTTTCTATCTAGCTGGTCTTCGCCTAGGTCAGCACTGTGTTCTTAAACAAGACATTTCTTTGACTCTGCTTTTCTCAAGGATGCAGTAAGATAGGTTGCTGGCAAAAGTGATATGCTTTGTCTCCAGTGTTCACAGAAACATTCACACTCCTACGTGGTGATCCTTTCTTGGAACATCAGATGTTTTATTATAAAAACATTACTTTCACCCATGTACGTTAGAGGTGAGATTTCAGCCAGATGACTACCACTGTATGCTGATTACCGATTGCTTCTCTACAGATGCTTATGTAGACTACAGGCCTCTTGCTCAGGTACGAGGGATAATGTCTTCCCATGGGAAATCTGAAAGGCAGAATTAGAGCTTAACATGCGGTGCCCTAACATAGCTTAGGTAGTTACTATCTCTACAAACCTTAATGACAGTATGGTAGCATTATTTTTGTATTTTACTCCCCTTGTCACAGTTTTAATCTTATTGTGCTTCATTGTCCTAGTTATTTCAATACATGCTTTGTTATCTAAGATGCAGTTACTTCAATAAAACCTTGTTGAACTTTACTCTGCATCTGATTGTCCCTGCATATGTGAGACTAATGTAACTGAGAGAAACAAATGAGATCTGAGTGACCACGATTCGCCTGAGGAGTCATGTATGTCATGTGCCCGGTTGCCACAATCATCCCTGCTCTTGGGTGTAGAGAAGCACTGCTAGTTAGCCGGAACAAACCTGGATTAGGCTGACAGGTGTCACATGGTGCGGGATCAGACCTTTAATGAGAACCTACGCGACATGGCGCCGCCAACGTTTGGTCAGGCACTAGTTTTTGGGTCCTCCTGAGTATCTCCATCTCACTACATGCAAAGACACCTCAGTACTATTTATGGATACATCCGTGGTATTGAGGATTGTTCTTCCTCAGGTAAGTAGGGAGTACCTAACTAACGCTGCAGGTTGTTCAAGCTTGAACTCCAAAAGGATAATCCCCATTTGGAGTGCTTTGCTCTGAACAAATTTTTATATTTACTAAGGTGAACCCACAACGGGTAGTAATTGCAGTTAATATGCACCACCCCTTACTGCACATTTATTGGCACATGGACTCACAGCCCAGGGGGGTCTGGTTACATTTGTTGTTGAAGCTCATGCAGCAGACAGAACAGAAATTTTCAATTCTTTGATCACATTTCAAGCAGCCAATGGGAACACAAATACATTTCACCACTATGCACCTGCAAACATACCTGCACAATATAGAGCTTATGCATATTTAGAAATACCTCTATTTTATCACGACCATAATAATTGGATTGTTGACGCCCTACCACATACAATCCTACATGTTAGGTTTGGTCCTCTAAGTAATGATGGTCCTACCTGGCCTTTATTGGCCACATATACACCGCACCCTAATGCAGCAACCTTGGAGGTAGCTGAGGTTCGCCACTTATATACTGAGCTTACAGCAATATACAGACTATTAGTACAGTTTGTAATAGAAACATTAAATACAAACCCAGCACGTGCTGCCCTGGTGCAACCACATGCAGCAATGCCGGGTTTCAATCCTGCGACTGTACATCCGATTATGGGTAAGGTACCCGCCAAACAGGAAGAAATTCTGTTTAGGTTAGCTCAAAAAATAAATGCATTGGAAGCAGTATTTCCCCATATGGGAACTCAGGATAAGCATAGAATATTAACTATATGCTTGCCATTTGGGATGGTTCCCACAGTAGATAACGGCACGGTCATGGTACTTGCCATGCTCTATACTACCGCACATGGTACACCGACACTTGCTAATCTTCCGGAAGTGTTAAAAGAAATTCACAATGAATACAGGGCTGCCTCGGGCATAGACTTGGGGATGCAACTTATGGGCAACTTTGCCACTATAACTTCCATTATGCTGAGGAACCTTAAAGGAGAACAAGTAGCACTAGCAGTGCGTATGCGGCTCCGGGACGTTCCTCCACAGAATCAAGAACATAAGCTGCCAAAGATTATCGCGGAGACCTATTCTAGTATTGGTCGAGATAGTCTGGAGGCCAGACGCATAAAACCACAATTTCAGGGTAAATCTAATAAAGATTCTACTAAGAAAGCACCTGAGGGTTCTAAAAAACACTGAGATAAAAAACAACAAACACCTAAAAAAGAAAGGAGAGAATCTCAGCATACGGAGACCCCACAAAATAGATATAATCTCAGAAATAGAGATAATATAAAAACACCTCACATATATCAATATACTGATACACGCCAATCTCATTCCTTTCAGGACTCACCGGAAAAACGTAGTGAGAGAGGTGGGCGGTCAGAGCGAAGAACTGAGTACGCGAAACCGAGACAGTAATCACAACGCGCAACAGAAGTTTCTGTTAAAAAAGAAGAGAAACTTCCCCAACAAAAACCCCAATTTAAAAAGAAAAAAATGGCAGCAGTTGCGATTCGTCATGCCACTCAAGAAGAGGGCTCTATCGAAGAACAAGACGTGGGCACTAGCTCTGCTAGACAGCGCAGCAGAAGTCACAAAAGTTTTCCAGAATCTTCAGGAGCATCTGGAGGTGAAAGCAACTGATGATTTCTTACAACTTGAAACTGCGGACATGCATGTCTCCATGCCTGACAAGGTGTATAAAGTAACAATACAGTTAGAAGGAGACATTGAACAGATAATAGATGCAATCTTTTGGGACTGCGTCGTTAACAGTTGTGATATTTTACTGGCCAAAAAGGACTGGCCACCTGAATTTGTCCATACTTGCCCTTATGGGGAAGAGGTAATCAAATCTTCTTTCCTGATGAGCTCACAGAATCCTACGCCATCGATTCAGCATTGGCGCAGGCACCCGCGTTATATCGCAACCATGTAGAGTGGGACAAAGATTCCAACTATCATGTAATTTCAATTAAAAATATATGCTATACAAAACTCTCATAGCACAGCACTTATGAACAACATAGTGCGCAAAAAATACAAAAACAACATTGAATATTTCCAGTGGCTTCTTCTGCCAAAATATAGTGCCTGAGAGTAGAGACCTAACAAGTTTCAGTGCACTAGTCTCCCAGAAAAAATTCTGTCATTTACCACAGGGGTACAAGAACAGCCCAGGACTGTTTACGGCTCGTGTAACTTCAATATTGCATGATATTGACCCTGAAGCATTGTCCAATGCAGATGATATCTATCTTATGGGTGATGAATTACTGCAACATCTAAGATGGGTAGCCTGCACTGTTGTAGGATTTGCTGAGTTTGGCTATAAGTAAAATTTCAAAAAAACAAAAATAGCCTTCCTTAGTGTCCTGTTTTTGGGATATGAATTTTTAAGTGAGGGAAAGAGGCTAGCACCACAATTCTTAGGCAAATGTGCACAGTTACGACCTCCAAATACCATAAAAAAACTCCAATCACTATTGAGTTTTCTAAATTTGGGCAGAACATACATTCCAGATTATGCATCACACATCAAAACCTCATAGGAGTTGATACGTCCTGACTTTTCCAGTAAATTCTGGACAGTCAAGCAAACACACATCCTCAGAGCATTGCAAAAAGACATGCTTGCAGCACAATACCTACAACAAGGTACAATAAAAAACTTCTGGTCATCAGAGTAATTGCTGGTTCCATTTGTTTCACCTATGTAACATTCAATCAGGGTGAGACAGTCCCCACTGCATACAAATCACATTTGCATTCAACAGCAGAACAAGGTTTTGCTCCCACTGACAAAATTCTCACAGCTGTTCAGATGGCTGTCATTAAAGAAAGACCATTAGCCCAGCGGAAACGCATTATTGTCGTATCTCAAATCTGATCCCTTGGGGCTGTTACCAAAGCCAGCGTTCCAAATGTTAAAGCATTACATCCACGTTGGATCCAATGGGCAACGTCTTTGATAGCCACTGATGTTGACTATATTTTTGACCCAAAGTTACAAACTCAAGAATTTTTGCAATATGAACTAGAATGCCCAGTTCCGGCATATACATTGGCTATTGATCAATATCAAAGAGTCATGTAGACCGATGGCTCAGCACAACCTGCTATAGGCACAAAGCATCTATACTCTGCTGCTTGCGCAGTCGTAACCGGCTACATGGAGGGTAGTAAAGGTTATCCACAACATACCTTTACACAAACCCTATGGGATTGCACAGCACAATTAGCAGATGGCACTGGAGCATACGGATCCTGACTAGCTAACACTGATTGTCTGTGATTTGTACTATTGTGTCCAGTCCTTCAATGAATATCTGCATTACTGGCACTAGAATGGATTCAGAGATTCCAAAGGAAACGCCATCTAACACAGACTACTGTGGGTGAAAGTAGCAAGTCTGAAGGAAACGCTACCAAATGTCCATGTTGTACATACACTTGGACACCTGCGCGTTGGAATACATGTTGCTAGAAATACACTGGCTGATGATGCAGCCAAATCAGCAGTAGCTACAGCTTCTGTTGCTGCAGTAACTGGTTCTAGGATGAGACTGGGCAATGAAATACTGGCTGCCATGAAAGCCTCGGCTGACGGCACACCTTTACCTAAAGGATATCCCACTAAATACTCCTACCAGAAGGGAGGCATGTTTGATGCAGAAATACAAATACCAGGCGTGGGAGTTCGAGTAATTCCCAATAAAGACCTATGACCAGAGTTGATCAAAGAGCACATGAGGAAGGTGCTTCTACCCATGCAGGTGTGGTGGCTACAATATCATTGTTGCAGTCTCGTTATTTTTGGCCAGGTCTATTTAAACAGACCAATCAATATGTCCTTTGTTGTGATATCTGCCAACAAATGAAGGGGTCCAGCGTTAAACGCCCACTGCAGACATCTCTCTTAATTTCTAACAAGCCATTATAATGTGTGTACCTGTACCATTGTGGCCCTTTGACTCCTGACAGTGCATAAAAATACATCCTAGTCGCAGTTGACTCTTGCTCCAGATTCCTACGGGAGAGGCCACAATGCTCGGGTGATGATCGGACTGGTATTAAAGATTTGCAAGCCTTTATCGGCACATAGGCAGTTGCGGCTTTCCACTCAGACCAGGACCCTGCTTTTGCCTCAAGGGCATTCAGGGACGCCGTTGCTTCATTAGGGATCCAACTCCATTACTCGTCTCCATTTCATCCTGAGGAAAATAGTGTTGTGGAGCCACAAATGTGAGATTGAAAGCAATCTTTAACAGCCAGAGTTCTACGTACAGGTCGTAGTTGGCTTAACCACTTGTATGGAGTCCAGAGAGTACTTAATAATATGCCTTGAAGGTCCCTGGGGGTCGTACTTCATACAAGTGCCTGTTTGGAACTCAAATGTATGTTCCAAATCTTGATGGTCCTGGCATGGAGGTGGCAGAAACACCGTTTGACATAAATGATTGTGTCAGTGTCTTGCAGGAATTACAACAGTTCCATGATGACAACGCATCTGCCAGTGCTGCTTCTTTAGGAATTAAGGATGTACCAATAACATCTTCTGGCTGGACTGCAAAGGTTGGGGATCTAGTACGTGAAAAAGTTTCTGTGAAAAAGGAGTTCGGTCCTTCCTATCGTGCACCGGTTTCAGTCCTGGGAATACACGGTACTAGAACTGTTATACTACCATCGCTGCCTGGATCTAAAGAAAACCGCTTTGTCTCCATTGACAATGTCAAGTTACACCATGTGGCCGATCCTGCACAGCAGACCAAGAGGAACAACCAGTAGTACTCGAATTCTTCTCAATACTGGCCAAGATGTCCCTCGACAAGTTTTGAGTAGCAATGTTGACACCTCTCCAAGCTTGAGAAGGGTGGAAAATGATCTTTCATTAGTTCCACTAGCATCGTTTACAACAAGCAACACAGAAAATGTTGATCGATCATTCACACATTCTACACAAATGGGTGGCATTGTTTATTACGAACCACCATGGGAGACCACAGTTAGTTCTACTCTTCAAAATACGGCTCCAATCTTTGCACAAACTTCTTCTGGATACTTTGCCGACATCAATGACACTTTTCAGACTCACCTGCCTCTTCTGCATCTGAATTGTCAAAAACACGTAAGCTGATAATTTGGCTCAAAACTAATTATTTTGTTCTCGCATGGAACTATCTGTGGCTTTCCTTGACTATAATAGCTTTCCTCTTACGGAATGGCTTTGTTATTACTTTCTTTCTACTGATGCATGGTCATTACCTTCCTGAACGACCAGCAGTTGAACTGGTGGATGAGGTCTTGAAACCCAATTTCTCTTCTCACAAAGTCTGCAGAGACTTGTCTTTTGTGAACATTTCCGCTATACCTATTCCTGATGGGATTGTTTGTGTCAACATCCAGACAGTGTGCGTTCTACAGGAAATGTAAATGAAAAAACCCAGTCTTTATGCAGAGGCATATTTCATGCATTGTGTTTCTATGCAGTATGTTAACCTTTTGCATTGCAGAGCTTTCACCTTGAAAAGTCATTAATGCTGTTTGTAATTCATTGTACATTTGCAAGGCTTGTTTGCAGGACTACAGGGTGCGGTCTTTTATTCTAAGACTTTCTAGAAGCCTTTCTTGCAGCATGGTTGGGTGTGGCTCATGGGCGGGGCTTGGCCCTATATAAGGGAGCCAGTCCAGCTCCACATGCTCACTATTCAGAGGTCCTGGTGCAGAGCAGCAGCATTTTCAAGAGCTCCTGTCCCAGAGGCCTATCCAGTCATTTCCAGGCCTGCAATCGCTTAGTTGGTGATCTTCAAGCAGGTCGGTAAGGCGGAGCTCGGGTTAGGCCCGACTCTGTTTTCCAGTGACACTCGAGTTTTGGGCCTAATCTTGAAATCGCGTGTGCGATTGTTTTCATGGCATTTGCATCTTGAATTCCGAATCAGCAACAGTGTGCGCAATTCTTTCCAGGCATGTATTTCTTGACATTCAGATCGGCAGTGTGCGCGATAATTTAATGGCCTTTGCATTGTGAATTCTGAATCGGCAACAGTGTGCGCGATTCCTTCCAGGCATTGACTTCTTGGCATTCAGATCGGCAGTGTGTGTGACCATTTCATGGCATTTGTATCGTGAATTCTGAATCGGCAACAGTGTGCGCGATTCTTTCCTGGCATTTAACTCTTGAATCATAGATCGGCATTGTGCGCAATCGTTTCATTGCATGTAAATCTAGATGTTCGAATTTGCAACAGAGTGCGCAATTCTTTCCTGGTGTTTAACTTTTGAAATACAGATCGGCGGAGTACACAATCATTTCTAAACATAGAAACTTAGATGTGCAGTTTTGCATAATGTGCATAATATTCCCTTAAAATTTGAGTCTTGAAACTCTTAATCAGAGAGTGATGGAGAAGTGTTATTCATGGTACTTGTACAGATTATTCATGCAGAGAAAAAACCATGTGCTCTTTGATTCTTGCTACAATGCAGAGATTATTCTAAGAAGTATTTTGGAGAGAGTTTATTGTTCAAAATATAATATGCTAATTCTGGAATGTTCATGAAAAAACCTTGCATAAACTTTCTTGATTTGTTTAACTCTTGCTTCCACAGGTCTCCTTCCCCGCTGTTCTCAACCCAAAACCCGTTCCCCCACTTGGCCATTCTTTATCTCTGTGCTATATAACTAGTGGAGTTTGGAGCTGCCAAGAGGTGGACATGTTGGGAACATGTGCAAGGCCAGAGGATCTGGTCTCCTTGACAGTTTGGGATAAAGTCACATTTGATATAAACGGCCCGACTGAGGTCATTCAAATATCATATGTGTTTAAAAGTTCTTTGAATTATGTAATTATACCTGGAGTTGTTTCTGATGACTGGGATGTGAAAACAGTTGATTCTATGATGACTGAGTTGCAGTATTTTACTGTACTTGAAAGTGAGGATGTTTATCAATCCAAAGAAAATCATGGAAACATGTTCTGTTATAATTATTATGGACACCATTTCATTCATAGAGCAACTACCCCAAAGACTATTTTTAAATACACACAATGGGAGCACTGCCTGAGTCCACCACAAGGGAGTTATAAAACATATTTGAAAAATCTGCATATTTTTCTGGGCACACTGTTAAAAATGTTGAGTCTTATTATTTCAAATTGCCATTGATGGAAAATGTACATATATTGTTGACAGATACAAAATTCATTTATTCGGATTCCTTTGTTTCCCAGTTGGCTATAGAAGGCTATGAATATTGGTTAAAGTTGATTGACATAAAAAGTGTGTGACGACAAAACATTGGCAAATAAGGGGAAAGGAAGCTTTATTTAGAGCATGCCTGATACCTGTTCAAGTGATATTTTTGAATTAAACTGTACAACAGACAAGTTGTTTAGGCTTGGCAAAATTTAAGGATTTGACTGAAGATCAGCTTGATGACTGGGTCCAAAATGGCAAGTTAAATGCTTCACTTTCACATCCTGGTGGGTGGTTATTGTGGCCAACAGATACCAATGGGTGTCATAAACGTTTTGTATACTCTACAGGGTTTTAGAACAAGTAGGCCTGACCCTCGCTATGTGTCATCTGAACACGTGGGTATAGTGACGACATACAGTGTAGGGAGACTATGCCAACAATGGTTGAAGAGTTCCTCCCTATATGCTGTTAAAGAACACCTCAGTCTCCTGTCTAATTATACCGACTTACAGGATTTCCTGTTAGGCCCCAGAAAACAATGCAGAAAATGCTTCTTATATGCAGTCTCTAATGAAATTTGGAAGCTTTCTCAACAAGAATCTGCTGCCCGGTTAAGGCAAATAGATCAGGAAAATTTACAGAAGGCATTAGCTGTGGTATATAATGGAATTAATACCCTGTATGACCAGATATACATCTTAAACAACATAGTTTCCACAGCAATAGACATAGTACAGAGTGACATGTACTTTTTACACCACGGACAGAGTCAACTAAGATTTATTATGCAGTTAGGTTGTACACAACAATCACTGAAGGCAGGTCGCATTCCCTGGCAACACATCAGCGCGAGGGACATATTTTCCACATTTAATTTAACGCGACAACAACAACTAATGGCTAAAAGGAAGTGACTTATGTCATGTTTAATATTGAGAAATTAGAAAAGTTGCCTTTTAATGTGGCTGATATACCATCTGCTGAGTGCACCATCTGCTGAGTGGTTAAGACATGGGGTCATCAATCTGCCTATTTCAACACTTCAATTCCCGTCCTGCTTAAAACACATTCCAGTGGGCAGATATGAAAAGCTAGGAGATAGTTACATGCATGAGGTGTGGGAGCTACCCTGCTGTACAAATGTCTCAGTGGCATGAAATAGGTCTTTCTTAACGGTAATGAATGCAAGACTTCTGTCAGCCATTCAATGGTTTGTAAACAGCTGTCCTTGCACGGGCGTGCAACGCTTCAGCAGTGAACTTGGCTTGTTATCTGAAGGGAGTACCAGTTCCCTTGATTAGACCTATGTTCCAGGTGCCCTTGAATGGCAGCTATGTGCTCCTTAATAGTAAGAGCCGTTGTGGGATGTGAGCCAGAATCATTTATGTCGTTTCGGTCTCCAAAATTGTTACATGCTGCGGGAATGTACTTTTTCCTCCTACACAACAGAGGGAAGTAGCTAAGATCTGGCCCCATATCGCTACTTCAAATTTTGACAAGTTGAGCAGACTCAAGGCTTTATTGTTTCAAAAATATGTGTCATTTACATCTGCATGCGAGACCTATGCGCTTCAGGTTGATACAGTCCCTTTTAAGTACTAACTTTCCGAGACACTTTGGTGAACTCATGGGATGGATATTTAATGTGTCCAGTACTACTGGAATCACACATTTCTTTGAGGCTGTTGGTTCTGGTTTCGTTCACACTTTCTCCTCTATACTTGGCTTAATACCTTCAGCCATTCATTCATTATTTTCCATTATTTTCGGGGGATTTCCCATGACTTTGGCTATAACAGGTGGCATTTTGCTATTGCTACTTTTTCTGTGCAATGGCTGTCCCCTTACAACAAGGAGGACTAAACGCGCTTCCACCAGTGCAGCTGTGTTGTGAACGCATGATGCAGTACCATAGATCATCACTCCTGGAGTGATTGGAGTGTGGCTGGTCTCTGTCATTCAGACCGGTTTGACATGGTGTGCAGCCCGTGTTTCTGTGCCTCTGTTCTGCTTTTGAATGTGCACTGAAAGTTTGTCTTTCTACGCAGCGCTTGCTTTCATTGGACACTGATCTGTTGATGTTCCCGCTGAGGGTTCATTACCAGACATGCGTGTTGAGGGTGTGTTTGCTACAGGAAGCTGTTTATGAGTTGCACTTTGTGGATCATGCAGCTCTAAACTCATTGTTGGGCACACCAAGGAATGCTGCTGCCTCGGCTGGTGCTCAGGCTTTGGAATAACAATGCTCCTTGGTTTTCCTTGGCGATGAACTTCCTACTTTACCACCTGCCGAAGTGGAAGATTTCCTATCTTTAATTAACCCGTATTCAATTGGCTACTTCATAACTGACTCTGACTTTTTCTCAGTGCAACAGTTAATATTTTAACTTGTCCTTTTCATACTTGCTCAAGTGTCTTTTAACTTGTCATCATTGACATTCCTGTATATATGCTTTAAGATGCATTTTAGTGGCCTTTATATATTAGATTAGGCAATGAACCACCTTTTGAACCGGCAAGAGGAGGGTGTTGTGTAGCCATTTCGGATGTTATTTTAGCATACTATGTCACGTACTGCGCTGGACTTCTCACCTCTGGATTTCGGATTGGCGAATACACCAAGGGCCTGATTCCAACTTTGGAGGACGGTGTTAAACCGGCCCAAAAGTGGCGGATATACCACCTACCGTATTACGAGTCCATTATATCCTATGGAACTCGTAATACGGTAGGTGGTATATCCGTCACTTTTGGGACGGTTTAACACCGTCCTCCAAAGTTGGAATCAGGCCCCAAGTCTTCTACAGGTCCTGGATGTTCCCAGATAAGGGCGACCCCTTCTGGAAGCCACAGTGCCGCTTGACAGGCTACGCCAAAGCAGACCGAATCCTCCAGAAGGAGTCACAGAGGGAAAAAAAAACCAACAGTGGGGAAAAAACCTCTAACAGGAACTCCTGAAGGAAAACAAGAAAAAACAGGACTTGACAACAGGAAACAAAAATAGGCAATATCCAGGGTACAAGGCAGGAAAAAAGGAACAGGCAAAAATATCCCAAGGCAAAAGCAGGAACAAAGAACAGGAAAAAATCTCCCAAGGCAAAAGCAGGAACAAAGAACAGGCAAAAATCTCCCAAGGCAAAAAAACAGGAACAAAGAACAGGAGCGAACAGCACAACCAGAAGGAAGTGTTTGCAACGCAAGGAGGAACAAGACTGACTGACTTATATACTGAGAAAAGGGAAGTGACATCACAGGAAAGGGAAGTAACACGATCTTGGATTGGGAAAAGCCCATAGACCAGTATAGGAAAAAGGAAGTAGTATAAAAGAAAAACAGAGCATGCTGGGACATAAACACGAAGAATACAAGATGGACATAACATGGATAGAGACAGGCAAAAGGCCCAACAAAAACTCACCACCAACAATAAAAGAAGAACAAAGGCTACAAGTAAGTGTAGCGCGACCCTGAGCGAAATATATGCTTCCCAGAAAGCATAGTAAAAAAACGCGAATATCGGTAGCACGTTCCACCCGCGAGGACAGAAAGAGACGCCGCGTCAGAGCGCGGCGTTACAATAGGTCCCCTCCCCGAGGCTCCAGGTTTGTCAGGATGATTGTCAAAAAACAGGCGAACCAAACGGGGAGCATGGACGGAGGAAGCATCTTCCCACGAACAGTCACTGAGGGGGTATCCTTTCCAGTGGACCAAAAACTGTAGTTTGCGTCGAAAAATTCTGGAATCACAGATCTCCTGGACTTCATACTCAGGCTGTCCATTGATAGAAAGAGGAGGTGGACGTTGGAACTGGCGATGGTAAGGATCAGGAACAATGGGTTTTAACTGGGACACATGGAAAACAGGATGAACCCTCCAGGTATGAGGTAAGCGGAGACGCACAACTACAGGATTCAGGATGTGCGAAATTCGAAAGGGTCCATAAAAACGTGGTTTGAACTTATTGGTGGAAAACCGGGATGGTAGAAATCTGGAAGAAAGCCACACCTTGTGGCCCACTTGATACAAAGGTGCGGCTTGGCGATAACGATCCGCCTTTCACTTCATAGCTTGTTTCAAAGCTAGGAGAGTAGTGTGAAGTAGGCCCTGGATTCGACGGATCTGTCGTGAAAAAGAAGTGACTGCAGGCACAGAAGAGGATGTTCGAGAAACAGTAGTGAAAGTCCTCAGATGAAATCATAAGTACAATAAAAGGGTGTGGTCTTGGTCGCACTATGTATTGTGTTGTTATAGGAGAACTCGGCAAGAGCAAGATATTCCGACCAATTGCTTTGTGTGGCATTGCAGTAACATCTCAGATACTGCTGAAGTTCTTGATTCACTCGTTCAGTTTGCCCATTCATTTGTGGATGGAAACCCGAGGATAAAGAAATTTTAATGTTACAGAAGGCACAAAAGGCTCTCCAGAAACGTGATACATATTGGGGCCCTCTGTCCGAAATGACCTCTAGAGGAAGACCATGGAGGCAAAAAATATCTCGTAGAAAAATGCGACTCATTTCTGGGGCCGTTGGTAGTTTCTTCAAGGCTGAAAAATGGGCCATCTTCGTGAATGAATCTACGGTTACCATGATTACTTGGTTACCAGAGGAAGTAGGCAGAGAGCATATGAAATCCGTGGATAGAGTACACCAAGGAGCGGAAGGAACCGGTAAAGGTCTTAATAAACCTGCCACCTTAGTTCGGGGTGTCTTAGTCTGGGCACAGACTGGGCATGCTGACACATAGGTTTCAGTGTCTTTCTTTAGCGAAGGCCACCAAAAAGATCGCTGAAGCAGTTCCTGGGTCTTCCTGATACCTCGATGATCGGCTATAGGAGAATCATGGCACATTTGCAGGGCTTCTGTCTGCACTTTCTTGGTAGGTAGGAAGAGAGCATGTTGATGATAGAAGTAGTTGTCCTTCTTCTGCAAAAAAGGAGTCACCTTATCCCATTCTGAAGCAGACAGAAACTGGTACTCGGATTGAATGCGTTCTTGAAAAGACTGAGTAGCTCCGATGATCCTGATAGACTCAATATGATGTGGAGAGGAGTTCTGGGCTATGTCTGGATATCTGCGGGATAAGGCATCTGCCACTAAATTCTGGGAACCAGGTATGTACGTGATCACGAAATCGTACTGGCTAAAGAAGAAAGCCCATCGAGCCTGACGACTGTTGCGACACTGAAAGCTCCGAAGAAACTGGAGATTACGGTGATCAGTCCTAGCTTCAAAAGGCTCTCTGGAACCCATCAGGAAATGCCTCCATTCCTTTCAAGCTACTTTGAGAGCGAGTAGTTCTCGTTCCAGTACAGAATAATTTCGTTCAGCCTCTGATAGAATATGCGACAGATAAAAGATAGGATGTTCCAATCCATCATTGTCTTGCTTCTGCAGCAGAACTGCTCCAATAGCTCTGTCTGAGGAATCAGTCACGATTATGAATTTCTTGGTATTGTCAGGATGACGCAACACGGGTGCTTGGGTAAAGGCTGTCTTTAATTCTTGAAACGCACGTTCAGCCTCCTTGGTCCAAATGAAACCCTTCTTCAGGTTCTCTTTCTTAATTGTTTGTGTTACGAAACTTTGTAGGTGGGCAAAGTTCTGAATAAACTGACGATAAAAGTTTGATAACCCAAGAAAACATTGCGTTTCTTTAATGGACGTTGGAGAAGGCCAATCTAATATGGCACTGACCTTGTCAGGATCCATGGATATTCTGTGTTGATTAATACAAAACCCGAGATACCTTACTTCAGATTTATGGAACTCACACTTCTCCGGTTTACAAAACAATTGGTTTTTCTTGAGTCTTTCCAGGACTTGCAGGACATGATCTACATGGTGCTCAGGATCACGGGAATATATCAAGATATCATCCAAATAAATGACTACATATTGATTCAGTACATCAGAGAACACTGAATCCATAAATCGTTGAAAAACAGAAGGGGCGTTGGTCAGTCCAAAGGGCATAACACGATACTCATAGTGCCCAAAAGGGGTACGGAAAGCAGTCTTCCTTTCATCTCCTTCCTTGATCCGAAGGAGATGATAGGCACCCCGTAAGTCTAATTTAGTAAATATCCTGGCTCCTTGAATGGCATCCAGTATATCTCTGATTAAAGGCAGTGGATATCGATCCTTAATCGTTATTCTGTTGAGTTCACGAAAATCCACACAAGGACGCAGATCCTTAGTCTTCTTTGGGACGAAGAAGAGAGGAGCCCCAGCGGGGGACGTGGAAGGAGCAATCAAACCGTTGTGTAAGTTGTCATCTAAATATTCCCTTAGCACCTTCTTTTCTTGGTCTGTCAGAGAATACATTCGACCGAAGGGAACAACTTCATCAGGAATTAAAGGAATAGCACAGTCATAACTGCGATGAGGTGGCAAAATAGGATTACTAGGTTTCTGAAAAATCCCGATATATTCCTGATAACAATCTGGAACCCCCTGGATAATATTAATAGAGTTTGTGTTATCCTTAGTTGACTGACAGGACCTTTTTGGAGTCCAATAAGAAGTAGTAGAATAACAATTCTGTTGACAAAATGAAGATGTTAGGGATATAGTTTGTGTTTCCCAATTGATATAGGGGTTGTGTCGGGCTAACCAGGGAATTCCCAAAATCATGATGTGATTTGGTGAGGCTATGAGATCAAAGGCAACGTGTTCTTGATGCCCCCCAAATGTCAAACAAAGAGTAGGAGTTGAGGCCACCACAGGTCCTGAGGTTAACGGAGAGCCATCCACTGTGTAAACCTACTCAGGGGTTTCTTTAGGAATGCGGGGAATTCCTTTACTAGTAGCCCAGGTCTCATCCAGATAGAGTCCACTGGCTCCACAATAAAGGAGAGCCAGAAGATGTTCTTCTTGATCTTGTGAACTTTGTAACTTGACCGAGAGGATAAACAGGGTGGACATGCTTTCTTTGGAGGAACATATTGATGGTACTTCAGCTCCTCCCGTCTCCTTCCTCCTTACAGGGGACGGGAGCTGGCATTTCCCGCAGGCCTTGAGGGACGTACCAGACAACTACGGATCAGGTGACCAGCCTTACCACAGTATAGGCAAAGTCCCCTTCGTCGTCGTTCCTCCCTTTCTGACTCCGTCAATGGCCCACGAACCAGATCTATCTGCATGGGCTCTTCATGGGGAGGTGGAGAGGCTTCAGATGGACTATATTCCGTTCGCCGACTGCTAGCACGGAAGGTACCGGGCTGGTATGGAGCTCTAGTTCTACGTCTTTCAATCTTGCGCTCTCGAAGTCTATACTCGATGTTCATAGATTGATCCATTAATTCTTTCAAAGAACAAGCTGGGGAAGAGTGTACAAGCTCATCTTTAATTTCTTCACGCAGGCCTCGGCGGAAAAGGGTTACGAAGGTGCGTTCTACCCAGGAGGTTTCAGCTGCCAGCTGTTTGAAGCGGGTTATATATTGCAGTACATCCTGATTACCTTGCTGAATGTCACATAAGGCTTCTTCAGCTGCTGCTTCTACCACAGGTCTCTCAAACATTTGCTTGAAAACAGTCAGGAAAGCGGAATAGTTAGCCAGGACTGGGTCATCTGCAGAAACCAGAGGAGTCGCCCAAGCAAGTGCTGGACCAGACAAGGCACTGATCAGATAGCCCACCTTAGTCTTATCCGAAGAAAACTGGAGTGGACGAAAGGCAAAGAAAACCGTCAGGGCGTCCAAAAATTCCTTCATCTTTAAAGGATCTCCGGAATATCGAGGAATAGTAGCAGATACGGGTGGTATGTCCATTGATCGGGAAGACAAGACCTGTCGTAGCGCAGTGTTCTCTGCCCGTAACTGTTGTAACTTTTGGGCTTGTTGTTGGACAGTCTGTAACATAGCTTGAGCATTTTCTGACACCTGTCCCTGTGGATCTTCCATGGTGCTCTCGCAACGCAAAATCTTTTGGCGTTGCAATCTGTCACGTACTGCGCTGGACTTCTCACCTCTGGATTTCGGATTGGCGAATACACCAAGTCTTCTACAGGTCCTGGATGTTCCCAGATAAGGGCGACCCCTTCTAGTAGCCACGGTGCCGCTTGACAGGCTACGCCAAAGCAGACCGTATTCTCCAGAAGGAGTCCCAGAGGGAAAAAACCCCAACACTGGGGAAAAAACCTCTAACAGGAACTCCTGAAGGAAAACAAGAAAAAACAGGACTTGACAACAAGAAACAAAAATAGGCAATATCCAGGGTACAAGGCAGGAAAAAAGGAACAGGCAAAAATATCCCAAGGCAAAAGCAGGAACAAAGAACAGGCAAAAATTTCCCAAGGGAAAAGCAGGAACAAAGAACAGGCAAAAATCTCCCAAGGCAAAAAAATAGGAACAAAGAACAGGAGGGAACAGCACAACCAGAAGGAAGTGTTTGCAACGCAAGGAGGAACAAGACTGACTGACTTATATACTGAGAAAAGGGAAGTGACATCACAGGAAAGGGAATTAACACCATCTTGGATTGGGAAAAGCCCATAGACCAGTATAGGAAAAAGGAAGTAGTATAAAAGAAAAACAGAGCATGCTGGGACATAAACACGAAGAAGACAAGATGGACATAACATGGATAGAGACAGGCAAAAGGCCCAACAAAAACCCACCACCAACAATAAAAGAAGAACAAAGGCTACAAGTAAGTGTAGCGCGACCGGGAGCGAAATATATGCTTCCCAGAAAGCATAGTCAAAAAACGCGGAGAACGGCGCTCCGAATATCGGTAGCGCGTTCCACCCGCGAGGACAGAAAGAGACGCCGCGTCAGAGCGCGGCGTTACATACTAGGCCTGTCGTTGTGCACTTTCACCTAGATATATTTTATTTGGCTTTGTTTTATTATTTTACCACTGGCCACATTTACGGTCTTGTTTTATATTTTTCATCTAGCTGTTCTTTGCCTAGGTCAGCACTGCGTTCTTAAACAAGACATTTCTTTCACTCTGTGCTTTTCTCAAGGCTGCAGTAAAATAGGTTGCTGGCAAAAATGGTATGTTTTGTCTCCAATATTCACAGAAACGTACACACTCTTACGTGGGGATCCTTTCTTGGAACATCAGATGTTTTATTATAAAAACACAACTTAGACCCATGTACATTAGAGGGAGATTCCATCCAGATGACCACTACTGTATGCTGATTACCGATTGCTTTGCTACAACTGCTTTTGTAGACTACAGGCCTCTTGCTCAGGTATGAGGGATGATGTCTTCCCAGGGGGACCATGAAAGGCATAATTAGAGCTTAACATACAGTGCTCTAACATAGCTCAGGTAGGAACTATCCCTACCAACCTATGACAGCATGGGAGCATTATTCTTGTGTTTTACTCTCCTTGTCACAATTTTAATCTTGTTGTGCTTCATTGTCATAGTTATTGCAATAAATGTTTTACTAAGATGCAGTTACTTCAATAAAACCTTATCGAACTTTACTCTGCATCTGATTGTACTTGCATATGTAAGACTAATGTAAGTGAGAGAAATGGATGAGATCTGAGTGACCACTATTCCCCTAAGGAGTCATGTATAGCATGCACCCAGTTTCCCCAATCATCCCTGCTCTTGGGTGTAGATGAGGCACTGCTAGTTAGCTGAAACAAACCCGGATTAGGCTGACAGGTGTCACATGGTGCAGGATCAGACCGAGTCCCCCACAGTAAAGGTGATTCTGCCACCTGAATCCAGTATTCTCATTAGGATAATGAGAACCTATGCGACACCACCAAAGGGGTGTAGAATGTTCTAAATTAAAAAGAGAGAAACAGAAAGGCAAACACTGAATTGATGGCTCAAGAGGTCTGTACTAGCCTTTATTGGCCTTCAACTATTCCATTACTTTCAATGGAGCTACCAATATTCCAATGACCTTTCTCCATTTGTGAGTCACTGCATAGATGTTTGCGAACCCCTGCCCTTTGGCACAACCTGTTTGCTAAAAAGGGATACTGAGTCGATTTTCAAGCATTATCTTTGCTATGTGCACTAGTGCCAACAGGCTGTAAAATGATGCACGTGGCATGGTCGCCTGAATCATTTTGGCCACCACTTTCCAGCATGCTCAAGAGTTCCTGCCAGTGTCCTTTTCGTCAGAGTCTGGGACTAGGGTACAGTTATACATGGCACTTGGCTACTAATGAAAATTGATCCTTGTAAATCTTGTGTTTAAACATCAGTTTTCCTTCACCTTTTTCCTGGTGTTAGTAGCTGGGGGTTGATACTATCTATCTCCAGTCACTGGCCTACCACAGCCCTACATTTTGGACAAAGATGGTTTAAAAATACATTGATGCATCATCAGGGTAAAATGGCATATGATGCACATACTGTGATTACATCTGGGGAGAGGATTAAACAAGGTTTTACAGTTCAGATAAACATTTTGTTACTAACCCCGAAGCCTGTAAATTATCCTCAAGTGGATCTTGTTAAGTTGTTCACTGTTGTTTGAGAGTAAGCAGCACTGGTAGTAAAAGAAATCAAAAGCCAAGAGCAACAGTTACAACTTAGTTTAACGAGTAAGGAATACCTACACACATCCAAAACCTGATGAACTGTAACAATATTCAATGCGACGGCTGAAGGGAGTCAGGTTTTCAACCATTTATGCACTGTCCTGTGTGAACCCCTCCCTGTAGCTTTAGTATCATCTGCAGAGACACAAAGATTGGGGCTATGCCATAGTCCCCATGTCGTGACAGTTGTATGGATGAGTGTTTTGAAAGGTAATATTAAAACCACCTGATCAATAGCGAACACATACAGATGTTTTACAGCATTGGTACCCCAATCGAGGTATCTAGGCACGGGTACTTGCTGTTGGAGACATCCCAGATCATCAGAATTTGGGCCTCCAAATGACAGAAGAAATGTATCGGACATTCTCAACAATGCCTTCTGGGAAGATTCATGGCCCCAGTTGCTTCCCACTAAATTCTTCAAGTGGTACTCCTCACTTATTATCCTTCATCTGAGGATGTCTACAATGCTTGTCCATCGTCACATGACCTATGTGGTAACTCATTATTGGTTATTCTAAAACAGTCAAACGGCTGTGTCCTATCGCCCAAGGTCATTAATTAATATAGAGGTAACAATACTATTGAATGTTTTAGTGGCTAGATTAACTATAACAATGGGCTCCTTAGTGCAAGTATATCAAAATGACTCCATGCTGAATAGTGACACATCTACATGTGACACTGGCACGTACAGAGTAGCATAAAAAGAACGGTACCTTGATTGTTGTAGTTATAGAGATGGCCTTCAATGCAGAACATTGGCTGTTATGATGCAAGCTCTTTGTAATATGAATTTTGGGCAAAAGTGAAAGTCAATGACACCCTCTCAGTCCCATTCTGTATGGAAGGAGTGACTCAAAAGAGAGGCCTGCTTTCCCCACTTTTATTTGTTTGTATAAGGTAAACACCCTAGTAAAAGGACCGCAAAGTGGCATTGGTCTTGAGGATAAAATAATGCTTTCTGATGGTGATATGCTCCTGTGTGTCCAGTGGCTAAACAAATCCATTTCAAGACTTTTTGAGATTCTGTAGATCTATGGCGAAGCTTCTGGGATTAGGGTAAACTGGGGAAAGTCTGCATTTGTCCCAATTAATAAAAGTCTGCCAGCCAGCCCGTCCATTACTAAATTAGATATATTTGGTGATCAGTTTAAATGTTCAGAGATGAAATAACAGGGGACAGCATAGATGTTAAATCTGAATATTACTCTCTTACTCATAGATATGTTAAAATCACTCCCCTTTTCAAAAATTGTAAGAGGCATGTTATTTAAGATGGTCTCCCTATCCACATTTACCATACACTCTGCAGAACTACCCACATATATTTCTTCCTACTTTCTGTTTGTAATTCTTAGTAAATAGCTTTTCTGAGGTGGCAAGGCTTCACAAATCCCCTTTGCAAATGTGCTAATCCACTATTTGAAGCAGGTTAGGAGTGGAGGCCATTGGAGTACATTATTACACCTCTCAGATGGTCCCAGTCAGCGAGTGGTTGCTTGATGATGCAAGTGACAGGTTGATTGGATCTGAACAGGACCTGTTGGTCAGGTACAGGCTCCTTACATTACTCTACATGTGTCAATTGTTAATGCACTACCACCAATTAAACCTCTAGCCAAGATGTTTGATTGGTGGCCCTAGAGGGCCCCGTCGGTTATTGCAGCACCAGACTGACGAGGAGCTGCCCTATGATGAAGCATGACATCTAATGAGATGTGTGAGGGTCCTTAGCTCCTGTATATAGGAGTGCCTGGTGGAGTTTGTTTTCTACATGTTTTTTGGAACAGTGTACTTTCGTTGAATATTGTGTATGTACTGGCCAGGTGACAGTTGGTCTTTTGCGGGTTTTCACTGACCCCAAGCCAGCCATGGGTGTGACAGGGAGCAACAGAGCAGGTACACTTAGGGGAGCAGGAGTCGTGGATACCTCTGCCTTGTAAGCAGGTCCCACCTTTCAGGTTTCCTTTCCTCAAGTGCAAGTTAGTCAGAGTGCGACCTCTGCCTGTATTTTGATTATTCAGAGTTTATTACTTTTGCCCTCAGCATTGCTAAACGACTGTTGTTCAATCAGTGCTGGGACTGTCTGTTTATCATCAACAGCACTCCTCTCTCATTTAAAAGGACTTTTAATTGACTTCTATATACTCTAATTACCTTTGACTGCTATTACTATCAGGAAAGATATTGCAAGTATTAGCAGGTGAAGGTAAATAGAGCCAATAGATGTTTTGCAATCCAATGCTACACGAGCTATTCTAACTGTACCTTTAGACCACAGCATGACTATGCACCTGGAGCAGCATAGATATACCATACATAGCTGTCTTGAGAACCCTAACAGCTATCAACTTTAACAAAACCTCCTAGAGAGCATTTTTGACAGAGCCCTGCAAAAACTCACACACTCCAGACATGCCATGGATTGGTATCGTGCTTGCTCCCTCCTGCAGTTTCTACTAAATAACAACACACACATACGTCCAACATAACATATTAGACAGAGTAGCTCACTCGTATCAGACAATGCATGGATGTACCAGTTACATGCATGCTATCATGGCATCCCAGCACACGTGAATACGAGTCTAAAAGGAACTCGTAGGATTTACCTAGCACAGTTCAAATAAGCAAGTAGATGGTTATTAGGCCTTTACAACAAGAGCCCATACATCCATTTAATTTACACCAGTGCATAAGGCAGGTAACCCAGCTGGTAATCAAGCATCTTTGCTGGACTCCGGCCACACCCAACAAATAAATATTAAGTACAGAAAAACAGAAAATATGATCAAACTGCCTGCTAGGTTGCATAACTCGTAGGCAACACCAATCTCTAGTCTGTGGTGGAATCCTTGAAACCAGAGTGCAAGTGACCCAAACATGTTTTGTGAAGAGGATGTATATAGCAGTGCACCATGCACGTTTTTCCATATCAACACATATAAGCTATCATAAAGTCTAAAAATTACTTGGTGGGTTTGTTTCTCACATTAAATTCCAATTATGGTGAATGCAGGTGTGATTCTACAGCAGAGAATGATGGTTGTAATCAACATTTGTTTACCCCATCCCGCAGATGACAGTGTTGCAAGGACTGAACTGGAGGTTGGCAGTAGTTGCCAACATGCATGGGCCGTGCTTCCCAGCTGGTCTCTCATTCCTATCAACTAAGCCTCATCTAATGTCCAAAAAGGAAGTTAATACATGAGGAAGTGGTGAGGATGACCCTGAAAGGACAGAGATGCGAGCATTCTCTAATATGTCTTGCATACATTTACATGCCGGGTTTCTTTAGGTGCGTATTTCTTTCTAAATATAATTTGATATTTAACAGTCTTGGAATAATACTCATCAGAGAGAAGAGTACAGTGGCACTTTGCCCACCTCGAATTTCACTGTGGGGAGCAACGTAACATTGTCACATGCTTGTGGAGTGATATTCCTATTTGTCAGGTCTATTGATGTGACTAGAATCAGACCATACAAGCAGATTCATCATCTTATTTCTTGTCCTAAGAAGTCCCTAAGAGGATCTCCAGTGATGCCCACATATTTGGAGCATTGTGAGATGGCATGAGGCTATGTATCAACCTGGAGCATTGTCAAACTCAAAAGAAAATATGTTCCCTTCTGGGGCATTGTGGTACTGCATGGAATTGCAGTCGTAACTGGGGCGTTATGACACTGGTATGGAAATGGGTACCTATCTGGGTATTTGTGACATTGTCCGAAAACAAATTCTTTGCCCCATATTTATACTTTTTTAGCGCCTCATTTGCGCCGCTTTTTGATGGAAAAGTGGCGCAAACCTACAAAATGCAATTGTATTTTCTAAGTTTGCGCCAGTTTTGCGTAAACAAATTACGCAAATGCAGCTCTAACAAAGTATAAATATGGGCCTTTGTCTCTCTTTGTAGACATATAAGTCTGTGTGCTATTGTGATACTGAATAGCAATATGCAGCTACCTGGAGCATTGTTGTACTTGTATCAAAATGTATGTTTAAATAGGTCTATCCAGCATTGGCTTGGACGACTGATCAGCTGGCTCATTAAGTTGAGCTTCGATGTATCTGACCAACCCTCCTGGCTGGCAAGCACGCTGCCCGTCCTAGTAATAGCAAACATCATGTTATGTTTGAGCAGCACCCTGATAGGAAATGTCCTAGAATATTTAGAAATCACTCTTGCCTTCAGATGTGTGTCTCTGTGCATGTGTGTGTTAACAGTAAGAATTGAGGCCCATATTCATACTTTTTTAGCACCACATTTGCGTCATTTTTGACGCAACACAGCCTCAAACTTACAAAATACAATGGCCCATATTTATACTTTTTTAGCACCGCATTTGCGTCATTTTTTTATGCAAAAGCGGCGCAAACTTTCAAAATACAATTGTATTTTGTAAATTTGCGCCGTTTTTGCGTCAAAAAGTGGCACAAATGTGGCGCTAAAAAAGTATAAATATGGGTCAATAGTATTTTGTAAGTTTACGCCGCATTTGCGTCACAAAATGGCACAAATGCGGTGCTAAAAAAGTATAAATATGCGCCTGAGTTCCTAAAAAGACTCACCTACTCTGAGGGGGTTATGGCAGTTTGCTGCTATTGTAAGCTGGAACTTGTGCTATTGTATAATTAATATTTTGTATATTGTATATTTTCTACTGAAGGCAGAGACCAAGGCAGATTCCCCTTAATTGCTTGGTCTAAGCCCCCACCCAGCAGGCGTGTTTGTACGTCTTCTGAGTGTGTACCTGTTTTGTGCGGTGGGGCGGCCTCCATGTCTGCTGCCCATGCTGTGCCCGTTCTGTAAGTATGAGGAAAGCCTGCAATGCTACTGCCCACGCTATCCCTAATCCTCATGCCCAATGGAAGCTTCACGTTGTACCGGTGCCTGAGCATTTGGGGGCATATTTATACTCTGTTTGTCGGTTTTTTTGACGCAATTCCGACGCAAAACCAACTCCATATTTATACTTTGGCGTTAGACGCGTCTAGCGCCAAAGTCCATGGAGTTTGCGTCATTTTTTTGCGTGGACACCTACTTTGCGTTAATGATATGCAAGGTAGGTGTTCCCGTCTAAAAAATTGACTCCGAGGCATGTGCGCCGTATTTACACTCCCGGGCAAAAATCACGCCCGGGAGTGGGCGGGTCCAAAAAATGACGTATGGCCGCTTTTGCGCCGTTTTTTAGTGCCTGGTCAGGGCAGGCGTTAAGGGACCTGTGGGCCCGGAAGGAGCCCAGAGGTGCCCTCCCATGCCCTCAGGGACCCCCCGTCACCCTTGCCCACCCCAGGAGGACGCCTAAGGATGGAGGGACCCATGCCAGGGACATTAAGGTAAGTTCAGGTAAGTGTTTTTTTTTTGTGGCATAGGGGGGCCTGATTTGTGCCCCCCTACATGCCACTATGCCCAATGACCATGCCTAGGGGACAGAAGTCCCCTGGGCATGGCCATTGGGCAAGGGGGCATGACTCCTGTCTTTGCTAAGACAGGAGTCATTTCTATGGGCGTTGGGAGTCAAAAAAAATGGCGCAAATCGGGTTGAGGCGAAAAATTTGCCTCAGCCTGACTTGCCCCATTTTTTGGCGCCCAAGCTCCATATCCCCCTACGCCGGCGCTGCCTGGTGTACGTCGTTTTTTTTTCACGCACACCAGGCAGCGCCGGCGGCTAACGGCATTGAATAAATACGGCGCCCGCATGGCGCTTCAGAAAGGCGTTAGCCGGCGCTAATTTTTTTGACGCAAAACTGCGTTAGCGCAGTTTTGCGTCAAAAAGTATAAATATGGCCCTTGGGGTTTTGTCTGGTATTTGAGGCTGTAATTCAGCTGACTGGCGTACGATGTCTACCCTTGGGCACGTGATAGCTGCATGCCGGACATCTCATAGTACCAAGCACGCCTAACTATAAGTAAATTAGGCTTAAACTTGCGTTGACATCTTCTTTATTTTATTAATTTGAACTCATTGTTTAATTTTGTTCTCGTTTCAGTTTTTTTTTAAATTTATTTCAGTCCTCGCACCTCCTGTGATGTCACTGGTGTCTAAACTCATATTACATCACTGCCTGTAATGCCACCAAGCTCGACGTTATGTAATGTTAATTCCTGTGATGTGATGTCATCTCAGGTCAAAGGAAGAGTGATGTCACTTTTACCACTCACCATTTTGTTTATCGAGGTCCATGCTTGCTGCTCACCTCACCCTCTTAATCTTCACACGGCCACAACGAAAACATATTTTTTGTAATTTCATTTCACTGTATTATCACCATTTCAGTTTACCATTTTCCCATCAGTTATTTCAAAACACGTTCACGTCATTTTTAGGATGTTTTGTTACAAATGCGGCGCTAAAAAAAAGTATAAATACGGGCCACAGTGCGGTTACCCCACATTATACAGTGCGATGACCCCAGCGGGATCCTGGCATCTTCAGGTCCGTGCGTCAAGGCGTGTTCCGTAAAAGACGTGTGTCACGCTACCGCGACCAGCTTTAGCAAACTCTCCCGCTCTACCCTAAGCTCTCTGGGGTTTCAGAGCCGCTAGAGTTGGACTGATGCGTCCCCAAGCAATTAGCATTAGAGTCAGGCGGCACAAGCCTTTGGTCTGATGAGTGCAAGTAACGGTGCCAGCTGCCCGTAGCTACTGCGTGCTTTAGCAGTAGATCCCCATTTCAGGAGAAACATTGCCCTCATGTGGATTTTTGGGGTGCTACAACCCGTCAATTCAATATTATTATTATTTCGTTGTCGAGTCTGCACACTGGGTAGAAAGTATGATAGATGCAGGAATTACGGCTCAAATAATGAAACCCTCTTTTAGCTCTTATTGCAGGTCTACTAAACATGGTTTGTTTGCTTTTATTTTACATTTGATGTGTTACTAGGATCATACATGCGACATGCACTTTTATTTCGCATTGCATTGCATCGTATTTTATTATATTTTAGTATTTATATATTGATTTCGCATGTATTTAGTTAGTTATATTTGTGTCAATTGATAGAATTTCATAGTGCTTTCTTCAACGTGCTGTGCACATTGATTATAAATTAGGTTGTTATGCTATGTTATATTAAGTTATGTTATGTGTACTTGTAAGCGCAGAATCACCTGTGAGGGTATCCTGGCACTGAGCAGGTGTGTGTCTATCCCTGCCTATGGTACTTTGTTTAATTGTAAAACCAGGTCTTTAGTTTCTTTCAGAATTCAAAAGAGAGACGGAGGCTCTGGTGTTGAGTCAGAGCTCGTTCCATGCTAAGGAGCACTTTAAGAGAATGCCCACCCTCCTTATTTGGTTTTGTATATGAGCGGGATGTGTGCAGGTAGGAGTTTTTTGCGGAGCAGAGGTGTCTGGATGGTTTGTGGAAGGAGATGCGATTGTTCAGATAGGTGGAGCCTGAGTAGTGCAGTGCCTTAAATGTGTGTGTGAGGAGTTTGAATTGAGCATGTTTGTGGATTGGGAGCCATTGTAGCTCCCTGAGGTGCAGTGTGATATGGTTTCTGTATGGGAGGTTGAGGATGAGTTTAGCTACTGCGTTCTGGATGGTTTGTAACCTTCTAGTGAGTTGCTTGGTGATCTTGGTTTAGAGGGCTTTCTGACAGTTTTTCTTGTGTTACTTAGGACCCATTTAAAGATCTCCCACAGCATCTTCAGGGTGGAAGCAGGATGCAATGATGACATTGACTTGTGTGGTTATGTCCTATTTGCTTTTGCTGAATATTCTGAGATTCCTGGCGTGGGATTTGGGTGTGGGTCTGAGTTAGAACTTCCACCAATTGGAGTTCCATGTTGAGGTGTTCTTGCTGAGGATCACTACTTCTGTCTTGCCTGTGTTGAGCTTGAGACAGTTGACTTTCATTCAGTTAGCAACTTCGGTCACGCTGGAAATTAACTTGTTTCTTGTGCTGGTCTTGTCCGAAAGGAGGAGTATGAGTTGCATGTCATCACGTAGGAGAGGATGTTGACGTCTTGTGCGTGGATGATGTTGGCCAGAGGGATCATGTTTGAGTTGAAGATGGTAGGGCTGAGCAATGAGCTTAACCCACAGAGGGCCCCTGCTTTGATACAAGGAGCAGCAACCAAGAGAATACCATACATAAAAACCAAAACAACTGCTACTCCAAAATATTTTATGAATATGTGTATACCTCCTATTTACTACATCTTCAAATAGGAATGGAACAATTTATTAACACAATATTATTTGTCAATAGTCACAAAATGTATTTGGTAAATCACATTAATATGTAATGATGCTCAATCACATAGAAAAATACCAATTCAAATCACTATTATGCATATCAACAAAACACAATAAACCATAATATTACAAAACAATTGTGAATGTTTTTTTGTTCTAGATCCCTGGATGTCTTGTACACAAACATTAAAGCACTAAATAACCTATCATTCACCACACACGTATCACACATCACGTCGTCATACCATAACTACACTTATCAAGAATAAAAACAATTCTTTATCTAAAGTATGTGCATCTAGTCATAATTGTAACATTGGACTAACGTTTTGGGCGTCAATTAAGCTATCAATCACTGCACAATATAGGTGCACATGCGTGGCCCAACTTTCATTCAAAGTCCAATTATCTCACTTATTTTCTTCTGCTATTATTTTCCCAATGAACAATGGTGCATGACACATATATCGCACTATTTTACAATTGTCCAGTAGGCCAGTTCAGTCAAGTGTCGTGCTTCCTCAAGTCCTATGTTCTGCGCCGACTCGCTATTTGGTGCTAGCCGCAAACCTGTGGGGGCCACCTTTTTCAGGCTGTACAGATTAAAAAGAGGCAGTTCAAGACACCAGCCTAATTCTAAAGTATAAAATAACAAGCATTTGTAATGCAATGGGTCTCACATTTGCTTGAGTTAAAGATACTGGTGTTGTATATTCATAACTGGACTTTTCTTGCCACAGCAATTGGTCAACTCTGCCTCATAATTTGGTATTTTTCTGCCACATAATTCCAGCAGGCCTGCACATAACTAAAGCACTTTTATTGACCTTCTCCCTCTATCTGCAGCCAAACATGAAAATGTTGTCATTTAGCATCCTAATTTAAATCTGCCATGCTAATTCCAATAGAATACCACTTTCACCACCCCACCATCACTGTTGCTGGCTGGTTAGCACACTTCCCAAACAATAGACACAAGACAGCCACAGAGGAGTAACAAGATAAATAAACTAGAAGGGTCACCCAAACATATCAAGTGTTTGAAACAGTCATAGTGTAATAAGGATGTTAAGTTGGCCTGAATCATGGTCATAATTGTAATAAGGAGAGATCAATAAAACATTTACAATTCTCATATAAACCCAATAAAAAGCTTTATCAGAAATAAACATTTGGCATAGACTGTGATGCTCAGAACAGCCCCTAGAAGACACCATGATGAAAATAGCATTTGTAAGAAAGATGGTCATGTAACCATATAGTTAGCCACTAGAAGCATAACCACATAAAAACAGAATGGCAGAAAGCAATGCAGCGCAACCATATATTTAGCCCCTAGAGAGCGTAGTGCCGTACACATTTTCAGGCCTAGCAGGCTTACTACATTACTAAGGCCCTTCAAACACAAACTCCTCCCAGTTGTAAAACAAAAATCCCAAGTATTAAATAACTTAAAAAGGCACTGAATGGTGGGAGAGGTTATTATTTGGTGTCGCCATTACCCTAGTGTGGGGACTCAGAGATGGACTAAACAGAAAGAACACATCGTGCTGAACATTTTGGTGGTGGTCCCATTGTCCTAGGACCACCATAGGCTGAGTTATGGGCAAAACTGTTTTGAATAAGAATGCTTGCAAAGCATTATGGGGTGAGTTTTCCTGCATGCAGTGAATATTGTAGTATGGCTCTCCCTCTGTGCTAGGAGAGCTGGTTGCGATTTCTGTGTTTTTTAGTAAAGCATTTATCAATTACAAGTGTTTTCGGGAAAGCTATGGAGGGCAAAGGGAAGAGAAAAAAGAAATGACTGATTAGGTAAGAGAGTGACTAATGTGACTAGTGCTCCAGTACCACCGATGAAGTTCACACTGTTGACGCTGCTCACGTTTTTTGCACCATGGCTTCCATGGAGCACGAAGGGGAGAGACAAAAGAAAAAAGTAGTTCATCCACACTGAAGTGTATCGGCAATTGTGCAATTATCCATGTTACATGGTCAGTCTGCAAGGCGGTAACAAAACTGCCGCAAGGTGGGACAAATGTAAATCATTTAGCAATGACATCAAGGGTTGTCTGAAAGGCAGGCCCACAAATGAGTGAAAGTGATGGGCGTGAAATGGACGTGGTTGAAGGCCCACAGATAGATAAGAGCATGTCAGAAAGCTCTCACATGCTCTACATAAAAAGGATGAGGAATACATCCAAAATCCTGCCTACACACTGGAAACAGGCCAAAATGATGCAGAAATATAATGGGAAGGTTCAACAAAACCCCAAAATACACCTGTGCAATCAACTCTTAGCCACAACTCAGAACCACCAGGGCCCATGTTATTACAAAAACTACTTAAGCACCATAACTACACCATCACCAGTGCACTAAAATAGCTACCCAATACGAATTGTATTCAAACTACTGCATGCACACAGCTCTGGTTGACACAGGTGTATTACTTACCAGGCAGATGTAAACTTAAGAAAACCACCTGCATATGAAAAGTAGGGATAACCAGAGCTAAGAAGGAATTAAGTAGAAACCACTTTAGAATATGGATGAGCAACCAGGTGTACCTGAGCAATCTAGAGGTAAACAGATCAAGATAGCACCTACTTATGCAGCAAATGTCAGAGGGACTATTGGGGCAATAAGTCCCTGCAACTCATTATGCCCGAGCAGCTGTTCAGCCACAAAAACAAAGAAATAGTAGGTATCTGGATCAGATTCCAACATATAGAACAGAACAGATATGTCTGCAATGAAATCAAGCCCCAATTACCTGAAGTACAAATCATTGCTAAATATATCATAATGAATATATAGAGAAGACTATCCTAAATTTAGATGATCTGTATTAAATATGTAACTCCTAGGGACTAAGTACAGGTACAGAATCTGATCATAAAAACAGAACAGGCAGTAACTGAGCTGCCATACTACTAGGGCTCACCACAGTAGTTTTACAAACTAGGATTCATTGCTGGATAACGAAAAAAAGCCTCAATTGATGCACAGCCACTAGGCATGTGCAATCAAAAGGATGCTCCACTAAACAACTTTCCTTCTTTGGACACAGTGAATGAAACTGGACTTGGGAAGTCAGCCGACTGAGAGTCCCTTTGTTGCATATACCAAGACACAAGGTTTTCCCAGAGCATGGTTAAATACGAAATGCTTGAATCATATGACCGAGTCCTAAAAAATAAGTGGGGGGACTAACCAAGTTAGGCAGTATGCTAGTGATATCACGTGGTGTGACATTACGGCACATAACCGCACATGGTATCACAGGAAGTGACATCACAAGAAGTGGCATCACAACCCAGGACTATACAGAAAGTGACATTACAAGAAGTGACCTCAGATCTTATGACCTCACACATATGTTTAGAATGTCTATCATGAGTACATTTGAGCGCATTACGAGTATAAATGCAAACACTCCTGATTTAGGCAGAAAACTCACACTTTTGTAAGCTACATATAAAACAATTTGCCTTTTGTTAGCATAAAGCTCCCTTTACCCAAGAACTGAACAAACTAACTATGTTCCCATCCTACTCCAACAGGCATAATATTCCATATGAAGCACATTTCCATGTGGATGTTATTGCTTTAGCTCCCTGCACTCTCCAGAGGTGAAACAGTTCTCCTATGTGAAGTATTTATACCCAGCTTTACCCATTTGCACTCATTTTAGTAGATTGAGCCTTATTTCTCACCAACAGACCATGACCCAAAACAAGATAGAAAGACAGAGACTGGTACCCACCCAGAGCAGACGTAAAACCAGGCATGAGAGGTGCCTTACTTGAGATCATGATCAGAGTGGGACATCGGGACATGTGGATAGAGCCCAATCCCCTTTCCAAGACGTATTCCTGTTATGTACCCGTGGCTGATACATATAGCTATATAGATCATTGCCTGACTACTTGCCCCATACTTCATTGCATGGAGGAGGCCTCATATCTTGCCCTCTACATCTCGGTCAACTCACCTTTATTGGTGCGCCTCCGGTTGTCTGGGTAATTGCAGAAGATCCCCTTGTGGCGCATGAGTCTGAGGACCTAACGGACCCGAGATATGTGGAAATAGTTCAGACCACTTTAAATAATTACTTTAGGTAAAACAGGGGTAGTGCATTGGTGAGGAGAGTGGAGTGGGATGCATTAAAAGTCGTATTGTATGCATAGTGTTTCAAAATGACCTATGGAGTCAAACAGCAATTATCCACGTCATTGAGCTCGCTCATATGCCAGCTAGCCAATCTAGAATGTGGGGTTGTGGATCAGCCACAATCTCTGAAGGAGTGGACGAGGTATAGACGGGAGGTATTGGAAACCTGGGCCTGTCTAGAAAAATTTGTGCGTACCAACTACTGACAGTGCCTCCACATGGAAGGTGGTAAATCTGGCAGGATGATGTCACATCTCCTGCGTGTCGAGACCTGACTCCCTCGGAATGGAATGGGAGAGAAGGTTTGCACACAGCACGGTATAGCAGAAACATTCACCACTTATCTGGAAGCTTTATATAGGGAACCCCAGGCTTGTTTAATTGATGCAGACGCTTGCTTCTAGGGATGAGGGGGCTAGAACTACCCGTCCTTTCTGGATTTGGGTGGAGAGCATATGGGGGCACCAATCTCAAAGGAGGAGCTTGTGACAGCCATTCGATCATTAAAAACTGCTAAGGACCCCGGTGGCAATGGCCACCCCACAGAACATTATCAGCATGTGGCTAATCTGCTACCAGATAAACTCCTGGAAGTATATGCAGAGGTCTTTGATAAAGGCTCGCTCCTAGATTCCATGCACGAGGCAGTAATAGTTATGCTGCCAAAGCCAGGTAGGGACAGTGATCATATCGCCCCTCCTCGCCATGTTCAATGTTGACATTAAGATATAGAGCAGAGTCCTGGCAGACCGGCTACAGCCCCATCTACCCTGTCTCATCCACAAGGACCATGGTGGCCTCAATTGATGCACAGCCACTAGGCATGTGCAATCAAAAGGATGCTCCACTAAACAACTTTCCTTCTTTGGACACAGTGAATGAAACTGGACTTGGGAAGTCAGCCGACTGAGAGTCCCTTTGTTGCATATACCAAGACACAAGGTTTTCCCAGAGCACGGTTAAATACGAAATGCTTGAATCATATGACCGAGTCCTAAAAAATAAGTGGGGGGACTAACCAAGTTAGGCAGTATGCTAGTGATATCACGTGGTGTGACATTACGGCACATAACCGCACATGGTATCACAGGAAGTGACATCACAAGAAGTGGCATCACAACCCAGGACTATACAGAAAGTGACATTACAAGAAGTGACCTCAGATCTTATGACCTCACACATATGTTTAGAATGTCTATCATGAGTACATTTGAGCGCATTACGAGTATAAATGCAAACACTCCTGATTTAGGCAGAAAACTCACACTTTTGTAAGCTACATATAAAACAATTTGCCTTTTGTTAGCATAAAGCTCCCTTTACCCAAGAACTGAACAAACTAACTATGTTCCCATCCTACTCCAACAGGCATAATATTCCATATGAAGCACATTTCCATGTGGATGTGATTGCTTTAGCTCCCTGCACTCTCCAGAGGTGAAACAGTTCTCCTATGTGAAGTATTTATACCCAGCTTTACCCATTTGCACTCATTTTAGTAGATTGAGCCTTATTTCTCACCAACAGACCATGACCCAAAACAAGATAGAAAGACAGAGACTGGTACCCACCCAGAGCAGACGTAAAACCAGGCATGAGA
Organism: Pleurodeles waltl; assembly: GCF_031143425.1. NCBI lineage: Eukaryota > Metazoa > Chordata > Amphibia > Caudata > Salamandridae > Pleurodeles > Pleurodeles waltl. The sequence goes on from NC_090440.1 coordinate 1,383,987,779, forward strand.
GGTGCCTTACTTGAGATCATGATCAGAGTGGGACATCGGGACATGTGGATAGAGCCCAATCCCCTTTCCAAGACGTATTCCTGTTATGTACCCGTGGCTGATACATATAGCTATATAGATCATTGCCTGACTACTTGCCCCATACTTCATTGCATGGAGGAGGCCTCATATCTTGCCCTCTACATCTCGGTCAACTCACCTTTATTGGTGCGCCTCCGGTTGTCTGGGTAATTGCAGAAGATCCCCTTGTGGCGCATGAGTCTGAGGACCTAACGGACCCGAGATATGTGGAAATAGTTCAGACCACTTTAAATAATTACTTTAGGTAAAACAGGGGTAGTGCATTGGTGAGGAGAGTGGAGTGGGATGCATTAAAAGTCGTATTGTATGCATAGTGTTTCAAAATGACCTATGGAGTCAAACAGCAATTATCCACGTCATTGAGCTCGCTCATATGCCAGCTAGCCAATCTAGAATGTGGGGTTGTGGATCAGCCACAATCTCTGAAGGAGTTGACGAGGTATAGACGGGAGGTATTGGAAACCTGGGCCTGTCTAGAAAAATTTGTGCGTACCAACTACTGACAGTGCCTCCACATGGAAGGTGGTAAATCTGGCAGGATGATGTCACATCTCCTGCGTGTCGAGACCTGACTCCCTCGGAATGGAATGGGAGAGAAGGTTTGCACACAGCACGGTATAGCAGAAACATTCACCACTTATCTGGAAGCTTTATATAGGGAACCCCAGGCTTGTTTAATTGATGCAGAAGCTTGCTTCTAGGGATGAGGGGGCTAGAACTACCCGTCTTTTCTGGATTTGGGTGGAGAGCATATGGGGGCACCAATCTCAAAGGAGGAGCTTGTGACAGCCATTCGATCATTAAAAACTGCTAAGGACCCCGGTGGCAATGGCCACCCCACAGAACATTATCAGCATGTGGCTAATCTGCTACCAGATAAACTCCTGGAAGTATATGCAGAGGTCTTTGATAAAGGCTCGCTCCTAGATTCCATGCACGAGGCAGTAATAGTTATGCTGCCAAAGCCAGATAGGGACAGTGATCATATCGCCCCTCCTCGCCATGTTCAATGTGGACATTAAGATATAGAGCAGAGTCCTGGCAGACCGGCTACAGCCCCATCTACCCTGTCTCATCCACAAGGACCATGGTGGGTTCATCCAAAGCAGGAACACTACGTGTAATCTGTGGAGGCTGGCATTGGTGTGGCATGCCCTTCAGGAGGTAAATGACCGTTGTGCCCCAGCCTTCCTAAGATAGTGCTGACCTTCGAGTCCGTACCTTTGGGAGGTCATGCACAGAATGGGCCTAGGGAACAATTCTGTCCTTGGGTGCAGTTATTGTATGCAAAGCATATGGCCCGCGTGTGGGTGGGCGACGAGGTTTCCAGGCAGTTCCAGTTGGGGTAGCTGGCAGGGGTGCCTTCTGTCGCCCCTGCTCTTTGCACTGGCCATGGAGCCGCTGGCCTGTCAGTTATGAGTGGTCATGAATCCAGGCCAGGGATCGGACATGTGGTTTCATTACTGTATTTCCGGGCCCCAGAATGCTCGATTCCACTGCTTTTGTCATTGTTGTCAGAATTTGCCTCAATGTCTGGCCTCAAGGCCACAACACTAAATCTAGGTTGTTCCCTATGGGTGGTCTAACGACTGTGCCGTCGGCCACCCTACTGCTCACTGATGTCCCATGGGCACTAGATAACGTTAAGTATTTGGGTGTACGTCTGGCCCACAGTGAGCAACACTTTAGGGATATTAATATAGCAAGGGTCTTGTCAAACCTGGCTAAATCACTAAGTTTGTGGAATGAGCTACACCTTTCACTAATGGGCAAGATGGCACTAGTGAACAGTTTAGTGGTTCTGCGTTGTCTCTATATATTTCAGGGGACATTTTATGATATTACCAGAAAGATCTTCCGGGAGCTAGACAGACAGATTGTTGAGCTTCTGTGGGCAACGGAGAGAAGGTGGGTGGGGCTTGCCACACTCAGAAGCACCTGGGAGGCTGGGGGATTGGAGGTGCCTAACATTGAGTGGTACTACCTCGCCACACAACTTCAGCATGCAGTACAATGTTTTGATGAAGAACAAAACTGGTAAAAACGTTTAATGGCTGGGACCTATGGGGGTCACTTTTTGCCAGAGCTGTTTATGCTGGGTAAGGTGTCCCGGCGGGTTTCCCCGATATAAGCAGACAAGTCTGTGGGACGTTGCAACACACTGTCATGTGAGTGATGTCTCGTGCACACTTTACAAATGATAAGCCCAAATAGGTACTTAAACCCTTTTAACAGATTGCACAATGATGACGGCTCGGTGGTGGGCTGGTGGTGCAACACGGAGGAGATCTATAACCGAACAGTAGATTTATAATCCTGTCAGAAGCCCTGGATTCATTCCAACTTGACATGGGGTAATACCTGCAGTATGCAAAGATTTCTGCAACAGCACGAGAAATCAGGCCCACCTTCCCGGAGTCGATCTCTCCCTCCCGAATGCTAGAGGCATTGCTGACTCAAGTGGAGGGGTCGCAAGGTAGTCTCTAATTTATAAAGGGTCTTCAGGGATGTTGTATCATGAGTGGATCGCGCCATTCAAAATAAATGATAATAACTGAACAGCTAACGTCGAAGGACTGGGGAACGATCCATGCTGGGGTGAAGACGGTCTCCTCCAATGCCCGCTTTAAGCTGACTCAATATAATATCATACACCAGGTGTACCTTTCATTTAAAATGCTGCATAACATTTACCCCGAAAGGTCCTCACAATTCCATGGGATACTGGGAGGAGGTGCTTCAGGCACGATGGGAGTCCACTGAAGGGATAATACCCAAATAAATTAGCTACTATCTGCTGGAGAGAATGCCCCACAAGAAATTGTGGAAAATGGTGAGAAGGTTCATTTTGCTTGACCTAGTACTGGCAAAGCAGAGTCTGGCCATATGCTGGCTGTCCTAAAGGGCCCCCACACTGACTGATTGGAGACGTGATATGATAGAATGGGCAACTGCAGATGAAAGTCATATGAAACACACTTGTAGGGACACAAAACTAGCAGAAGACCTGCTCATCTGGGCATCTTTGCTGAATGGTCTGATAGAGCAGGGGGAGTTCATCAGTGGGCTAGCGACAGGCAGTTTGGGGGAAAGAGGAGAGGATAGCTCCAAGCATGATGACAATGGGATGCAAAAGGGTATGGTAGATCTAGGGGTTGGCGCCAACCCAAGCCTCGACCACACATGGGGGAGGGGAAGGTCTGATACATATAATACAGTAGGTGGGAGGGGCGAGGGAGGTGGTCCGACTTCAGTTCTTTGATACGCACTCCAAAATGCATTGTCTGTATGATTGTTATACCACTATCTCAGATGGCATTAGGATGCGGGCAATTGTAACTGATGATTGTCTTGTTCATTACTATTGCATTGCACTGTGAAATGCTAATACAAATGTATGTATAAAAAAGATAGAAAGACAGAAAGGGAAGAAAGGAGAAATAGATATAAGAAAACAATGATGAAGGCATAAAAGGGGATGAGAAAAGAGTCTGACTGAATAAGCAATTGTAGATTAGTGAAAGAACAAGGTTATGGCAATGTTGGCATTCAGCAATCTGACCCTAAGAAAAAGTTTGGGGCTCTACATTTATGTTTTTACAAATTGCACACTGTCCTCCAAATTGTTACTTCCACATTTAGCAGCAGACATCTTTCATGTTCTTATTTTTGGCAAAACTATAGCTAAACTTCCCCCACAGTCACCTGCCCAACTTGACATCTCACCCTGACATTAGTTCCATCAGAACAACCACACAAACAATGGACCATACATTTCAAAGAAAGAGGTATCACCTCCACATCAAAATAGGTGTAAGCCTCACTGAATCCAAGGGGGAGAAAGAAATGGTGATAAAGGTACCTCACTAAAGAAAGCACATGCAATTCCATTTACAGTTAGCACTTTGAAGAAAATAGTGACTTTCAGAAGGAAATATGGCTAGGTTGCATAGATAACCTATCCAAGTGGGGAGATGTAGGAACAGTGATGGACACCACAAACCTATGGCCAGTAATCAGAATCTACACTAGAGTGGGCTTGCTAATAAGAACTCTGCATATCGTACACATGTTAAACTGCCCACATGGTGCAGTGGAGATGGCCTACTTGACCTACTTGTTTACAGTAACACTGGCCTGTGGGCTCATCTGTTAAAAATAAACTCATGCTGAAGGAGCCAGCCCTAAGTAAACACACATGATATGTCAGTTCACGTATAGCTTAACTCTGAATTACATCAGTTTCCCTGACCTAAGAGCATCATAGCAACAAAGTTACCCAGTGTTAATGCGTTATAATACAGTACAATGCAATCTTTGAAACATCACTGCAATAGGGAGGTGTGAGAATGACAAAAGACAAGACCACCCAAACCCTGGCAGGGTAACAACTTGGCAAAATTTAACACAGCCATACACAGTGTACTCAAGTTTCCAGAGTTACAAAAAAAGCAACTTGCCTTCCTTTCAAGGGAAACAGCTCTTCAACATTTAGGGGCATATTTATACTCTGTTTCTGCCGAATTTGCGTCATTTTTTTACACAAATTCAGTGCAAACCTAACTCCATATTTATATTTTGACGTTATACATGTCTAACGTCAAAATATAGGAGTTTGCACCATTTTTTGGATGCGCGCATCTACCTTGCGTCAATGAGATGCAAGGTAGGCGTTCCCATTTAAAAAATGGTGCTATCTCCATAGCGCCATATTTATCCCCCATGCTAAAATGACGCACGGGTGGGAGGAGGGGCTAAATAATGATGCAAAGCTTTCTTTGCACCATTATTTAATGCCTGGGTAAGCCAGGCATTAGGGGGCCTGTGGACCCATTTCCATGGTTAAACACCATGTTATCGGTCCACAGGTGCCCTCCCCAAGCCCCAGGAACCTCTCACTTCCGCCAGAGTGACACCAGAGGATGGGGGACCCCATCCCAGGTAAGTAGGGCAAGTATTGGCAAGTATTTAATGTTTTTTTAAGTGCCTTCGGGGGCCCTAACTTGGGGCCCCTGCATGGCACAGGGTGTAATGGCCATGCACAAGGGACACTTGTCCCCTGTGCTGGCCATTGGGGTGGTGGGCATGACTCCTGTGTTTCCTAAGGCAGGAGTCATGTTTTTTTGTGGTTGTGCGTCAGGAAATGGCGCTAGTCTGGTTAGAGGCATTTTTTTTGCCTCTAACCAGGCTAGTGTCATTTTCTGACACACAACCCCCTCCTGCCCTACCGCCACCCCCACCAAGCTGGCGTCTTTCTTGAAGATGCTAGCCCAAGTTTAGCTCTGGCTTGCATCATTCACTAAATACGACACCCGGCTGGCATTGTTGAATGACGCAAGCCGGCACAAAATCTTTTGCCTCAAAACTGCGTTAGCACAGTTTTGCAGCAAAAACTATTAATGTAGGCCATATGGGCATATTTATACTCTGTTTGCTCCAAATTTTCATCATAATTTTAGTTGACGCAAATTCAGCACAAACTTAAATCTATATTTATATTTTGACGCTAGACATGTCTAGCAGTAAAATATTGGAGTTTGCACCATTTTGTGGATGCGTGAACCTACCTTGACACAATGAGATGCATTTAAAAAATGGTGCTATCCCCATAGCCCCATATTTTTCCCCTGTGTTAAAATGACACACGGGTGGGAGGAGGGGCTAAATAATGGTGCAAAGCTCACTTTGCACCATTATGCAATGCCTGTGTCAGACCAGGCGTTAGGGGGGCAGTGGACCCATTACCATGGTTAAACACCATGAAATGGGTCCACAGGTTACCTGCCCAAACCCCAGGATCACCCCCACCCACACCCACACCAGAGGGACACCAGAGGATGGGGAAAGTATAGGTAAATATTTTTTGTTTTTATTTGAAAGTGCCATTGGGGCCTTCACAAGGGGCCTCTGCATGGCACTAAGTGCAATGGCCATGCCCAGGGGACACTGGTTGCCTGTGCTGGCCATTGCAATGTGGGCATAACTCCTGTATTTTATTAGACAAGAGTCATGTTATGGATGGTTGTGTATCAGGAAATGACGCTAGGTTAGTTTGAGCCATTTTTTTTCGTCTAACCAGCCTAGAGTCATTTTTTGACGCTGAACCTCCATCTCCTCTTCCGCCACATCCACCCAGCTAGCATCATTTTAGTTGAAGTTAGCCCATGCTTAGCGCCGGCCTGCGCCATTCGATTAATATGCACCTGGCTGGTGCTCAGGAATGGTGCAAGCTGGTGCTAAACTTTTTGGTGTAAAACTGCGTTAGAGCAGTTTTGCACCAAAAAGTTTAAATTTGGGCCTTAGTGATTGGAACTCGTAAATAAAAGCACACCATTTCAAATGTTTGGAAATCATTTTGTGTTGTGGTGTGATTTAGATAGTTTTGCACAAAAATGAAAGGTTTGGGTCATGGAGGACCAAGCAAGATTATGCAGAGCAGTCCTTATTGAAGTGAGATATGCACAGTTGAAGCATTTGTCAACAACACACTCTTCAACCTCATGTACCAAGAATTAAAGACAAACATTAACCTTTGATGTAAAACAGGAGAAATAAGCAAATGTCCAACTAATGGTTGAAATGAACAGTGTGAAAGTAGAAGACCTGGAATCAATCCCAGCTTAACCAAATTATGTGATCCTATGCAAATCTCTCTTTTGTGTTTGATTTAATAAGGTGTAAAGTTGCATCATGTATAATAAGAATCTAGGTTGCATGTAGGATGGAGCCATATCCCAGTGTGCACTATCACAAACCTCGTAAACTAGGAGACGGGAGGTCGATCTGCAGCAGTGTGCAGCTGTGATGGAGAAGCAAGCAATTAACCATGGAGGAAGAGCAATGATTGAACTACCAAACAATGTAGGAGGACCCTAGACCTCCTGCCGGATTCAGGGAGGCTTACTGCATAGGTGTAAGAGCACAGTAGGATGCCTACCATCTCTGTTGGAGCATCCAGACTTCTGCTCACCACAGGGGCACTCCAAACCTCTACTCTAGCAAGAGCGGGTAAGACTTTATACTGGGCCACCAGGTTTAGAGGGCAACTTTCTCTGACAGACACCGTATGGTGTGGAGGCACTTTAACTTTCTGAAAGCAAGCCATCATGGAACTTCTAAGACGTGAACTCACTAGTGAGGCCTAGATGGAATGTGGCCTCACATAAATGGGAAAAACCATGCTCATTTGATATGGAAGTGGGACTTGAGAACTGATCCAGGAAAGCTAGTGTACCTACATTAAGAAGACTGTGGGGCAGTTTTAAGAGCCCCTTGCACCGTATATCGACACATTAGCGTCATTATTTTGATGCTAATGTGGCAATATTATGGCAAAAACACTGCACCACATTTACAAAGTGGTGCAATGCATGCACTGTGCCACTTTGCAACCCTTTGCGCCACATTATGCATGTGCCATGCATAATGTATGCACAGGGGGCATTCCCCCGTTAGGGGTGCGTAAAAACGGTGCAAACAAATCCAAAAGATGTCTTTGCACCGTTTTTATGGGCTACTTTCGGTGCCTGCTCAGAGTAGCCGTTAAAACGGGGCACACCATTGGTTACGATAGGCCCCTATGTACTGTTCACCATTAGCGCCAACATTTTGGTACTAACCCTGAACAGTGCATCAATAGTGTCAAAATGTTGACCCATTACCCCCTACCCTGCAGCATGGTGCACAGTATTTTGAATACAGCGCACATTTGGTGGTGGTAGGGGGGGCGGTTAGGGGTGCAAGAGGCGTGGGGCTGCACTGTGCATGAAAACAGGATTTGTGTGGCACTGTAAATCCCAAAACAGATTTTCCACCAGTGTTGTGCCAGAAAAGTGATGCAACCCAATGCAAAATCAGGGCCTGAACTTATACATTTTTTTTTAATTATGCCACACAGAATTTGTCAAAAGGAGAAATGTGACAGTAAGTCTATTTTGCTTAATTGGTTGCAAAGTCTGAATTTTAAAATAACTTATGGGGTTAAGGCAAGTGCTGCAGAGATTTTTGTATTCCCAGTACATCCGCAGGAATAATATTGGTAAGATAACTCTGGTGGTTAACACATTTGCTGGAAAGATCTGTGTTTTGTCTAGTCCCAATTGTGACTCAAAGTAGCAGAGAGGGTTAATGTATTTCCTGCAAAGCACATCACGTAAAATGCAGATGAAAGATTATTATTTAATGTAGATAGGTAAGTGAGTTACTGCTTTTACCACATATCTTTTTGTTACTCACAGTTGCGTTGTAATCCTTCTAATATTGCAGTGTGAGCTATGAAGGATGATATGTGACTCCAACACCTTGTAACCTTCATTGTCTTATGTAACATATCATGTACATTATTTTACAAACTTGCATGGTTGATTGTCAGTATGAGTACATGTAAAGTAAATCACTCTGACACCCTGAATTTGGATGAGTAATGTTATAAAAGAAAAATAGCGGTATTAAATTTGTTATTTTGTGTAAACACTGTGACAGGCCACCACATCTGACATTAACCCCTTCGCTGCCAGGCCTTTTCCCCCTCCTGTGCCAGGCCTTTTTTGCCTATTTGGGGCAGTTCGCGCTTAGGCCCTAATAACTTTTTGTCCACATAAGCTAGCCAAGCCAAATTTGCGTCCTTTTTTTCCAACATCCTAGGAATTCTAGAGGTACCCAGACTTTGTGTGTTCCCCTGAAGGAGGCCAAGAAATTAGCCAAAAAACAGTGAAAATTTCGTTTTTTTAAAAAAAATGGGAAAAAGTGGCTGCAGAAGAAGGCTTGTGGTTTTTCCCCTGAATATATTGCATCAACAAAGGGTTTGCCGTGCTAAACTCACCAGCTTCCCAGCTTTCAGGAACAGGCAGACTTGAATCAGAAAACCCAATTTTTCAACACAAATTTGGCATTTTACTGGGAAATACCCCATTTTTACAATTGTTTGTGCTTTCAGCTTCCTTCCACTCAGTGACAGAAATGGGCATGAAACCAATGCCGGATCCCAGGAACCTAAACATTTCTGAAAAGTAGACAAAATTCTGAATTCAGCAAGGGGTCATTTGTGTAGATACTACAAGGGTTTCCTACAGAAAATAACAACTGAAAAAGAAAAATATTGAAATTGAGGTGAAAAAAACATCAATTTTTCTCTACGTTTTACTCTGTAACTTTTTCCTGCAATGTCAGATTTTCGAAAGCAATATACCGTTACATCTGCTGGACTCCTCTGGTTGCGGGGATATATAGGGCTTGTAGGTTCATCAAGAACCCTAGGTACCCAGGGCCAATAAATGAGCTGCACCCTGCAGTGAACACCCCCACCCACATCGCCGGACACACGCTCGACCCCATCTTCTCCGCCAGCAACCACGTATCCTTCAGCCACTCCTCTGTAATACACTGGACTGACCACAGATGTGCCCACTTCACATTCAGACGCAAGACTCTCCACCTCCGCACACAGCCCATCCCACGCAGACATTGGAACAAAATCCCCACGGAACAACTTTGCTCCACTCTCAGCGACAACCAACCCACCTTCTCCACCGACCCCAACAACGCAGCACTCAGCCTCACTCATTGGATCACCAACTGCGCGGACAACCTCGCACCTCTCAGATGCCTCCCAAGACAGACCAGCACCAGGAAACCTCAATGGTTCACAGACACCCTCAAGGAATCCAAAAAAAACTGCCGTACCCTCGAGAAAGCCTGTCGCAAAGACCACACCGCAGAAAACATGTCTGCCCTCAAAAACACCACCCGCGAACACCATCAGCTGATCCGCGCCACAAAAAGAACTTCCTTCACAGACAGACTGGACAAGAACACTCACAACAGCAAAGAACTCTTCAACATCGTCAAAGAGCTCTCCAATCATAACGCCAACTCCAACTCCATCACGCCCTCACAAGACCTCTGCAACTCCCTCGCTACCTTCTTCCATCGTAAGATCACCGACCTACACGATAGCTTCGGACACCAGACCCAGCCAACCACCACAGAACCTACTACCCCAGCCATCACCCTCAACACCTGGACTCACATCAGCGCAGAGGAGACCAAAGCTACCATGAACTCCATCTACTCCGGTGCCCCCTCGGACCCCTGCACACACTTCATCTTCAACAAAGCCGACAACATCATCGCCCCGCATCTCCAGACCATCATCAACAGCTCGTTTGCCTCTGCCGCCTTCCCCGAGAGCTGGAAACACGCGGAAGTCAACGCCCTCCTGAAGAAACCTACGGCGGACCCCAGCGACCTGAAGAACTTCCGCCCCATCTCGCTCCTCCCCTTCCCTGCCAATTCATAGAGAAGACCGTCAACAAGCAACTGACCAATTTCCTTGAAGACAACAACCTACTCAACCCCTCTCAGTCCGGATTCCAAGCCAATCACAGCACAGAAACCGCCCTCATCTCAGTCACAGACGACATCAGAACTCTGATAGACAACGGAGAAACAGTCGCCCTCATCCTCCTCGACCTCTTGGCCGCCTTCGACACCGTCTGCCACCGAACCCTAACATCCCGCCTGCGCTCCACCGGTATCCATGGACTGGCCCTGGACTGGATCACCTCTTTCCTCTCTAACCGCTCCCAAAGAGTCTACCTTCCTCCATTCCGCTCAGACCCCACCGAGATCATCTGCGGCGTCCCACAAGGCTCCTCGCTAAGCCAGACTCTCTTCAATGTCTACTTGAGCCCCCTCGCCGACATCGTACGCAAACACAACATCAACATCACCTCCTACGACGACGACACTCTGCTGATACTTTCCCTCACCAAGGACCCCACTGGTGCCAAGACCAACCTGCAAGATGAAATGAAAGACGTCGCAGAATGGATGAAACTCAGCCGTCTGAAACTGAACTCAGAAAAAACTGAAGTCCTCATCCTCGGAAACACCCCGTCAGCCTGGGACGACTCTTGGTGGCCCACGGCCCTAGGCACTGCACCAACCCCCTCAGACCACGCACGCAACCTTGGATTCATCTTGGACCCGCTTCTCACCATGACCAAACAAGTCAACGCCGTATCATCTTCCTGCTTCCTCACTCTCTGCATGCTCTGAAAGATCTTCCACTGGATCCCGCTGACACCAGAAAAACTGTGACCCACGCCCTCGTCTCAAACCGCCTGGACTACGGAGACACCCTATACGCAGGAACCACTGCTAAACTCCAGAAAGGTCTGCAGTGAATACAAAACGCCTCCGCCCGCCTCGTCCTCGACATACCCCGCAACAGCCACATCTCCACCCACCTGAGACACCTGCACTGGCTTCCCGTCAGCAAAAGAATCACCTTCCGGCTCCTCACCCACGCACACAAAGCCCTCCACAACAAGGGTCCCGAATACCTCAACCGTCGCCTCTGTTTCTACACGCCCACCTGTCAACTTCGCTCCGCCAACCTCGCACTCGCCGCTGTCCCTTGCATACGCCGCACCACGGCAGGTGGGAAATCCTTCTCCTACCTGGTGGCCAAGACATGGAACTCCCTCCCCGCCAACCTCAGGACCACCCAGGACCACCCTGCATTCCGGAGGCAACTCAAAACCTGGCTCTTCAAGCAGCAGTAACCCCCTTCACCTAGCGCCTTGAGACCCTCACGAGTGAGTAGCGCGCTTTATAAATGTTTTTGATTTGATTTGATTTGATTCTATACCGGGTATACAGCAATTCATTTGCTGAAATATAAAGAGTAAAAAATAGCTATCAAGAAAACCTTTGTATTTCCAAAAAGGGCACAAGATAAGGTGTTGAGGAGCAGTGGTTATTTGCACATCTCTGAATTCCGGGGTGACCATACTAGCATGTGAATTACAGGGCATTTCTCAAGTAGATGTCTTCTTTACACACTCTCCTATATTTGGAAGGAAAAAATGTAGAGAAGGACAAGGGGCAATAACACTTGTTTTGCTAATCTATGTTCCCCCAAGTCTCCCGATAAAAATGATACCTCACTTGTGTGGGTAGGCCTAGAGCCCGCGACAGGAAACAACCCAAAACGCAACGTGGACACATCCCATTTTTTTGAAAGAAAACAGAGGTGTTTTTTGCAAAGTGCCTACCTGTAGATTTTGGCCTCTAGCTCAGCCGGCACCTAGGGAAACCTACCAAACCTGTGCATTTTTGAAAACTAGAGACCTAGGGGAATCCAGGATGGGGTGACTTGTGGGGCTCTGACCAGGTTCTGTTACCCAGAATCCTTTGCAAACCTCAAAATTTGGCTAAAAAAACACATGTTCCTCACATTTCTGTGACAGAAAGTTGTGGAATCTAAGAGGAGGCACAAATTTACTTCCACCCAGCGTTCCCCCAAGTCTCCCGATAAAAATGATACCTCACTTTTGTGGGTAGGCCTAGCGCCCGTGACAGGAAATTCCCCAAAACGCAACGTGGACACATCCCATTTTTTGAAAGAAAACAGAGGTGTTTTTTGCAAAGGGCCTACCTGTAGATTTTGGCCTCTAGCTCAGCCGGCACCTAGGGAAACCTACCAAACCTGTGTAATTTTTAAAACTAGAGACCTAGGGGAATCCAAGATGGGGTGACTTGTGGGGCTCTGACCAGGTTCTGTTACCCAGAATCCTTTGCGAACCTCAAAATTGGGCTAAAAAAACACATGCTCCTCACATTTCTGTGGCAGAAAGTTCTGGAATCTGAGAGGAGGCACAAATTTCCTTCCACCCAGTGTTCCCCCAAGTCTCCCGATAAAAATGATACCTCACTTGTGTGGGTAGGCCTAGCGCCCGCGACAGGAAATGCCCCAAAGCACAACGTGGATACATCCCATTTTTTGACAGAAAACAGAGCTGTTTTTTGCAAAGTGCCTACCTGTAGATTTTGGCCTCTAGCTCAGCCGGCACCTAGGGAAACCTACAAAACCTGTGCATTTCTGAAAACTAGAGACCTAGGGGAATCCATGATGGGGTGACTTGTGGGGCTCTGACCAGGCTCTGTTACCCAGAATCCTTTGCAAACCTCAAAATTTGGCTAAAAAAACACATGTTCCTCACATTTCTGTGGCAGAAAGTTCTGGAATCTGAGAGGAGGCACAAATTTCCTTCCACCCAGCGTTCCCCCAAGTCTCCCGATAAAAAGGATACCTCACTTGTGTGGGTAGGCCTAGTGCCCGCGACAGGAAATGCCCCAAAGCACCACGTGGACACATCCCATTTTTTGACAGAAAACAGAGCTGTTTTTCGCAAAGTGCCTACCTGTAGATTTTGGCCTCTAGCTCAGCCGGCACCTAGGGAAACCTACCAAACCTGTGCATTTCTGAATACTAGAGACCTAGGGGAATCCAGGATGGGGTGACTTGTGGGGCTCTGACCAGGTTCTGTTACCCAGAATCCTTTGCAAACCTCAAAATTTGGCTAAAAAAACACATGTTCCTCACATTTCTGTGACAGAAAGTTGTGGAATCTAAGAGGAGGCACAAATTTACTTCCACCCAGCGTTCCCCCAAGTCTCCCGATAAAAATGATACCTCACTTTTGTGGGTAGGCCTAGCGCCCGTGACAGGAAATTCCCCAAAACGCAACGTGGACACATCCCATTTTTTGAAAGAAAACAGAGGTGTTTTTTGCAAAGGGCCTACCTGTAGATTTTGGCCTCTAGCTCAGCCGGCACCTAGGGAAACCTACCAAACCTGTGTAATTTTTAAAACTAGAGACCTAGGGGAATCCAAGATGGGGTGACTTGTGGGGCTCTGACCAGGTTCTGTTACCCAGAATCCTTTGCGAACCTCAAAATTGGGCTAAAAAAACACATGCTCCTCACATTTCTGTGGCAGAAAGTTCTGGAATCTGAGAGGAGGCACAAATTTCCTTCCACCCAGTGTTCCCCCAAGTCTCCCGATAAAAATGATACCTCACTTGTGTGGGTAGGCCTAGCGCCCGCGACAGGAAATGCCCCAAAGCACAACGTGGATACATCCCATTTTTTGACAGAAAACAGAGCTGTTTTTTGCAAAGTGCCTACCTGTAGATTTTGGCCTCTAGCTCAGCCGGCACCTAGGGAAACCTACAAAACCTGTGCATTTCTGAAAACTAGAGACCTAGGGGAATCCATGATGGGGTGACTTGTGGGGCTCTGACCAGGCTCTGTTACCCAGAATCCTTTGCAAACCTCAAAATTTGGCTAAAAAAACACATGTTCCTCACATTTCTGTGGCAGAAAGTTCTGGAATCTGAGAGGAGGCACAAATTTCCTTCCACCCAGCGTTCCCCCAAGTCTCCCGATAAAAAGGATACCTCACTTGTGTGGGTAGGCCTAGTGCCCGCGACAGGAAATGCCCCAAAGCACCACGTGGACACATCCCATTTTTTGACAGAAAACAGAGCTGTTTTTCGCAAAGTGCCTACCTGTAGATTTTGGCCTCTAGCTCAGCCGGCACCTAGGGAAACCTACCAAACCTGTGCATTTCTGAATACTAGAGACCTAGGGGAATCCAAGATGGGGTGACTTGTGGGGCTCTGACCAGGTTTTGTTACCCAGAATCCTTTGCAAACCTCAAAATTTGGCTACAAAAACACATTTTCCTCACATTTTGGTGACAGAAAGTTCTGGAATTAGAGAGGAGCCACAAATTTCCTTCTACCCAGCGTTCCCCCAAGTCTCCCGATAAAAATGATACCGCACTTGTGTGGGTAGGCCTAGCGGGCGCGACAGGAAATGCCCCAAAGCACAACGTGGACACATCCCATTTTTTGACAGAAAACAGAGCTGTTTTTTGCAAAGTGCCTACCTGTAGATTTTGGCCTCTAGCTCAGCCGGCACCTAGGGAAACCTACCAAACCTGTGCATTTCTGAAAACTAGAGACCTAGGGGAATCCAAGATGGGGTGACTTGTGGGGCTCTGACCAGGTTTTGTTACCCAGAATCCTTTGCAAACCTCAAACGTTGGCTAAAAAAACACATTTTCCTCAAATTTTGGTGACAGAAACTTCTGGAATCAGAGAGGAGCCACAAATTTCCTTCCACCCAGCGTTCCCCCAAGTCTCCCGATAAAAATGATACTTCACTTGGGTGGGTAGGCCTAGCGCCCGTGACAGGAAATGCCCCAAAACGCAACATGCACACATCACATTTTTTGAAAGAAAACAGAGGTGTTTTTTGCAGTGTGCCTACCTGTGGATTTTGGCCTCTAGCTCAGCCGGCACCTGGGGAAACCTAGCAAACCAGCGCATGTTTGAAAACTAGAGACCTAGGGGAATCCAAGATGGGGTGACTTGTGGGGCTCTGACCAGGTTTTGTTACCCAGAATCCTTTGCAAACCTCAAAATTTGGCTAAAAAAACACATTTTCCTCAAATTTTGGTGACAGAAAGTTCTGGAATCAGAGAGGAGCCACAAATTTCCTTCCACCCAGCGTTCCCCCAAGTCTCCCGATAAAAATTATACCTCACTTGTGTGGGTAGGACTAGCGCCCACAAAAGGAAATGGCCCAAAACACCACGTGGACACATCACATTTTTTCATAGAAAACAGTGCCTACCTGTAGATTTTGGCATGTAGCTCAGCCGGCACCTGGGGAAACATAGCAAACCAGTGCATTTTTGAAAACTAGAAACCCGGGGGAATCCAGGATGGGGTGACTTGTGGGGCTCTGACCAGGTTCTGTTACCCAGAATCCTTTGCAAACCTCAAAATTTGGCTAAAAAAACACATGTTCCTCCCATTTCTGTGACAGAAAGTTGTGGAATCTAAGAGGAGGCACAAATTTACTTCCACCCAGCGTTCCCCCAAGTCTCCCGATAAAAATGATACCTCACTTTTGTGGGTAGGCCTAGCGCCCGTGACAGGAAATTCCCCAAAACGCAACGTGGACACATCCCATTTTTTGAAAGAAAACAGAGGTGTTTTTTGCAAAGTGCCTACCTGTAGATTTTGGCCTCTAGCTCAGCCGGCACCTAGGGAAACCTACCAAACCTGTGTAATTTCTAAAACTAGAGACCTAGGGGAATCCAAGATGGGGTGACTTGTGGGGCTCTGACCAGGTTCTGTTACCCAGAATCCTTTGCGAACCTCAAAATTTGGCTAAAAAAACACATGCTCCTCACATTTCTGTGGCAGAAAGTTCTGGAATCTGAGAGGAGGCACAAATTTCCTTCCACCCAGTGTTCCCCCAAGTCTCCCGATTAAAATGATACCTCACTTGTGTGGGTAGGCCTAGCGCCCGCGACAGGAAATGCCCCAAAGCACAACGTGGACACATCCCATTTTTTGACAGAAAACAGAGCTGTTTTTTGCAAAGTGCCTACCTGTAGATTTTGGCCTCTAGCTCAGGGAAACCTACAAAACCTGTGCATTTCTGAAAACTAGAGACCTAGGGGAATCCATGATGGGGTGACTTGTGGGGCACTGACCAGGCTCTGTTACCCAGAATCCTTTGCAAACCTCAAAATTTGGCTAAAAAAACACATGTTCCTCACATTTCTGTGGCAGAAAGTTCTGGAATCAGAGAGGAGGCACAAATTTCCTTCCACCCAGCGTTCCCCCAAGTCTCCCGATAAAAAGGATACCTCACTTGTGTGGGTAGGCCTAGTGCCCGCGACAGGAAATGCCCCAAAGCACCACGTGGACACATCCCATTTTTTGACAGAAAACAGAGCTGTTTTTCGCAAAGTGCCTACCTGTAGATTTTGGCCTCTAGCTCAGCCGGCACCTAGGGAAACCTACCAAACCTGTGCATTTCTGAATACTAGAGACCTAGGGGAATCCAAGATGGGGTGACTTGTGGGGCTCTGACCAGGTTTTGTTACCCAGAATCCTTTGCAAACCTCAAAATTTGGCTACAAAAACAAATTTTCCTCACATTTTGGTGACAGAAAGTTCTGGAATTAGAGAGGAGGCACAAATTTCCTTCTACCCAGCGTTCCCCCAAGTCTCCCGATAAAAATGATACCGCACTTGTGTGGGTAGGCCTAGCGGCCGCGACAGGAAATGCCCCAAAGCACAACGTGGACACATCCCATTTTTTGACAGAAAACAGAGCTGTTTTTTGCAAAGTGCCTACCTGTAGATTTTGGCCTCTAGCTCAGCCGGCACCTAGGGAAACCTACCAAACCTGTGCATTTCTGAAAACTAGAGACCTAGGGGAATCCAAGATGGGGTGACTTGTGGGGCTCTGACCAGGTTTTGTTACCCAGAATCCTTTGCAAACCTCAAAAGTTGGCTAAAAAAACACATTTTCCTCAAATTTTGGTGACAGAAACTTCTGGAATCAGAGAGGAGCCACAAATTTCCTTCCACCCAGCGTTCCCCCAAGTCTCCCGATAAAAATGATACTTCACTTGGGTGGGTAGGCCTAGCGCCCGTGACAGGAAATGCCCCAAAACGCAACATGCACACATCACATTTTTTGAAAGAAAACAGAGGTGTTTTTTGCAATGTGCCTACCTGTGGATTTTGGCCTCTAGCTCAGCCGGCACCTGGGGAAACCTAGCAAACCAGCGCATGTTTGAAAACTAGAGACCTAGGGGAATCCAAGATGGGGTGACTTGTGGGGCTCTGACCAGGTTTTGTTACCCAGAATCCTTTGCAAACCTCAAAATTTGGCTAAAAAAACACATTTTCCTCAAATTTTGGTGACAGAAAGTTCTGGAATCAGAGAGGAGCCACAAATTTCCTTCCACCCAGCGTTCCCCCAAGTCTCCCGATAAAAATTATACCTCACTTGTGTGGGTAGGACTAGCGCCCACAAAAGGAAATGGCCCAAAACACCACGTGGACACATCACATTTTTTCATAGAAAACAGTGCCTACCTGTAGATTTTGGCATGTAGCTCAGCCGGCACCTGGGGAAACATAGCAAACCAGTGCATTTTTGAAAACTAGAAACCCAGGGGAATCCAAGATGGGGTGACTTGCGGGGCTCTGACCAGGTTACGTTACCCAGAATCCTTTGCAAACATCAAAATGTGGCCAAAAAAACACTTTTTCCTCTCATTTCGGTGACAGAAAGTTCTGGAATCTGAGAGGAGCCACAAATTTCCTTCCATCCAGCGTTCCCCTAAGTGTCTCGATAAAAATGGTACCTCACTTCTCTGGGTAGGCCTAGCGCCCACGAAAGGAAATGGCCCAAAACACAACGTGGACATAACATATTTTTTCACAGAAAACAGAGGTGTTTTTTGCAAAGTGCCTACCTGGGGATTTTGGCCTCTAGCTCAGCCGGCCCCAGGGGGGGGCAGAAATGCCCTAAAATAAATTTGACCCCCCACCCTCCCCAAACCCCCCCTGCTCGGGAGCGACCCTTGCCTATGGGGTCACTCCCCGCGTGACATTGGCGCCCAAAAAAAAAATCCCCGGTGCCTAGTGGTTTCTGCCCCCTTGGGGGCAGATTGACCTAAAATCGGCCAATCTGCCCCCAAGGGGGGCAGCAATGGTCTAAGTACAATTTGCCCCCCAGGGAGCGACCCTTGCCTAATGGGTCGCTCCCCATCTCTAAAAAAACAAACAAACAAAAAAAAAACACAAAAAAAAAAATTGCCCTGGCGCCTAGAGGTTTCTGCCCCCCGGGGGCAGAAATGGCCTAAACTAAATTTGCCCCCCCAACCCCCCCCCCCCGGAGCGACCCTTGCCTAGGGGTCGCTCCCCCTGCGTGACATTGGCGCCAAAAAACAAATCCCCGGTGACAAAAGTGGTTTCTGCCCCCTTGGGGGCAGATTTACCTAAAATCGGCCAATCTGCCCCCAAGGGGGGTAGAAATGGTCTAAATACAATTTGCCCCCCAGGGGAGCGACCCTTGCCTAATGGGTCATTCCCCATCTCTAAAAAAAAAAAAAAAAAAATTGCCCTGGCGCCTAGAGGTTTCTGCCTGGGGAAAGATCGGCCTACTAATAGGCCGATCTGCCCCCAGGGGGGGCAGAAATGGCCTAAAATAATTTCCCACCCCAGGGAGCGACCCTTGCCTAAGGGGTCGCTCCCCTTGCATGAAATTCACGTAAAGAAAAAAAACTCCCTGGTGTCTAGTGGTTTCTGCCCCCCTTGGGGGCAGATTGACCTAAAATCAGCCAATCTGCCCCCAAAGGGGGCAGACATGGTCTAAATACAATTTGCCCCCCAGGGGAGCAACCCTTTAATGGGTCGCTCCCCCTCTCTAAAAAAACAAACAAAAAAAAAACAAAAAAATATATTTTTTTTTACCCTGGTGCCTAGAGGTTTCTACCCCTCCAGGGGCAGAGCGGCCTAATAATAGGCCGATCTGCAGCCAGGGGGGGCAGAAATGGGCTAAAATAAATTTGCCCCCCCAACCCCCAACACCCCCCCCCACTGGAGCGACCCCTGCCTACGGGGTTGCTCCCCCTGCGTGACATTGACGCCAAAAAACAAATCCCCGGAGCCTAGTGGTTTCTGCCCCCTTGGGGGCAGATTGACCTAAAATCTGCCAATCTGCCCCCAAGGGGGGCAGAAATGGTCTAAATACAATTTGCCCCCCAGGGGAGCGACCCTTGCCTAATGGGTCGCTCCCCATCTAAAAAAAACAAAACAAAAAAAACAAAAAATTGCCCTGCCGCCTAGAGGTTTCTGCCCCCCGTGGGGGCAGATCGGCCTAATAATTAAAGGGGGGGGGGCAGAAATGGCCTAGAATAATTCCCCCCCCCCCAGGGAGCTACCCTTGCCTAAGGGGTCGCTCCCCTTGCGTGAAATTCACGTAAAGAAAAAAAAACTCCCTGGTGTCTAGTGGTGTCTGCCCCCTTGGGGGCAGATTGGCCTCATCAAAATAGGCCAATCTGCCCCCAAGGGGGCAGAAATGGCCTAAATATAATTTGCCCCCTAGGGTCGCTCCCCACCTAAAAAAAGAAAAAAAACATTAAAAAAAATAAAAAGATCCCTGGTGCCTAGAGGTTTCTGCAGGGGGGGCAGAAAAGGCCTTCCCCAAAAAATGCCCCCCCTGGGAGCGGCCCTTGCCCAAGGGGTCGCTCCCTTTTGTCACTTTCTGGAAGAAAAAAAAAATCCCTGGTGTCTAGTGGGGTTTCAAAAGCCAGATTGCAAGCAATCCGGCTTTTGAAACCCTGGGAGAGACTTCAAAGGGAAGGAAATACATTTTCTTCCCTTTGAAGCCCCTCCGTGCCTCCCCCACATGATTGAAAGAGAAATGCTGATGGGGGGTGTCGGGGTAGAAGGGGAAGGTCTTCCCCTTCCATCCCCGCCTTGTTGGGGGAGGGGGGCGCACAGGGGGGGCACGCTAGCGCTCCCCCAATTTCCCGTGCCTTGGACGAGATAACCTCGTCCAAGGCACACGGGAACTGTAGCCTTGGACGAGGTCACCTCGTCCAAGGCACAGAACAGGTTAAAGTGCATGGATATCTCTTACATTCACCATCCATAACAATAGACAAGATTCAGGAAGGAGACTTGCAATTTTTAAAGTACATTTTTTTATTTTATCCGTCTCTCTGTTTCAATATGTCAATGGGGGAAATACGTTTACCTGAATTTTTTTTTTTTTAAATGTCCGACTTCCCTTTTCTAATATGTTGGCATGTACGATACAGAGACTGAACACATTTTTAAACGTGCTTCTTTTAAGTATGTGTGAAGGGTTTGACAAGTGTGTTTTTGTCCCTCCTTCACTGTATTTGCATCTAAGTGTGAGGCTACCGACAGATTCCAGCCAAGAGACTCGAACAAAAGGAGTCCAAATGGCCCCTAAGTTCGGCATTTGTTATGGGTTCACCTTGATGACGCAGAAAAGAAGGTCTCACAAATATTCATATATCATATAATCAAAGTCGTATAAGGTAGTGTGATTTTAGCAAAGAAAATAATGTATGTGGGAAATTGTGCCCACAGGGTAGTTCACCATCATTATAAACGAGCTTAAATTAATCATGAAGAATTGACAAATGTAGTAATCCGTCAAAATTGCAAATGTATTCTATGATTTTCTTGTCAAAATTGTTATATGCTTAGCTTAAATTTAGCAGAGGCTTTGGCCTAGTTGCCTGGTCTCAAATTTAACTGCGTGGTTTTCACTTGCTTTAACAAAGACATACTATTTTATTATAATGCTGTATTTTTCCAGTAGAGATTACTAATACACTTATCTCAAGGTTTCGTGCTAGGATGGTTTCATCCCTTTTGATGCAAGGTCAGTTTCTGCAGGTGCAGACAATAAAGACACGGTGATAAAATAAATTGGCAAACTTTGTTGCAACTTGTGTTCCAAGGCTCCAAGGACGCCTTATGCATAAATGAGTACTAGTAGAAAGACACTATTCATTGGTCAATTTGAAGCCACCCCATGAACCGTCCAATGGAAGGCCCTGAAGAATTTGGAATGTTTCTTACTTAAACCCACCGGACAAAGAGAATGCAGCCATTTTCTTTGATGCCATTTTGAAGCCTGATTCAAGAAGCCACCTTAGACGACATCTTGATGCCCTTTTCTCCATTCCAGAGAAAGAGACTTTGAGAATTCTCACCCTAGAGACTTTAACTTTAATTTTGCCCCGTCTTGCCCATGCAGTAACTTCTGCCCCATTTTCCTTGCTGCTGCAAGGAAACTTGCCCTTAACTTTGCCTCCCCACTTGAAATCTGCCCCATGCTGGTCGAACCGCTACCTGAAGGACGAAGACTTTTCTTGAATGCTGATTGTATTTGGTAAATATGAAAGGATAATTGTATTATGCATTGTGTTTTTCTTCCTAGGTACCAACTGCTTATTTTGATAGGGCCCAAGCTAGAAGTTTTCTAAATTTGAGTTGACTAAATTCATTTTGCATGAAGCCCCATATGCCAATGCTGATTAGAGGCTAGTTGAGGTATTCATCTGATGCACCATGCTAAATTGAAATCTTGTTATGCTGACCGATGTATGCAATTAGTCAAATTCAGTTACTTATATCAGTGATTTGCATTGCTATAACCGAGTGCATTATAATTCAGATTTTGTGTAGATTGCGTTTCTTCCACCGCTATGGACAGCTTGTAATGTTCGTATACATATATCATTTGATTTTGAGATTCACTTATATCATGCTAGCTTTGTTAATATAGGGAAATAAATTCATTAACTTCGAATAAACTGGTGTGGTTATTCATGACTTTAAGGTCATGGTGTGTCAAAATACCGATTGTTATTGATTCCTAATGTGTCGTTTGATCTATTAATTAGGTATTGGGTATTGATTGAAATGGTTATTGATTATTGATTTGAGTGATCCGGCTATTCTTGGATGAGGAGAACCCAACTCGGTTAAAAGGTTCACCGACCTCCGTCTTGTCCAAGTACAGGTAATTTATAAAGACTGGACGCGTTATCAGTAGATGGTAGCAGAGGATGGTTCCGAGCAATAGGCGGATTCAAGTTAGAATTTTCTTTGATAAAACAAGTTGGAGAGATGATGATGCCCTAAATCCCCAATGACTTTCCCGGAATCTCGGAGCTTGCGAATGGAGGAAATGGAGGTGTGAGAATGGTTTCGGCGTTTCTAGTGATGGTATGAATGAAGTTAGGGTTTCGCGCTTGCAAAAGCTTATGCCGCAGATGAATTGTGAAGGTTGTGAGGATTTTAGGGGGTTACAAACTCCAATTGAAATTTTAGAGTAGTGGTACTCCAAAGTGTGAGAGTAGGGAAGTCGTCGAACTTCACATGTGTGTAGCGCTTTGTGCAGGAAAAATTGTCCACGTGGTTGTTGATGTTGAGACGGGCCCTGCGAGGTCAAGAGACTCCGGAGTATGTTGAAAACTGTATGAGACACTTGATTGATGTTGTAATTTGTTCGGTTTAATAGGTTGATCGGGCGTGGTCAACGAGTCAGTACGAATGTTGAGGAATGAAAGAAAATTTCGACTTTGAGATTTGACGAATTCTAAGGCGCACTAGAATAGTTCATTGATCAGTTGAGAGTAAAGTTTGCGGGTCAAATTTTGCTTGCGAAAATGGAATAACTTCTGAGGCTAGTAAAAAATCCCTAAGGTTTCTGAAGCGATTGTATTACCCTTCCTGTAGTAAAAAACAGATTTGTTTTCTTCTTTTTGGTTAGTGCTCGCGATATATTGCAGAAATTAGTTTTGAGTGAAGCTGAAGGAAGGAGGACGAGCCGCGAGACTTTGTCAGCCCCAGTGTGTGGGTGTGACGTCACTAGGAGCCGCGCTTGGATAGGTTGGTTGGTGAGAAGGGTCGCGCACGGATTGGACGCAGTCCGTGAAGCGCAATTGGTGGGGAAAGGCAAGCAAAGAATATTCCTGGAATTAAAGTCACTTATTAATTACACTTTTTTAAGGAAAATAAAAGACGGAAAGATGAAATTTTTCAAAGCAATTAAGAGTGCCTTGAGGGGAGATATATATATTAAAGCAAATGTATGAGAAGAAACACCGCCTGAGGGTACACCAGCTTACATCGTGATTGAAAAAAAGGGTGTTGCACCATGTCTTTGGCTGAAGCAATGGTGCAAATTAACAGAAAAGCATGGAAGTGTAGCGTTCCATACCCATGGGTCGTTTAGTTTAAGAGTTTTGGAGAATCTAAGATTCGCACTATAGGACATGAAAGTACCTCCAAGACCAGCACAATTTGAAGCATTAGCAATTTGGGAGCTAATGGCTAGAAACCAACACAAAAGAAATTCGAGACAAGAGAGAGAAAAGTAGAAAAGACACTAGCGGATGCTAGATGGGATAGTACTCAAAAGGTTTGGAGATCGGACGTATTGCAGGGAATTAAATTATTTCCAGCAATTACTGACGAAGCAGAGACGGAAGGAAAGAAAGCTACCTATAAAACAAACAGGAGTCAGTCCAGAGATAGAGAAAACAACAGAAATTCGAAAAGGTCAGATGAGTCAGACGATGAGGAGTTCATTATACAATTGCTAAATGACCGCCCGCCACCATATGTGGAAAGCGAAAATGGCCCAAGCACTAGTACTGCCCCTCCAGAACCAGTACAGGGTACTGTAACACTGAATTTGAGAATACCGCAGAGGCAGAGTAGTTCCGACATGCCTTTTACACTAGAAATACCACAAGTTCAGAGAATATATCCCGACGTGCCTAACTTGAAACCTGTCAATGATTATCAGCCACAGGTTCAAAGGCGCTATTATGATGAGCATAATTTAGAAATGACTTCTAGTTTAATGGCACAGGGAGGACAGAATTATCAAAGACCGACATTGATTCATGCTGAATCAACACAAATTTTGATGCCTCAAAAGCAGATGCCGAGGGACACTCAAACAGCAGAAAACCAGTTAGACATGCCAGCAATGATGAACCATATTGTGGGAATTAACATGCCACAGAATTCGGGGAACAGACAGAATCCGGATGCAATATCCTTGCCTATCACTGTAGGTCCGCCAGTTTCATTGTTTATACAGGCAAAGCCGAATGCATGCGACCAAGGGGTAATGACACAAAATGAGACAGGGAGGAGATGCATAGAAAATACTCCCAAAAAAAACTCAGGTAGGTACACTGCTAAATAGATCGGGGTCTTTGTTGGAATTTAGTCCAATTCCAGCTTGTGTTCCGTCAACTGAGGTAAGGTCAGGTCCACCACTAATAGTAACACTATCTTCAAAAACAGAAACGCTACAGAAACCATCAGTAGCAGTTGATGTAAGTGCTACATTAATGGGACTGAACGCGGAACAGTTAACACAATGGTTGAACAGCCTTAACTCTCCACAGAGTACACCCAGCGGAAAGGGAGAAGAATATTGGAATAAGATAAGATTGGGCATGGAAGCAGACGAACTAGTAGAGGGAACAATGGGTCTGAATAGGTTAGAATCATACACAGAAGAAGAGCTGAGATACATGTGCCCTAGAATTACAAGAGAAGTAAGCAACATTCATAAAAGGTTACAAGAAATTGCAGACAGAAACCAAGTCGACATACATAAAACCAGACACTTGAGTAGAAGTTACAGGTTAGACTTTGAGACAAAAGACTTTGAACACATGAGATCTGCAGGAATGAAAACACACCTTAAAGAGATACTGCAAAGTGCGCAGGTTTGGAGATGTCTAAATAAGTGGGAGAGCAGGTGGGTTAAGAAAAAGGACAAGAAGAAAAAAGTACCCCAGACCGGAATGAGAAAGTACAACAGAATGATGATCTGATAACCATGTTGCCAATGAGAGAAACGGCAGGGGGAAAACTTGTACATGTACCATGGCACAGGTGCGATATTCAATCCTTTATGGATGATTTCCCAAAATTAAGAGAGAAACCGATCGAATGGTATCAACAAACAGATAGATTTGTGAAACTCGCAAAATGTCTTTGGAAAGACCTAAATACATTGTTCGAAATCGTGGTTCGGCAGATTTGTGGGAAGATTGTAAAATGGCCCTAGGGTGGCCAACAAGTGAACCAGAAAGAGATAGGGACACAGGTGCACCATCGCCTATGGTAATGAGTTTGTACCATAAGGTGATTGAACATTTGAAAATAAAGGTTGCGTCGAAAAATGTGGATTGGCAGAGAATTGACAGAACAGCACAAGAAGTTAAAGAGTCAATACATGCGTACTATGAGAGATTGTTGAAAGCGCTTAAAGATTACAGTGGTACGGAAACGATTGAGGCAAAGGACATGCTCCACTTTGTGTTCAGATTTGTGGAAGGATTGAGACCCGAAATCAGCCAGATGATTAAAATGCATTTGATTTGTTGGCAGTCAAATTCGATCGATGAAGTGTTGAATTATGCAAAATACTGCAGTGATGAGATTGAGACAAAGCAGAAAAGGTTGAAGGAAAAAGTGATGGTGATGCAGCTTAGAGCAGCTCAGACAGGTTTGCAAGGTTTGCAAGGTTTTCAACAGCAGTTGCTGCAGCTGCAACAACAGGGAAATGCTATGTTTCAGCCACAGATGAGAGGTAGAGGCCGAGGAGGTTTTGTGAATAATGGTCCTGATTTAAATACTGTTATGATTCCAAATGGTATACAGGCAATGAAGAAGGTGATGCTGTGTCACACGAGCGGAATCGTCGGGCATAGGAAACGGGAGTGCCCAATGTTGGTGCAGGAAGGTGTAGGTCAGCAAAGCAATGATGTCAATTCATTTCAGAATATGAGAGGACCGAAAATGAGGGGTCCAAATCCAAATTTTCAAAATAATGTGAATCAGATGAAGGGTTTACAACCCATACAACCACAGCAGGTGCAAATGCCCCGTGTACAAATGGCCCAGTTGCAGCCAATGCAACAGCAGTTTCCCATGGTACCTAATCAGAAAATGCAAATACCCTTAGCACCAATGAATCAGCAACAAGTAATGCTTCCTCAACAGGTCACGGGTCAAGGAGTAAATCAAAATGACACAGTACACCAATTCCCGTTACACAGTGAGAATGGAATAAATTATGTGTGGGAGAGTGAAAGTTCAGATGAGGAGGGAAATTGTGTGCTTGCGGCATCCTTGGAAGTTGATCAAAAGGGACCATATGTGGAAGGATGAGTTATGGGTCATAGTGTTTCATTCTCGGTTGACACAGGAGCTACACGCTCTACAGTCAGAAGAATCGAAGTACCAAACTTGCCACTTTCAGGGAGAACGGAACCAAATCACAGATCCAGTGCAAGTCAGGATTGGTGACTATCAAGGGTCGCCTAAATTTGTGGTGTTTGACTCGAGTCCAATATCCCTGTTAGGGAGAGATTTGCTGTGCAAGTTGGGATGCTCGATTATGTGTTCAAATGATGGAATTAAAATTCAAACGAACAGTGATGAGGAAGAGGAGGATAGTTTAGGAGGGGACGAAGTGGAAACTGTTGATGAAGAGTATCCCCTGATTACTCTTTATCCAATGCTCACTGAAGCAGATATTCCTACAGAATTAAACGAAACAGTTGGAAAGGAAGTGTGGGACATGACAGGGGAAGAAATAGGCTTGGTTAAAGGAGCAGAACCAGTGAAAGTGACTGTAAAACCCAATGCAAATTTTCCTCAGACTCCACAATACCATATGTCACAAGACACTCCCATAAAAGTCGCCCAACTCATTGATGAGTTTGTGAAACAGGGAGTACTGAAAGAAGTACTAAGTAGTCCATGTAATTCACCAATCATGGGATTAATAAAACCGAGTGGAAAGGTCCGAATTGTACAGGATTTGAGAAAAATAAATGACATAATAGTCAAATGTTGTCCCATGGACCAAATCCAGCTGTGATAATGTTTCAAATTACCTGTGATGCAGAGTGGTTTTCAGTCATCGACTTGTCACAAGCATTCTTTTCTGTGCCTCTTCATGAGGACAGCCAATTTCTCTTTTGCTTCAAATTCCTAGACAGAGTCTACAGTTGGTGTAGAATTCCTCAAGGGTTTTCGGAGTCACCATCAATTTTCAATCAGATCCTAAACAAAGATTTGGAATCATTGGAATTACCATTTGAATCAATATTAGTACAGTATATTGACGACTTACTGATTGCATCCAAGACAGAAAATGACTGTACGGTTGACACTATTGCCTTATTGAAACACTTGGGAAGGAATGGACTCAAAGTGTCTCCTTCAAAATTACAGTTCTGTCCGAAGAAAGTGAAATATTTGGGTCACCAAATAAAGAAAGGGTCGAGAAGAATTATGAAGGAGAGAATAACAAGTGTATTTCAAATGAGTCCACCAAAGACGAGAAGAGAGGTGAGGAAGTTTTTGGGAATGGTGAGCTACTGTCACCAATGGATTCCCAATTTCTCGGCTCTAGCCAAACCTTTGTTGAAACTGACCCAGATAGAAGAGCTGGATGAAATAGTGTTGAAAAGAGATGAAATGGATGCTTTTGTTGAATTAAAGGAATGCATGTGCAGAGCTCCAGCCTTAGGTATGCCTGATTACACAAAGCCTTTTACATTGTTTTGTCATGAACGTGATGCATGTTCCTTGTCTGTCTTGACTCAAGCCCATGGTGACGTAAACAGACCAGTAGCATATTTTTCAGCTACTTTGGATCCAGTCGCAGCAGCCTTACCGGGATGCTTGCGTGCTGTGGCAGCAGTTGGTGTAAGCCTAAATCAGAGTGAAGGAATAGTGATGGGACATCCTTTGACAGTCATGGTCCCCCACTCAGTCAAAATACTTTTGACACGTTCCCGAACACAGCACATGACCGGTGCTAGGCTTACAAGGTATGAGACAATCATTTTGGGGTCACCCAATGTGCAACTGAAAAGGTGATCTACGTTGAATCCAGCACCTTTGTTTCCCAGTGAAAATGTCAAAATTTAGAATGCTGAAGCCATTGAGCACTACTGTCTTCAGGTGACTGAATTTTGTACAAAGCCAAGACCTGATATCAAAGACACCCCATTGGAAGAAAATGATCAAATTATTTTTGTTGATGGTTCATGTTTAAGAGATGCACTAGGAATATTGAAAGCAGGATATGCCGTCTGTACGATAACAGGTGTTCTGGAAGCACCTTGGCTTCAAGGAGTTTACTCTGCACAGGTAGCGGAACTAGTAGCCCTTACCAGAGCTTGCCAACTTTCCACATTAATGAAAGTCACCATTTACACTGACAGTCAGTACGGATTTAGAATAGTGCATGATTTTGGACAATTGTGGTCGCAGAGAGGTTTTATGACCTCTTCAGGATCACCAGTGAAGAATGGTGAAAGAATAAGAGAACTGTTACATGCCATCCAGTTACCAGGAGAAGTGGCAGTGGTAAAATGCAGTGCACACTCGAAATCAAAAGACTTTGGCCCGTATTTATACTTTTTTTGCGTCACATTTGGGTCGTTTTTTGACGCAAAAACGGCGCAAACTTGCAAAATGCCATTGTATTTTGTAGGTTTGCGCCGTTTAGCGTAAAAAAGCGGCGCAAATGCGGCGCTAAAAAAAGTATAAATACGGGCCTTTGTTTCTTTGGGAAACGGATATGCAGATCAAGTCACAAGGTTTTGCGCATTGAACTGTATATTGCTCAGAGACGAATGGAATCTGATAAATGAGCCAGAACTTGAACCAAATGAAGCCTTTGCTTTAAAAGTTGAAGATACAATTGAAGAATTGAAATTCCTACAAAATAATGTCAGTAAGGATGAGAAACTCTCATGGAGCAAACTACAATGCATAAAGAAACCAGATGATTTGTGGGTTTCAAGTGAAGGGAGGTTGGTTCTGCCAGACAGTCTTTTAACGCAGCTAGCCAGATTGTATCATGGACAAGCCCATCTTTGAAGGGATGCCATGATTAGGCTATTCAAAAATGATTGGTTTAATCCCAAATTCCGCCAAGTTGCTGAAGCAGTTTGCCATCGTTGCATCATTTGTCAACAAATGAACGAAGGGAAGGGAACAGTAGTAAATTTGAGCCACATCGGAAGAGCAGGTGGGCCATTCAGCAGGATGCAAATGGATTTTATTGAGATGCCTATGCATGCAGGCTTGAAATATGTGTTGGTGATTGTGTTTATTTTTAGTCATTGGATTGAAGCATACCCTACACGCAGAAATGACAGTCTCACAGTTGCAAAATTACTCTTGAGAGAACTAATACCACATTTTGGATTCCCGATCTCTTTAGAATCAGATAGGGGAAGTCACTTCAATAACGAAGTAATCAAATTGTTGTGTGCAGCGCTGAACATTGAACAAAAGTTGCATTGTAGCTACCGCCCTGAAGCATCAGGACTAGTGGAACAAATGAATGGCACATTGAAATCGAGGATGGCGAAAATGTGCGCATCCACAAACCTGAATTGGCCTGACACGTTGCCTTTGGTGTTAATGTCAATGAGAAACACACCTGATAGAAAGACTGGACTGTCACCGAATGAAATCCTCATGGGCAGAGCCATGAGAATTCCAGCCGTTCCTGCAAATGCACTTGTAAATATTACCGATGATATGGTATTGGACTAGTGCAAAGGTCTTGCTGATGTGGTCCGCTCTTTTTCTCACCAGGTGGAGGCAACCACCTTGCCACCGATCCAAGGTCCAGTACATGCCCTGAAAGCAGGTGACTGGGTCATGGTAAAGAAACACGTGAGGAAGTCGTGTCTGGAATCCCGTTGGAAAGGACCTTTTCAAGTAATTTTGACAACTACCACCGCTGTGAATTGTGCGGGAGTTCCCAACTGGATTCACACCAGTCACACGAAAAGGGTGACGTGCCCCACAGAAGAGGAAGTTGAAGTGCTAAAATCGCCAACGACTGACAAGAGGGTACCAGGCACCGAGACAGGACAAAGAGAACCTGGAGGTGAACAAGCAGAAATAGAGGAAGGGGAAATATTTTCTGAGGAAGAAACAGCTGATCAATTTGAGGAGGTCGGAGGAGAAACATCAGGAAGTGACAAAGATCCTGAAGGTGACGAAGAGCCTGCGACAGGTGAGGAAGCAGGAGAGCCTGATCAGAGGAGGGCTTTCCCAGAAGCAGACGATACAGGAAAAGAAAAAGAAAACCTGATTGACCTCCTGGGGGGAGAAAAGGAGGCGGGACAGAGTGAAATCGTTCAACCTCTTCCAGAACCGGTTACAGGTCCATCAGGTGAAAACAGTGCGAAACGGAGACAAGGCATATCGCCAGTGAAATTAAGGACTAAAGAAATATTAAACGAAAGTGAAGGGCCAAAGTTGAAAGAGAAAAGAAAAGAAGTGTCTGTTGCAATAACAGCACCAAGTGAAGAGAAAGACCCAGCCAAGGAACAAGGTACCAGTGAGAGAGAATCAAAAGGAGATGCAAAATTGAAAAGGAAAAGAATACCGACAGAAGACATTCTGGTCCGGAATGGGCATACATAGACACTAACGATGGTCAGATGAATTCCTATTTCTCAGTCTTGAGAACGAAGAAGCAGAACGTCACTTTGGTACCTGAAAAGTGAAATTTCATGAACATTACAGAATAAGACATTGATAACCTGATTGACTTTTGAACTGGATAAGACATTGCTAACTTGATTGACTTTAAAACCGATCTTGAGACAAAGCTGCTAAACCAATAAGAGACTAAGCTGCTAAAGAAAACTGTGTGAACATTGAACTCGTTTAGCTTTATATATATACATCTGCAAACCTGATTTGATAAAGTGTCTTCAACTCTCTGATTCTATATTGATCATGACGGGCTACACTACAAAAGGGCACAAAATGAAATGTTGTAAATACGTGTGTATAGGTCTAATAACTGCATGTGTACTATTAATTATAGCAATAGTTCTTGGAATGCATGGGAAGAATGAGAGAGACGCGAATGATGCTTCTACTTCTAAACCTACTACTGAACTAACTCCTCAGCAGAAACTCGAACAAGACGAGAAATATTTACACGACAAGAAAGAATTGTCTTCAAACGTTTTCTATCGCTTGCTGAATGAGTATGATGAGAAAATGGATGCGAAAGATTGTTATGTGTGCACACAAATACCTACCACAGTAAAAGAAGGAGTGACATATCATAGCATGCCTCTTAAGTATGGCATTTCATGTACTTTATTGATGACCAGATTTTATGGCCAGGAGTATATTCACTACTTTTATTCCAATCATGATGTTATATTTGCATATATACCCATAATTGACTACCAGAGTAAAGTAGCAAGAGATTATTATATAAAATTAATGATGGGTTTCTTTGAGCCATTGTCACCTTTTCACACAGCTCACGCCCACAGAGAAAACCTTACATGCTTGCTTTCACCGATGGAGAAAAGTTTTTTTAGATCACACTGACGATAGGAGGAAGGAGGGGAAGGGCAAATTAGAAAGGGAAATACACAAGAGGACATCTGTAGATAATTATGCTTTTGCCGCGATAAAGACACAAGGGAAACTAGCTTTAGATGCAACACACGTAGGGAGGCTTTGTGTATATAGACCTAAATCATATTACGACACGATCTTTGTGGGAACGAGTGAGTGTAAACATACGTTTTTGTTTCAAGCTAAATGGACGTTCATGTTAAATGGCTTAGATCCAGTTATTCCAGGGGTATATTATATTTGTGGACTCAATGTCTATTACCGTCTTCCAAAAGGATGGTATGGGAGGTGTTATTTGGGAATAGTATTTCCAAAGATTTATCAACTAGACGACTTAAAGAAGCTCTCAAAGCTGTCTAAATCACATCATGTTCAGAAAAGGGAGACAGCTTCTGGTGTGGTAGGAGATATATTTGGAGCAATGATTCCTTCAGTAGGAGTCATATTGAATTCAATTAAAATATGAAAGTTGTCTACTATCGTGGATAACATGTTGACAAAATTCTCAGGAGCTATAATCCTGATGGATGCTGAACTTGCTGCAGAAAGAGCTATGACTCTTCAAAATCGGCTTGCTTTAGACATTCTTTTAGCAAAGGATGGCGGCGTTTGCAAAATGCTTGGTGAATGTCACTGTTGTTCTTATATTCCAGACAACAGTGGGCAAATTAGAAAAATGCTTACAAATTTAACTAACAAGAGTACAGATTTGAAAGAAGTGAAAGAACCAGGAGTATGGGAGAAGGTTGGAAAAGGATTTGCTTCTGTGGGAAATTGGCTCAGCAACATTTGGAACGGACTATTACTGAAAATAGTAAAAGGAATATTAATAATATTGATCTGTTTATTAGGTATTTGGGGAATATGGAAAGCTATTAAAATATTGAAAACAAGAAACAAAAGGAGAAGAGAAGAGAAAGAACAAAACAAAATGGTAGAAATATACAGAGAAAAATCTAAAGGAACCAAAAGAAAGAGGAATTTAACTGAAGTGCCAAATTACTAAAACAGAATTTTAATGGAATAAAATTTGTGGCAAGATTTGATGTGATGACATAATTAGTCATCAGAGGAGGGATTGATGACGCAGACAAGAGGGTCTCACAAATATTCATATATCATATAATCAAAGTCGTATAAGGTAGTGTGATTTTAGCAAAGAAAATAATGTACGTGGGAAATTGTGCCAACAGGGTAGTTCGCCATCATTATAAACGAGCTTAAATTAATCATGAAGAATTGACAAATGTAGTAATCCGTCATAATTGCAAATATATTCTATGATTTTCTTGTCAAAATTGTTATATGCTTAGCTTAAATTTAGCAGAGGCTTTGGCCTAGTTGCCTGGTCTCAAATTTAACTGCGTGGTTTTCACTTGCTTTAACAAAGACATACTATTTTATTATAATGCTGTATTTTTCCAGTAGAGATGACTAATACACTTATCTCAAGGTTTCGTGCTAGGATGGTTTCATCCCTTTTGATGCAAGGTCAGTTTCTGCAGGTGCAGACAATAAAGACACTGTGATAAAATTAATTGGCAAACTTTGTTGCAACTTGTGTTCCAAGGCTCTAAGGACGCCTTATGCATAAATGAGTACTAGGAGAAAGACACTATTCATTGGTCAATTTGAAGCCACCCTATGAACCCTCCAATGGAAGGCCCTGAAGAATTTGGAATGTTTCTTACTTAAACCCACCGGACAAAGAGAAGGCAGCCATTTTCTTTGATGCCATTTTGAAGCCTGATTCAAGAAGCCACCTTAGATGACATCTTGATGCCCTTTTCTCTATTCCAGAGAAAGAGACTTTGAGAATTCTCACCCTAGAGACTTTAACTTTAATTTTGCCCCGTCTTGCCCATGCAGTAACTTTTGCCCCATTTTCCTTGCTGCTGCAAGGAAACTTGCCCTTAACTTTGCTTCCCCTCTTGAAATCTGCCCCATGCTGGTCAAACCGGTACCTGAAGGACGAAGACTTTTCTTGAATGCTGATTGTATTTGGTAAATATGAAAGGATAATTGTATTATGCATTGTGTTTTCCTTCCTAGGTACCAACTGCTTATTTTGATAGGGCCCAAGCTAGAAGTTTTCTAAATTTGTGTTGACTAAATTCGTTTTGCATGAAGACCCACATGCCAATGCTAATTAGAGGCTAGTCGAGGTATTCATCTGATGCACCATGCTAAATTGAAATCTTGTTATGCCGACCGATGTATGTAATTAGTCAAATTCAGTTACTCATATTAGTGATTTGCATTGCTATAACCGAGTGCATTATAATTCAGATTTTGCGTAGATTGCGTTTCTTCCGCCGCTATGGACAGCTAGTAATGTTCGTATACATATATCATTTGATTTTGAGATTCACTTATATCATGCTAGCTTTGTTAATATAGGGAAATAAATTCATTAACTTCGAATAAACTGGTGTGGTTATTCATGACTGAAAGGTCATGGTGTGTCAAAATACCGATTGTTATTGATTCCTAATGTGTCGTTTGATCTATTAATTAGGTATTGGGTATTGATTGAAATGGTTATTGATTATTGATTTGAGTGATCCAGCTATTCTTGGATGAGGAGAACCCAACTCGGTTAAAAGGTTCACCGACCTCCGGCGTGTCCAAGTACAGGTAATTTATAAAGACTGGACGCGCTATCAACCTGAACGCTGTTGCTCTTATCCAAACCAAACAGGACTTCAGAATATTTTACAGTGAGGTTTTACCTCTTGGTAGGGTGGACGGCGTCCACCCAGTGAAAATAGTCGGTGGATGCCATCCACCCATGTGTACCCCCAACTTGTGTCTTGTACATGACAACATAGAGAATTAGCTATGGCTCTGCACTGGAACAGGATACTTAACTGGTGTCAAATACGGGTGCCATGTCGGGCAGGACTACCGTACTAGAAAAAACATCAAATAGATCCATAGAGCACATATGTAACTGGAACAGCGCAGACCAATGACCCAAAATGCGCCTGGAAGAGGGGAGCCAGAATCAAAGAAGGAATCACAATTGAAAATACGAAAGCGACAAAAAAACGACAGAAAGCCGGAAACGGATATATCAATATCGTGCAACCAAGTAGAATAAAATAGGTGGTCTGAATTAGACCAAAACTCCTACAGATGAAAAAGGCATATGCTTAATTAGGAAGTCTTCCAAAACAGAAGAACCATAGCTCAGAATATATGCATTGCAAAAGCAAGAAACACAAATATTACAAACCGTAATCACAAGCCATAAGGAGAATGGTGATAAAAATCAAGATGTCACGAATGTTACTGGATCGCATTTTCTCATGGAATATCCACATTGAGGCCTTCCTCAAACATTTCAAGGGTATAAACCCCAAAAACTCCCTTTTTTACGTTTGATATTGCATCTTGTCTCGTAAACACCAGGCCTTTCTCCAAAATAGTCCAGCTTAATTTTTTCTCTTTATGGCCTGCTTGAGACCAGTTTGATACTGATGGGGTATTTATTTTGCCAGTGCATATTGTTGATTTATGTTCGCTATATCCTGTTTGGAACTCCCTGTATCTCTGACATAGGCTAACCCGCAAGGGCAAATAATCAGATAGATGACAAGCTGTGCTCTGTAATTGTTCATGTTAGTAAGTTGGATGGTTTTCGTCCCTATTAGGATCTCACTGGACACAATAGCCCCTGCACATGCATGGCAAATTCCTAATTTGTGATTGATTTGATGGGTTGTTGCCCTGTTAGGGACCTTTGGCCATCTTTTTGTGAATTAGTTATGGAGGATTTGATCAAGATGTTTCTCAGGTTACAATTGCTCTTAAACACAAACACAGATTTGTTCAAGGTACCTGCATCAGAGTTAGTATTCAAATGTGCCATTGAGAATTAATAATATGTCTAATTTCTTCATTGAGATTAGTATGGCTTACATCACAGATTAGTTTATTGTCTTTTTCTTTTCAGTGTGGAACATGCTTTCTCTGTCATAATACTTAGCTCTTTTCATAGAGTCATTAACTAGTCTTTTTGGGTAGCCTCAGTGCATTCATTTGTTTGCCATAATCTCCACATAATCCTTAATGTTAGTTCAATTATGACTGAAAGGCATGCCTTGTTTTTGACAGCGTGATAATAACTGTCAAAATGCAATAACGTATCCTTTGCTGCAGCAATAGCTGAGAAATAAGCCTTGAGTCCTCATAAATTTGTGAGATTCAGGTTTTTATGCAAAGAGAAGACGTTATAGGAGGGCTTTCAAAGAGGCGAGAGTCATTGGTTTGCAGACATGTGTTTTCTGCTTCCATTTGCAGGAGCTGGAACAGCTGAAATTGTGAGGCCATGACGTTTAGTGCATATATAGTAATTGTACTAAACTCATTCAGAGTCAATCTGGAGCTCCTGCTGAACAAATGTTAGTTTGACATGGCCTGGTTCACTGGTCATGAAGTGTCTAGTAATCAGGGAAAATACCTTTATAAGTGAGACACCATGGGACAACTTGATGGGAAGGCAGGACACATCATAATGGTACTAACATTTGAAATGGAAAGTAGAACAATCCAAAGTAAGACAATGCAGGTTATGCAAGTCAAATTTGCCGTGTCACCCTTTTGTTTTCCTTGCACAAGTGTCACCCCTTTCTCAGCAAGGGAAGGAAAACATGCAAGTTCACAAGTTATTCAACAGTGCTTAATTTGTAAGGGGATGGGTGCCGGGGACCCAGGTTTTTCTCAGAAGTCCTTGACTGGTGCTATTGAAGTTTGGGGTGCTGAATACCAAGGCTACGTAGTCTTGATTCTGCCTCATGCCTTGTTTATCCATGTTAGACCTGACATTGCTTAGTGTGGTCTTCCCTCAAATTTTTTGCCTTCATCACATAATTAATTTATTTATGCTGCCATTGGGACTGTGCAATTTACCTCTGCTAACCGTTGCTAAAGTGCATGTGCTCGCTCCCTAAAACATGGTTAAATTGCCTTACACCTGATTGGCACATTTATTTTGCTTGTAAGATCCTAGTTAAGCGGTACTAGATGTACTCAGGACGTCTAAATCAAATGGTACCAGTTGGCCTACAGCACTCATTGTATCACCCGCTAAGGTAGCACCTTAAAACATGTCTAAGGCCTGCTATTGCGGCCTTCAGTGCAACTGCCAATTGAACCTGGCAGAGTTGAAACCTTCCTTTTCAAAACACATGCCATTCTCTAAGGTAGGCCCTAAAGGCCCATAGGTTTGGGTGCATTGTATTTAAAACATATGGCATGTGAGTTTAAGTTTTACATGTCCTGGTACTAAAAAACACCTACCTTTGTTTTCAGCTTCTGTAAGGCCTACCTCTCCTATTGAATAACTGTGGTTTACTTTGCTTTCCTTATTACATTATAAGTGCTAACTTTTGATTGGGTGCTGGTAAAAATACCATGTTTGGACTCAAATGAATTGTAACTTAAAATCCTCTTTTAGGCTATTTTATGATTTTAAGTCGCAATAGTACAATTGCCACTTTTAGAAAGTTGGCATTTTCCTGCCCTAACCAATAGGTGTCTGCCCCTGGTGCCCAGGGTCATATGACTGTGAATGGCTCCGCTCTTGGGTTTTGTGTATTCCTTCCATACTGCAAGACAAAAATTGAGCTATGTGTTAGCAAGAGCAGCCATCTTGTCATGATGGCTGGGGGCAGAGCTGTTCCCTGCCCAACTTGCATGTCAAAGGGCTTTGCCTCCTGCACCCACAAAGGAACCTGACCCTAGCTTTTTGTCACCTCAAACTTCATGGAGCATTGCCATGGGAGGAGAAGTACTTTCCAGAACCAGACATTGGGCAAGCCAGGATTTTCCTCCACTTCATGGGCAGGCACCAGGGATAAATATTACACCTTTAGAACAAATGTTTGGAATAATTCTTCTGAACCTGTGACCATTACAGATGAAAGACTGTCTTGTTTCCCAGGGGATTGTCCTGCTGCTTGAGGCCTTCCCTGCTGATAGAGGCCCGCTCTGCTCGCTGAATAGGAAAAGCGGACCTGCTCCATTCATCCCATGCTAACATGAGTGACTCCAAGGGTCTGTTGCTGCCCACCCATTCTGTGCTACAGGGACACAACACGCTCCAGAGGTCTCCCTACAACTGCCCAGCTGCCCTGCTTCACCTAAACCTGCCTGGACCTGCAAATGGACCTGTACAAGCCCTGCTGGCCTCTGCTAGAGTGTATCCTTGATCTCCAATATGTGCCTCTAGGTCCTGGGACCTTGGCTAGATTCAGAGTGCCCTCCTCTTCAGGGAAAGGTGAAATCTTCTAACTGGGGCTCTTTGCAACCATGACCAGGCCTGTTCATGTCAAAACGCAGTTGTCTGCAAAGACTGCCAAGGCACAGTTCTGGTGAATGTGACCTTGTGCTAGTGGGAAAGCCAGCGATGGCCAGCAATGCAAGATCTGCACTTCGGTCTACAGAAATGAACTGCCAACATGAAGGTGCAGAAATGACTATTTGTGATACCCAACCAGATCTTTGTGCTACAGAGATGACCATTTGTAACACAAGGCCTACTCTTCCCACTACAGAAATGACCATGAGTGAGGATCTCCCTATTCCTTGTGTCCTTCTCCACTGTGAACGGAATCCTTTGCAATTGACTATGAGAAAGTAAGTATTTCAGCAGAACTAACCTGGTCTATGTATCCAGCCCACATTCCGCAGTTGGTCTGGACTTGTAACTTTGTCCTGGTATAGGATGAACAGGTGACCATGAGTGGCGTCTTGTGTCTATCTACCTAACACTTTAAATATAGGGCCTGATTTATGAAAAGTAAGTGCTGCCTTTGCGTCATTTTTTAACACAAAAGTGGTGCAAACTTACAAAATATAGTTATATTTTGTTGCTACTTCTGCATGCAAACAATGAAGCGCACAGAAGATAGCAAAGTAATAACTTTTAACATGGCCTTGTGTATGCAAGTACAGCTAGCAGCTCACGGAGACTGAAAATTTGTTCTCTGTCTTGTTTCGGTGAACACTGTCAAAATGGATATTCAAAATTGAATGGCTGCTATGCAGCCACTTATTAGCAATGCTATTCAAACAGTGGCTTTGTTTTCCAGGCCCTCAGCATGGTGCACACATCTTCTAATAATGTACTAGTGGACCCATGTTGACATACACTCTGGCGTGACTTAACTGTGAAATGTATGTATTACCAAAGAAGCCCTGCCACATGACATGTCCAACTTGTGTGACCATTGTCTAGACAGACAATCATTTTCCACATCTTAGATGCATGCGAATTACTTTAGCAAGCTAAATAATTCTTAAACGTATAGATTATTCATTTATTTAAAGCATATGTGATCCAGTATAATTTAATGAAATGAAGGGACTTTTTAAGCAAAAAACGAAAACTCTGCGATGTTAAACTGATGCTAAGGACCTCATTTACGAGGAGCTAGTGGCACACTGTACCACCAGAGCGTCATTCTTTTGATGCTCCAGTGGTGCAGTGTGCTAGCCCATATTTACAAGGCCATGCAAAGCCACCTTGCATAGCTTTAAATGGGCATGTAAATATGGACCTCTTTCACTCATAACACTACGTGAAAGGGGCATTCCGTGTGTGTTGCTTGGGGTGTTCCCATGCAACACAAATGGAACTCGAAAGAATCTGATGCATTTCCAATTTACAAGTCTGGGAATGGATCAGATTCTTATGCCATCTCAGGGGTAGCATACGAATGACTCAACGGAGAGAAATATATATTTCTCCCTGTTTTGTTTCCTCTTACAATGTGTGCTGCATTCTGCAGAAGACATAGAAAGAGGAAAACACCTCTTGTGATTGTTTTTGTGCTGCAAGGTGTCCATTCCTGCACAAAAACAACCATCCCCGCAACACAGACATCATTGCACCATGGTGCAAGGATGCCTGCATTGGCACTAGGCAGCAATTTGTGCACTAGCACAGGGGGAGAGGACAGAAATGTGCTGTATCTTGTAGATGTGGTGCATTTCTGCCCTTTTCCAGTGGTGGACTGCGGCGCAGCAAGACACTTGCTGTGCCGCCCAGTACCTCAGGCCTCGTAAATGACACCCTAAATGTTTCCGACTGTTGTTTCTTCATTGTATTTTCCTTCAGCAGACCAGCAGAGGGCTGAGTCGCATCCTTCACATGTTCTACAGGCTAACAACTGTCAGGTCAGAATTGCACTATTATGTGCCGATTTTGAGTGGACTCATTTTTGTGAGTTGAACTCTAACCATTTCTTTGGGGGGTCACCACTCTGTAATACCATGACCTGAAGGCCATTGGTTGGGGAATTTAGGCTTCCTGATCAACATTACTATTTCCTTGGTAGACAGAAATTCAAAACAGATGGAGGAACATGGTGGTTGGCTGACACTTGTTATGGATCTGTAATGGAGGAAGTTCTCTTATAGTGTGCGCACAACATGCAACTCGCCCCCCTTCAAGAAAAGATTTGTTGCAACTGAAAGTATGTGTATCACCCCCCCATAGCCCTTTAAGTGCAGTAAACACATTAAAACATCATAGAGCATATTAGCGTATGTCACTTGTAATCAATTGAATCAAAGACCCCCTCAAGGGACAGCAGAATTCAACAGCCATTTGAGATATGAAAGATATGACGTCATGCATTTTACAAAATATTCACAAGGACAGCAGGCAGCAGATTGGTTACAGCACTCATGGAGGCAGTCTTTTGCAACTAAGGCTGCAGGGCGCATTGTGCTGCCAGGTCCCAACATGCACCACCATCCGGGCATTTAAGTAAAGCAGCAGAGGACATCACCATGATGCCATTGGCACAACAGCTTTCAGCATCCCTCTAATACAGAAGGGTGCTCCCAGCAAATCCCAAGACACCGCATAGTGCATTGGCCCTACTGGGGTAAATGAACACAGGTGTAGCCCCCAAAGTTCCAACCAGGCATCCAGGGCAGGGCAAGGTAGTCCAAGGCCACTGGCAGGTCATCTCTCTCTCTCTAGCTTATTGCCCACACAATCATACCCCACTCTGGAGTCAGTCCAGCC
Source organism: Pleurodeles waltl (assembly GCF_031143425.1). NCBI lineage: Eukaryota > Metazoa > Chordata > Amphibia > Caudata > Salamandridae > Pleurodeles > Pleurodeles waltl. The sequence continues at coordinate 1,384,028,579 of NC_090440.1, forward strand.
AAGGGTCCATATTCAGAGAACTTCCTGCTGTTTACAGCCCTGGGCCCCAACACAGGGTGAGGAGCTACCTGGCAAAGTCCCCTCCCCCAACACCACTGAGCAAAACTGAGTATGGCACCCAAAATTGTCTGGATGAATAACTCTTGGCCCCTGATGGACAAATGCACCCCGTCACAATGAAATAACTCGGGCCTGGCTACCTGGATCAAGTTGTGCCACACCATGCCCATCGATTAACCTGCCATGATTCTTTTTATCAAACTATTCAACTATTTGCTTGCCCTTTTGGAAACCCCTCCGGACCACACCAAGAGTGGAATATTCTCTGACCTCAGCATGGCTGCTTTTGGTAGCCGATTCTGCACCCTTGAGAGGGTGGAGAAGAGAGCCTCCCTAACACCCCGCCTGCCCAGGAACACCATGCAGTTACCCCCTGAATGGATGACAATGATGTTGGCGGGAGGACCATTGTTTCGTCCAAGGCCTTAGCAAGGTGGTGAAGTAAATCACCTAGCTTGAGGCCTCCAATACCCACCCAATGATGCTGGGAACCTGCCTCCCGCTGGACCCTTCCAGGACAGAGTCAGTGAAATACTAAGCCGCTCTTCGCATGAAGGAGTGTCCACACCAACACACGCAAATTGTACCATGCCCAACAACTGAACAGAGGGAAAAGGTCTAGGTCATAGAGAAGCCTAAACCAAATGGGGGCGCACATGGAGTACATAGCATTTTGATTTCCACCCGCCAAACCTCTTGATGGCATCCTCTAATAGGCCCTGAGCGGCAGCTGTAATGACTGCGCCAATGCGGAAGGAGTGAGAACTAAACCCCAAAGCCTTGTCGTCCATAAGAGCCAGGGTGTGTTTACATACCTGCGTAAACTAGAAGCGGGTGAGTGGGGACCCATCCACGTGTATCAACAACTTGGAACAGACACCCTCAGATTGCACTCGGAGGAACTTCCTGGCCAGCGTCACTGGACAATATGGGGCCCCCGGGCTCGGACTTAGACACACCCACGTGCCTTTACCCTGCGGGACCGTCATCGATCTCCTGACCTTCATCCGAAAACCACTATCAGTCAGGATAATGACCATCACCTCAATCTCTGCCCAGCCTTGGATGATGCTACAAGGTCACAGATCCTGAATGCCCCAAGAAGGCTAGTAAGTAGGCGAAGCGGAACATACTAACTTCGTAGGGAGATCAGCATATCCGTTGCAATACCCCTACAATCCATGCTAGCCTTGCTACGCCGTGTGACCTCCTGACCTGCTTTTGGCCAGGAGTCCACTTTGGCTCCACCAGCCTGCCTCCGTTCATCTGACCCTGCCGTTTGCCGCTAGAAGAAGTTCGAGGCCCTCCTCCACCCGCAGGCACCCACCTGTGCCTCATCCCTGGTGCCTAGTGGTAGGCATATGTTCTCTTCTCCTTGTGTTTCTATTTGTGTTGAGCTTAGTAGTTTCATTTTTGTAATATCGTTTTTCATTTTTTGCACTGCTTGTGACTGTTTTTGCACCCTTTGTCCTTTTGACTTCATTTTGCCTCCACGTTTCTGCCCGTTTTTCCCAGCCGTCTCTTGCCAGTTCTTCCTAACCCTGCCGCTGCGTCCCCTGCGGCCCCACCCCCCTATTGGTCTTCCTCTCCCGCCTCCCAGCTGCTCCTCCCTCCAACCTCCCCTTCTTAATGGCAGCCGCTGTGCAGAGCCCTGTGTGACCCCCTGACCTGCTTTTGGCCACAAGTCCACTTTGGCTCTACCAGCCTGCCTCCATGCCCCTGACCCTGCCGTTTTCCGCTAGAAGAAGTTTGAAGCCCTCCTCCACCCGCAGGCACCCACCTGCGCCTCATGCCTGGTGCCTAGTGGTAGGCATAACATAGTGTTCTCTGCTCCTTGTGCTTGTATTTGTATTGAGCTTAGTAGTTTTGTTTTTGTAACATCGTTTTTCGTTTGTCCTTTCAACTTCATTTTGCCCCCTGCGTTTCTGGCCGTTTTTCCCAGCCAGCTCTTGCCAGTTCTACCGATCCCTGCAGCTGCGTCCCCTGCGGCCCCGCCCCCCTCACACCCCAATTGGTCTTCCCCTCCCACCTCCCAGCTGCTCCTCCCTCCCATCTCCCCTTCTTAATGGCGGCCGCGTGCAGTGGGCGTGCCGCTGGTGCGCCAGAGGCAAGCCCATCTGTGCCCGTCCACGCCTGGACCGTGCCTAGGGCCGGTCCCCCTGGCCTTCGCTGCTCCGACCCCCCGAGGCAGCACTACTCCTCTACTAAACTCCACGCCCTCAACCCAAGCCAGCATCCCGCCTGCGCCCAGGCCAACCCCAAGCACACACATGGACCATTCACATGCCATTCATGCCACTCACACAAACTCCAACAACACAACAACACCAACCCCCGCAACCACCTTAACTGCATACTCCTTAACACCCGCTCCGTCCTCAAGCACGCCATCGAGCTCTGGCACCTGATCACAACATATTCCCCTGACATCGCCTTCCTCACAGAAACATGGATGCACCCCTCATCAGAACCCGACATAGCCATAGCCATCCCAGAAGGCTACAAAATCTCCTGTAGAGATCGCATAAACAAGCCAGGAGGGGGTATCGCCATCATACACAAAAACACCATCAAAATCTCCACAAACACCAACGATACCCTAGACAGCGCAGAGCACCTACACTTTCTAATACACATCAATGCCAACACCACCCTTAGAGGAACCCTCATCTATGGACCACCAGGACCCCGCCCCCCATTTTGCGACGCCATCGCAGATATTATCAGCTCCCACTCGCTCACCTCCACAGACTACATACTCCTTGGTGACTTCAACTTTCACCTGGAAAGCACCCATGACTGCAACTCCGCAGCCCTGCTGGACAACCTCATGAACCTGGGCCTCAAGCAACTTGTCACCTCACCCATTCACTCAGCAGGACACACACTTGACGCAATTTTCACCTCAAGCAGCCACATGACCATTACCCATTCCACAAACTCCACTGGACTGACACCACTGCGTCTATTTCTCCTTCATGAAACCCCCCACCCACCACCAACAACACACCGCACCCTACCGAACGTGGGACAAGATCTCCAAAGAACAACTGATCGCCAAGCTCACACAAGCTCCACCCCCCACCACCAACGACCCCAACACTGCAGCCCACAACCTCACACAATGGTTAACAACTTGCACAGTCTCCCTCGCCCCATTGAAAAGAAACAACAACACCCGCACCATCAAGACCGCCCCCTGGTTGACCACAGAAGTCCAAGCCTCCAAACGTGAATGCCGCAAAATTGAGAAAGCATGGTGCCAAGAACCCTCAATAAGCAATTTCTCTGTCCTCGAAACAGCCATACGCAAACACCACTAACTCATCCGGACCACCAAACGATCCTTCTACAAAGAACGCATAAACAACAACTCACACAACAGCAAGGAACTCTTTGCCATAGTCAAAGAGCTCACCAAACCCAAATCCAGCACCATCGATCCCCCTCACAATCAAAACTTTTGCAACTCCCTCTCCAACTACTTTCACCTCAAAATCGTACACATACACAACAGTTTCACAGCATCAGCACTCACCATCACCACCACTGACACGACCAACAACACAATGTCCTCCCACACCAACCAACTCCACACCTGGACCCCAACCAACGACGAAGAAACTGAAAAACCCATGGACTCCATCCACTCAGGCTCCCCCACAGACCCCTGCCCCCACCACATTTTCAACAAGGCTAGCAAAATCATCGCTCCCCAGCTCCGTGACACAATCAACAGCTCCTTCGACACCGCAACCTTCCCAGACATTTGGAAGCACGCCAAAGTCAACGCCCTCATCAAAAAACCCAAAGCAGACCCGAAGACCTCACAAACTACCATCCCATCTCTCTTCTCCCCTTCCCCGCAAAGGTCGCTGAGAAGATAGTGAACGCCCAACTGTCTCACTTCTTATAGGAAAACAACACACTTAACTCCTCCCAGTGTGGATTCTGCAAGAACCACAGCACTGAAACTGCCCTCATAGCCTGCACAGATGACATCAGAACCAGAGTGGACAAGGGCGAGACCGTCGCTCTCATCCTCCTAGACCTCTCAGCAGCGTTCGACACTGTATACCACCAAAACCTCCATGCACGCCTCTTTGACGCAGAAATCCGACACAAGGCCCATGACTGGCTCACCTCCTTCCTTGCGGAAAGAACCCAACGAGTTTGACTCCCTCCTTTCCGGTCTCCAGCCACTACGATCATCTGTGGGGTCCCCCAATGATCCTCCCTCATACCGACCATCTTCAACATGTACATTGCCCAGTCACCAACATCCTCCACCCCCACGGAATCACAATCATCTCTTACGCAGACGACACCCAGCTCATCATCTCCCTCACCAGGAACCCTTCCACCGCCAAGACAAACCTGGACGCCGGACTCCTCGACATCGCCAATTGGATGACAGCAAGCCACCCCAAACTTAACTCCAACAAAACAGAAATCATCATCTTTGGCCCCAACAAGACAGCATGGGACGACCCCTGGTGGCCCACTGCCCTCGGACCACTCCCAACACCCACCACCCACACACGCAAACTTGGCATCGTCTTAGACTCATCTCTCTCCATGGCCCAGCAAATTAACACCATATCGTCCTCCTGCTTCAACACCCTTCGCATGCTATGCAAGACTTTCAAATGGATTCCCTTAGAAACAAGAAAAACGGTCACCCATGCCCTCATCAGCAGCAGACTGGATTACGGCAACGCCCTCTACGCTGGTACCACAGCCAAGCTTCAGAAAAAACTCCAGTGATTCCAGAACGCAGCCGCACGTCTCATCATCAACCTCCCCCGCCACGAACACATCTCCGCTCACCTTAGATCCCTACACTGGCTTCCCATCAGCAAAAGGATCATCTTCAAAGTCCATATCCATGCTCACAAATCTCTTCACGGCACTGGACCAGCCTACCTTAACAAAAGAGTAAACTTCCACACACCTACTCGACTTCTCCACTCCGCTGACCTCACCCTCGTCACAGTCCCCCGCATCCAACGCACCACCTCCGGCGTCAGATCCTTCTCCCACCTCACCACCAAGACCTGGAACTCCCTCCCCACCAACCTACGCAAGACCCAGGACCTCCTAACTTTCAGAAAGCACCTCAAGACATGACTTTTTGAGCAGTAAACGGCAACCCTCCCACCCCTCAGCACCTTGAGACCCTAAAGGGTGAGAAGTGTGCTTAATACATTTTTTGATTGATTGGTGGGCCTCCTGGTGTCTTCCTTAGGAGGGGGTCATATGTTCCCAACCCATGATAGCCCTCTTCACCCTAGGATCTTTGGTTGGGTCTGTCACCCCTTTTAGGCCAGGGAAGAAGGAAATTGCTTACTGCTGCCTCCATACTAGGTGCAGAGGCTTACCACCCTCTCTTTGCCTCACCAGGAATTTTAGGACACCCTCCAGAAGAAAACGTTCTGCCACGACAGGGCAATCAAAGGAGGTATCATATATTTGCCAAGATGACTCAGACATACATTTGGTCTTAGGTGCCAAGGATGCAGCGATCAGGTCGGATGCGATGGGGCACCAAGCTTCCATAATTCCTGAAAGGAAACTGACATCTCCCCATCTGCTTGCAGCCACAGTGCTCTGAACTCTATCAAGTTGGAATGAGACAAGGTGTTAGCCACTGCGTTATCAAGGCCCGGGACATGCTTTGCTGAAAAGAAAACGTTATGCATCAAACAACTGCAGATAAGGGCCTTAAGCAAGCGTAACAAATATGGGCATTTCGCGCTATGGTTGTTTTTCGCCATGACTGCCAACATGCTGTCTGACCAGAACACTATCCTGGTGTTGGCCAATGTGTCTCCCCAGATCTGCAGCCCTACAATAATGGGGAAAAGCTCTGAGAAGGTAATGTTTTGGGTGAGCCCAAAGACCACCCATTCTTCTGGCCAATGCTGCATGCACCATCTTGTGCCACAGATTGGCCCAAAACCCACGTTGCCCCCCGCATCAGTGAACAGAGCCAGCTCAGTGCTGGACCACAGCAGCTGTTGCCATGAGAAGGTGCCATTGAAGTTAGCCAGAAAACTCAAGAGCTAGCTGTGACCTCAGAGGACAGTCTGGTGTGGTGATGCTAGGCCTAAAGGCCTGCATTAGCCAAGGCTATATTGTGCAAAAAGATCCTCCCCAGAGGAATCACCCGTAGCACAAAATTCAGCTGCCCAACCAACACTTGCAACTGACGCAAAGTGACCTCCCTGCCCGGCAATGGATGCCTTCAAAGTCATGACCTTATGTTTGGGGAGCCTGCACATGCTGGCCACCGAGTCAATCTTGATGCCCAGGAATATTATACATGTAAAGGGGTCCTCCATCTTGTCAGCTGCTAACGGCACCCCCAGGGTTCGGGCCAACTGTTGGAAGCCCATGCCTCTGCATCTACCAGGGTTTGAAGTTCTCTTTTAACTAATCTATGGAGGATCTAACATGCTTGTCTCTGTATATAATGATTCACACTAGTTGATCCGAATTATCCAATATATTATGAGCGTCATTTACTATTAGTTCACCCTTCTGTCTGTTCTTACTTTTCAAGCTACCAATCAGCTGCCCCTCTCTCCATGTTCAAAATGTGCAGATTGCATCACCTGCCATTTAGCTCTACATCTACTCTCTATTGCCTGCATAAAAGCTTTGTGGGCCAGATGTAGCAACCGGTTTGCATGTCGCAAACTGCGAAAAACGAAGTTTGTGCCATGCAAAACGGCCATCGCGATGCTGATTCACATTTTGCGAGTCGGTATCCGACTCGCAAATAGGAAGGGGTGTTCCCTTCCTATTTGTGACTCGCAGCGCGATGTAGAATTGCTTTGTGACCGCGAAAGCGGTCGCAAAGCAATTTGCAGTTAACACCCACTTAAAGTGGGTGGTAACTCATTCGCAAAAGGGAACGGGTGCCCATGGGACCCCTTCCCCTTTGGGAATGTCGCTAAAAACAATTTTTCAGAGCAGGCAGTGGTCCAATGGACCACTGCCTACACTGAAAAAATGAAACCAAATGGTTTCATTATTTTGTTGTATTGCAACTTGTTTTCCTTTAAGGAAAACGGTCTGCAATAAAAAAAAATTAAAAAAACTGCTTTATTAAAAAAGCAGTCACAGACATGGAGGTCTGCTGTCTTGAGCAGGTCACCATCCCTGTGAATGCATGGACTTGCTATGGGGTCGCAAAATGCGACCCACCTCATTAATATTCATGAGGTGGGTCTTTGCGACCCCATAGCGAGTCGCAGAAGGTGCCTGAGACACCTTTCTGCATACAATTTTGTGAGTTGCAGATTGCGAGTCGGTCTGACTCGCAATTTGCAACTCGCTAAATTTATTTTTGCTACATCTGGCCCTGTGTTCCTTAATTCCCTACATTTCGTCATCCGAACATGTTGACTATAGATCCCTTTCGAGCTCCCACATTTCTTCCTCCAACTTCTATTCTATTTTTGTGTCTTTTTCAACATTAATTAATCCCTATTTACAAAGTATCCCACGTATATATGATTTGAAGGCATCTCAGACCATTGTTGGGGAGCAGTCCCAGTGTTATTCCTGAGGTGTTGTCTAGAGACACCTACACTAGAAGTCGACAAGATCTTTGGACTCAGTGAGGAGTGTGGTAATCAGATTCATTCAACATAAATCAATAACAGGAGAAACATAAACAATATTAAACACCATGAGACAATATTAAACACCACCTAAAGAATAACACACATTAACAGAGCACTAATATGCACACCAAAATCATATTTCAAAGCAGATGATGGTGACATCAGTAAATCATCAAACTCAATTAATAACAAGAAGTTTTGGGCTGAGTCATTCTTTTCTCTAATACAAATTTGGACTTGCTCATGTGGGGACAGACTGTTAAATGCAGACAAAACAAAAGATGAGACAAAATAGTTTGGAAAATCATCTAACTTAGGTAACTCAATACAAAAATACACTGGTGTAATCATTTAAGCTGAAAGGGAAGCAAGTAACCACATTGCAGATTACATACCTCTCCTCATGGGACAGCAGACAGGAAAGATTCTTCGATTCAGAGCACTCACAGCTCCTCAGCATCAGTAGACAGTAGCATCAAAGGCAGTGCAGAAAACGAACACGATCTGCACATAGGGCAGGACAGCAGTTCAGAATTTATTGGGAATATTAGTACTGAATAGCATAAGTAAAAGTGGGATTTAAAAGGATAACTTGGATTCTTCAGAAGACATCTAAGGGTCATAGGGATGCAGGAGATGAGCGAGAGAGAACATTACAGCCAGCCGCTGTTAGCAAGACTGGACTTAAAGTCTCAAAGTCTCTCCCTAGCTAGAAATGTTCACAGGTTTCTGATTGGTTCTTCATGTGGGCTCATCTTGTGCAAATTAATCAATATCCAATGGAAATTTTTTACACCATCAAGTTTGCAACTATTCTGGATTTTCTCAGGGAAAGTACGAAGTCATCTCAATGAATTCATATAGTTCCACCAAAATATAACCCTTGTTTATCAATTGAAACTTTGCAATTCTTTCCCAGGGTACATAGGATGATTCTAACAGTTCTCATCTGAATTCAATAATGCTTCCTGTCTTGTTTGACAAGTAGAACAAACACTGTTGCAATAGTTATTAGTTAAAACATGTTTTGTGTCTTTAATACAGTAGGACATTCACTAACACATCAGCAACCTAGGAATTATTTGAGGTCAAAGGGAACAGAATGAATTAGCACTTTTTCTCCACTGTTGCAAAATGAATCTTCAGGCCTAGTCTAGCTAAGAAAACCTAAATACATATTAATACAATTAATACATATAAATCCTATTGCACACAATTTAAATCAAATATGCAAAGCTAATTATTTAATTACAGTCATTATGTATGCATGACACTAGAAACAGATTAAATGCGCATTTATTTTTCTGCACACATGTAACTCATGTTAATAAATTCATTTAAATCAATATAAGTATGAATAATTCATGTACGTTTTATACTCATAATATATCCTTCATCTCTACTGTTTTTCTAAAACACAATACTTTTATTGTTAATTTGTGTCAGTAGTTCACTCGAATATAAATGCACAACATCCTTGATGGCAAACGCAATGTCAAAAAGAAATGGCGGGCACAATGTCTGCCATGTTTCTAACATGCACATTTTTACATTTCATGCTAATTTCTGTGTTTGCCTTAAATGAAACTTGCAAGTCACCGAATGCTAACTGCTATGCCACTAATGTATTAGTAAAATTTGATCTCTATCATCTGTTTGCAGATAATATCATATTGTACAGTAAAGACACAAGTACAATGATACCCCATACGAAAAAGTCAGTCACCAATAAATTTGGGACTTTCTTAGGGTATTTGATTAATACATTTAAGAATGAGATACTGGGTTGGAATCTAAAAACACATTGCACAGTTGCCAATCAAAAATCAGCTATTTGGACATTACAGTGACACAGAAATTAGAGGAGATACCAAAAATTCATTTAATTAGGGTGTTGAAAAAGATTGATGAATTACTTAATAAATGGGGGAACCTTCCTCTTACAACATATGGGCGGACAAATGTAATTAAAATGGTAATCCTCCTGAAGTTAGTATACTTATTTGACATCATTCTGCTCTACTTTAGCAAGAAAGCATTTGTAAGATACAGGGCAAGCTTGGCAGTTTTATATGGGCTTCCAAAGGAAACAGAACTGAAACGTGAAAAAGGTGGCCTGGCATTTCCTGATGTTCAGTTGTATTGCTACTCTTTCCAGTTGAAGAATGGCTGAATACTCCTGTCAAGGTCTGGCAACTCAAGTTAGAGGAGTGTTATATGCTTCTATACTATATTTACAATGAAGTGACGCAGCACGGCTCCACACCAAAATTGGCAGTGCCTTGCTGTGTCAGTTTAGAAATGCAGGGTTGAGCTGTTGTAAGAAGAATACAGTGCACACCTATGTTTCCCCCTGTGCCACCGTTAAATTTGCTGCTGATTGCGAATGCAGCAACCCTTACACCATGGTGAAAGGATGGTTGCATTGCAGGGGAGATTGTTTTTGTGCAGGAAGGGACACCTTCCTACACAAAAACATCTTTAATGGTGATTTGCTCTTTCTATGTGTGCTGCAGAATGCAGTACACATAGAAAGACCAAAAAATGGAGGAGAAATGTAAGTATTTCTCCTTGTTGAGCAAAGTTAGTGCCACCGCTGGGGTGGTGTTAGTTTTTGGTGCTGTCTCAGATTTAGGAAATCTCGTAATTCAGTGGCAGTGTCAAAATGCAATGGGTCCAAGCAAAGTGCTGCATGTTAAGGGACTGTATTTACAAGTTGGCATTAAGCCACAAAAATGTGGCTTAACGCTGCCTTGTAAATATGGTGCAGTGCACAGCAACTACAAAAAGTGACGTTCTGGTGGTGCTAGGGGCTTGTAAATATGCCCCTAAGTTCCTTAGAGTGTCGCGTGGGCTCTCATTATCCTAAATGAGACTACTGGATTTCTAGGCAGCAGGATCGATCACGGTGTGGGGGACTTAGTCGGACCCACGTGTAAGGAACTCTGTCACCCTAAATCCGGTTTTTGCTCCGGCTAACTAGCAGTGCCTCATTTCTCCCAAGGGGAAGAGATGATTGGGCAGCCGAGCGCATGACATCTTTGGAACTTCTCAGGGAAGTCGTGGTCACTCAGATCCAAACCAACTCTCTCATTTACAATACGATCTCATATACAAATGACAAAGGCAGTATAAGTTTTATATAATGTTTTAATAAAACAACTGCATTTTAGATATTAAGGCGTGAGTCGCAATAACCAGAACCATACAACACAGTAGGATTGAAATAGTCACCAGGAGAGTAAAACATAAGAACAAAGCTATCATTGTGTCTAATAGTTTCTACTCTCTCTCCCTCTGCTTGGTCTATTTCGAGCACAGCATGTTAAGCTTCTAACTTGCCTTTCTGAATCCCTGGGGAGACATCAGCCCTCATACCTGAGCAAAGGCCTGTGATCTTGGTTCAGCATCTGCAACGAGGCAGTCAGCGTCTAGTTGTGGTCCCCTGGTCGGAATCTCCCTCTTGCGTGTATTGGGACAAGGAAGTGATTTTATAACTAACATGCCAGCGTGATCACAAAATGTCCATACGCAGGGATGCCAAAGACTAAACTCCTACCACGTCTATCGGCAATGTACCAGACTGTATCCTTGACTGAAGCACAGAGTGAACAGGAATGTGTTATGGAGAACTCCAGTGCTGAAGTAGGCTAAACAGTGTGATATGAATAAAAAACAAGACCGTAGAACTGGCTATTTGAAAAATAACAGTACGAAGCCTAATAAAAAACATTTAGAGCAAAGTGCACAGAGGCTCTCAGCTGCAAGCAAATGAATAAAATACATCCAGGGCAAAGTGCACAAAGGCCTAAAGCCTGAAACTAATGCGCAAAGGATACGTAAAACTAACCACACTACACCCTCCCCTTGTCGGTAGCAAGTGGTTCCAATAATATAAAAGTATGCCCCAAATATAAACAATACATAAAACTATATATATTTCGACAAGGTCAGAAGACAACAAAGTCATAAATTTAGGAAACATGTGACGATAAAGCCAAATTGAATATAATGTCAATTTTGCAGGAGGGAAAAAAATCCAATTGTCAGACAGAAGCAATAGAAAGCAGGAGTTCCTCCACTTCGATATTTGTCAATATCGGAAGATCCACGCCACAAAGTACCATGGAGCAGGTGTGTTCCAAAGCCCCAAAACCATTCAGGGCGGCACCCCGTGCAGGGCCTATGAATGAGACAATACCATCTTCCTCCAGGAAGGGAATCTCATAAACTGCCTCACGAAGCAAACGCAACCGTAGTGCACAAGTCTGGGAATGAGCCCTAATCGGGAACATCAACAGATCAGTTTAGACCACTGGAGGGCGCTGCAGTGAGAGACTGAAAGCCAGTGCATGTTCAAACGAGCACCAAAGGCACCGAAACACGGGTTGCACACAATCCAAAACTGGTCGGAATGACAGAGACCAGTCACACTCCAAATGTCCCAGGAGTGTCGCTCCAAAATGCTGCATCATGCGTTCACGACACAGCTGCGCTGACGGGAGCAGCAATATAGGATCTCATCGTGGGGGGACAGCCATTGCGAAAAAATAGCAACAATAGCAAGACTCCAGCCAATAAAGCCAAAGTAATCGGGAAACCCCCAAAAATGCTTCCGAAAATAGAGTGTATAGCCGAAGGTATCAAACCGAATATGGAAGAGAAGGTGTGAGCAAAACCAACACCAACGTCTTTGAAAAAATGTGCAATTCCAGCAGTGCTGGACGCATTAAATATACGTCCCACAAGTTCACCAAAGTGACTCGGAAAGTTAGTATTCAAAAGGGACTGTATTTCCGCTGATGACCTTGCCACCTGTAGTGCGTAGGTCTCGCTAGCAAATGTATGGGCCACATGCTTTTGAAACAATAAAGCCTTCAGTCGACCCAACTTGTCGAAATTAACCTTGGAAGTAGCAATATGAGGCCAGATATCCGCTACCTCCCTAATTTGAGTGGGGGGAAACAACACATTCCCACAGCACGTAACGGCCTTGGTGACAACGACAACGTAAACTATTCCGGCACGCATGCCACAGCAGTGTTCGCTGTTAAGAACAATGTAACTGCCGTTAGAAAGCACCTGGAAAGTGTTTTTAATAACAGGGAGTGGAACTCCCTTCAGATAACAAGCTAAGTTAGCAAGCGAAGCGTTACACGCTCCGTGCAAGGACAGCTGTTTACAAACCATGGAATGGCTGAAAGAAGTTTCGCATTCACTACCGCTAAGAAAAACCTCCCTCAAACCATTAATACATCTGTATAGAAAGGGAAGCTCCCACACCTCATGTATGTAACTGTCTCCCAACCGTTCATATCTACCCACCGGAAAGTGCTTCAAACAAGAAGTAAACTGCAGAGTGGAGATAGGCAGATTAATTACCCCATGAATCAACCACTCAGCTGACGGAATCTCAGCAACCGTGAAAGGCAGTTTTTCAAATTTTTCAATATTCAACATGACATACGTCGCTTCCTTTTTAGCCATCAGCTGTTGTTGATGAGTTAAATTAAAGGAGACAAAGATCTCCCTGGCACGAATGTGCTGCCACGGAAAGCGACCTGCCTTCAAGGTCTGAAGAGTCCAACCCAGCTGCATGATGGACCGCGTCTGACTCTGCCCATGATATAAAGAAGACATATCTGATTTAATAATGTCTATAGCAGAGGAAACGATGCTGTCAATTGTGTAAACACGGTCAGAAAGGGTATGAATGCCATTATCTACAACAGACAAAGCCTGCATCAGGTTCTCCTGATCAATTTGCCTCAACCGGGCCGCTGCCTCCTGCTGTGAAAGCTTCCAAATCTCATTATATACCTCGTATAAAAACCGTTTCTTCCGTTGTACCTTAGGTACCGTCAAAAAATCTTGTAAGTCAGTATCATTAGACAGTAACATGAGATGTGATTTAACTGCATCCAGCGTGGACGACTTCAACCATTGCTGACAAAGCTTTCCAACGCTGTATGTAGTTATGATATCAGCATGTTCTGGTGAAATGTAACGAGGGTCTGCCCTACTAGTCCTGAACCCTCCTGAAGAGGTGACAAAACGTTGATGACACTTATTAGTGTCTACAGGCCATAATAACCACCCGCCCGGATGTACCAATGAAGTGTTAAGCGTACCATTCTGGACCCAGTGTGTAAACTCACTAAACGTAGCATTAACATATCGCTGCCAATTGTTCAATGTTGAAGGGACAGGTATACTAGGCAAATTTAACTCTCTAATCGTTGCCAAGCCCAAACAGCTAGTCTGTTGTACCGTGTCATTGAGGAAAACCATCTGCACAGGGATAATACATGCTCTAAATAATGTGTCCCTGCCCTGCATTTACCAATTTTTCGTTCCCCAGACACTTTTCAAATCAACAGTCTTAAACCAATATTCATACCCCTCAACCGAAAGTTTAGACACAAACAAATTTGAATATAGTAATTTAGTATCGGTCAATAACATTTGCTTATTAGCATATGGAGTAACTTTAAAATAGTAAGACTTAGCATTTTGTTGATTATGCCCAGAAAAGTATGCAAATTTATCATAATACGTTTTTGAACTCCCTTGTGGAGGAGTTGGGCAATGTTCCCATTGCACATAATCAAATATGGACTTAGGTCTACTTGCTTTATGAATAAAGTGGTGTCCATAATAGTTGTAGCAAAACATGTCACCATGATTATCTCTAAATAGGTAAGCATCTTCATCGTCATAGACAGTATAATATTGCAAGTCTGTCAGCATAGAATCTACTGTCTTCACATCCCAATCATCAGAAACAATGCCTGGTATAACAATATCATTCATTGATAACTTGAGGACATACGGTATTTGAATCAATTCAGTGGGACCATATATATCAAACATTACTTTATCCCACACAATCCCATCTGGAATCGGTATTGCAGAAATGTTTACTTTGGACAAAACTCTTCGAACCATATGAGACGAAAAATGTGGTTTTAACACAGTCTCCACGTGCTCAATGTCAGATCGTTCAGGAAGAAAATGACCATGTATTACTAGAGAAAAGGTAACTACAAATCCCAACCACAAAAAAAGAGTCATAACAGCCATAAAAAGCCACAAATAGTTCCAAGGAAAAACAAAATATGTGCGTTTAAGCCAACACAGCAGCTTACGCGGACCTCGGACTGAAGACATTGAGGAAGAGGAGCCGGACACTGCATCATCAGTGTCATTGAAGCAGCCAGAGGCAGTTCTTGCAAAAGGTGCAACTGTGAACAAAGAAGCAGATGGAGGCTCTTGCCTCGGCACACTATAAACCACATGTTCAGAAACATCAGTAGAACGTACAGCAACTTGGTCAAAAGATTCCAAATTAATAGTTGTTCGTGGAACAATCACAAGATCATCTTCCACCCTCCCCAAGCTCGGAGAGGAAACAGCGTCAGTGTAAATCACCTGCAGCGGGACTTCTTCCCCAGTAGTGAGAGGGATTTCGGAACTACTGGGTGTCCCTCTTGGTCTGCTGTGCAGAATCGGCCACATGTTGTAACTTGACATTATCAATGGAAACAAAGCGATTTCCTTTGGCCCCTTGCAGCTGCGGTAAAATCACAGTTCTTGTGCCGCTAACCCCTAACACAGGGACAGGTGCTCGATAAGAAGGACCAAATTCTTTCTTTACTGCAACCTTTTCACGCCACTAGATCCCCAATCCTGGGTATCCAACCAGTAGGAGTTACTTAATTTTTTTTTTAATTAATAAGAAGCCTTATAAACACTGTACATAGTATTGGTGAATATTCAGCAGTCATTTATTAGATTGGAAAAAAGGATCGTGAGTAGCTGCAAGGCAAAATGTCTCTCAAAGTCCTCAGTTGCCGAGATTCCACTGATTTAGAGCCCAGTTGGCTCTTGAAAACCTTGAAGGAGATGTTGAGTTCCAAGGGTCGGCAAGATAATAGTCCAATTGAGTAATACCCAGGTTGGGGAGAGATCAGGTTGCATTATTCAGAAGAGTAACAGCCAACACGTGTTTCGCCCCTTTAGCGAGTGAGCAAGGGCTTTCTCAAGGCTAATTCAGCACATATTGAAAAACTTCCGACATCAAATGTCACATTTATGAGTATAGATCTGACATAACGGGACCAATTACGTGAAGCCGGGAAATCCCGGCACGTCCTGCGGTGAATCGCTAAACTTGCAGAAGAGTTACCTTCACGGAATTGTTGTAAATCCTGCAAAACAGTGACACAATCATTTATGTCAAAGGGCGTATCCGCCGCCTCCACACCAGGACCATCTAGATCAGGAACATACATTTGTGTTCCAAACAGGCACTCATATGAAGTACGACCCCCCAGTGACCTTCTAGGCAAGTTATTAAGTGCTCTCTGTACTCCATACAGGTGGGATAGCCAACTACGACCCGTACCTATAACTCTGGCCGTTAAGGATTCCTTTAAATCACGATTTAAACACTCCACGACAGAATTTCCCTCGGGATGAAATGGAGACGAGAATTGGAGTTGGACCCCCAACGAAGCCATGGTGTCCCTGAATGCCTTAGAGGCAAAAGCAGGGCCCTGGTCCGAATGAAAAGCCGCAACTGCAAATGTATCGACAAAGATGCGCAAATCTTTAATAACAGTCCGAGCGTCAGCCGAGCGCTGTGGCCAGACCCACACAAATCTGGAGCACGAATCTAAAGCCACCAATATATATTTGTATGCACTATCTGGTGTCAGCGGACCACAATGATCCAAGTACACACACTGTAAAGGTTTGTTTGAAATTAGAAGGGGCGTCTGCTGCGGGCGTCTAGCCGATGAAGCTTTAATTTGTTGACAAACATCACAACAAAGGACATATTGCTTTGTCTCTTTATAGAGACCAGGCCACCAGTAACGAGCCTGGAAAAGCAAAATAGTGGCAGCCACACCAGCATGTGCAGATGCCGCCCCCTCATGAGCTGCAGAAATTAATCGAGGTCTCTCAATTTTATTTGGTAAATCACGCACACCAATGCCTGGAATATTAACAACAGCATTGAACGCACTACTCAAGCAGTAACGATACTTAGAAGGAAATCCTTTAGGAAATGGCGTGCCATCAGCCGTAGCTTTGATGGCAGCCAAAATCTCTGTGTCTGGTTTGGAACTCGAACGAGTCACTGCGGCCACAGTGGCAACAGCCACTGCCGACTTCGCGGCTTCATCAGCCAAAGTATTCCCAGCAACGTGTATCCCAACGCACTGGTGTCCAAGTGTATGCACAACATGGACCTTAGGAAGCGTTTCTTTCAGATCCGCAACCTTACCCCACAACAATTTGTGTTTAATGGTGTTGCCCTTAGAATCTCTGAACCCATTCAACTTCCAATAGTGTAGATATTCATTGAAAGACTGAACACAGTAGTAGGAGTCATAGACCAGCAAGGTTAAAATCGCCGGATCCGCGTGCTCCAACGCTAACAATAGAGCTTTGAGCTCAGCCAGCTGTGCCGTACAATCTCCCAAGGTTTTAGTATAAGTATGTCGGGGGCAGAACACTTCTCCCTCCATAGTGCCGCTCACCACCGCACATGCAGCAGAATACTGTTGTTTAGTCCCAACCGCTGGTTGCGCAGAGCCATCGGTATACATGACCACTTGATATTGGTCAATCGGCAACGTGCCAGCAGGAACTGGGTTCTCCATTTCATATTGAAGAAATTCTTGAGTATGCAGTTTAGGGCCAAATATGTAATCTACATCAGTGGCTGTCAAAGACGTAGCCCAATGTATCCATCGCGGGTGTGAAGCTTTCGAATTAGGAACACTCGCTTTTGTAACAGCCTCTAAGGCCGGCATCGGGGAAACGACAATGATGCGTTGGCCCTGGGCAAGCGGTCTTTCTTTAATCACAGCCATCTGTACTGCAGTGAGTATTTTCTCATTCTGTGCAAATCGTTGTTCTGCAGCAGAATACAAGTGGGACTTGTATGCAATCGGGACTGTCTCACCCTCATTAAAGGTGACATACGTAAACCCAACAGCCCCAGGTATCACCCTGATGACTAAATGTGTCTTATTGTCCCGTGTATGTAAGTGTTTAACTGCCAAGAGATCAGTCTGCAAATCTCGTAGGATATGGGTATGCTCAATCGTCCAAAATCTACTCGAAAAATTTGGGCGAATCAACTCGTATAAGAGTTTTATACGTGTAGCATATTCAGGAATGTAAGCTCTGCCAAAATTCAGAAACCCAACAATGACTGGAGCTTCCGAACCATATTAGGAGGCTGCAATAAAGCACATTTCTCCCAAAAATTAGGCGCTAAGCTTTTGCCCTCACTCGACAACTCATATCTCAGGAAAATGACGCTGAGGAAGGCAATCTTCGATTTCTTAAAATTAAACTTATAGCCAATTTCAGCAAACCCCACAACACTGCGCGATACACGCCTTAGATGTTGCTGAATCTCATCCTCTGTTAGATATACATCATCAACATATGATAACACTTCAGGGTCCAACTTGTGCAGAATTTCAGTTACACGAGCCGAAAACAGTCCTGGGCTATTCTTATACCCCTGAGGCAAACGACAAAACTTTTTCTGAGAGCCAAACGCACTGAAACTGGTATAGTCCCGACTTTCGGGCGCTATATTTTGGCAGAAAAATCCATTCGAGATATCTAACGTTGTTTTGTATTTTTTACGCACTATATTATTCATAAGAGCTGCGCTATGTGAATTCTGTATTGCATATGTGCATGTATGACTATTTAAATGTCTGTAATCCACCACTATCCTATATGAATGGTCCGGTTTAGCAACCGGAAATAAGGGATTATTCCTTGGCGAGACACAGGGCTCAATTACACGCTGGTACTCCAATTGTGTAAGAATATTCCTAACCGATGCCGTTGCTTCAAATTTGATAGGATACTGCGACTGCGGCTGAGGTTCGCCCCTTATGGGAATTACATGATAAGGTGATTGTCTATCCCACCCCACATTATTTCTATATAGAGCGGGGGCTGGTGCAAGAGCCCATAACTTACTATAGGACTCCGCTAGTTCTCTCGGAACAAGTGGTGAGAAGGAAGGTGTAATAACCTCTTCCCCCACTGGACAGTCGCGAACAAAGTCAGGCGGCCAATCTTGTTCGGCCAGCAGAACATCACATGATTTTACCACATGGTCCCAAAAGATGGCGTGTACAATGCGGTCAATGTCCCCTTCTAATTGCAGAGTCACTTGATATACTCTATCAGGATCAGAGACTCGCATGTCCGCCGTTTCGACTTGTATGAAGTCATCAGTTGCTTTCACCTCCAGATGCTCTAGAAGACTCCGGCAAACTATTGTGACCTCTGCCGCGCTGTCGAACAGTGCCAACGCCCATGTCTTGTTCATCAAGAGAACTCTCTTCTTGAGCGGCATGTCTAACTGAGACTGCTGCCACTTTCTTCTTTTTAAATTGCTGTTTTTGTTGCAGCGGGTTCTCTTCTTGTTTAATAGAAACCTCCGTTGACCGTTGTGAATCCTGTCTTGGATTCACATACTCCGTTCTCTGCTCTGACCACCCACCTCTCTCACTTCTCTTCTCCGAGGAGTCCTGAAAGGAACCAGATGGGCGTGTATCAGTATATTGATATCTCTCAGGCGTCTTCAAATTATCCCTATTCCTGAGATTATACCTATTCTGCGGGGTCTCCGGTTGCGGAGACTGTCCCCCATCTTTCTTAGGTGTTTGCTGTTTCTTTTCCCAGCGCTTTTTAGTACCCTCAGGTTGCTGTTGTTTAGCATTATCTGTATTATTTTTACCCTGTAATTGTGGTTTCTGCGGTCTATCCTAGGCTATCGCGGCCAATACTGGAATATGTTTCTGCAATTATTCTCGGGAGTTCCCGCTCTTGATTAATCTGCGGAACGTCCCGAAGACGCATTCGCACTGCTAGTGCTACTGCCTCTCCCTTGAGATTACTCAAAATAATAGAAGAAACTACTGAAAAATTGCCCATTAACTGCATGCCCAAATCTAAGGCAGGGGCAGCCCCATATTCTTCTTGAATTTGTTTAAGCACCTCCGGTAAATTAGCTAATGTCGGTGTACCGTGTGCCGTAGTGTAGAGCGCGGCAAACACCGTGCCCCAGGTATTACAAAGGTCCACCGGAGGAACCATCCCATACGGCAAACACATCGTCAATATTCTATGTTTATCCTGAGGTCCCGTGTGGGGAAATACTGCTTCCAGCGTATTAATTTTCTGCGCCAGCCAAAATGGAGTCTCCTCACGTTTAGCCGGTACTTTACCCATAACTGAGTGCACAGTGGCTGGATTAATACACGGAACCACTGCTTGTGGGTGCGCCGGAGAAGCACGCGCTGCGTTTGTATTTAGTGTCTGCATTACAAACTGAACTAATCGTCTATATGTAGCCGTTAAGTCTGTATATAAACGACAAACTTCAACCACTGTCAACTGAGCAGCCGCAGGATGAGGTGTATATGTAGCCAATAAAGGCCAGGTAGGACCATCATTACTTAGTGGACCTAACCTAACTTGTGCTACTGTGTGTGGGAGGGCGCCATCAAGCCAATTATGGTGTTCTTGATAAGATAAAGGTATCTCTAATTATGCATAAGCCCTGTATTGTCCAGGGACATTCGCAATAGTGTATTCTTGAAAAGTGTTTGTACCCCCATCAACTGCCGGAAATGCAACCCAAGAATAAAAAAGTTCTGTTCTATAGGCTGCATGGGCGTCCACCACAAAAGTGACCGGACCCCCCTGGACCGTCAGGCCATGTGCCACCAGATGTCCTGTGAGCGGTTGTCGCATATTGATTGCTATATTCACTACATTAGGATTTGCCATTTGTAAAAAATAGCACTAGGTCAGAGAAGGCACACCAATATCGGGGTTTTCCTTTTAAAGCTCAAGCTTGAACAACCAAACACTAAGTATTAGGATGTACCTGTCCCGTGGTGGCGGAAATCCTCAGCCCCACGTAGGGCGCCATGTCGCGTGGGCTCTCATTATCCTAAATGAGACTACTGGATTTCTAGGCAGCAGGATCGATCACGGTGTGGGGGACTTAGTCGGACCCACGTGTAAGGAACTCTGTCACCCTAAATCCGGTTTTTGCTCCGGCTAACTAGCAGTGCCTCATTTCTCCCAAGGGGAAGAGATGATTGGGCAGCCGAGCGCATGACATCTTTGGAACTTCTCAGGGAAGTTGTGGTCACTCAGATCCAAACCAACTCTCTCATTTACAATACGATCTCATATACAAATGACAAAGGCAGTATAAGTTTTATATAATGTTTTAATAAAACGACTGCATTTTAGATATTAAGGCGTGAGCCGCAATAACCAGAACCATACAACACAGTAGGATTGAAATAGTCACCAGGAGAGTAAAACATAAGAACAAAGCTATCATTGTGTCTAATAGTTTCTACTCTCTCTCCCTCTGCTTGGTCTTTTTCGAGCACAGCATGTTAAGCTTCTAACTTGCCTTTCTGAATTCCTGGGGAGACATCAGCCCTCATACCTGAGCAAAGGCCTGTGATCTTGGTTCAGCATCTGCAACGAGGCAGTCAGCGTCTAGTTGTGGTCCCCTGGTCGGATTCTCCCTCTTGCGTGTATTGGGACAAGGAAGTGATTTTATAACTAACATGTCAGCGTGATCACAAAATGTCCCTACGCAGGAATGCCAAAGACTAAACTCCTACCACGTCTATCGGCAATGTACCAGACTGTATCCTTGACTGAAGCACAGAGTGAACAGGAATGTGTTATGGAGAACTCCAGTGCTGAAGTAGGCTAAACAGTGTGATATGAATAAAAAACAAGACCGTAGAACTTTGAAAAATAACAGTACGAAGCCTAAGAAAAAGCATTTAGAGCAAAGTGCACAGAGGCTCTAAGCAGCAAGCAAATGAATAAAATACATCCAGGGCAAAGTGCACAAAGGCCTAAAGCCTGAAGCTAATGCGCAAAGGATACGTAAAACTAACCACACTACAAGAGTACAATAGTTTTCGTATACTTTTGGTCACCCCAGGTTCTTTAAAAAAGTATGATTGAAAGTACTGCAAATACAAAAAGTGATGCTCCGGTGGTGCTAGGGGCTTGTAAATATGCCCCTAAGTTCCTTAGAGTACAATAGTTTTGTAAACATTTGGTGACCCCAGGTTCTTTGAAAAAGTATGATTGAAAGTACTGCAAATACAAAAAGTGACGCTCTGTGGTGCTAGGGGCTTGTAAATACGCCCCTAAATTCCTTAGAGTACAATAGTTTTGTAAACATTTGGTGACCCCAGGTTCTTTGAAAAAGTATGACTGAAAGCACTGCAAGCATTCCTAGACATTTGGTGTAACCTAAGAAAAAAACATTGAATACTATATATATATATTATACAACATATGCCCCAATTTGGAATTCCCCAGGCACGTCTGCATTCCGGAGGGTAAACTCAATCTACCAAGGATAAAAGCAGTTCTAGTATACTGGAGGCGGCTGCATGATGGATTAAATACAATCTCTTAGGAGGCTCAAACCAGGACAAAAAGACTCAATCTCCAGGTTCAAATAGCTTCAATTGGTAGCCTAGTGGTCAACATAGAATTGGCACACATGTGAGAGTTGGGAATAGGAAGAGACAGCACAAGAGCTGCAGCCATTAAAAAGGAGTTATTTATATGGTCCTCAAAGTGAACCCGACTGCGCTGATCCGTGGTGCCTTGTCTGGAAACCAATGCATCGCTCTCTTGCGAGGAAGAAGAAATAATGCATTGCCGTCCTGACCGGAGAAGAAACGACGCACGGCCTCCCTTGCGAGAAAGGAATCGATGCATTGTGCCTTTTATACCGCACGCTCACCTGTACAGCTTTAATTTTGATGCTAAACAGGTACTTTGTGCAAAATCATTGTTTCCATTGTTTTCTATGCAGTAATACTCTTATCCTTATGAAAATTCATATCTTAACTTGTGTATGTTGTATTTTTTTTCGTTTTGGTCTTGTTTGATTAAGATAAATATTACCCTTTTATCTAAACTGGTGTGGTGTCCATTTTGTGGTGTTTTCACTGTATTACTGTGTGTGTTAGTACAAATACTTTACACATTGCTTCTGAGTTAAGTCTGCCTGCTCATGCTAAGCTACCAAGGGGGCTGTGGGATTATTCAGGTGTGTTTCTCCTTTGCCCTGACTAGAGTGAAGGTTCTTGCTTGGACAAGGGGTAACCTGACTGCCAACCAAAGACCTAATTTCTAACAAACGGAATGTGAAACAAATCAAACATTCACCCCAACCACAAAGCTGGGTTTAATCAATCAGTTTTTTGCTTGTCATGCCATTCCAGTTTGGACCCAGCCATATGGAAATCAGTCTTGACCCTGCTCCCCATGGGAACAGATTTGTGACTGGGGCTGAATGTTTGGATTATTCAGCATTCAGTCTATCATCTGTTCTTTTTGCTTGTGTTGCCCTAAGTGGGTAGGGTAAACCTGTTGTGAGTCCCATGCTCACTGTTCTACTGATTTCAAGCTAGCCTGGCTGATATGGGGTGATATTGCAAAACCGGTCCCAGGATCCTTGTTTCTGGTCCAGGGAGAACCTGGCCTGGTGGCTCGGTCTGATCTGTTCCCATAGGGAGCAGAGTCAAGTCTGATTGGCATATGGCTATGTCAAAACTGAGGTGGCATGGTGAGCAAAAAAATTATGGATTAAACCAAGATCTATGACTGGGGCTAAATGTTTTCATTGTTCATCATTCTGTCCATCATCTGAGCTTTTGTTGCTCTAGGTGGAAAGGGTATGCCCATATGTTGGTCCCATGCTCACTGTGCTACTGGATTCAAGCTAGCCTGGCGGATGAGGGGTGATCCCCCAAAGTTGGTCCCAGGATGATTGCTTCCAGTTCAGGAAAGACCTGACCTGGAAGCTCAGGCAGGACTATTCCCGTGGGGAACAGGTTAAGTCTGACTGGCATTTGGCTGGATTTATATTGGGGTGGTGTGCTGAGCAAAAAAAAAAAAACAATGGATTAAACCTAGATCTATGACTGGGGGTGAATGTTTGCATTGTTCACCTTTTGTCCATCATCTGTTATTTTCGCTTTTGTTTCCCTAAGTGGGAAGGATATGCCCAGATGTCGGTCCTGTGCTCACACTGTGCTACTGGGTTCAAGCAATCCTGTCTGATGAGGGGTGATAACCCGAAACCAGCCCCAGGATGCTTGTTTCTGGCCCAGGGAGGACCTGGCCTGGCAGCTCAGGCTGGACTGTTCCCATGGGGAGCAGGGTTAAGTCTGATTGGCATATGGCTGGGTCTAAACTGGGGTCAGGGGTGGGCAAAAACAATGGATTAAACCAAGATCTGTGACCGGGGTGAATGTTTGCATTGTTAAGCATTCCACCCATCATCTATTCTTTTTCCTTTTGTTGCCCTAAGTGGAAAGGGAATGCCCAAATATGGGTCCCATGATTACTGTGCTACTGGATTCAAGATAGCCTGCCTGATGAGGGGTGATACAAAAAAGATGGATTAAACCAAGGTCTGTGACTGGGGGTGAATATTTGTTTTGTTTAGCATTCCAACCATCATCTGTTTTTATTTCTATTATTAGAGTAGAGCCACAATTGTTTGGAGCACAAGTACATAATAATACCATATCTCAGAAAAGGCAATTGTGGGACTTTAGCTAACAATCTGCACACACAGGAGAAAAGTGGTAAGAGGTGGAATGACCTGCAGGGGAGAGTCCTTTCCCTGGCCTCCAAGTGTCACCTGGAGGCCCAGAGGACTGGTGGTTCTACCAGCCCCCCATTACAACTCTTTCCCTGTGAGGAGAAGGTCTTACAGATCCTCCATCCTGAAGATTTGACAGGAGTCCCTGGAGGAGTGGAGACTGGTAATTTACACCTATGTATGTGTCAGTAATCACAAATGGAGTCCTTGCCTTTAACTTAGCTGTTCAGAATGTTTCTAGACACCTATCAAAACATATATATGTAAACTTCAGTTCCAAAAATCTCTTGTGTTATCCAAATCAGTAGCATCATGGTTGGTACAATCAATTTAACAATGACCAATATGTTTTGTCAGATTGTGTGTTGTCTTCAATGGATCACCCCTGACATTTGCCTAGTCCTTTGTTGTATCTCCATGTAGGTTGTCTTACTTCAAAACACAGGTTCCAAACTCCACCCATATGCAGGTATTGAGTTTGTAAATGGTAGTGTAACCTATGGACATATTACATATTTGTGTACATCTCATAAATGTGTGTTTAATTTTCACTGTACTAATATATATAGGTATGTGTTACTCACTTTTTCACAAGTATTGGCAATAGTGTCCACAAATGAAGACAAATACCATGATGTCTGCTTTTGTCTCTGCAAAACAATAGTGTAGTGTGATGTTGCCCAACCTACCCTTCCTTCTACATGTGCACAAAAGACAAAGCTTTACGCAGTTGTCATTCACCATTTCATGTATGTTTAAAAATATAATCTGCTGTATTGATCCAGTATGTTATCACCTTGTTGTAACTCTATTGAAAAGATCTACTTGCTTGCAGAAATCACAGTGTGTATATTCAAAGGTTTCCAATCATGTTCTGTCGCATGCTGGTTATTAGTATTATTGATGCACAATTTGCTTTGTAATGGTCATATGATGACCAATGCCATTTAATCCAATAAGTTGTACCATGGTTTGTTTTGAAGGCTGCTAGGCAGTGAAATGGCCATCTCTCAAATGTCCTCTGTACTGAGTTGAGTTGCATGTCTGTTACATTGAATATACACTTCCTAAAGAACAATTTAAATTTGAGGATATCTCTTCATCATTGTTACAGAAGTGTGCCCTTCTGTACATTAACTTGCAGGAGTAAAAACTGAAAAATCACTCAGAGACCTCAACATCCCATCAATCATTATTTTTTCGTTTCTTTAGGTTGCATCATCTGTAGCAGAAGACAGATTTGAGGTACAATACAGACCTTTAATGTTTTTATTTTGTAATTCATATTAGGACCAACACCCAGGGTCAGTGAACCATGGTCTGCAAGCAAAGACACATCCACTCCAGGCCAGGATCAAGCCTCCACTGAGGATACCACTCCTGCATGTACGGATGATGAGAGGATGTCTGATCCTCCTGGTCTGTCTGGACAGACAGCCCCAGTGAGTCACACGTGGCCTACACCTATACCTCTTATCCCAGCTGCTGAAACAATTGTGCATATAGATATACCTCTACTACCTGTGTCCAGAGGAACACAACTCCCATCTACTGTGAGCAACCACCACCACCTTAAGTAGGTGTCATAGCAGGGAATCAAATGGCCATGAAAGTGAGGCAACTGGCAGAGGCAGCACATTATTGAGCTACAGAATCACAACCCAAATGAGTGCTCCTTGCATGGGGTGATATTTGACATTTATCACCACATATGCAGGGGTATTTCTATGCCATCTACCTCTGTCTGTGGTCCTTCTACATCAGGACACAAGACACCTTCCACAGCCACAGACAGGGGGGCCCTGCCACAACAGAAAAATAATCCACCCACTCTGCATGTGTGCCATTCCCCCCACCCCCAGAGGGATGGTAATCCGGGCCACCAGGAGAGGCTGGTAAGACCTTCTGCCAAAACCCCAAAAGACGACAAACCTCCAGAGTGTGTCTACAATTCACTGTGTGGACTATTTCATGGACACATTTTCCTTTTTTGAGGAGAAATTTATTTTGTACATTGGACTCCAAACAATTTGTGCTCAGTAAATATACTTTCACCCACCTTAATAGACTTTTTTTTTATTACTGTCCTATTTTCTTATCTTTTTGTTCAAAATAAATACACATGATACAAAGTGGAAGACTGGTGGTGTATTTATTGTGATAATTCATTTTCTATGTCTTCTGTACACCGTCATTTTTTAAATCTATCAAACAATATGATCCTAAAACAAATAATAGATACCAATTTTGTAATGTGTTTCCCATTTTGTTTTTAAATGGAAAAAGAAACAATGAAATCTGAATGTATTGGTGTCATAGATATCAAGGTAATAAGTTTGTAACACAATCAAACAAGCATTCCACAAACCATGCAGAAGCCAAACAGTCTGTGTTGTTTAGAAGTTGGCAATCCAGAACCGTGACACTATGGAAGAAAGGGAATAATACATTAAATCAAATTTAATAAGCAAACCATTATTGATGCATGACCTCAGATGGAGCCAGACAATCTGCCCTCACAATAGGAAACCTACATCAATAAACTTAATTGTCTACATCAAGGCATTTACAAACTTTGAGGCCACATTATCATTTCATGGCACAGTGGCAGTATATGGTGCAATGTCACAACCACCATTCAGTAGTGTGCTGAAAAAAAGTCCTTTTAACTTTGAGGAGACACATCAAGAGCTTCCTACACTGGACACAAATTGAAGATTCAGTCAATGTGAAAGGAGACCAGTATGCCATGTCCTGACAAACGCATGTAGTTAGAGCAAGTTAAGCAACACATATTGCCATTGTGGCCATATGCCATATAAAACAGGTCTGTTGCAATCTCAAAAGCTTCTAATCAATCACAGTGCACATTGTCCCTGTACACAATCCTTCCATACCAAGAGGGTGAGTGTCCCAGGATCAACTCATGTTCCCTTTGTACTTTCCAACAGCAACATATTCCTGAAAATGTAAAAACTTAGAAATGTCCAATTGAAGATGACAGGGTGAAGGAACCTGAAACAGAATAACAAGGGAAAATTAATGATCTCAGATATACAATTTGACTCAAATTGCAAGTTAGGAGGACACATATACTTACTGCAAGTAAGTTAATCTATGTCAAAAGACACAGTAGTCAATATAGGGAAGCTCTGATTCACAAACATCTTTGCCTTAGACTTTCCTGAACTGACCATTCCTACCAAATTACCATTGCCTACTGATATGCTCCCTATGTCACAACTTGTTCTAACATTGATGTCACAATATGTAAGGGCTCACTTACAATCAGGTGAAGAAGTGGTCACTGAGATCTTGCTATAGGTCAATTCCTTCCTCTTCACCACTGTCATTGGGCATTTCAACATCCTCAACTAGTGTCTCTTCATGGTCTTCACCCTCTGCGATGATTGGGATGTTCTGTTGAAGGGCAATGTTGTACAGCATGCAGCACAACTTATAGAATGAGAAGAGGAGGGCTCCACTGGTCTTGTACAGACTCCTAAATCTGTCCTTAAGGGGCCCTAAAGCCTGCTCCACTGGCCTCTATGTTCTTCCATGGGCCTCATTTATGCAGACTTCCCCCAGCGATTACTTAGCGGTGCCAACAACCATGGTCGGTTAGGATACGCTCAGTCTCCTACATGGAAGCAATACATTGATAAATTAAAATCATATCAGGCCATTTT
Organism: Pleurodeles waltl; assembly: GCF_031143425.1. NCBI lineage: Eukaryota > Metazoa > Chordata > Amphibia > Caudata > Salamandridae > Pleurodeles > Pleurodeles waltl. The sequence continues at coordinate 1,384,056,685 of NC_090440.1, forward strand.
ACATTCCTAAACTAGGGTTAAAGCAAATGATCCTCAAATCATTTTGTACTTACCAACAAGACAGATCCTCTCAGGTCCAAGTTGTGACATTGCAGGGGTATGGTGCTGTTCTTTAGTACAAAGGAATCGCGTGTTGACCCAGGAAAGCAAGCACACACACTTGAGATGTATAAATCTGGTAAGCAGACAACTTGCACTTTGATAGAATGGACGTTCTTTCGATTGCTGTTGATTTTGTCCCTGGCATGTGGTGGCACGAGGGTAATATGTGTGCCATCAATTGTTCCAGCCACATGTTGTAGGCCAACCAAATCATAAAATTCTCCTTTCACATTGACCAACCTGGATGCAGCTGTTAAGGTGTCTCATCATTGTAGCAAGGGTTTATTGTAGCACATCACTGAAAGTTGACTGTGACATGCCTCCAGATACTGCCTCAGTATATTGAAAAGAGCCAGTGGCCATAAAATGAAGTACTGCAATGAGTTTCACTATTGGCGTTATTGCTGTTGCACAGTTTGCCTATTTAATCTGATCATTTTTTTGATTATGTCCCTTTCTTCCATTGTGGCAAGGTCTGGAAAAGGTCTGAAGACTTGAGGACGTCTTTTTCCTCTGATCCCTGGGTTCATATGTCTGAATGTAAGGAAAACAAACTATCAATAAATATTGTCACACAAGACTTGCACAATCAACGCACATCTCATGTCTAGGTTAGATTAGTGATCTTATTGTATCATATATATTACCATAATTTTCAAACATATTTTTTACTGCAGATCGATATTTCTTTTACATGTCGGACACTTTTTACAAATAATGTGCAGATTTTTTTTTTTTTTTCATTTTTTAAAATTATCATCAACTGAAGTTTTACATACACTGTGGCACTATCAATATCAAACACAATAACGATTAACTGTTTTGTGTGTCATATCTTGCCAAAACAGTGTTGGACATATCTGAGATATGTATACAAAATAGCCACCATTCTGAGTCCTGATGATGCACAAACAATTAAAAAATACACAGCTACATGTCCTAAAATTGAGGGTGCCTGACCTTGTTGTCAGGACATTGGCTATCCGAGAGCCATCGGTGGGTGTTGACCGTATAGTAGGTGTAACACTCCACAATGCACCCAGGCTTAGGCTAACCTGTGTGACGGCCTCGCAGGAAAACCAATGGCTGTGTTCTTCTCTGTTGTGGATCACGTATGCCGTGTACATGTACATGGTGTGTTGAAAAAAAGCTCACTTGCCTCCTAACACTGCAGCCAGCAAGACCTTATATTTTTGCTGCTGTTGATGACCTCTGGGAGTCAGGATGCCGGGCAAAGCAGGTGACAGGGCCCCTGGCTTTTCCCCTGAGGAGTTTGGTTTCCTCACCAGAGATGGTCTGTCGATGTACAGCCAGCTGTATGGGAAACCATAAGAGCAGGTACATATTTGAATGAGAAATGTTTGCCATAGTCATTTGTTCCTTCTTTCTCCAACACTATTTGCTCCCTATTTGTTCATGAGTGAAGTGTTGTGATTGGAGTGTAGTAGACTAAATGATTTTGCTGGGTACAGGGTGTTGTTTGAGGATGTTTGAAATGTCTGTGAATTGAAATGAAATGTCACCTGAAAGAATCAGCTGAGTTTTCAGTGCATGTTACTCACAATTCAAGGTTCAGTTAGACAAACTGCAGGTAGCTTACTTCCAATTGAGCACTATACCACTAGTTTAAGTGGAAACATACAGCCCAGGTTGAATTGAGAGAAATGTAGGCCCATATTTTCACTGTTTTTAGCGCCGCATTTGTGTCGTTTTTTGATGCAAAATCTTTGCAAACTTACAAAATACAATTGTATTTTGGAAGATTGTGCTGCTTTTGTGTAAAAAAATGACGCAAATGCGGCGCTAAAAAAGTATAAATATGGGCCTTAAAGTCCAAGTAGAATCTCTAAAGTTTTGAAGTCGTCTAATGCTGTTCTGTCAAGTGTATGTCCAGTCTATATTTTGGAATAGGAGTATCTTCATGTGTTAAACATGTCATGGTGCCACATACAGGGGAAGGTATTTCCTGTGCTGCCAGTCTAAATGACCCAGGCTTTCAATAAGCCAGAGGGGTATGTCCCATTGTAATGCACACTTGTTCATACATCACTGAAACCCATACTTTCAGAAACACATGGTAGCCCTCCCATACTGTCCTTAGTCACGGTACTTGGTAAAAACCACAGTATCTGACTCACATAAAGTTAGGCATGAAGAAAATGTAGCTGTGCTTGTGGTTATTTGCAAAAAATGTGCAGATTATTGAGCCTTTAGTAGCTCACAATGAGTTGGACTAATCTAAGTGTGTCACTACATGAAACGTTTCCTATCCCTGGCTTAGATAATGTTTGTGCCTTGAATTGGTAACATGAGAAGGAAAGTGTTGAGGCTACCCCACAGATCAATGCAAATTAGTGTTTCTTAGAAACTTTGAAATGTTTCTCAATAATTTGTACTGACTGTTTTGTGAATGCATGTGAGAGATGGCAAAAATTGCGTAACTACACCACAGACAAACAAAATCACTCAAAACATCTTTTGTTGTATTTTGTCCTCATATAAACCAACAAAGGAGTGAGCAGAGAAGATTCCCCGTTCACCTTCCCAAGTTTAATTCTTAACCACAACAACAAAGCAGATATATTGCCACCTCTTGATATGATCCGCAACCTGTCTCTGGGTATTATGGGACTCTTTTTAGCTCTTTTAAAAGACCCCTTACCCATCAACCTAGTTGATGGCATGCTTCATCATAAGGGTTCCACCCCAGGCTCTTAGCTCCCCTGGCGTGTGCTTCCATGTCTGACTACAGCAGAGCAGGTCGGTTGTTAAGGTTATGTGCACATGGTGTTTCATGCAAAAACTGAAAAAGTGTGAATACAAATTGTCTAAAGAGCACTGACTTTCTACAAGATTAAAAACAGTGTGTGATGTACATGGAAAGCTAATGTACTCCTACATCTGGTATAATGTTGACATTTTTCAGCCCCAACAGGTTCCATAACAGGGCCAATTTGGTTTTCTTCAGGAGCTACTTGCTTTCGCAGCAGCTCACTAAGGGGGTCATTACAACATTGGTGGTAAACTCTGCTTACCGCCGTGCAGAAGACCGCCAATACACCGCCGCGGTGGCGGGAGACCGCCACAGCTATTATGACACACATCACGGAATCTGCCAAAATTCAGACACCCACACAAGTCCGCCACACCAAAGGTCAGCGATAAATATGCGGAAACAAATCCTCCACCTCCACGGCAACAGAAACACGCCCATGCTATTACGACCCATGAATCCACGCGGCGGTCTTTCAACCGTGGTATTCCATTGGCGGTACACACCGCCGCGCTCAAAATACACACACCTCTCCAAAACACCGCCACATAGGACAATTCAAAATACACACACCTGATACACATACAAACACCACTCCCACACATCCAATACAATATAAAACACACACTCACATCACCCACAAACTCCTACGACCACAAATTAGAGACAAAGGCCAGAGAGAGACAGCACAGAATAGATAACACCATCACACAGAGGCACACTACACCATCACCCACACAACATCCACGCACAAAACACCACATACCACTACACCCACCACACTCATCAACACATACACCACCCCACACATCACACACACCACCCCATGTCACGCCAAAGACACCCCCGCTTCTCCGAGGAGGAGCTCAGGGTCATGGTGGCGGAAATCATCAGGGTAGAGCCACAGCTATTTGGCGTACAGGTACAGTACACATCCATAGCCAGGAAGATGGAGCTATGGCAAAGAATAGTCGACAGGGTCAACGCTGTGGGACAGCACCCAAGAAATAGGGAGGACATCAGGAAGAGGTGGAACGACCTACGGGGGAAGGTGCGTTCAACGGTATCCAGGCACCACATCGCGGTACAGCGGACTGGCGGCGGACCCCCACCTCCTCCCCCACAACTAACAATATGGGAGGAGAAAGTCTTGTCCATCTTGCATCCTGAGGGCCTCGGAGGAGTCGTCGGAGGAACGGACACTGGTAAGTCAAATCTTCACTATCATATCCCCCACCCTACCTGCATGCTATCACACCCCCCCACCCTCACACCCTCCCCTATCACCCTAACTCCTCACTAATCTACCCATAACACCAACCACCCATCCCAACCCCAAGACCTGCATGACACAACTAAGCATGGACACCCATCACTAAAGCATGCCCACTGCACAGACCCACAACACCCCCCAACCATCACCACACAAGCCCCAACACAGGAATGCCTGCACTGGGGTTCACGCACACCCATCCATAGCACACCATGAAACACACACATGCAATAATCATGTTCTCATACCCCTGCAGAAACCCGAAGGAGCGTCACCACACCAGAGGGTCCAGACAACACCACTCCACCCCCAGAAGAGGCCCACAGTGACAGGAGACCACCGCAACCGCCGGAGTCACAGCCCAGGAGGGTCCAGAATCTCACAGCCCCGCTGGGCAATGATGGAACGTCATGCCACACACCAATGTCCAGTGTGGAGATCGTCATGCCACACACCAATGTCCAGTGTGGAGTTCGTCATGCCACACACCAATGTCAGTATCTGAACCGCCATCTTAGGCTACCGCTGAACAGTCCATAGGCAGCCATGGCAAAGCACCGCCATGGTGAAGACCGCTGAACAGGGCAAAGACCGCCATGGCAAAGCACCACTGAACAGTCCATAGGCAGCCATGGCAAAGCACCGCTGAACAAGGCCAAGACCGCCATGGTGAAGACCGCTGAACAGGGCAAAGACCGCCATGGCAAAGCACCACTGAACAGTCCATAGGCAGCCATGGCAAAGCACCGCTGAACAAGGCCAAGACCGCCATGGTGAAGACCGCTGAACAGGGCAAAGACCGCCATGGCAAAGCACTGCTGAACAGTCCATAGGCAGCCATGGCAAAGCACCGCTGAACAAGTCCAAGACCGCCATGGTGAAGACCGCTGAACAGGGCAAAGACCACCATGGCAAAGCACCACTGAACAGTCCATAGGCAGCCATGGCAAAGCACCGCTGAACAAGGCCAAGACCGCCATGGTGAAGACCGCTGAACAGGGCAAAGACCGCCATGGCAAAGCACCGCTGAACAGTCCATAGGTAGCCATGGCAAAGCACCGCTGAACAAGGCCAAGACCGTCATGGTGAAGACCGCTGAACAGGGCAAAGACCGTGTGGGTGTGAATAGTCCGGCACAGCAGGCATCGTTCTCCCATGTGCAGCTGGGACAGTGACAGGACAGGTACTTTCACGGGGAGACTCATCCAGTCTGTGCACCAGTCCCCCTCCAGAACCAGTGGAGACCTGCATCTACCTGAGAGACTGTGGCTTTGCACTCCCCAGGATATGGCAGTGGGCAATCCACCCACTGTAGAGACTTGAGAGACTGTGGCTTTGCACTCCCCAGGATGGCACAGTGGGCAACCCACCCACTGTAGAGACTTGAGAGACTGTGGCTTTGCACTCCCCAGGATGGCACAGTGGGCAACCCACCCACTGTAGAGACTTGAGAGACTGTGGCTTTGCACTCCCCAGGATGGCACAGTGGGCAACCCACCCACTGTGGAGACTTGAGAGACTGTGGCTTTGCACTCCCCAGAATGGCACAGTGGGCAACCCACCCACTGTAGTGACTTGAGAGACTGTGGCTTTGCACTCCCCAGGATGGCACAGTGGGCAAACCACCCACTGTAGTGACTTGAGAGACTGTGGCTTTGCACTCCCCAGGATACATCAATGGGCATGGAGCCCCGTCGTGGATCTGGCTTCGCATTCATGTGGCTGAGGTGCCCTCCCTTCCCTTCCCCCCGAGGTGCCTGTAGTGTTTCTATCTGATGCCCCGGCAGTGTTCTCTCGGATTTTGGTCAGGTATCTATTGTGGGCATCGCCCATGCATTTTTGGACTGTTGGTGCACGGACATTGTTGTGTACATATCTGCATTGCTTCTTGTTTTGTACATTTATTTTTGACAGATTTCGTGATATATATCCTTATATTTTTTAGTGAGTAGTATATTGGCTAAATACAAAGTTTGGCCGTTATTCGCTTTGTCATTGCATTCTTCCGGGGGGGTTGTGGGTTGTTACTGTGATTTTTGTGACTGCATTGGTGTGTATGTTGTAATATGCAAGGGTGGGGGTGTTTGGTGGGTGTCCCCGTAACTTTTGCCTCCCCCCTCCCCGTGTCGTAGATGCAGTACTCACCGGTATGTTCTGCGCCTACGTCGCTGTTGGTCGTAGATGAGCAGGAATGCAAGGGCAGGTAAGATTTATAGTTCCGGGTCCATGGAGTCCTCGTTCCTCGTGGGATGTGTTGAGGTGAGCATTTTCCCATAGCAAAAGCTGTTTCCGCCGTGTTTTTATCCACGGTGAATCCACCCCGCAAAAGGTGGCGGATTGGTGTGTTGTGATAGTGTGGGCGGTACATTGCCTTCCGCCTGTCTGTTGGCGGTGACCGCCGCGCTGTTTGTCTGTACCGCCCTGGCGGGCGATGTGTTAAAGTGGCTGTCTTTCTTGGCGGTTTCCGCCAGGGTCGTAATTCCATTTTTTTGTCTGCCGGCCTGTTTGCGGTATTACCGCAGCTATAACACCGTCCGCCAGGGTTGTAATGACCACCTAAGTCTGGTAGAATCACCGTTATCGCGTAGTTTCCCATTATTCTAATGAGGCTATTGGATTTGGGTAGCAGAATCACCAGCCTTGTAGGGTATTAAGTACAATTCCACACCATGTGACGCCTGTCAGACTAATCTAGGTTTTCTGGCTAACTAGCAGCGCCTCATCTCTGCCCAAGAACAGGGATGATTGTGGCAACTGGGCGCAGGCCAACAAAGTTTCCTCAGGGGAATCGTGGTCGATCAGATCTCATCCCTTTCTCTCAGTTACATTAGTCTCACACAGGCAAAGACAACAGAGCCAGAATATAGTTCAATTAGGATTTATTGAAGTAACTGCATCTTAGATAAAGTGGCATGCATTGCAAAAACTAGGATGATAAAACACACTAAAAGCAAAAAGGTGACAAGAAGTGTGAAACACAAAAACAGTCCAACCATACTGTCAATAGGAGTGATATGTATTTTCCCTACCGAAGCTATGTTAGAGCACAGAATAATAAGCCCTAATCCACCCTTCAGGTTTCCCCCTGGGAAGACATCATCCCCATACCTGAGCAAGGAAGCCTGAGATCTAGAGAGACACCATCCCCATATAGGTCAGGAATTTGGTAGTCTAAACAAACAGCTGTAGCAAAGGCAATCGGCAATCAGCATGCAGTTGTGGTCATCTACCTGGAATCTCCTTCTAACGTATATGGGACAAAGGAGTTTTTTAATGATAAAACAGTTGATATTCTAAGAAAAGGTCCCTACGTAAGGATATGTATGTTTCTGTGAATGTTAGAGACACAGCGTACCATTTTTGCCTATAACCCTATTGACTGCAGCCTTGAGGAAAGCACAAAGTGCAAAGCTAAGAACGTGATGCTTTCCTAGGCGAAGAACAACTAGATAGAGAAAATAAAACAACACTGCAAATGTGGCTAATGCTAGAAAAATAAAACAACACGGAATAAAAGGTATATGGGCTAAAGTGCACAATGGCAGACCTAGTTTGCTAAAATAATGTGTCTAAGACATGTCTATAATAGCAATACAACACAGTCTCCCATTAACTCATGTATGTTTTAAAAATGGCACAGCTTTCTTTGCGTATCTGTGAGGAAACACAGAGAACAGACACGTCCTTGAACACATTTCTATCATGGCTCTAATAGTACCATCACCAACTTGTTCACCTTAATATGTGGGATCCTACTACACCACAACAAATTACAATTACATCCAACTAATGTGAGAATGACTGGAGATTGTCTCTGCACTTTAATACCCTCATGCTGAGAGTCTGCCTCATCAACCGCAGACTTTTGCTCAAAACAAAATTAGCATCCTTCAATCCCTTTGTAAAGCTCATTAGAAATCATGAAAATTAACTGCATCTTGACGCGTGTTCCACGTATTACATTGCAACATGCTTTGTTCATTTTATGCTTGTTTATGGGCAATCATCTCCTCGTGTGCGGTGTTCAGAAACGTCATGGCTCACAGGCAGCAAATCCGCTATTTGGAAACTCCTTGACCCACATGCGGCAAGTGACTTAATATATGCTTATTTATTTATGTAATGTTTGCAAACTCCATGACACACATGCGGCCAGTGCCTTAGGTAAAAATGTAGCCACTTACTTGTGCCTAGTTCTAGGTATTCTTTATGGAGGTCCTAGGGAGGTGAGCCCAGTAGTCACACACTGCTGGAGGTAATGTTTAGAAATCTGGCTCCCAAACCTCATTAAACATAAGGTAGCATGCCCCGTCCATTAGAATTAGCCAACATTAACTTCATCAAGGGTTGAAACCCGCCTTTTTACCTACATTGGTCTCCCAGTCCTCCAAAAAGTGGGAATGCACTTTCCTTCTCAAGTCTTAATACTTTTGTTTTTCCCAAGACACCATATCTGCGTGTTTCCAACTGCCATGTTGTGGGCGTATCCTCCACTCGGCGATGTCAAAAGTGACCTGTTTGTCTTCCTATTTTGGGATGTGGCCTATCCCATTAGAGAAATGTGCCTGAGGCATTGTGACCCCCGTGAGCTCCTTACCTCTGTTTGGCAGTTGCAACCATCGAAATTCTTAACTTACTGAATGGATTTATTTAGAACCTTAATGGCCATCCTGCTTCGCTGTGTTCAGGTGTGGAAGCATACCCTGGAGGTGCTAGGCACCGGGGTGGGACCCCTATCCCCTTCTGTGCCCAGGACGTAATTACTTCCTGGGCACAGAGCCCAGAGGGAGCGCTAGCGCTTCCTCTGTTGGGTTCCCCTTAACCCCCACAAGGCAGGAATGGAAGGGGAAGACCTTCCCCTTCCACCCCGACTCTCCCACCCCCCCTGTCACAGAGGGCCTCCTCCATCATGCTGGAATCTCAGCTTCCAGCGCGATCAGAAGAGAAATGCAAAGCATTTCTCTTCTGATCACATGGAGGAGGCAAGCGAGGCTTCAAAGGGAAGGAAAGGAATTTCCTTCCCTATGAAGTCTCTCTCAGCGTTTCAAAAGCCGGATTGTCAAGCAATCTGGCTTTTGAAACGCCCACTAGACACCAGGGATTTATTTTTGTAAATGTAATTGGCATGAGGGAGTGACCCCTTTGGCAAGGGTCGCTCCCAGGGGGGGCATTTTTTTTAAAGGCCTTGTCTGCGGGGGCAGAAACCTCTAGGCACCAGGGAGCATTTTTTATTTTTTATTTTTGTTTTATATTTTTCAGGTGGGGAGCGACCCCTTAGGCAAGGGTCGCTCCCCTAGGGGGTAAATTATATTTAGGCCATTTCTGCCACCCTCGGGCCAGATTGGCCTATTTTTATGAGGCCAATCTCCCCCAAGGGGGACAGAAACCACTAGACACCAGTGTTTTTTTTCATGCAAGGGGAGCGACCCCTTGGGCAAGGGTCGCTCCCAGGCCGATCTATCCCCAAGGGGGGCAGAAACCACTAGGCACCAGGGATTTTTTTTGTTGTTGTTGTTGTTTTACAGATGGGGAACAACCCCTTAGGCAAGGGTCGCTCCCCTGGAGGGGCAAATTGTATTTAGGCCATTTCTGCTCCCTTTGGGGGCAGATCGGCCGATTTTAGGTCAGAAACCACTAGGTAACGGGGATTTTGTTTTTGCGCCAAGGTCACGCAAGGGGAGCGACCCCATAGACAAGGGTCGCTCCCCAGGGGGGTGTGGGGCAAATTTATTTTAGGTCATTTCTGCCTCCCCTAGGGGCAGATCGGCCTATTGTTAATAGGCCGATCTGCCCCCGGGGGGGCAGAAACCTCTAGACGCCAAGGCAAATTTTTTCTTGTTTTTTTTTTTTTTTTAGAGATGGGGAGCGACCCGTTAGGCAAGGGTCGCTCCCCTGGGGGGAAAATTTTATTTAGACCATTTCTGCCCCCCTTGAGGGCAAATCGGCTGATTTTAGGTCAATTTTTTTTTTTTTGTGCTAAGTCACACAGGGGGAGTGACCCGTAGGTATGGGTCGCTCCCCGGGCGGATTAGTGGGGCAAATTTATTTTAGGCCATTTCTTCCCCCCTGGGGCCGGCTGAGCTAGAGTCCAAAATCCACAGGTAGGCACTTTGCAAAAAACACCTCTGTTTTCTGCGAAAAAAATTGATGTGTCCATGTTGTGTTTTGGGCCATTTCCTTTTGTGGGCGCTAGGCCTACCCACACAAGTAAGGTACCATTTTTATCGGGAGACTTGGGGGAACGCTGGGTGGAAGGAAATTTGTGGCTCCTCTCAGATTCCAGAACTTTCTGTCACCGAAATGAGAGGAAAAAGTGTTTTTTGGGCCAAATTTTGAGGTTTGCAAAGGATTCTAGGTAACAGAACCTGGTCAGAGCCCCACAAGTCACCACTTCTTGGATTCCCTTAGGTGTCTAGTTTTTAAAAATGCTCTGGTTTGCTAGGTTTCCCCAGGTGCCCGCTGAGCTAGAGGCCAAAATCCACAGGTAGGCACTGTTTTCTGTGAAAAAATGTGATGTGTCCATGTTGTGTTTTGGGCCATTTCCTTTCGTGGGCACTAGGCCTCCCCACGCAAGTGAGGTACCATTTTTATCAGGAGACTTGGGGGAACGCTGGGTGGAAGGAAATTTGTGGCTTCTCTCAGATTCCAGAACTTTCTGTCACCGAAATGAGAGGAAAAAGTGTTTTTTTGGTCAGTTTTTGAGGGTTGCAAAGGATTCTGGGTAACAGAACCTGGTCAGAGCCCCACAAGTCACCCCATCTTGGATTCCCCTTGGTGTCTAGTTTTAAAAAATGCGCTGGTTTGCTAGGTTTCCCCAGGTTCCGGCTGAGCCAGAGGCCAACATCCACAGGTAGGCTCTTTGCAAAAAACACCTCTGTTTTCTGTGAAAAAATGTGATGTGTCCACGTTGTGTTTTGGGCAATTTCCTTTTGTGGGCGCTAGGCCTACCCACACAAGTGAGGTACCATTTTTATCGGGAGACTTGGGGGAACGCTGGGTGGAAGGAAATTTGTGGCTCCTCTCAGATTCCAGAACTTTCTGTCACCAAAATGAGAGGAAAAAGTGTTTTTTTGGTCAAATTTTGAGGTTTGCAAAGGATTCTGGGTAACAGAACCTGGTCAGAGCTCCACAAGTCACCCCATCTTAGATTCCCCTAGGTGTCTAGTTTTAATAAATGCACTGGTTTGCTAGGTTTCCCCAGGTGCCGGCTGAGCTAGAGGCCAAAATCAACAGGTAGGCACTTTGTAAAAAACACCTCTGTTTTCTGTGAAAAAATGTGATGTGTCCACGTTGGGTTTTGGGCAATTTCCTTTCGTGGGCACTAGGCCTACCCACACAAGTAAGGTACCATTTTTATCGGGAGACTTGGGGGAATGCTGGGTGGAAGGAAATTTGTGGCTCCTCTCAGATTCCAGAACTTTCTGTCACCGAAATGAGAGTAAAAAGTGTTTTTTTGGTCAAATTTTGAGGTTTGCAAAGGATTCTGGGTAACAGAACCTGGTCAGAGCTCCACAAGTCACCCGATCTTGGATTCCCCTAGGTGTCTAGTTTTAAAAAATGCACTGGTTTGCTAGGTTTCCCCAGGTGCCGGCTGAGCCAGAGGCCAAAATCCACAGGTAGGCACTTTGTGAAAAACACCTCTGTTTTCTGTGAATAAATGTGATGTGTCCACGTTGTGTTTTGGGCATTTCCTTTCGTGGACGCTAGGCCTACCCACACAAGTGAGGTACCATTTTTATCGGGAGACTTGGGGGAATGCTGGGTGGAAGGAAATTTGTGGCTCCTCTCAGATTCCAGAACTTTCTGTCACCGAAATGAGAGGAAAAAGTGTTTGTTTGGTCAAATTTTGAGGTTTGCAAAGGATTCTGGGTAACAGAACCTGGTCAGAGCCCCACAAGTCACCCCATCTTGGATTCCCCTAGGTGCCTAGTTTTCAAAAATGTGCTGGTTTGCTAGGTTTCCCCAGGTGCGACAGAGCTAGAGGCCAAAATCCACAGGTAGACACCTCTGTTTTCTGCGGAAAAATGTGGTGTGTCCAAGTTGTGTTTTGAGCCATTTCCTTTCGTGGGCGCTAGGCCTACCCACACAAGTGAGGAACCATTTTTATCAGGAGACTTGGGGGAACACAGAATAGCAAAACAAGTGTTATTGCCCCTTGTCTTTCTCTACATTTTTTCCTTCCAAATCTAAGGCAGTGTGTAAAAAAAGACGTCTATTTGAGAAATGCCCTGTAATTCACATGCTAATATGGGAACCCCAGAATTCAGAGATGTGCAAATAACCACTGCTTCTCAACACCTTATCTTGTGGCCATTTTGTAAATACAAAGGTTTTCTTGATACCTATTTTTCACTTTTTATATTTCAGCAAATGAATTGCTGTATACCCGGTATAGAATAAAAACCCATTGCAAGGTGCAGCTCATTTATTGGCTCTGGCTACCTAGAGTTCTTGATGAACCTTCAAGCCCTACATATCCCCACAACCAGAAGAGTCCAGCTGACATAACGGTATATTGTTTTCAAAAATCTGACATCGCAGGAGAAAAATTACAGAGTAAAATGTGGAGAAAAATGGCAGTTTTTTTCACCTCAATTTCAATATTTTTGTATTTCAGCTGTTATTTTCTGTAGGAAACACTTGTAGGACCCCTTGCTGAATTCAGAATTTTGTCTACTTTTCATAAATGTTTAGCTTTCTGGGATCCAGCATTGGTTTCTTACCCATTTCGGTCACTAACTGGAAGGAGGCTGAAAGCACACAAAATAGTAAAAATGGGGTATGTCCCAGTAAAATGTCAAAATTTTATTGAAAATTTGGGTTTTCCAATTCAAGTCTGCCTGTTCCAGAAAGCTGGGAAGATGGTGATCTTGCCACCACAAACCCTTTGTTGGTGCCATTTTAAGGGAAAAAAACACAAGCTGCCTTCTGCAGCCCTTTTTTAGAAAAAAACAAAATGTTCACTTTATTTTGGCTAATTTCTTGGTCTCCTTCAGGGGAACCAACAAAGTCTGGGTACCTCTAGAATCCTTAGGATGTTGGAAAAAAAGGACGCAAATTTGGCGTCGGTAGCTTATGTGAACAAAAAGTTATGAGGGCCTAAGCACGAACTGCCCCAAATAGCCAAAAAAAGGCTCTGCACAGGAGGGGGAAAAGGCCTGGCAGCGAAGGAGCTATGGTGAATGAAGCATGCCACCAACTTGGTGGGTGGGTGAGGTTTTTTTTTAAAGAACTAATAAGAATCCCATAATACACAGAGGCAGGTTGCAGATGGTATTTTGTCCTTACACATAGAGGTCAATGCCCATCAGAAGGGAGATTCGTGGATGGCTATTGTGAAGAAGGTGCTGCATTGCAGGAAGTGGTGGAGGACCTCTGACTCTGGTCTAGGAAGTCAGCAGAAGCCCAGCTCGGACAGGTCTCCCAATGAGGCAAGCATGTGCACCGCACCCTGACACCCCTAATGGCCTGCATCCTTGTGGTGGCCTACTTGAAGCTTGATGGGCAGTTGAGGACCCAACAGCAGCATCAAAGGGGTCAGTTATTGAATGTAGCTAATCTTGTTGTTTAACCTTTTTAACTTACAGCAATGTGGTTTGGCATCAATATGATGGTTGACACACATCAAAGGCAGGCAAGGATTACCAGAGTTGTACATTTTTCAGACGGTGTCTGATGATGTGTTTGGTATATTGTGTTGTGCTAAAGGTTGTCACTGGATTCCTCATCACAAGCCAAGTACTGTTTTGAGCAGACAGATGGCTGAATGCGAAAAAGAGGTACCTGCATTTTCTCCATGTTATGAGGGTCATTTGTACCAAATATGTCCCATTTGACGATTGGGTTTGGTTTTATGCTCCATTACAATGTGAGTTGGTAATGTAGGCCCTATTACGACTGACATGGCATATTAAGCACCTTTTTGACAGTTAGGGGCATATTTATACTCCATTTGTGCTGAATTTGAGTCATTTTTTTAATGCAAATTTGGAGCAAAACTAACTCCATACTTATATTTTGATGTTAGACACGTCTAATATCAAAATATTGGAGTTTGCACAATTTTTTAGATGCATGAACCTCCCTTGAGTCAATGAGATACAAGGTAGGCGTTCCCATCTAAAAAATGGTGCTGACCCCAAGCCCCATATTTATCCCCCACATGCTAAAATGACACATGGGTGGGAGGCGGGGTTAAATAATGGTGCAAAGCTTGCTTTGCACCATTATTTAACGCCTGGATCAGACAGGCTTTAGGGGACCTGTGGACCCATTTCCATGGTTAAACCCCATGGAATGGGCCCAGAAGTGCCCTCCTCAAGGCCCAGGAACACCCCAACCCACACCAGAGGGACACCGGAGGATGGGGGACCCCATCCCAGGTAAGTAGGGTAAGTAGAGGTAAGTATTTTTCTTTTTTTAATTACAGTGCCAGCGGGGGCCAGCTTGGGGCCCCCTACATGGCATAGAGTGCAATGGCCATGCCCAGGGGACACTGGTCCCCTGGCTGGCCATTGGGGTGGTGAGCATGACTCCTATCTTTTCTAAGACAGGAATTATGTGGTATGGATGGTTTTGCATCAGAAAATGCCGCTAGGCTAGTTAGAGGGATTTTCTTTGCCTCAAACCAGTCTAAAGTCATTTTTGGGGCAAAACCCCCCTTCTCCCAAACCGCCACCCCAATGTCATTTTTTTTGTCGCTAGCCCACCCTTTGCACCGGCTTGTGCCATTCCATGAATGTGGCTCCTGGCTGGTGCTCAGGAATGGCACAAGCAGGTGCTAAACCTTTTGATGCAAAACTGCATTAGTGCAGTTTTGCATCAAAAGAATAAATATGCCCCTTAATGTTTCAGACTCTACATTTGTAATTTGGTACAATGAAAATATGATCATGAGCATTTGCACTAAAAGGGCTGAAAATAAGTGTACAATGGCATGATTCCTTATCTGAAATATGTTTCAATAGCAAATTTCAATTCATTTCACATATACAGTAGCAGATTGTCATGAAGCCTTAGTCCTTCCTTAATGTGCATTTAAGCCAGTCTGTGTGAATTTTCATGCCACACTATATTGATTGAAACAGACAGGAACCGTACATTGGTGACAGAGTTACACATACCTCAAATGACATTTAGGTGTCCCTGGGTATGTCTAGGTGAGAAAGCAAAGATGTTGAGAAAAGTGATACTTAAAAGGACAATTGCAGATGGAAGGTACCATCAAATAGATGTTGGAGCATCCTATCTTGTTAAGCCAATTTCAGGCCCAAAACAATTCTCTTTTGGATATATGGAAATGTTTGTGTTCTGTTGTGAAGTGGTTTAGGAATGTATGCAGGCCTATGTATCTAGTAATGCTGCCAAAGCCATTTGTTATCCAGAGAAATAAAAGTTAATAAAAAACAAAAAGCATAGATGATGTGGCGGTCTGCATGGGGATTTTCTGGACTGTGAGCAAATGGTTTGTGGAATATTTCCCCAAAGGCACGAGATACTGATGATTAAGAAGCCAAGTTTGAGACCCTTGAAGCTGGTTTACTATGTAGATTTGGCAAATGTTTGTGAGCAAAGTTCATGTTCAAATCTCTTTATACAGATACCCTCAAACTGTTGTATCTGTCTTTGCAGCATCATCTGGGCAAGGCAAAGGTGACAGCATCACGTTGGTGAGGGAGAAGCTGGGCACTGTGGTCCTGGTACAGACACAACCGATACCACAGGATCAAGTGCTAAGTAGGGTGAGGGGACTGGTGCAGAGGCCACGAGCGACTCAACATCATCTTCGGAAGCCTCCACAGATGACAAATCCCTAGTGGTGCTAGACCCTACTGACACACCTGCATCATCGTCCACCACCCACATTTTCATCTCCACCCTCTCTCTTACTCCCCTCCCAGCTGGCCGTAGCCACTCCCCTAAAAGGGGTGGTGTCACCTTTGCTGCAGGCACTACCTACCCCTGTTTTCCAGGCTGCTCTCAAGAAGGAGGCTATTGATGTATCGCAGACTATGGCTGTAGTCCAGACCGCTGTACTGAATGCCATCCGGAGGCTTTGGGGTCAGATGACCCAGCTGCTGGCTTTCCTGGATGGCATTCACAATGCAATGTCAGGCCTGCAATGGTCATTCCAGGGTCTGGTCTCCTCATTGACCGCAGCCTCCCACCTACCCCAACATCGTGCCCCAACTCACATGCTTTTCCCATCGTAAATCCCTCTTCCCAGCCCTATCCAGAGCGCACACACACCTTCACATGCTCCCACTCAGACACACACAAGCAGCACATCCTCACATAAGCACAAACCCATGCTTTTCCCATCCAAAATCCCTTTCCCCATTGTATATGGTCGGACCCCTAAAAACTTGTCAAATTGGTATACACCTAATTGGAATATTTAAGTTATCAATAAGTTCTATATTTTATCATACAAAATGAACCCTGGGCTTGTAAGTTAAACGTCACTACTGGACTGCAGAACATATTGTGCCACCACTAAAGTGGCAGTGCAAAGTATATATCTAGGCCTGCCCCTGCAGCAGGGGTATGTGGCCTTAAAACAGCAAAATTGCCCTGTCAAAATAAACCCTTATTTACATGCTTAAACCCTCCTTTTAAATAATATTGAATCAACCCTAAGTAATCCTTCAGTAGCCATAAGGCAGAGTGCATGATACTTAGGGCCAGATGTAGGAAGCCAAAAAATTGCGAGCCAGAAATTGCGAGTCATTGCGACTCGCAATTTCCGACTCGCAAAATGGTATCCAACAAGAAAAAGCGACTTCATTTTGCGACTCGCAAATGAAGTCGCACCACAGATTGCGAGTCCGCTGTTAGCGAGGTCGCTTTTTGCGACCTCGCTAAAAACGGACTCGCAAATTGCAAGTGGGTATCGCAAATTGCGACTGTGCCGCAAATTGCATGCAGGTGCAGCAAAACAGTTTGAAAAACACTTCCTGGCTCTTGCTGATGGCATCAGAGCCAGGAAGACATCAAATACACCTGGGAGGAGGGAGGGCCACACCCTTTTCTAACTGCTGAGCAACCACCTGGAGGAACAGCAGCAACAATGGAAGACTCAGGCAGTGCAGGCAGGAAGAGAAAATTGAAGTTCTCTGAAAAGGAACTAGAGGTGCTGACAGAGGAATGCTGCCAGCACCATGACCAGCTGTTTGGAAAGGCTGCCCTGAGTGTTCCAGACACGGAAAAGAGGAGAATCTGGCAAGCCATCCAGGAGAGGGTCACCGCCATAGGGGTGAGCCACAGAAGTATAGAGGAAATCAAAAAATGGTGGTATGACCTGCGCTCCAGGACAAAGGAGAGGGTGGCAGAGCGCCTCAGGGAGATGAGGGGCACAGGAGGAGGCCCATCCACGTCCCACCACCCACAGCCATGGAGGAACTGGTAGAACAGACCCTTGAGCCTGAGGCAGTGTCAGGAATGGGAGTACTGGACACGTCAGCACCAGGGACATCAAAAAGTGAGTTACATGAAACATGCATGTCCACCCATAAATGCTATACCCCCACCCACCCAGTACCCCGCAGCATGCACAACCAAACTAGCTCCATTCCAGACTTGCAACCACCAGAATGGTGCATTATGGGCAATGTGGTACAGTAGTCAGCTTATAGGCAACTGTTTATTAGGAGGCATACAACAGATGTTAGATACTGACAGTGTGTCCCCTATGTCCCACAGGTCTCCCACAAGACACCCCCACCAGCCACACCGTCCAGGGTGAAGAAAGCAGCCAACAGGCAGGGCAGGAGTATGAAGCAGCCACTACAGGGCCCAGCACCACACCACCACAGTTCCCTCCAGCTGAACAAATGGACATGGTGGAAATAGACACAGCACCTGGTCCCAGCCACAGTGTCAAACAGCAGGACCCCGAAGCACCACCGCGTCGCAGATGCAGACTCCATGTCCAAGCAGTGTCCCAGGAGGATTCAGGTGACTCATCCATATCTGCAGCTGAGACAGCCCTCATATCTGGTCAGCGCCTGCAAACAAGGCAGATGAGAATCATTTCTGGGGCAATGCAATGGATGGAGCATAATTTCACAAATGGGCTGGCACAAGTGAACACACAGTTCACACGTTTGAACGAAAATGTCGGTGACCTTGCTCTATCCATATGGCAACTGGTGACAGAACTGGTATCAGAGAGACAGAGTGCAAGGCGCCGTGAACGGCAACTGGTACACAGATTGGACCACATGGCTGCATCCATCGTCCGTCTCGCAGTGAACACCACAGGGCTGTCATGCTGTACTGTGCGCTTGCAGGTGGACTTGGGCCACTTTGCAGGGGATGTGGCTCAGGGACTGGGTCGCACTAGCCACGCTGTGGACATGCTGGAGGCAAGACAGGTGGCTAGGGGCACGGAGGAGACACCTCAGGATAGTGAGGAGGGGTCCACCATCAGCAGCGCATCTGCCACAGACACATGTGTCTTGCGGAGTGGCAGTGCACGTCAGGGGTCTGCTGACACACCTAGCACAAGCCATGCTGGGCGTCCCAGGCGGAGGTGTTAGGCCCATGCACTGCAGGACACATGAGGCAAATTGAGGGTGGACATTTACAGCCCCTTAACAAAAGTTCAGTTCTTTACGTATTAGGTTCATTTAATAAAAATTATTGTTTGATCCACTTCACAACTGGGCTCTTTGTGTGTGACATTAGTGTGTGTGGTGACAGTTACCACGTACCTTCCAAAGTATTGGTTTGCAATGTGGTCCCGTCTCTGTCTGCCTTGATTTGCAATGCTTCTATCCCCTGGATGGCGATGTGGTAGCTCTTGCTCGAATCTGGGTCTTCAAGGGTGAGATGTAGCCCACGTCTGGTGGCAATGTTATGCAGTATAGCGCATGAGCCAACTATCTTGAAAGCTGTTATTGGGGCATACTGGAGTGCACCTCCACTTCTGTGGAGGCATCGGAATCTTGCCTTTAACAGTCCAAAGGTCCTCTCTATGACAATTCTGGTCCTCCTATGTACACTGTTATATCGCCTCTCATTTTCATTGCTGGGTGTTAGGTATGGGGTAAGTATCCATGGTCTTAGCGCATATGCACTGTCACCTGTTTGGCAAAAATGAACAATGTTAGCAGGGCATGGATGGTTTCTACAGTGACCTGTGTGTATGGCTTCAGGGTGTCTGCAGCAATACCTAATAGATATCCGTCTCCAAACTCCCCACGTTCTAGGCGTTGGTGTATCCCATTGCGCCTGAAAATGTAAGAGTCATGTGTACTCCCTGGAAATTTGGCTACCATGTCAGTGATGACATAATGGGCGTCACATACCACCTGGATGTTCAGTGAGTGGGTACACTTCCGGTTGCGGAACAGATATTCCAGATTTGCAGGAGGGCATATTTGTATATGTGTCCCGTCCACACACCCTATTACGTGTGGGAAGTTGGCAATTCTGTAGAATTCCACCTTGGTGCTGTTGATTTCTGCCTCATTCCTGGGTAGGTATATGTATCTGGACATGTGTGTGAGTATGGCATCTAAGAAACATCTGAAGAACCGTGAGAGTGCACTTTGAGATACCCCACCTGCCACTGCAATAACCCCCTGATAGCTACCCGAGGCCAAGAGGTGCAGTGAGCAGAGCACTTGCACATGTGTGTGGATGGCGCTGCCACGCACAGTCTGGCGTTGAAGCTGCGGATTGAGTAGATCTATTAATTCTAATATTGCTGCACTGCTGAGTCTGTATTTATCATAAATCTCCAACTAAGTTTGTTGGAATAGTGTCTGCCTGGTTCTGTATATCCTCTCCTGTCTCTGGCTCCTCCTCCTCCTCTGCTGTGCGGCGTGGACTCTCCTCCTCCTTGCTATCACATATATTTCAGCCATTTTGAGTAACCCAGATGACTTCTGGGTCTCCTTTCATACTTTGGTTCTGGTTACCAACTGCTCTGAGTTAGTGGAAATTTGGGTGTGCAAAATGGGCTTTTTGCAACTAGTCGCAATTTGCGAGTGGCTTTTTCACATGGTTTGCGAGTCGCAAATTGCGTCTCCCTATTTGCGAGTCGCACAATGGGCTCGCAAAATTTGCGAGTCAGTAATGGCTCACGTCGCAATTTGCGATTCGGAAATTGGGGTATTGCATCCCATTTCCGATTTTGCGGGGTCGCAAATTGCGATTCGGGCCATTTGCGACTCGCACATTTTTGCTACATCTGGCCCCTAAAGTAGGACATGTAAAAGTTTAATGTTAAACATTAGAGAAACCTACAAGCTATTTTCATGCAGCAGGATTGGCTGTCCCGTAGGAAATCATTTGGATACATTCTCTAAAGTTAATAAAGTTATCTCCACCAAGCAACCAGACAAAAAGTTCCTTCTTAGACTCCTTAAAATATTTGTTGCAAATTCAATTCATTGACAAAGTCAGCTTTGAAACTAGTATTTTACAAAAGGTACTTTCAAAATGTTTTCTTTAGCTTGCTAAACCCTCTAGAAGCCCATTTGTAACCCAGAAGCTGAATAGGTCATTGATTAGGTGACACAGCTTAGACAAAGGCTTTGGGTGTCGGGGAGTGGTTAGCCCGCCTTTGACAGGATAGCCATATGGACTGTGCCAAGGAACTTAGTTAAGTTCAAACTATCACTGGCAGATGAAGCTCAAACCTGGTCCTGTCTCTCTATTGTGTTGCTAGCCAGCCAGACACCAATTCCAATGTGAGAGGAGCAGCCCAAAGAACTAGTCTGAAGTGACCGCAAAGGAAGGTTTACCCATTATTATAGCCACACAGGGAGCTCTGCGCAGGGGAAGAAACGCTGTGCATGTTGGTTTTAAGTAGAAAAGGGGTCTGTGGGATAGTTTATAGTAAAATACACAGGCAGTGCTGCAAAAGTGGGTAGGGTAACGCCTAGAGAACATTTACCACTTTGGTTAAAGTGTGGCAGGAGTTCCCATACACCACAGCAGTCACTGGACATAAATGCTGCACCTCCAGTACCCCCCGTGGAAGACAGAGGAAGGACTGCACCTGCTGTGACCTAGCAAGAGAACCCTAAGGGCTGGACTTGCTCCCACTTGTATCTCAGGCCTAAAAGAGGACTTCAAGGGACAGTTGTCTGACCTCCTGTTAAGCTATTGGGACACAACAGCTGCCAGAAGCCCACTTTCTGGAAGGGCCCAGCAGACCTCTTCCAAATGGCCTGCCTGAGACCCTGCTGGTGACTTGCCTGGAGTGATTCCTGACCCACAGGTAATATCCCTAAGGTCTTGGGGTTCTTAGATAAGTTACAGAGTGTCCAAACTCCAAAATCTGGGAATTAGAAACTTTTTTGCCAATTTTTTCTCTGAAGAACCAGCAGGAGACCAGGACTGTCACTGAGCAGAAGCCATCAACATTGAACCACTGGTCAATTAGACTTGCTAGTTTGTCACACCGAAGGAGATCTGACTTTTAGAAATCTTTCTAAGTCTAGGCGCAGAAGGCGTCACTGAGAGTGGCGCCAAGCCAAAGCCGATCAACTTCAAGACCACCCGAGGCACAAGTGCTGGACTTCATCTGTCTCACCTTTGTCAACAACAAAACTGGAACCACTCTATATAGCAACTCTGATCCAGGTTGCAGTATGTCAGCTGATGACTTGTTGATGGCCACCTGTTCTCCAGAAAAGATTTTTAGTCCAAATGTAACTCTTTGATCAGGACCCACCTTGGCCTTGTATCCTACCCCCTCTCCATTGCAGCCAGCCTTAAATCTTACCATTGTCCTGCTCTAGAGCGACCAGCTGCCCAAAGTTGGGACTTTGTGTTTTTCGGCACTAAAATATTATTACAAATTTTAAAATTCACATCTCTGGTTCCCCTAATTTCACTGTTGTCATTTTGTGTCATTATAAATTAAACAAGTGGGACTTTCATTTCAATTTGTTTTTAACGTTTTAACTGTTTTGGTAGTTCCAAATGCTTTACACCAGAAAGGTTTACAATGAACTGTAGACAGCTGTATAACCCTTTCTCCAAGAGCTGATTTATGGCAAAGCTGTGGGCTCCTTGTATTTTCCAAACCAGCAGATCTTTCTGCATAGGGCTGTGTAAGCAGAAAAACACTAAGTTGAATAAAATGAAATGCTGTACAGCCTTGAATTCAATGGAAACAAACACACTGTTGCATTTCTTCTCCTCTGTCTTTACCCAGCATGTGCAATGAGAAGGCTGCTTTTCATTGACATAGAATGCAGGCCTCTCTTGTAACTCTGATTGGCTGTTGCCAGCCAATCAGTGTGAAGGTGTGTTTCACAAAACTGAAAATGCGTTGGTATAACTGAGGGATGAGGAATGAGGAGTAGGGATGATAGATGAGAAGTAGGGATGATCGCTGAAATATGAGAAGTAAGAATGACGGAAAATGGATGAGAAGTAGGGATGTAGAAGATGGATGAGAAGTAGGGATGAGAAGCAGGAATGAAGGATGAAAAGTAGGAATGATGGAAGAGAAGTAGGGATAATGTATGATGAATGAGAAGCAGGGAGGAGGGATAATGGATGAGAAGCAGGGATGATGTATGATGGATAAGAAGTAGGGATGATGGATGAGAAGCAGGGATGATGGATGAGAAGTAGGCATGATGGATGAGAATTAAGGATGATGTATGAGTAGTAGGGATGATGGATGAGAAGTAGGGATGATGGAAGAGAAGCAGGGATGATGGATGAGAAGTAGGGATGATGGAAGAGAAGCAGGGATGATGGATGAGAAGTAGGGATATATATGATGGATGAGAAGCAGGGGTGATGGAGGAGAAGTAGGGAGGATGTATGCTGATGAGAAGTAGGGATGATGGATGAGAAGCAGGGATGAGATTTAGGGATGAAAAGTATGAATGATGGAAGAGAAGTAGGGATGATGGAAGAGAAATAGGGATGATGGATGAGAAGTAGGGGTGATGTATGATGGAGGAGAAGTAGGGATGATGGATGAGAAGGAGGGATGATGTATGATGGATGAGAAGTAGGGATGTTGGATGAGAAGTAGGGATGATGCATGAGAAGCAGGGATGATGGATGAGAAGTAGGGATGATGGATGAGAAGCAGGGATGATGGATGATGGATGAGAAGTAGGCATGATGGATGAGATTTAAGGATGATGTATGATGGATGAGTAGTAGGGATGATGGATGAGAAGTAGGGGTGATGGAAGAGAAGCAGGGATGATGGAAGAGAAGCAGGGATGATGGATGAGAAGTAAGGATATATATGATGGATGAGAAGCAGGAGTGATGGATGAGAAGTAGGGAGGACGTATGCTGATGAGAAGTAGGGATGATGGATAAGAAGCAGGGATGAGATTTAGGGATGAAAAGTATGAATGATGGAAGAGAAGTAAGGATGATGGAAGAGAAATAGGGATGATGGATGAGAAGTGGGGGTGATGTATGATGGAGGAGAAGTAGGGATGATGGATGAGAAGTAGGGATGATGTATGATGGATGAGAAGTAGGGATGTTGGATGAGAAGTAGGCATGATGCATGAAAAGCAGGGATGATAAGTAGGGATGAGGAGTGAGGAATGAAGATGTCCTAAAATGGATGCTATATGATTGGTCAATTACAAGCTTATCTCAGCTGGCCCTGCAAACCCTCATGGTTCTGATCCCTATGTATTCACATCCGGTGCCTCTTGCTGACTTCAAGGCCCACCATGCAACCAAGGTCACAATGGCACCCAGCACACATTCAATAAGGAAGGGAGAGGAAAATCAAGAGTTACCAGAGTCAGGGCTAATGATCCTAGAGGGCACAGTACTTTGAAGGTGCATCACAGAGGGGGTAGCACACGCTGCATTCACACCTTGACTTAGATCTAGAGAGCCATGTTCCCTTAGGGGTGTGACATGTGGTCATATTCTGCACCGACAGGAGTCATGCCCCCCAGCCCAATGCCCATGCCCAGGGGACTTAAGTCCCCTGGGCATGGCCATTCGGCACAGTGCCATGTAGGGGGGCCCCAGTTAGGTCCTCTATGGCACTTAAAAAAAAAAGGTGATTACTTATCTCTACTTACCTGTACTTACCTGGGATGGGGTCCCCATCCTCCGCTGTCCCTTTGATGTGGGTGTGGGTGTCCCTGGGGCCTGGGGAGGGCACCTGTGGCCTTATTCCATGGTGTTCCGCCATTGAAATGGGCCCAGAGGTCCCCTAACAACTGCCCTGACCCAGGTATTGAATAATGGTGCTGAGCAAGGTTAGCAACATTATTTAGGCCCGCCTCCCTCCTGTGCACCATTTTTGCACCAGAGGATAAATGAGGTGCTAGAGCCTGTGAGTCATTTTTAGCCTGGGAACACCTACCTTGCATCTCATTGACGCAAGGTAGTTTTCTGCAGGCAAAAAATGACTTTAACTCCAATATTTTTGCACTAGACATGTCTAGCGCCAAAATATAAATATGGAATTAAGTTTGCACTGAATTAGCGTAAAACAAAATGATGCTAATTCAGCTCAAACAGGGTATAAATATTCCCCTTAGGTACTTAGGCCCCACTAGAGATCCTAGGATGACTCTCATCCTCTGGAAGTAAGAATAGTGAGCTGAAGGCTCTAGAGGACACTTACACATAGGCATTACCCAGTTCAAAGATGGAGGGAGTTCCATCATATGTGTGGGTGCAAAATTTACACACCCTCTCTAACATGGAGCACAAGGAAGAAGGCGCATGCTCTTCAGGGCCATGGATGGGTACTTTACCTCCCAAAAGATGCCTTTACTGACTTCATGACAGTCAAGGTGGGCTGCAAGAGGTTTTTAAATGACAACAGGCTACCTTGTCCTCCATATAAGATCCATGACTATGTTTGGAAATCCACTAAACATATTACAACTCCTCGTTTACCGTATGGTTTGTCTATGTGATTGTTAGTTAACTAGGTCTCTGTAGTAATACTGGCATGCCCAGCTCATTGGCGACCTCACTCTGTTGTAATCTCCCCAGAAGAAAGACATATTCCAGGTCAACCCTTCCTGAGCTCAAGATATACCAGTTTCCGGAGCTTGAGAGAATCTTAGATTGCTTATGATCTTGAAGCAGCTTCATCATTTGGCATGCGGTAAGGAGTATGATGCCTTGTGGAAACCTGGGGGCATATTTCTATGTGGTTTGCATTATGCTTGTACCCTGCAATATGGCACCTGTGTGACGCAGACCTTAAATCATAATTTTGAAGCCACACAAAGCCACTTTGTGTGGCTTGGAGTGCCTCCAAAATATGAATTAAAGTAACACAGCACAACTCCCATGGGATTTGAGGCAGATTTACCAAAACCTGTAGACTTGGGAATGTGCCAAAACATAATGCTTTCCCAGGGGAGAGATAACGAGGAGAAACATCTTTAGTTCTTCTTGTTTCTTCCTCTTTCTATGGGTGCTGCATTCTGTAGCACTCACAGAAAGAGAAATATGTCTCCCAAGATTGTTTTTGTGCAGGAAGGCCCCCCTTTCCACCACAAAAACAATCCTGCATGCAACTCAGGCACCTTTGTGCCATGCTACAAGGATGCCTGCGTTAGTGCTAGGCAGCCCACTGTGCGCCAAAGGCAGGGGGAAAGGACAGGAATGTGCGCTATGCCTTAAATACAGCCCATTACTGCCTTTAGCCCAGTGAGGCAGTGCAGCAGAGAGGGGCATGGGAAAAGAAAGAAAATCTGCTCCCGCTAGGAGGGAGCAAACAAATGCAGCCAGCTCCCGTCACACCCAGGATAACTGCAGGAACGCGAGCCATCGGTGCCATGGGGGCCCTGGAGCTCCTCCTGTGACTGCAGGCCCTTTCATTGCTCCGGATGTCCTGGGTGGGATTTGGCCACCCCTGGCAGCTTTAAATTGTGTAAGCACCGGGGCCATATAATGGATAGGAGAGAGGGCCTCACCACCCCAGTAGTAGCATCATGTAGCCCTGGAAATGACGTCCCTGGGGACCATACAATGACTCAGGGAGGGGGGCTGCATGTCCCCTCCACTTTAATATTATCATGTGGTCCAGGGGATAATCTGTAAGAACCTTGGATTCTCCCCAGCATGAAATATACATACATATTTAACCCCAATCCTTTAAAAACTACTGAGAGGATTTACATCAAATCACAAAAAGCAGAACTTCTCTATCAAGATCTAACAAATGCTGGATAATTTAGTTTAGCAGTTTTTGAGGTATTGCTGTTTAATTTCCCTATGGAAAACTGCATGGGGAAAATGTGTTTTGGAACTCCCTTGTTTTCTTGGTCTCCACTTGACGGATGACCCAAAAACTTTCTAGGTAGAAACTGAAGTGGTTGAGACTTTTTTTGAAAGTTTAATGAAGATTCATCAAAAATGTGCTAGAGCTATGAGCAAATCAAGAAACTCTGCCCCTGACCCTCAAGGGATGGGATCTCCAGGGCTATAGAATGGCTCTGAGAAGGGGCTGTGCAACCCACCCCCATTTTCAAAGTCCTGGCATTGGCAAAAGAGCCCCTGGGGCTTCCTAGAGGCTTGGGAGAGGAGCCATACACACCCTCCCCTTAATATAAAATCATCCCTGCATGATAGAGTCCATGCTGCCTCTTGCAGGCTCAGGGAGGGTGGACACCCACCCTCTCTCTTTATTATAAAATTGAGGATGGGGTCCCCACAGCCTCATAGACCTTAGAAGCCTGCCGCTATATAACTGATGACGTGATGGCAGTTAATCAGATTTCATCTTGAAATCTGTTAGCTCCTTGGTTTCTCCACTGCATGAAATATCTATCGTTTTAGTCTTAATTTCTCAAAAACTACTGAACTGCACAAAATTACAAAAAGCATTTTTTCTGGCCAAGATCCATCTTTCTACCAAATTTGGTATAATTGCATTCATCAGTTTTTGTGGTATCACTTTTAAATTTTACTATGTAAAACGCATGGGGAAAACATTCATCACTTAATGGGTCAACCCAAAACCTTCTAGGAAGGAACTGAGGTAGATGAGATTTTACTGTGGAAAGTTTCATGAAGATTCGCCAAAGGGTTTTAAGGCTATAAGCAAATCAAAAGAATGATTTTCCTACTTAAAAGCAGATCTACCTGTAACTATTAAGTGGCAACCACCGCTTGAGGATATATATATATCACCAAGCGGTGGTTGCCACTCAGTAGTTACAGGCAGGTCTGCTATATATATATATATGCAAAAATAATGCAGAGAACTCTAACTAGTTCCCAAGTTTAAGTGGAGAGCAGCTTCTATGTAGAAACACAAATAGCAACAATCTAAAATCTGCTTACCTCAAATGACTGTTTTTCTAGCAAAGTTTTTAAGCATAGGATTAATACAGAGCCATTCAAGATGAGCTAGAAAGGGACAGTGTCTTTTTCCACTTATACAGCAAAGACATGCTGAGTGGCCATCCTGGAATGAGTAAAATCAACTCCTGGCATGTTTTCCTGTCATCACAGCTCTTCAGAGAGTTTTATCTTTATCAGTCAAAACAATACAGTTTCAGGCTTAGAATATGGCATAAATTATGCAAAAACTGCATATTTTAGAAACAGATGTGACTTTCTTCAAACACATTACACATACATCCTGAATTACTTATCATAGAACTAAGGGTCTGATTTAGATTTCTGCGTATGGAATTTCAAACATGACGAATATCCCGTCCTCCATATTACGATCACCATAGGATATAATGGGATAGTAATATAGCAGACAGGATATCTGTGACATTTGTGATGTAATATTCCCCTCCACCAAGATCTAAATCAGGCCCATAATATTTGAAGGGCAGACTAATTAGAAATACAGAGTTTGATAACTGCAGGAATGTGAATTTGTTAGTGTTAAACTAAGGCTTTTACAAAAGTGCTAAATGTGAGGACTGCTGAAACAGAAAAAAATTCTCAGAATTTTCCATTCTGAAAAGGCAGAGAAAGTTTAAGAACCAAAATGTTTTTAATTGTAATACAGGTTATTGTGTCTATAGTCTTCATTGCCATTGTAAAACCCTCTACATAGGGAGCACCATCCCGAAACATATTTTGGAACATGTGATGCCACTTAACACAACAAAGTAGACAAACAATATTGAGCCTCATGCCATTTTTGTAAACACATTTTCATAATGTGGAGGACCTTAAATTCTTTGCTTTTGATAGGGTTTCACGAATATACGGGGAGGCAATAGAACACAAGAATTAAAGAGGTTAGAGTCCAGATATATAATTGATTTTGGCACTCAGTCACCGGGGGGCTTAATTCAGTGGAAGGAATGTCTATTCATTTGGGATAAGGAATTATGCATTTATGTGCTTTCTTGTTTTATTTGGCCCAATCATAGTGACTTACTGTTGTGAGGACCCTTTTAGTACCCAGGTGCAGCACCCCTGACTTAGCTAAGTTTCACAACTTGTGTCTTTCTTTACTTTTATACACATTTTTATTCATATTGTAGCGAGCCTGCTCTTAGCATTGCTTTTCCATATTTCATCAGCTGCCTCTTCTAGAAGTTAACACTGCACATTCATTCAGCCTTGTACCACGTCTAATCTGTCCTCCTTCTCCAAAGATGGTACATACAGTACATGATATGCTAACTTGTGTTGCCAGCCCAGGAGCCAACTTCTATCTCCAAGACACAGCATTACGTTTTACCTGTTGTCCAAAAGATGTTTGACTCATTATGTAAACTACACTTAGACCCAAGGAGGGTAGAGGGCATTCTTGTCATGATGATCCTGGGACGTGTACTACATGACAGACAGTTTTGTGGGTGGTGACTTTTCAGCCTCCTGAGAGGATTGCCATCCATATTACAGGCAGACCCCTGTTATTTTATTCAATTATGGGGCTGTGGGTATTCCCTTAGGTGGGACCAGGCAGAGGGTTACAACCACTATGGTGTCAGATGTAGATTTAGGGTTTTGGTAGGAACCTCTAGACTATCTAGAAAACACAACATGGTGGGGTTGTTTATCTTCTTCACTTTGGCTGTAAAATGTGTTACCTTGCTCTGTTTCATCTGCCTAATTATTGCAGCACATACTTTTTATACCAGAATGTGATTGCTTCAATAAATGCATTGAAATCCAGTTCGCGATTTGTGTTCTGCTATAGCATGCATGAGTAACCGAGTCAAAGGGGTATGATCTCTTTCAATGACTTCCCTGAGGAGTCAGATTGTCATGTTTAGGTTGCTGTAATCACCTTTCATCGTGACAGTTTTGGACTTTTTGGGGAAGCACTGTGAGCTAGTCAGGAGCTAAGCCGACAACTGCCAAGCGGCGTGGGTTGCACTCAGTCTCCCACCCTCAGTGGTGCTGCCGTTCTAAACACACAGTCCTACTACCAAAGTAGGAACTGCATAACATTACCAGGAGTGGTATTTTAATATGTTTTATCTGTTTTCACTGCAGGTTCATCAGGGATTTGCACTTTTCACAGGACAAGGAGCAGTACTGTGGCAGTTAAAATTTTCTGATATATTGATCTATGAAATTGATAATAAAATAAGATTACTCATGGTTAGTACTGATGTGGCTTGCAGAATGTATTTGTTGGTTGTTTTTATTAATTTTGCTACCTGCATTATTGACCTTTTTCCCTTTTGTCTTTCTGGGTTGGAGGGATATGATGGGTTACATAGCCATGTACGTGCAATATGTACATTAGGGAAACAGCCGTTACAACATGGCTGTTACCACAGATGGCCTTTACCATGCATGCATTACAATACATGCACCATTACCATGAATAGCTTTTACCACGCATACCATTACAACAAATTATCTTGTACAATTATGCTTGGTAAGAGCTATGCGTGGTAATGGTGGTAAAGGCTATCAGCATTGTTAGAGGAAATGGAGAGTTTCCTCCGAACAATCTGTGCCGCACCTCAGAAGAGCTGGCTCTTCATTATGGAGAGCGGTAAGGGGGATTCGTATGGTGGATACTGTTTTAGGGCTTGGGCACTGAGGAGTACAGTTTTAGGGTGGAGATGGTTGGGGACAGATTTCAGGCTGGAGTGGGGGATGGTTTTAGGGCTCAGGGCAGGGGGGTAGGTGGGTACTGTGTAGGGCTCAGGGCAGGGACGGGTATTTTTTAGAAGGGCTGGGGCTCGGGGGCTCGCTATGGTCTAGTTATAGGGCTTAGGGCAGGGGTCAGATAGCTTTTAGATGGGCTGGGGGCTGGTAGGGTCTGTTCTGGGGTCCAGTTTTAAGGCTTGGGACACGGGTTGGGTAGTTTTTAGAAGGGCTGTGGGCTGGAGGGGTGTTGCACTGGTGTCCAGTTTTAGGGCTTAGGGCAGGGGTCAGATAGTTTTTAGAAGGGCTGGGGGCTAGGGAGGGTGTTATGCTGGGGTCTGGTTGTAGGGCTTAGGGCAGGGTTCGGGTAGTTTAAAGCTGAAGGGGCGGTCGCACTGGGGTCCAGTTTTAGGGCTTAGGGCAGGGGGTGTGTAGTTTTTATTTAGGCTGGGGGCTGAAAGGGCTATCGCACTGGGGTCTGGTTTTATGGCTTATGGCAGGGGTTGGTAGTTTTTATAAGGGCTTGGGGATGTGGGGTGTTGCACTTGGGTCTGGTTTTAGGGCTTAGGGCAGGAGTTGGGTCGTTTCTCGAAGGGTTGGGGATGGGGGTGTCACAGTGGGGTCATGTTTTAGGGATTAGGGCTGGGGTTGTGTAGTTTTTAGAAGGGCGGGTCGCTCCAGGGACCACGTTAAGGACTTGGGGGAGGGGTCAGGGAAAACCTTTACTAAGCATATGCCTTTAACATGCATGCTTTTAAAATGTAATTCATTGTAAAGGCATGCATGGTAAAGGTTATGCATGGTAATGACATTCTCGTTGTAATGCACGTGTGATAACGGCATGTATTGCAACTGAATGCTTCATTCCGTCATATAACGTGTACATTATATTTTATCATGCTTTATCATGAAATTATGTGGATACACAATATGTTGAACTAGTAAATCATTGTTTGAAGATTGAAATATGTTGATATTGATAAATACCATTATAGGGAGCTATGGTCTTTAATTTCCAGTGCACTGATTTGGCCCACTTGGGCATTATTTGGAAGAATTTCTGTTTATGCATGGGAATGAAATGTGTATATAATTTGCTTAGCTGAAATATCAGGTATATCAGAATGATTCTCACCTGTGGTCAGTCAGTTTATATTTGATATGTTCATGATTTGCAAATGGGGTCAAAATGTAGTATAACATTTGATATAATGAACTCTTGAAGATTGAGCTATATTATAAAACTAAATTGGACATTCTAAGATGGGCGCTGTTTTCGATAGGGAATCATTGTAATAGTTCCTTTGGTCCTTTGGTTTAGTAATTACTTCATATTAAAAACTTGTGTCTTCACCCTGAAAATGCAGGAGAATGATGTGTTATATTTATGGTCTACCCAAGAGTGTTGTTTGTGTTGTCAGTAGGTAGCTGGGACCTAGTTTCTATAGGAAAAGCATTTTTTATTTTGCCAATAGCTTTGGAGCAGTTTCCCGAATCATGAATCCTCATGACATTTTCAAAAATAGTTTGGCACTCATGTAAGCTGTAACTTAAAACATTTGGAGTAATTAGTCAAGAGGGGGCCGAGAAAAAAGGGGGTACCAAAACACATTTTAACCATGTAATTTCTCATAGAGATTTTGGACTTGACTACAGTCCAGACAGTTGGATGGAATTACACAAAATGTGGCAGAAAGCTAGTTCTTGGTCCAGAAAAAGTGTTTTTTTAAAATTTGGCTTAAATCCGTTGAGTAGTTTTTGCGCTACTAAAGGAAAGAGAAAAATATTTACATCTAGGGACATAAATCATCTGTTGAACCAACAGTCCCTGAGTCTTAGTCCCAACAAAACACCTAAAAATAAAGAAAATAAACCGTGGTGGATCCATTGGAAGTGCTTGTTTTTTAAACAGCTCCAAGGTGGCCCAGGTCTTGGGGACATGTGGCACATTAAAAAAAGTGAGGCGGGGAGCGCACATGGCCCTCCTCCACAGGCTCCTTTGGGTCCCAGGGACCACCGCCTCCAAGGGGCGTCATATGGATATTGGAGGATGGGGTATGGACCCTCCTCTATAGGCTCCTTGGAGCCCTGGGGACCACAACTTACCTGAGTCTTTTCAGAAAAAAAAGAGAGGAGTCACACGGATCCCCCCTTCTTTCTCTGAAATAGCCCAGAGACTACCACCTCGCCGGGGCATACTTAGGGCCGTATTTATACTTTTTTAGCGCCGCATTTGCGCCGCCTTTTGAAGCAAAAGCGGAGCAAACTTCCAAAATACAATTGTTTTTTGTAAGTTTGCACCGCTTTTGTGTCAAAAAATGACACACATGCGGCGCTATAAAAGTATAAATACGGGCCTTAATTTTTAGGAGCGGAGCTGCACGGACCCACCTCCATAGCCCTTCAGTGGCCCTGGGGACTACCACCTTCCCAGGACAGAAGTGAAAATTGAGGAGGAGGGGGGCTGTGCTGCTCCCCTACAAGGCCACATAAGGCCTCGGGGACCAACCTCCCGGGGGTGGCCTGTGTAAACTGAAAGGAGGGCGCCACTACCAGGGCCGGCTCCCTATCTCCTGAGGTGCCCACCCTCAGGAGATAGCAATTTGTTTTGGCTTGGCATGAGCTTTGACAGCTCCCGCCAAGCAAAAGCAAGTTGTAAGTCCACTCCCAGTTAGTGGGAGCAGGAAAACTGCTCCCGCTCTCTGGGAAGGGACTTGACACCCAGGGGAAAACAGATGACAGGATTGCTCCTGCACACAGAGAGCAGTGTTTTTAGCTGCTCACAGCCTGCAGGTGCAATGCCAGTGGGACCTTGGCCCCTCCACATACACGTTAGTGGTATGCAACTTGTTCCCACCTGTTGCCAGTATGATGGATAACTTACTAAGAAACCCCTGGAGAGTGTTTCCTGCCAACTTTGGTCATGCTGGGGTGGGGTTGGATGCCTACACAGGCACGGCCCTGCTCCCAATCGCCGCAGTGCATGGCTGAAAGCCATGTATGGAGTAGGATTAGATGCCTGTGGGGGGGGTTGGCTGGAAGCCATGCCCTGCGGCCAACGTGAGCTGCAATAACACCTGACCCTGCTTAGTGCTTCAGAGATTGTGTGCAAGTCTTAACCTGCAAACTTCCTTTCATCAACTGCACTTCTTCACAAACTTTCTACAGAAGGCCTAGCACATCCCTTGTCTTGCTCCAGCCTTGCAATTGCTTCATCTGCACTTACACACAGCCTCAGACTGCCTTTTCTTGATGGCCCGGCACTAGTCAGCAGCAAACCACTCACTACCAGCAGCCTGGTATTTTCACAATGTGCCTAGTCTTGCTTGCCACTGGGCTCTATGGCACTTTCTCAGGCCATATACATCTGGAGGGCGCTGTCAGACTACCACTCAGCAGCTGATGTACCCCCAGTCTCACGCTCTCCCTGCTGGCCTTAGCACCGTACCCCATAACACCACTTCCTTTCCCAGGGACTCTGGGGAGACAGGTTCTTTTCAAGTGGAGCTCTGATCGCACGTTTCCTTTATTCCAAGCACAAACCCCCCCATATGTAAATACTCTCCATGCCGTATGCTGGGCCCCATGTGCACACAGAAGTGGAAGTGAAACAAAAACTGGTATTACCTGCCTCAAATGCTGTCTAGGATCCAGGGTCCCCACTGCCAGCAGCCAGGCTCTCTGCCCCTATCTGCCCCCGGATGCTCAGGAGAGTGAAAGGAGGGAGGCCTGTATCCGCAGCTGAGGCTGGTGTATCCCCTCAGGAGCAGCTCCACGCTGATGCAGCGGCCAGGCAGGATAATGTGCAGCCCAGTTATGGACCACTCCGTGCTCCAAGCGGAGGGTGGAGTGCCAAAAATTCAGTTGCTCCGCCAGTGGAGCAAAGCTCACTGGCCACCCTTAATTACATAATTGATGACATGTTCTATGGCATCATTGATGCTATCCCTGCAACATTTGCAATAAAATTATTGATGAGAAAACTGAGCATGGTGGGGGTGAAAGTTATAGTTACTTGAATTAACTCTAATTATACCAGCTAGATTGCTATGGTTTCATGCTTGTAAATTCAGAATCTAATTATAACGTCCCTGTAACCTTTGGTTTATTCATTGAATATATATATATATATATATATATATATATATATATATATATATATATATACATATATACATGTATATATATACATATATATATACATATACATATATATATACATATATATATATATATATATATATATATATATATATATATATATATATATATCTTACCAGTCACCACTAGGTAGTTATAGGAGCATGTTTCCATAGAAAAAGTGTTTTTTGACTTGCCTATATCTTTATCACCATTTGACAAATCTTCACAAACTTTTCCCCCCCAAAAAAGTGGCCCAGTGATTCTTGGTGCACATGGAAAGTTTCGGGGGGATTCGTGAAGCAGGGGCAATAAACGTTGCGTTTTTCAAGTTCATTCCCATAAGCTCTGTCAACAGGCCTACAGTCCGAACCACTGGACGGAATTACACCAAATTTGGCAGACAGCTAGCTGTTAGTACGCAGATTGTGCTTTTTATTAATTGGTGTAAATCCGTTCAGTAGTTTTTGCGAAATTTAGGGAAATTCTAATCTGTATATCTACAGCTGCAAAGTATTCATGAACAAAGATGACCTCATGCAAGGAAATGCACAGCTCTGATTGGCTGCCAACCCTTTAAAAAAGGAAGTGTTGTCAGCCATCTTCGGACTCGGGACAATTAAAAAAAAACACAAGCTCTGGCTCCCATGCTTGTTTTATTTATTGTGGGCCTGGTTTCGGGAGCATTACAAATTTTATTTGGGGGGGCACAGCTTTGGGGGCTACCACCTCCCTGGGCTTTCATTTTTATATATATGGGGGGGCTGTGGCCCCTCCACGCCACAGGGACCACTACCCCTCAGGGCTTCAATTTTCATATATGCAGTGGGGCTGCGTGCCCCCCGCTGCCCTGGGGACTGCACCTGTCCCCCGGGCTATGTCATTTAGAATATGTGGGGGCTGCTATCTCCCTGGGGTGTTTAAGTAATAATATGCGGGAGCCTGTGGCACCACAGGTACCACCACCCCGGGGCTTCAGTTTTCATCTATCTATGCAGGGGTCCATGTGCCCCCCCCCACTGCCCTGGGGACCGCCACCTCCCCAGGCTTGTGTTATTTAGAATATGTGGGCTGCTTCCACCTCTCTGGGGCATTAAAGTAATAATATGTGGGGTGCCTGTGGTGCCCTGGGGACCACCAACCCTGGGGCGATAAAAGTGATTAATGCGGGGGCCTGAAAAAGAAATACATATACATATACACACACATATACATATATAAACTAGATACATAGATAGATAGATAGATAGATAGATAGATAGATAGATAGATAGATAGATAGATAGATAGATAGATAGATAGATAGATAGATAGATAGATAGATAGATAGATAGATAGATAGATGGATAGATAGATAGATAGAATTGTCAAGTTCCCTCCCTGCATGGGGCTATCCAATCAACTTAGCACATTTTAAGATCAATACGATTTACACAGGGTTTTACTCTCAGCCTGATATAGATCAGGTGTTGAAGGAAGGTGGGCCTCTGGTGGAGGATGGGCCTTGTTGGGGGACTTTTGAGGCAGGTCTTGCTTAGGAAATCCAGGGCATCATGGGTGAGACAAAGTCAGTCCCCCTCATCCTTGTCCACACGTTTTCTTACATCAACTTGCAATGATTCTACTCTTGTCCTGCATTTGACTGACATCATGAATTGATCCATAAGCAAGGCAGAGGTCCCTGGGCACTGAAAAAAAGCTCTGCTTCTTCTGTTATTGAAGAAACCTGAGGCCAATCTCATGAATCTAGCCAATTGTAGGTCAATCTCATTGCTTCCCTTCCCAGCGAAGATTCTGGAGAAACTAGTAAATAGGAGACTCACTAACTATTTGGAAAGCAATTAGGGCCTGATTTATACTTTTTAGTGCCACATTTGTGTCATGTTTTGACGCAAAAGCAGCACAAGCTTACAAAATTCAATTATATTTTGTACGTTTGCACCGCTTTTTGTCAAAGAATTACGCAAATGCGCTGCTACAAAAAGTATAAATCAGGGCCTTAGTTATTTGATAATACTCAATGTGGAATTAGAGCACTCACTGAAACCACTCTGTTTTCAGTTACTAATAGCATCAGATGCTTGGTCGATTAGGGTGAGACTACTGCCCTGATCTTACTCGATCTTCCACTGCATTTGATATGGTGTCACTTAATGTTTTACTAAACCGTCTGTCAGATATTGGGGTACAATCTGATGTTCTCAATTGGTTTGGCTCCTTTCCGAGGGGACACACTCAGGAAGTTTATCTGCAACCAAATACACCTGATGAAGCAGCCATGTGTTTTGATTTTACCCAAGATGCAGCCCTGGGCCTGACTCTTTTTAATGTGTACATGGCTCCTTGGGCTAATATCATCAGCAGATGGGGACTAGACATCATATCATATGCTGATGGAACACAACATATGATTTCAGGCTGAAAGGATGTGGACCCCCTTTAAGGAAAATCTAGTGAGCTGCTGTCAGAGGAAGTCTTGCTGAAGGCACAACACTGCCTAAAATTAAATTGGGACAAAACTGAGGTCATCTGGTTTGGAAAAGCAAACTCAGTTCAGAATAACACTTGGTGGCCCAGATTACTGCCCACCCAACATCTGCCAAATCTGCTAGAAACCTGAGCATCATTAACTGATGAAACTCTATCTAGATTGATGAAACTCTAGTTGTGTGCGATAAGCTTAATGCGGTTTGCGGAGTCTGCTTTGGCCTACTGAGGATGATCTGAAAGATCTTCAAATGGGTGTCCCATTGCTCTGGGAAGACCATTATGCAGGCTCTGATAGTCAGCTGCCTGGATTATGGCAACTCACTATGGCCCTCATTACAACTCTGGCGGTCGGTGGTAAAGCGGCGGTAAAACCGCCAACAGGCCGGCAGTAAAAGAAAATGGAATTATGACCATGGCGGAAACTGCCAACATAGACAGCCACTTTAACACTCTGACCGCCACGGCGGTACAAACAAACAGCATGGCGGTCACCGCCAACAGACAGGCGGAAGACAATGTACCGCCCACACTATTATGACAGGCAAATCCGCCACCTTTTCCGGGGCGGATTCAATGCGAATAAAAACACGGCGGAAACAGGACTTGGAAGGGGAAGCACTCACCTCAACACACCCCTCGAGGAACCAGGACTCCATGGAGCCTGAACTCCAAATCCTCCCTGCTATAGTCTTCCTGCTCCTCTACCAGGAGCACGAAAGACGGCGGCGATGACCATGGTGAGTACTGCACCTACAACACAGGGGAGGGGGGAGGGAAAAGAGAGTGACACACACGTAACACCCCCACCCTCACCCACAACAACATACACACAAATACATGCTGCAACATCACATTTACACCCCCCATGTCCCCCCGGAAGAACGCAATGACAAAAGGAAATGATTGTAACCATTGCAATCAAGAATAATCTATTAGTCAAAAATGTATATACACTATGAACAATTATGTACACCAAGAACTCAAGTCCAGGCACTGCACCTATATAGTCCGTGGACCACTGGGCCCAAAAAGCATGGGCGAGGCCCACACTCGCTACCCGATCGAAATGGAGAGAACACTGCAGGGGCATCAGATCGAAATAAAACAGGGGGAAGGGAAGGGGGGCACCTCAGCCGGATGAGTGCACAACGCCAGCACCACAAGGGGGCTCCATGCCCATTGATGTATCCTGGGGAGTGCAAAGCCACAGTCTCTCAAGTCTTTTCAGTGGGTGGTTTGCCCAGCATAGGGGAACCCACTGCACACCTCCCCCACCCAGACACCTCCAATGTGCCCAGAGTCAGATGGATGTGACGGTACTCAACAGCTTGTGGCTGCTGTGATGCCCTCAAGCACCCATCCAACTTCGGATACGCCACTGACAGGATCCAGAACATCAGGGGGGTCATGTTGCGACGGGCACCCCCCCCATGTTGGGAGTCCATCCCCAGCTAGGCCTCTGCCTTCTTCTTGCTCCAGCGGTGAATGTCCTACCATTTTTACGGCAGTGGGTGCTCCGTCTGTGGTGGACCCCCAGGGTTCGGACGTCCTTGGCGATGGCACGCTAAGTATCCTTCTTCTGGTGGGCGCTGAACTACAGGAATAGTACAGGGGAAAAGGAAAATCTTTAACTGTCCGGACCATCACAGTCATTGTCCCACGTTCCCACCCTTGCCCTGACGCACATACACTCACCGTCCGATCATGCAGGCCTCATCCCCTCGTATCTTCCATCCACACCACCCGAACAGGCATTGCCCATACAGCATGCTCACAGTGTACTCACCTGTTTGTCTGGAGGAACCTAGAGTAGCGTGTACTAGGGAGGACCACATTCACTAGTTTATCCAACTCCTCCGATGTGAAGGCAGGGGCCCTTTCCCCAGACACACGAGCCATCGTCTCTTCCAGACTGAGGTCACAGCAGCACTTGCAGTGAAGGTCCTCTCCTGTCGAACATCAGGTATCAAGTGAGTGAACAGAGAGAAAATGGTGGTCACATCTGCAGCGGTGAGTACCGTCACCGCCGGCGTACATCATCATTGGCTCCTGGGACCCATATGGCCCAATGTTAACCAATGCAGGATTGTGCTGCGGTCTTCGACCATCTACCGCGACGGCATACAATGCCAGCGCAGTTACCTCATATCCCATTGTCCCACATTACAGGTCAGGCAGCCGCCATTTCAGGGGGCCACATGGCATTACTTTTAAATGCGTCACACATATCTAGGCCTTGCATACACATAAAGACAGGCACATAGCGGATTGACAATTGTGTGCAATAAAATATTTTTTTTACTACCTCAGTGTTGGCTGACTCTGTGCTCGCTGTTCTCCTCCATAAGGCACGTCCGCTGGGGCAGGTGAGGGGATGGCAGCATCCTCCAGTGTACAGACTGCTGGTGGACTTGTTGACAATGGAAGAGAGACATGTAATAGTCACCTACAGACTTGATCGTGCCACAATCCAGGAACTGTGTGCCCAGTTGGAGCCAGACCTGATGTCAGCTATCCGCCATCCCACAGGAATCCCCCCTCTAGTGCAGGTCCTGTCAGTACTCAATTTCCTGGCAAGTGGGTCTTTTCAAACAACAGTGGCCATTGCATCAGGGATGCCCCAGCCTATGTTCTCCAACGTGTTGTCCAGAGTGTTGTCTGCCCTGCTGAAACACATGCGCAGCTACATCGTGTTTTCTCAGGTGGAGGATTTGCCTACAGTGAAAGGTGACTTCTATGCCCTGGGACATATCCCCAACATCATAGGTGCCATTGATGAGAAACATGTGGCCTTGGTACCCCCCTGCAGGAGTGAACAGGTGTACAGAAACCAGAACAGCTACCATTCATTGAATGTGCAGATGGTGTGTTTGCCCGACCAGCACATCTCCCATGTGAACGACAAGTTCCCTGGCTCAGTGCATGACACTTACATTCTGAGGAATAGCAGCATCCCTTATGTGATGGGGCAACTCCAGAGGCACTGTGTGTGGCTCATAGGTGAGGACAAGGACCCTATACCCTGTGAATAGTTGTCTGGGTCTGGAGTTGTCCCTAAGGGTTGTGTGTCTAACAGTTGTCCCTCGACATTTGCAGGTGACTCTGGTTACCCAAACCTGTCATGGCTACTGACCCCAGTGAGAAAACCCAGGACAAGGGCAGAGGAACGCTACAACGAGGCACATGGGCGAACTAGGAGAGTGATAGAAAGGACCTTCGGCCTCCTGAAGGCCAGGTTCCGATGCCTCCAAATAACAGGTGGTTCTCTGTACTACTCACCAAAGAAGGTGTGCCAGATCATCGTGGCCTGCTGTATGCTGCACAACTTGGCTTTGCGATGACAGGTGCCTTTTCTGCAGGGGGATGGTCCAGCAGGTGGTCTTGTGGCAGCTGTGGAGCCTGTGGACAGTGAAGAAGAGGAGGCAGAAGAAGAGGATATCGACAACAGAAACAACGTGATCCAGCAATACTTTCAGTGAGACACGTAAGAAGACATCACTGCCTCCTACATCTTATAAAATTGTTACACCCATCATATATCTGTCACTTTCACTCAGTGTATGGACCCTGACCTGTCCCTTTGCATTTCCATTTCACAGATGTGGGTCCCACTGTGTGACTTCAGCTATGTTACCTCATTGACTAGAGCTGTGTGACATAGGTATGTTGACAATACAATGGACATTGCCATCAGTTATTGCAAATACACATTTGTGAAAGCACAGACTGACTCCAGATTGTTTTGTGATTCAAGGGTGTTTATTTAAGTGGAGGGGGTTGTAAAATGGTCAGGGATGATGGTGGAGGAATGTCCAAGGCAGAGTCCAGTTATTTGTCTCACAGGTGCATTGTCCAAAGGGTCATATGAAGTTGAGCTAGGGCAGTTTAAGGATGGACAGGGTGACAAAGTGGGACAGAAGGATGACATTCAG
Source organism: Pleurodeles waltl (assembly GCF_031143425.1). Lineage (NCBI taxonomy): Eukaryota > Metazoa > Chordata > Amphibia > Caudata > Salamandridae > Pleurodeles > Pleurodeles waltl. The sequence goes on from NC_090440.1 coordinate 1,384,097,405, forward strand.
GGTGGTCTAATTTCTTGGCGGCGGTCTTGGCATTGTTTTCTGTCTTTGTACTGGATCTCAGGGACCGTTTGCGGGGTGGTTCTCCATCTGCAGGGGGTGGGTTGCTGGTGTCGTGGTCCTGTGGCGGTGCCTCCTGTCCACTAGCGCCGGCAGAGGTGGTGGGCAGTTCATCGTCCAGGCTAGTGCCAGGGGCCCCTTGTTGTGCTACAGTGTCCCTCCTGGTGTTCACAAGGTCTTTCAGCACCCCTACAATGGTGACCAAGGTGGTGTTGATGGACTTGGGTTCCTCCCTGATCCCCAAATACTGTTCCTCCTGCAGCCGCTGGGTCTCCTGAAACTTGGCCAGTACCGTTGCCATCGTCTCCTGGGATTGATGGTACACTCCCATCTTGGAGAGGGCCTTGTGGAGAGTGGGTTCCCTGGGCCCGTCCTCCCCCTGTTGCACAGCAGACCTCCCAGTTCCCCTGTTTTCCTGTGTCTCTGTCCCCTGAACCGTGTGCCCACTGCCACTGCCCCCAGGTCCCTGCTGTTCTTGGGTTTATGGGTTTGCCTGCGTTCCCTGTAGTGGTGGACACACTGCTGCTTGACATGTCCTGGGGACAGAGATATGAGCCCGCTGGGTGGGTGCTGTGCTGGTGTTTCCTGAGGGGGGGGGGGGGTCTGTGGTGGCTTGTGACTGTGTCAGGGGAACCGACTGTCCTGAGGTCCCAGATGGGCTGGGCTGGTCATCTAGATCCAGTTGGACAGAGCTGCTGTCATCACTGTGGGCCTCTTCTGTGGGGGGTGGACATGTCTGGAACCTCCTGTCCGGTGACGTTGGGTAGGGGTCCTGCAGGGGAGTAAACTATGTGTGCCATTGTGTGCAATGGGTGGGTGACCCTGTACCCCAGACTTAAATTCTTGTGTAGGACCTTGTGTGATAATAGTTTTGGGGTCTGTGTGGGTATCTGTAGTGGACATGCTTTGGTGATGGGTGTCCATGCTTTGGTGTTGCATGCAGGGCTTGGTGTTGGGATGGGTGGTTTGTGATAGTGGGACATATGTGAGGTGTTGGAGTGATGGGGGTGAGTGTGAGGGTGGGGGTATGTGATAGCATGCAGGTAGGGTGGGGGATATGGTAGTTAAGATTTGCCTTACCAGAGTCCAATCCTCCAGCTACTCCTGCGAGGCCCTCAGGATGCAGTATAGCCAAGACCTGCTCCTCCCATGTTGTTAGTTGTGGGGGAGGAGACCACAGAACGAACCGTCCCATGTAGGTCGTTCCACCTCTTCCCGATGTCATCCTGTGTTCTGGGGTGCTGTCACACTGCGTTGACCCTGTCCACGATTCTGCGCCATAGCTCCATCTTCCTGGCTATGGAGGTGTGCTGCACCTGTGATCCGAATAGCTGTGGCTCTACCCGGATGATTTCCTCCGCCATGACCCTGAGCTCCTCCTCAGAAAACCTGGGGTGTCTTTGAGGTGCCATGGGGTGGTGTGGGTGATGTGTGAGGTGGTGTGTGTTGTGATGTTGTGTGAGTGATGGTGTTGAGTGCCTGTGGATGCTAGTTTGATGATGGTGGTGTCTCTCTCTGGCCTTCTATTGCAGTTCTGGTCGTAAGGTTTTGTGGGTGATGTGGGTGTGTGTTTTACATTGTATTGGGTGTGTGGGAGTGGTGTGTGTATGTGTATCAGGTATGTGTATTTCAATTTGTCCAATGTGGTTGTGTTTTGTAAGTGTGTGTGTATTTTGAGCGCAGCGGTGTGTACCGCCAATGGAATGCCGCGGTTGAAAGACCGCTGCATGGATTGGTGGGTCGTGATAGTGTGGGCGTATTCCTGCTGGCGTGACTGTGTCGGTTTTGTTATCGCCAGTTATCACTGACCTTTGGTGTGGCAGACTTGTGTGGGTGTCTGCATTTTGGCAGATTCTGACCTGTCGGTCATAATAGCTGTTGTGGAATTCCTCCACCGCAGCAGTGTGTTGGCGGTCTTCTGCACGGCGGTAAGCGGGATTTACCGCCAATGTTGTATGAGGGCCTATATGGTGGAATGGCTGATTATTTGTTTTCTAAGTTGCAGAACATTTAAAACACAGCTGCACAACTGATTCTTGGTAACTTCTCAAAGGACGCTGCCTTCACTAGTCTGGTCAAGCTTCACTGGCTTCCAGTGAGGAAGCAGGTGATGTTTAAATTGCTCTGCCATACTCACAGGGCTGCTTATGGCACGGGCGCTCTGGTCCACAGGAGTAAGGTCCGTAGGTATATACCAACGAGGAATCTTCAGTCTAGCAGTTCAACCTATCTTGTGCAGAATCAAATTAACCAAGCCCGGGTGGGTGGGGGGGGTCACTCCTTTTCACACTTGGCATCTGCTCATTGGAATACATTTACACCTTGATTTGAGGGAGATCTCTGAACTCCTGCCATTCAGCAGGAGGCTAAAAATATTTTCTGTATAAAAGGTAGTTCATCATTTACCTTGTTATAAAGCTCCCCCGCTAACCACTGCATTTTGTATCTGAGCCCTAGCGCTGAGACTTTCTTTCAGGAGGAGCAGTGTACTATATAAATTGAAATAAAACAAATTAATAAATCTGAATTATGGACAACTACCTAAAACAAACCAAAGAAAAGGTGGCAATCTCCAAATTAAGTGAAAGATTGCTCAGGCTAGTAATCCAACTATGTTATTATGACCAGAGTGTTCAGAGTGAAGTACCTAAGTATGTGGTACACAAGTCCCTATCTGCTACCAATGTTGCATAGAGACATCCAAGAAAGTATTATCAATGGGATGATAAAAGTCTAGGGGCCTGATTTACATCCTGGTGGATGGAGTTACTCTATAAAAAACATGATGGATGTCTTATCCTCTGTATTACAATCTCATTATATCGTATGGAGATCGTCATATGGTGGATGGGATATCCATATTGTTTGTGATGGAGTATTCCCCCCGCCAGGATCTAAATCAGGCCCTACGTCTTTGTCAAAAGCAAGAAAAGATTTTACTAATCATTGAAACGTTTGTTGAGTCATCCTGAGACAGCACTGTTGTGATCACCATTCCATTCATACATGGAGTGTGTGCATTTACCTCGTTGGTCCATGTGAACTGTTCCCTCTCCCCCAGCTTGTATCTTCTGGCAGGACTGGACAACTACTATCAAAATCAGTTATGACAGAAATGTTTTAAAATTCTCAACACTGCATTAGGCCATGACTTCAGTGGGTCAAAAAAAGGAATAGCTGGGTCAGACATCCCTATCCATAAGCCTTCCAAGGCAATGCCACAGTGACACAATGGGCTGTCTGGCACTGTCATGAAAATGGAAGCAAGACTTTATCCTCTTGAGGTTGGGTGTATTAGGACGAGTTTAGTTCAGGTTGTCAGATTACAAGCTTACAAATTTGTATTGGCGCTTCTGTAGCACGCCCTAATGCATTGTTCCTTCTTTGAGCATTTTGTGTTGGGAGGAGATGAGTTTATGTTTTTTTTCCTTTAAGAGTTTTTGGCTATTTATTGACAGTTTGACAATATGTATTTTTGGCGATATTGTTCTTATGCTAGCATCACCAGGACACTCCCTAGCAGGTGAATGATGTGCCTTGTTGGGATATCTTGATCTAGGAAACAGTCACGGCTCATGGAAGTGAAAATGGGCAGAGCAGCGCAACGTGAGAAGGGAGGTTGGAGGGGGGAATCGACCAAAAACATTATATAATAATAAAAGAAAACTACTTGTTTTGCCCCGCCACGCCACCACTGAAACGTTCCTCTGCTGCAGCTGCAGGCACAGGCTCCCAGTCTGCCCTACGTCCATCCTAACCCTGCTTTCATGCTGCTGGCAGCATGAAAGCAGCGTTAAGATTGGGCAGAGTGCTGAGCCAGAGCACTCTGAGGCAGAGTGGGAGCCTCTGTCTGCGAGCCTAGTGCCCATATATATTTGACCAGCCCAAGACGGCAGCTAAACATAAATGCTCACTGAAGGGCTGTGCTGTGCACTCCCCCTCTGTCCCATTCACGCCCACCCCTTTTACAGTCAAAGCATATCTAACACAGTTTGTTCTGTTTATACTGTACAAGTTTTGCACCTGCTGCTGCTGGTGGGGTGATTACGCTCTTGTGCCATAGCGCAGGAGCCTCCCTTGCTAGGAAAGGAAAAACAGCTGTTTTTCCGTCACTGAATAATGAGATACCCCGTTGCAAATGGTTTCCTCAGGATCAAGTTAGTTAAATATGAATTTTTTGACAAAGGCCTGCTGGCTATCCAGAAAATTCCAGTTGAATCCAGTTGTTTTGAAAAACTAGTTATTAATTTTCTAGTTTTATAGCACCAAGTAGCTTTTTTACCATTTGGAAGTGCTGTGTGGCATAGGCAAACTTTCCATTATGTTAGCATAACCTCACTTAATTTTGTCAATTTTGCATTAGGCTTGTTACACAAATTCAGAGTATTACTCTGTTAGGCCACATTGACATGTCACTTCCAGGATAAAAGTAACACAAATGCAGGGGAATAAAACAAATAACCAGAGCACGAGCTGCTACTGTTTGCAGCGCTTGTGTTTTCTTAAATATTTTTAAAACCCACAATATTTGTTTTGCTTTTCAAGTAATTTCATGTAATTTTTCTGAAATATCGAATAATCAAGTAAAAGTAAATTCCTCAAATTTGGCTCAACTTTGGTACTGTGCTAGTGTTTACTAATTGGATGGTCTGTAAGTTTTTGTGTATGCATTACTATGCACAGAGCATTTAATATGGTTAGTTTGATGTTTGGCTACTCGTGGGACAGGCTTTGCTTATAAACTTCGTGGAAAATCGTTTGGAGCCAGGGCCTGGTAATCGGTTACTGAGGGCAAGACAGGTTCTGTTTCTTGTTTGTATCATACAGCAGATGTTAACTGCGTGGTGTGCGTGGGTGTTTAATAGTATTTTATAGATTCGCTTGGCATTTTTTCTGTAACCAGTAGAATCTTCATTTTTACCTGTGGAAGATATGCATTCCAAAGCTCACAAATGCCTTGCTTTTGAATCACTGAATCTGCATGGATGGTCAAATTAAGTGTTCCTAGTGCGGCAAACCACTTAAGTCAAAGGAAGTAGATTATATTTTAGAGGCATAAGGAAGAATTGCTGGGCCAAAGACCCCTCCACAGACGTTTATGGGAAACATATGGGGCCTCATCTAAGAAAAGTGGCACAGTATCCAATGCTGCGCCACTTTTCATGCGCCCCTTAGCTTCCCCCCTACCACCACCATGTGTGTGCCATATTTAAGATATGGCTCACCATGGCGATTTTAGGAACAATAGCGTCAAAAATTCCGGCGCTAGTGGAGCAAAGTACAGGGAGGCCCAGTGTTTCCAATGATTGCATCCTTTCAACAGCTACTTTTCAGCAGGCTTTAATAATGATGCCAAAAATGGCGCAATGAAATCTTGTGGATTTCATTGCACCATTTTTGCGGGTCGCCTTGCACCAGAACGGCCCCTTTGCATACATTATGCATGGCGCATGCATAATGTGGCACAAAGGGTTGCAAAGTGGTGCAATGCATTGCGCCACTTTGTCAATATGACGCAGCGATAGGCCTAACACTACATTAGCATTAAAAAAAAATGATGCTAATGTGGTGCTATGCCTTCTTAAATATGGGCCTTGGTGCATTGGAAAGTGAAAATAATTTCAAACAGATTACACAATACAAATGAGTTGAGACATATACCTAACTTGCAACTGTATCCAATGGAAACCACAGAAACCATTTGTAGGAGCTCCTCTATCTTCCATTGCTTACTATTCTGCTGTCCATGCAGTCGCTGGGAGCCTGGTATGTGACTACACAAGGCCGAGTCATGCGACGTCCTTTCCCTGTTGACCAGCCCTCTTTTCTGGCATGTACTCTCTCTCTCCTTTGGCCTGCTTAGCAGCATCAGGCCTTCTCTCCTCTTGCAGTGTCTCTTTTTTTTGACCCTCGCCACTCCCAGCTCATGAAGGCCCGTATTTATACTTTTTGACGCTAAACTGCGCTAACGCAGTTTAGCGTCAAAACATTTTGCGCCGGCTAACGCCATTCTGAAGCACCATGCGGGCGCCGTATTTATTGAATGGCGTTAGCCGGCGCAGGCAGACCGGCGCTGCCTGGTGTGCGTGGAAAAAAACCACGTACACCAGGCAGCGCCGGCGTTGGGAAAAATGGCGTTAGGGCGTCTTAAAATCGCGCAAGTCAGGTTGACGCTAAAATATCGTCTTAACCCGATTTGCGCCATTTTTAACGACGCCCAGACGCCATTTACATGACTCCTGTCTTAGTAAAGACAGGAGTCATGCCCCCTTGCCCAATGGCCATGCCCAGGGGACTTATGTCCCCTGGGTATGGTCATTGGGCATTGTGGCATGTAGGAGGGCACAAATCAGGTCCCCCTATGCCAAAAAAAAAATATAAAAAATAATAATTTATACTTACCTGAACTTACCTGAATGTCCCTGGGGTGGGTCCCTCCAGCCTTGGGTGTCCTCCTGGGGTGGGCAAGGGTGGCAGGGGGGGTCCCTGGGGGCATGGGAGGGCACCTGTGGGCTCATTTTGAGCCCACAGGCCCCTTAACGCCTACCCTGACCCAGGCGTTAAAAAGTGGCGCAAATGCGGGGTTTTTTGACCCGACCACTCCCGGGCGTGATTTTTGCCCGGGAGTATAAATACGACGCATTTGCGTCGCCGTCATTTTTTTAGACGGGAACGCCTTCCTTGCATCTCATTAACGCAAGGAAGGCGTTCACGCAAAAAAATGACGCTATTTGCCCATACTTTGGCGCTAGACGCGTCTAACGCCAAAGTATAAATATGGCGTTAGTTTTGCGCCGAATTTGCGTCGAAAAAAACTACGCTAATTCGGCGCAAACGGAGTATAAATATGCCCCGAAATATTTTTTAGTCTCTGAGTTCAAACACAGTCAGAGCTGACTGTAGAGCTCTTGCTGTCGAGTTCAAAGCGCGGGCTGCAGCTTTGAAATGGAAATGGGAGGCCACGTGACGGCTGTCAAGATTTGAAGCACTAATGCTGAAAATCTTTAATCATGTGAAGGCCCAATCCGAGGTGCTCCTCCTCAATTTCTGAACTCAAATATTAATGCTCTGATCTGCTGGACCAGTGGTTGTGTGTCAAGTACAACGAGGAATCCAGATTAATATGATCTAGAACCAAGGCCTGCGGTGAGAAGTTGTCCTTAGAGATGGCTTCTGGGACATAAAGCAGTTACTCAGAATGTGATGAGGCTCCCTGGGTCTCCCATATCTCACAGATACTCTTTGGCGTTGGATTAAATAGGGGCTCCTTGAAGGGTTGAGAGCCACATGGAGCCATGAGGGCCGCCTCCTACACAGGAGCTTCTGGTATTTTATGCCGCTGACAAAAAATGCTCATGACAAACTGTGCCCTCATTCTGACGCAGAATGGTGCTCTTTTGTCCATTTAGAGCATTTTAGAAGTGAACAAATAGGCAAGACAAAACCCACCCCCAACAGGCATACATCTGACATTTTTTAGTCAGCCTGTGGAATAAAATTCTGTTTGGAAATCTGCCAATATTCACTGCGCTTTTGTGTCACAGGGAAAATCGCTAACCAAGCACCCCTGTGCTGCTAAAAATGATGCAGAGAGCAATTCCAGTTGGATCCTGGCTGCCAATTAAAATGGCCCTATCACAGTGACATATTTTGTTTGGTTGCAAGATAAAGGAATGCGATTGCAATTCTTTCGTCAAATAGAATAATCCGGGGACAAACTGGCGTGACTCAGATGTGGGCTAGTAATCTGGCAGCAGTCAATCGGCCGCTGCAGAACACTCCTTCTTATTTGCATTGTTTTTTTACCAGTCCGTTTTAAGCAGAAGTGGATCCCTGAAAAAAATTATATTCACCTTAGATATCACCTTTGTGAATAAAAAAAAATAAAAAAAAATAGACAAGCCCTACATGTATCGCATGGGTTGCTCACAGTTTTCTAGAAACGGTGTATCAGCCCTCTGAATAGAGAACTACTAAAATAATGGATCAAATCTCCACTCGCTGAAGAGAAGAAGACGTGTAAAGCTGTATCCCATTATTTGTTTCCTTCAATGAGCAGAAAAATGTAGTTTCCAAATTTGAATTCATTATAATCACCCATGAAGTATAACTCATTTCATTCAGAGTAACTAAATGTGAATGGATTAACCATCACTTTACTATAAAGAAGTACAGCTGATGCAGACTACGATAATTATTCACAGATGCCTAAGTACAGTTAACTTGTCTCAGGCAGACGGAGTGTTCAGCTACTCCAACAAGCTCCAAATTCTTAGCCTGACTAATTTATGTGGGCTCTTTCATAAATCATGATGATGGGGCCCTTGACGTAAAAGGGCATATGATGACAATTAATGAGTAGTTTGGAGTACAATGCCCTTTTAGGAGATGATTGTGGGATAGAAGACCACCCACTAGAGAAGGTGAGCATTGACATCCGTTTACCAGATGGTGAAATACATATGGTCTAGGATGATTGAGACATGAAGAAGGCTAATAGCTGTACAAGTTAAAAATATCTAATAACAACTACAGCCTTAAAAATACAATAGAAATATAGCGAAATGACATACATTCCAAGACACCACAGTACTAGAAATAGGAAAATGAAGGGTAGTCCTTCGTCCAATCCGAAGTGGTCAATGCATTTAGACATTTAGACTGTTCTGACAGTAAGTGAACTGGGGGGGGTCTGACACTTGAACCTCTTCTCCTCAATGAAGCCCTTGACTAAAAATCCTGCGTTATATGTTAGTATATAGCTTTAAGGGAATAGTTGAGTAGAATGTGGCATGGATGAAGATGAAGGGTAGAATGTATGACAATGGATTGAATGTCTCAAGAATGGTTGGAAGAGCCATTAGGTACTTGTAAAGACGCTGTACCTATTTTGTACATTTTTGCTCCCTTTGGAAATACATCATGTCAATTTAAGAGAATGCTATTTGGTTTGGCATCTGTGGTGGCTGTGTTCCAACACCTAAATGCACCAATTGTGTGAAAAGACTATGGCGCAACATTTTTTCAAGATTATATATTTGTTGGGGGGAAAAATAGATCAGAACATGACAAAAACTTTGGAAGAGGTTATGAACATATTGGAATCACATAGTTTAACAATGGAATATTCTGGATGTACATTTGCTGAGAACAGTGTAACATGGGAGATGCTTACAATCCCTTGGATTATGAGCCTAATGTAGAAGCTGTGTTGTGTTTTCTGGAAACAAAGGCATCCACCTCATGGGAGAAGAGAATGTGATGTGGATTGGTCTTTCAACACAAATTTAGAAGAACTAATTTTTAGCATATTTCTCAGTGGTTGAGCCAAATGGTAAAGCAGATAAAATGGAAGGCTTCAAGATTAAGATTTTAGTAATAAAGAATCAAATTCTGTTTAGTTCCCCTCTGGTAGCCCCTAAGTCTGGATATCCTGTCTCGTACCTCAAACAGGGTAAAGAACCTAAGGATTCTATTCATCACCTGCAGCACTACAAGGCCCCTAAGCCTGAATACCCCACCTCAACGTGAGGATTCTATTTAGAATTTTAGCTCCTCAAGGCAACAGATGACAAAGATGGTTAACATGCAGCTCTTGTTTTTCAGGTAAATTCTCTCACTCCTGCACATAGACGTCAGGCTTACACTGGCTTACTGGCATGCCTTTGTTTACTACCGCTTCATCTACTGTGGTCTCACTGCCAGATTCCAAAGACTTCAGAACAAGGTAGTCACAATGGGCCAGATGTATCAAGGTTTTTTGCATTCGCAAACAGTGCGAGTGCCCGTTTGCGAATGCAAGAGCCAGTTCAGAATGTATGAAAGACATTCTTAATGCAATTTTAAGGAATCACAAAAATAGCGATTCCTTAAAATTGCGACCCTGTTTAGAGAGTCGCAAATTGTGGCTCTCTAAATAAGAAATCGCAAATAAGGATTCCTTATTTGCGATTTCTTAGCACATGTATGAAGCCATTCCTAAATGCGATTTGGGCATTTAGGAGTCGCTATTTACCACCAGGTTGAACCTGGTGGTAACCATGTACACAATTAAAAAATGCATTTAAAATGCATTTTTAAAATGTACATGTAAAGCACACATGCCCTTTTGACATGTGTGCACCTTACATGTCCCCAAAAATTTTTTGGGGTGCAGCAGAGGGGGCCTTAGGCCCCCAGCACCCTGGAGTTTTGCATTTCCAAAATTGCGATTTCTGGTTAAGAAATCGCAATTTTGGAAATGCAAAATATTCGCAGATATGGGCCAACAGGCCCATAGGTGCGAATGGGGACAGATTCTCTAGTTGCGATTCGGTAATAGCATTTGCGATTTTTTAGAAATCGCTATTTCCGAATCGCAAAAATCATACATAACTTTTTGCATTTCTGAAATAGCGATTTCTTAAAAATCGCTATTTGCGAATCGCAAATCGGTTGTATGATACATCTGGCCCATTGTGCCTTAACATGGTAAGCAAGATTACAGTGTGCATGCCCAAAAAGTTCTACATTGGCTCCCTGTTGATAACCCCCAAAAATTAAAATCATGCACTCTGTCCACAAATCATACTGGAGAAAATGTCTTGCTTATGGAAAGAAACACCTTTTTGCAACCCTTATAGAAATCTCCTCTCAACATCCACCAAGTGGCTTAAGGACAAACGTGTACATGAATGGAACAAAAAGCCAGATCACATGGAATACAAGGGGCAAAACTCTGGAATGCCCTAAACCCAAAGTGAGACCTGATTTCTACTAGTAAGGCTTATTTTTAGTTGAAGTGACTAATACAGAGGTTGCAGTTAATGAACGTTAGACATGGATATTCATCATACCCTACTAAACCCTATCTTCCCCTTATGATGTAGTTCTCCCCTTCCATCAACAGTTTAAAGTAACTTAAAAGTGACAGAGAGCACTTTATAAACAAAATGAGGCTGCACCTCTTGCATCCACTTACGTACAAGAAGTGATCACTGATATGGAAATACTACATAATCTTCTGGGCGCACCAAACTCTGAAAAAGGTTTATGGTCACTAACAAAGTCAGTTAATGGAAAACAGAAACAGACATATTGTTGTCTGGAAACACCTTATTATTCAGCCTTCACCAACCTTGGAGGCAGGTGATGCTCAGTGTTACATAATATAACACATTCTACATGATCCAAAACACTATGTAACGAGCATCATTGAGAGAAATAGAAGGAGAACCTCAACATTTTCTGACTGAAAACTGGAAAAATGGACCTCCCAAATCTCCAGCACTGTAAGTACTAAGGCATTCAATTCCCCTTTAGTCAGTTGCAGCTCACGGTGTTAGAGGGGGCGGGCAGCGTGCGCGGGGGGAGATATTCATCAAATAAAAAAAAAAAGAAAATAAACTTACCTTAAAGCTACTCGCGTCGTGCTCCTCTGCTGGCAGGCACAGGCTTCCAGCTTGCCCTGTGCCAATCCTGACGATGCTCAGAGCAGCATCAGGATTGGCTGAGAGCACCCAGCCAGGGCGCTCTCAGGCAGACTGGGAGCCTGTGCAGCCTCTTTCCAGCCCAGCAACTGTGTTACTGGGCTAGAGTGAGCCTACAGCGCATGTGGGTTAGGTCGGCCCGAGACAGCCAGCCAAACTTACATGTGCTCTGAGGGGGAGTGCTGAGCACTCCCCCTCACACTTGTCACCCCGTGGCCCCGCCCCTTTATAAGGAAACAATAATAAACACTCTTTATTATTGTTTTCTTATTAAGGTTTTGCAGCTGCAGCTGCTGGGGCGGGGGGTGGCTTGGGGGGTGGCGATGCTCCTCCGCCCACATGGAGGAGCCCCCCCTTCCTTTAGTGGTAGACTTTGGAGTAAGGAGATGACCGATCAATCCAGAACAGAAGCAATGAGATCTCACCCAAGACTAAGCTTCCACCAAACTACAAACTCCAAAAATAAAACACAGAAACCTTCTAGAAACCCACCAGAACAGATAATTTCCAAAACAGTTGTTCCTGTGTTTGTGGATGAGCAACACTTCACTTCTTTGTTGAACACTGGGACATGAGTTACCATCCAGGTGAAATGGCAGCAATATCTGAAGATCGGAAGCGTGAAATAGTTAGCCTTGATGGACATGGGAGCCAGTTCACACCCTAGCTAGATCGGGTGATTGAGTGTTCATCTTCAGTTGTACCAAGCAGACTAATAGACCAACCAAGAACTAACAATCTTGTCACTCATATGTCCTTGAGTAAGCAGTGAACAAGCTGAGCAGTGTGCAAAAAGTCATCTATGGTATCTAGCTAGACAAGTGTAATTCCAACCTTTTAACCACTCTAGTAGGTGAAAGCATCCTCCCTATAATGGGATGAAAACATTTCCTCACCTGAGGGGCGAAAGAGGAATGGTGGGACCACATCAGAAGTCCTTACATGCAAACATCATTGCATTACCAGTGTCAACAGGAGGGAGTTTTGTTATATTTACTATCTTTCCTAAACAAAAAGGATTTAGTGAGTGACTTTATTGGGGCATTGAATGCTAGGTGTTTTTTAAAATAAATATTAAATATTTTAGACAAAGGGAAACCATTGAGCAGAAACGAGTAGGCCGATATATGATATATGGTTTGCAAAAAATGAAATAATTAATTTGGATTTTGTCCCTTAGCAAGGCTTATCCATCAGATATTAATTAAGCTGTTTTTTTTTTTAGAGGATGGTATAAACATCACTGTAGCTTTATAAGTCACTATGAATGGGCTGCTTAGTGCATTGTATGATGAGCCGTCTTTTTTAACCGTTTGGTATTTAATTGGATTGGTGCAGTTTTTCGAGGGGGTAGATGGACCTTTGTAATATTGTGCATGTCAATTTTGGGGATTTAAAACGGACTTAAACAATTTACATAGTGACAAAACAATAGTCCTGCAACCTTATTCTCTGTTGGTGGGTTCGAGCCACTTAAAGACAGATATGAATGTGAGTTTAAAGAAAAGACGTTTCATAATCCACAAAACTGTTTCAGGTGCTTTGGAAAACGAAATATACAAATTAATTTTATAATAAGCTTTTCTTTATGTTTGAAAGCAGCACTGCCAGTGGTCTGCCAGATTTTTCATCCTAAACCTAATTATCTAAACATCGTTTTAATCAATAAGGAGTCTATGCTTGGACCATTAGACTGAAAAAAACAATTAGTGGAGATAAACACGTTTTGCGATTTAGTAAAAGGGAACAAAGCTCAGAATCCGGCTAATAGCTTAGAACAATTCCTTGTGTATCCGTAGGAAACATTTGGTTTTATGAAGTAATTCGAAGGTAATGTCTGATAGCTGAAACAATTTCAGAGTTTAATGCCCTGGACAAAGGATCTATCATAATGTTTCAGACTCAGTTGGATAAGCTGTGAAGAGGCTGATTTAAATTTCTTGGTTGATGTCATACCATACACAGTGTGTATGTCAGCATTCATCTAGTTCTAATCGAACATACTACGAAGAAAATAACTGGATGACTACATAGCATTTGGTGAATAAAATAAAAGGCCCATATTTATGGGCTTTGTGGCTTAGGGCAGAGCAGCAAGTCACCTTGCTACTGCCCTGCGACACAGGGAAAGGGCAGGGATGTGTGGTACTTAAAAGAATACCGCTCATTCCTGTCCATTCCCCTGCACTGGTGCCCTTTAGGAAGCCTAGCGTGACAGCAGGCACCCTTGCACCATGGTGCAAGGGTGCTTGCGCTGCATGCAGGATTCTTTTTGTGTTGGCAAATGCAGCAGACATAGAAAGAGGAAAAAACAAGGAGAAGAAATAAACAGAGGGACACATTTTAGGGGGATTTGGCATAGGGCAACGCAGCAAGTAACCTTGCTGCGCTGGCCTACGCAAAAGCGAAAGGGTAGGAATACACCATATTTATGCAATACGGTGCATTACTGTCCTTTCCCTATGTTCTGGCACTATTTGAGCAGCCTAGCGCCAATGAATGAACCTTTGCACCATGGTGAAAGGGTGCCTGTGTTGTCAGCAGGATTGTTTTTGTGCAGGAAGGGGCACCTACCTCCACAGAAACAATCCATGGATGTTTTTTTCTCTTTCCATGTGTGCTGCACGATGCAGCACACATGGGAAGAGGAAAGAACAAGGAGAAATGTAAATATTTCTTCTTGTTAGACCTACCCAGTGGAGGTGTATGGTTTTGATGAATTCCCAGGTTTACAAGTCCTTGTAAATCTGGGAATGTGTCAAAACCCATGGGAGTTGTATGGGAAAACCCACTGCAGTGCCCATGAAACGCCTCCCTGGAGCAGAGTAGGGTACAGCAGAGACTTGCGCTGCCATACCTTATTACTTATCAGTGAGGCCACAAAAACGCCACGCAAAGTGGCTTTGCATGGCCTCTAAGATATGGTTGAGAGGTTTGCACCACCTTTGCATCACTAAAAGTACCGCAGTGGCGGTGGAAGCCTCTCATAAATATGCCCCATATTTCTCCTCTTTATGCCTTTCCTGGTGAGGTGTATCTTTTTGGCACATTCCCAGGTTTAAAAGTTCTTGTAAATCTGGGAATGCGTCAAAATTGGCGGATGTTGCTTGGGAGCACCCAAGCAATACCCACGTAAATGTCTTCCTGGTGCAGAGTGATGTAACTCAGTGATTTGTGCTGCATTTCATTACTTGAGATTCATGAAGCCACACAGAGCCACGCCAGGTTGCCTTGCGTGGCTTCATAAATCTCACTCGAGGTTTGTGCCGCTCTTATTTCACATTGCATGGTGCACAAGTGATGAAAACCGAGTCTGAAATATGACCCTTAAAGTGCATGGTTAAGGTGCAATTCACATTTGGGTGCCACACAAGATGTAAACCTACCTTGTGCTCAAGTTATCCCTGGGTCTTGTTGCAGTGTTTCTGAATTCTCTCAAGCATAGTCTACACCCAGACTGCACCTGGTAATAGACTAAGCAACATCCACTTTAATGACATTCTCCCCTAAAAGCCTCATACTCCTTCTGTTGATGCCAACTGACTTAATGTTCCACACCAGTCAGGCTTCACGCACAACAGCTCAATCATTGCAACAATCAGGGTAACAGGCAACAGGTTACTAACTACAATGGGCAGAAAGTAGGTAAAAAGGGAAAGTGCCAGCATAACAGAAGCTTGGTGGAGAGTCTTCTTCTTTGGGCTAGGGAGAAATCTGAGGGCTTAATTTACAATGATTTAGTGCAGGGCAGGACCACAAGCCTTCTTGCTGCGCTGCCCTGCATCTAATGAAAAGGACAGTGATGTGCTGTATCTATAAGATATTGCGCATTCCTGTCCTCTTCCACTGCACTGATGTGCAATTGGCTGCCATATGTCAAAGTAGTCACCCTTGCACCATAGTGCAAGTGTGTCTGCGCTGTAGGGATGATTGTTTTTGAGCAGGAAGAGACACCTTCCTGCACAAAAAACAATTAATGGAGGTGATTTCCTCTTACTATCTATGCTCCAGAATGCAGAACATAGACTAAGAGGAAAAAACAAGGCAAAAATGTTTTGGCCCATATTTATACTTTTTGACGCAAAACTGCGCTATCGCAGTTTTGCGTCAAAAAAATTAGCGCCGGCTAACGCCATTCTGAAGCGCCATGCGGGCGCCGTATTTATTGAATGGCGTTAGCCGGTCCTAGCAGACCGGCGCTGCCTGGTGTGCGTGGAAAAAAACCACGTACACCAGGCAGCGCCGGCGTTGGGGAAAATGGCATTAGGGCGTCTTAAAATGGGGCAAGTCAGGTAGAGGCAAAAAAATCGCCTCCACCCGATTTGCGCCATTTTTAACGACGCCCAGATGCCATTTACATGACTCCTGTCTTAGTAAAGACAGGAGTCATGCCCCCTTGCCCAATGGCCATGCCCAGGGGACTTATGTCCCCTGGGCATGGTCATTGGGCATTGTGGCATGTAGGGGGGCACAAATCAGGCCCCCCTATGCCAATTTTTTTTTTTAAAAAAATAAAAAATTATACTTACCTGAACTTACCTGAATGTCCCTGGGATGGGTCCCTCCATCCTTGGGTGTCCTCCTGGGGTGGGCAAGGGTGGCAGGGGGGGTCCCTGGGGGCATGGGAGGGCAGCTGTGGGCTCATTTTGAGCCCACTGGTCCCTTAACGCCTGCCCTGACCCAGGCGTTAAAAAGAGGCGCAAATGTGGGTTTTTTTGCCCCGCCCACTCCCGGGCGTGATTTTTGCCCGGGAGTATAAATACGACGCATTTGCGTCGCAGTCATTTTTTTAGACGGGAACGCCTACCTTGCATCTCATTAATGCAAGGAAGGCGTTCACGGAAAAAAATGATGCTCATTCCTCATACTTTGGCGCTAGACGCGTCTAACGCCAAAGTATAAATATGGCGTTGGTTTTGCGCCGAATTTGCGTCGAAAAAACCGACGCAAACTCGGCGCAAACGGAGTATAAATATGCCCCTTTATTTCTCCTTGTTGCACTTTCCTTCTGCCTCCCCTGGGGAGGCGTAGGCTTCTGACACATTCCCAGGTTTACAGCATTGTGTAAATCTGGGAATGTGTGCCATGGGTGTTACGTGGGAACACCCATCATAATTCAGGTTGGCTTTACCTGGCCTTGTAGACATGGCTCTGCAATGTACACCGCTGGACCGCCATTAAAAGTAATGTACCTGCAGCTCACAGGGCTTGTAAATAAGCCCCTCTAAGCTCAGCAAGGCATTTCAATGTGGCAAAGGCACAGATGAAGACACCTTTCCAAGTGGCCCAGCATTTAGGATACGGGAAAGAAAGGGTTCTTTTCTCAGCTCCAGGGATTCTGACCAAAGTCCGGCTGATCACCAATACTTTAAAGTTCATAAGACAAGCTGGTTCGTCAATGCAACAGGTCATTTGATGTTGAAGGGGCAACACCTAATAGAAATCGATCGTTTGGCTCCAACTTGTAGCATCTACATGTTTTCCAAGGTTTGTCATGAGAACAGCGTCCATGCGAGATTGAAACAAATGTTTAAATTGTTAGTCCACAGTCCAGGATGTTCAACATCCAAAGTCAGTTTCTCACAACTCTCTATGTGTAAAACAATAGACGTCTATTACAAAACTAGTCTTCTCATGGGAACAAAGTCTAAAAGAAAGGTACACATTAACAAGATGACTTAACATTTTCTGCACAGTCATGATTACAGGGCCTAGCAGGCCTCACTAAGGCTAATGTGAATTAATTAAACAGCACATTAATACAATAAATTAGAACACATTTTAATACACAAACTATAAATTCTGCATTAGTAATTATTCATTAGCATTTATGTTGCAGTAACTTTAAACAAAATTGGTCTGTAATACATTTCAGTCAGTGTGGTGCAGAACTGCAGGTCTCACATTTTGCACACATATTTTAAAACTTTTATTGTATGAAATTCAATATTGTTTCAATACAGACTATTAGTTTAGAATTCAAAATACAACATAAGGACAGTTTTAATACTTCAACTGTAACTTGATCTCAATACCACCCACCTTTCATTAAGTAGTCTAAGACAAATGCACATTAGCCTAGCACTTCAATGCATCACTCTATATTCAAAGTGTTTGTACTTTGATTAACACAATGCATAAGCTGTCATGTTTAGATGATTTCTGTGACATGAGGGACAGTACTAAAGTTTCTGCTACATAAGCCCCCTGTCTGGTGGTGAATCAAGTCATCACAAAAATTCTCCAACTCTCATTTTCAATGAGACTGCTCAATATTCCAGAGGTTTGTTCAGGTAAGGCCTTCTGGACTCATCTAACTGTTTGATGTTACTATAGTATATGTTCCTTCCAGTCTCCATCACAATCTCCTCTCTTCTCTGTTTGCTCTTGGTTCTTTTCTCTTTCAACCTTTGGAACAGTTGTAAAGACAACTGCAACTAGGGCACACACATTCATAATCAATAGGGGTTTCAAAATGGTTTGAATAATTCCTCTCCCTAGATTTTCAAACTAATTCTCAATTTCTGAAAATCCATTACCTATTGTTTCCCATGCACCTGTTGCTGTTAACTCTTTCAGATCCGGTTTCAAGTCAGTCATCTTTGCAATATATTTTCTTGTCTCCTTACTGTTATCGGGAATGTAAGTGCAACACAGTTGGGCTTGCAACATTTTGCAAATTTCATCTTCCTTTGAGAGAAGAATGACTAATGCAAGGTGATTTTGTAAAACCATTGATCTTGCACAAACCATTTCTGTGTCTATTAATAATATGGCACCTGCAGTGTATCTACTATTGCTGACAACCTCCTGATCTTGAGATCAATCAAGATGGCACCTACTGATGGAATTATGGCTTCAAAAATATTTCCTACAATCTCTAAAGCAGTAGCACCTCTCTTAACTCTGGGGTTTGATTTCTCTTCCTAAACTGGATCATTAAAATGGTCCACATGATTAATCTTTTGAAAAACTACTCCTAGACAACATGAACCATACCAGCCTTTTGTAGTAGGCATTTTTCCACACATGAAATAAGCACCTGATATGACAGGGTCTTGTCCATTCATCATAAAAGTCCAAACACTCTTAAATAAAAAAAAAACATGTCTACATTCACTAGTTCCTACAAAATGTGTATCAGTCCTTGATCTGGGTCTATATACATATAAATTCCATTCATGTTGCCAATCTGAAGCATACAAGCCTTGATTTCTAGCTACTGTATGTGTTTCAACTTTTCACAACTTTGTAAAACTATTCACATTTTCTAATTTAGGCTTTATAGCTCTTCTTTCCTCAACTTGTCCCATAAACTCCTTCTTTACTGGGGTACGAATGCAGGTCAAATTGTCTTGTGGGCATAAACTCTACCAAATGTCAATGTAGACTGAAAGAAACCTCTACTGTGTCAATGTTTTTCGTTTTTGCAATGTTGCTCAAATGTTTCATGATTGGGACAATTGAAAATACTAGCTCATAGTTCAAGTAAAAATATTAATAATACTCCTGCTGACACAAACAGACTACCGGAGATGCCATATGTTAGGGGTAGACTATGGTACGTTATTCCCTTACTCACTGATAACGGCAACTGTGTTAACACATAGCAGCTTCTAGCTTGCATGGTATCTTCATGTTTGTACAACAGTTTATAATACACATTTGTGGATAAATCACCTCTAGAAGCATCAGTGTGTAAGTATTTTTTTTATCATTGTACAACGGATTTTCAATCATTTCAATGAGCAATGTAGATTTTCCTTGTTCATGACGGAAAGTCTTAATTTTATTAAAGACACGGAGGCGAGTATTATGCGTTCTCTTCTTGCTTTATTAAAACAGCAGTCAAGACAAAAAAAGACTACAAATCCCATGTGGCCAACACAGACAGCCAATGGGATTGAAAACGTAGTATAGAACATGTTGACCAATAGCAGTATTCCCCATGCTATTGTGACGTCACTTGACTGCAAGCAGCCCTCTTTTCTTGCAAATAAAGTCAATTGCTGAATAAAAGTGGAAACAGCGTACAAAGAATAAACAATGCCATTAGGAAAGCAAACACATCAGAAGAAAAGTCCAAACTTCTACAAATGAAGGCATATTTGGTGAAATCAGGACAGGATCCTGAACTTGTAATGAGCGAAGGATTCACACGATGTGAGGAAATCCTATTAGGATGCTAATGGATTGGCCGGACTTGGCGCTGGAAAAAAGGGAGGGAGAAACAGCATTTATTACCAGTGGTGGGATAATACTCGCCTCCGTGTCTTTAATAAAATTAAGACTTTCCTTCATGAACTAGGAAAATCTACATTTTATGACAAGACCGAAGGCTCCTATTTTGCGAGTTTAAAGCATATTAATTACATTAAGTGAAACATCATCAACAGGTTTGCAATAAAAGACTCTAAAGGTATTGTCATTAGACCAGTCTGCAGATTTTAGAATATCCTCTAAACGGGAACCCACCCAGAAAGCTTTGGAAGCCATTGCCCCTCTGGTAGAATGAGCTCCAAATCTGGAAATATCGATACCAGCTAAGGACATAATCCATTTCACCCAACGAGCTAAAGTGGCAGATTAAACCGGGTGGTAAGGTTTCCAAAAAGAAATAATTAGTTGGGAAGAGGATGTTCTCAAATCTGCAGTCTTTTGTTCATAAACTTTAAGACATTGGCCTACACATAATTTTGGTTGCTGTGGGAAATAAGGATAAAAAACTGACGATAAATTGGTTTTGGTACGTCGAACAACTGAAAATAATACCCCCGAAGGGGTAAACTGACGGTTGGAGACGTCAAGTGCTTTTACATCTGATAAAAGTTTAATAGAGATTAGACATAATAACATTGTTAACTTAGCAGATATCATTTTAAGAGATAACAACGTGTTATCCGGCAATGAGATTAAAAACTTCAGAACAATGTTAACATCCCATAATTGATTGTATTTTGGAAGAGGAGGTTTGGAAAATTTTACTCCCTTTAATAATCTGCACACCAGTGGATGCTCGCCTATGGGTTTACCGTTGACCTGGATGTGATTAGAAGAAATAGCCGACCTATAAAGGTTAATGGTACGAAAAGCCTTGCCTTAACTGGCTTCTGCGGCTAGGAAGTTAACTACAAAAATCACATCTGCTGAAAAGGAATCAAGTTGCCTTCCCAAACAGCAGCCGTCCCATAAAGACCAGGCTGCTTTGTAGGCTTTCTTGGTACCCGGGGCCCATGAATTTGAGATGTATTGAGAAGCTTCTGATGAAATGACAGGGCTAGATTGGGGATTCCTGAGATCTTCCAGGAGGACAGAGTGAGGATATTGTCTACAATGAGGGGATGGTGACGCTGAAAGGGGTCCAACAGTAAGTCTGGGAAGGATGGGATTAACAAGGGAAAGTCCACTGAGAGTTCCAGTAGAGTAGGAAACCATACTTGGGATTGCCAGAACGGGACGATGAGAATAAGGGATGCATTCTGGTGTCTGGCATGAGCTAAGACCCTGTTGATCATGATAAAGGGGGGAAAGGCGTAATTGAGGGAGAGAGACCAATTTTGAGAGAAAGCATCTGATGCCAAGGCTAATGGATCTGGACGCCAACTGTAAAATCGGGGAAGTTGAGTGTTCAGTGGGGATGCGAACAGATCTATGGAAAACGGACCCCATAAGGAATGAATCTTGTGGAAAACTGAAGGATGAATTCTCCAATCGCTGGAGTCTCGGAGGTGACGAGAATGCCAGTCTGCGATTGAATTGAGAGCTCCTGGAAGGTACTCTGCATGAACCGAAAGATGGTTTAAAAGGCAAAATTCCAAAAAACTCTTGTCTAGATCCGCCAGAGGTTTTGATTTTGTGCCTCCAAATTGATTTATATACCTGACTGCAGAGATGTTGTCCACCCTGAGGAGTATTGCGCAATGAACTTTGTGCTTTGCTAGGCTTCTGATTGCAAAGGAGCCGGCAAGCATCTCTAAACAATTGATATGCAATTTGGACTCCTCGGAAGACCATGTACCTCCAGTCGATATGGGACCACATCGGGCCCCCCAGCCCAGACGACTTGCATCGGATTCTAAGACAAGATCTGGGGCTGATGGAAATATACTTTTTCCGTTCCAAGCGTCCAAATGGTCTATCCACCATTGAAGCTCTGTTCGGGACTCTACGTCTAAGGGAATGAGGTCGGAATAAGATAGACCTTTTCTTAAATGTTGAATCTTCAGTCTTTGAAGGGAGCGGTAATGAAGGGGACCTGGAAAAATAGCCTGAATAGAAGAGGACAGCAGGCCTACTATTCGAGCTAAGGTCCTGAGAGAGATGAGAGAGCTGCGAAGAATTTGCAGGATCTCTGACTTTATGGATCTTATTTTTGACGTGGGAAGAAGGAGAGTAGCTGAAATGGAATTGATTTGAAATCCTAAGAATTCTATGGTTTGGGATGGAGTTAGTAGGGACTTCTCTCTGTTTATTATAAAGCCTAGATTCTCTAGAAGAGAGGAGGCTGTTTGTAAGTGAAGTAGAAGAATTTGAGGAGATTGGCTTAAGATTAGGATATCGTCTAGATAAATCAGAAGCCTTATGCCCTGGGATCTTAGGAAAGCTACCACGGGCTTCAATAGCTTGGTGAAACACCAAGGGGCAGATGATAGACCGAAGGGCAGAGAGGTAAAGTGATAGGTTTGGTTGAACCAATGGAACTGAAGGAATTTCCTGGAGTCTGGATGTATCGGGACGACTCAATAGGCATCCTGGAGATCCAGTCTGACAATCCAGTCGTTTTGAAGAAGTATGTCCCTGAGGTGAAGAATTGTTTCCATTTTGAAATGTCTGTACACCACAAATCGGTTGAAGTGTTTTAAGTTGATGACTGGACGCATCTTTTTGTTTTTCTTTTGAACTAGAAAGATTGGTCTGGAAAAACCCTAAAGGATGTGGTTAGGTGACTGAAATTGCTTGCTTTAGTAAAAGGGAATCTACATCCAGAGATATTAACTGGGTCATTTCTGTGGAGAATTGGGGAGAAGGAGTGTAAAATGTTTGAACTGGGGTGGAATACAGTTCTATTGTGTAACCTTGCACAGTATTTAAAACCCATACATCCGCTGTAATTGTTAACCAATTTGAAAGAAAATGGCAGATGCGACCCCCGGTTGGAAAAGAACCAAGCTGAGGGCTTACCTGTAGGGTTGGAGGCTTTGGAGTGTCTAAAGGATCTGGAACAATAGCCTCTGCCCCGCTGGGGATAGAACTGCAGTCTAAATTCATGTTGGTAGGAACCGTAGTATCCTCTGGAGCCTTGGTTGACGGAACCTCGGCCGGTAAAGCGGCCCCTGCCTCTACCGGCCCTGGCAAAAACCCGTTGGTTGAACATTTTCCGCATAGACTGTTGTGCTTTGTCTAATGAGGTAAATGTGGCAATGTACTTGCTGAGATTTTTGATGAAAGAATCACCGAAAAGCTGTCCTTCAGTATGAATTTGGGGTTGGATCGTTGCCAAATTAATCAATTTAGGGTCCAGTTTGATCAGGAGGCCTTTGCTTCTCTCGTGTATGAGAGAGGAGTTAGCATTCCCCAGAAGGCAGAAACAACGTTGAACCCATAAGGATAACTATTCTGAATCTAGAAAGCTGCCATCCAGCCTGGCTGATTCAATCATGTCAAAGATTCTTGTAAGTGGACCTATGACGTCCAATAGTTTGTCCTGACAGGACGACCATGCCTTATCTACTCCCTTACGAGGGTCTTTGCCCTGTTTAGTGAAAAACGTTAACATCTGTTCATCAATGGAGGGAGTGGACGTAGCTTTGTGTGGAAGGACGGGGCGTGGACATTCGGACTTGAGCTTGGCTCTGGTCTGCTTATCTAGGGGAGAAAATAATTTCTGAGCCACGTAACGACCGACATGGTCAGCAGGGAGCCATTCAGTGGAATTGGGGCGAAGTATGTTGGAGGCGTCAAACATGGGAAAACCTTCTGCGTCAAATAAAGGGGGGGAAACAGAAGGACCTTTGGGTTTCTTAGGAGGAGGTGAAAAGGAATCAGTGTCGTCTTTGTCAGAGACATAGAAATCTGAATCCGCATCTGGGATATCATCATCTGAATTAGGGGTTGGGAAGGGGAATGTGACATTGTTTGGCTTTACGTTTCAAAGAGGATTTGGAAACCATATTGTTATACTCCTTGGCAGGAGCCTTGTGAGGAACCGCGTCCTCTGTCATATGTGAGGTAAACTCACTCTCCGTTTGTGCCGGAACCATAGGGTTGGCAGGCTGGCGCTGACTGCATTCCCCCGCAGACTGGGCCGAAGATTTGGATAAAAGGTTAGAAAAATTTGACTCCAAATTCTTAGATAATTTCTGCATAGATGACGCCATAGCCTGTTGAACAGAACTTTTGATAAAATTACGTAATTCGTTTCTTATGTCCTCAATTTCACTGGGAACACCCTGTTCCATAGCTGAGGAGTTGGTTTCCATGTTAAAGTTAAATTAATAACAAAAGGAAAAAACAATTCCCTGGTGAAAATATGGCTTTTAAATTACAGGAATTAAATTTAACAGAATTTCGTATGTGAGCTGGGCAGGCAGGGGTTAACTAAAGAGAGGACCGAATGAAAACAAGGAAGAACCCTCCTACACGAGGGCGGGGCCAAGGGAATTGGTGCGTGAGAACCCGGAAGGCAGCCGATAAAGGCACAAGGGCGTTGAGGTGAGGAAGCGTTTAAGAGTGCACTTCGTAGGGTTTCCTCTGCTCGCGGCAGGCAACCGAGTGACGGTTGGTCCTGTACGCGAGGGGAATCCTTGAAGGAGCGGCGCATGCAGAAATATTTCGAATTCCTGCCTCGGAAGCACCAGCAGTGTGCTGCCGAGGACAGGAAAAAACGAAAGCACGAGCGTGAACAAGCGTTTATGAAATATAATGCGGCAACATGCCGACCACAGTAAATAACAATATATTTATATGAATAAAACGTAATAAATATAAAAGAAAGATATGACGATAGAAAAGCGTGACTTATCTTGACTGCAGCAGCAAGAAAAGAGGGCTGATTGCAGTCAAGTAACGTCACAATAGCATGGGGAATACTGCTATTGGTCAACAAGTTCTATACTACGTTTTCAATCCCATTGGCTGTCTGTGTTGGCCACATGGGATTTGTAGTCTTTTTTTGTCTTGACTGCTGTTTTAATAAAGCAAGAAGAGAACGCATAATAGGAGCCTCCGGTCTTGTCATAAAATTATATGATCATGATAACTGTCAGTATCAATAAACCTAAACGTACATATATATTTGCATGTGCTACCTCTATTTCTACTTGACTCCATCAGTTCTCTAGTTTCACACCAAAAGTTGGAATTCAAAAATCAAAATCAAAAATGTAAAGTAGCTTTAATGTATCACTGTCGCTTGTTAGTCCTTTTTTATTTGCGAGCAAAGCAAATATCAAAGATAGTCTCTTTAAAGGAGCAAATTATTCAAAAAATGTCCTTGATCTTCTGGAAAGTTCATCAAGAGTTTTCTCTACTTGCAAATGTTCGAAAAGCTCCTACTAAAAGTTCAAATGTCTCTAATAAATGAACAGCTTGTAATAACTAATAATCACTTCCAAATGTAATGTGTTTGTTCATCAAGCGACAATGAGATTTCAAAGTTCAGTTCCACCGCAGTTTTGAACTAAAGAATATTGAACTAATTTGAAATGTTAAAGCAAAAGGTTTCAAAGTCCTTCTCTCAGTCATTTGCAGCAAAATATGTTTATTGAGGTACTAAGCACTTTCAGCTTGGTACTCTCTTTCTCTTTGATCTCCTGTTTACTCGACCCTCAGCATCACTGCCACCTTTTCTTGACTCTTCAGTCTCTACAGCAAAAGTTGGAGGCACTTGTACTGCTGGTACTGAGTGGTTACTAGGGCAATTGTCTCCTGGTACAGCTCTCATATCTACAGCAACCGGTCCTTTGTCAGCATCCAAGCTCGTATGAATCAACTGATTGTCTCAACTTTTCTGTACCATCCACTAACTTTGAGTTGTTCACACCCCCCTCACACCGTACTTGTGCTACAGCAGCCACTGGCCCAGCCCCAACAGTTTGACTAGCCTAATCCCTTGCGATCACTGCAACCACCCCTTCTAGAACAGGTGCTGTATCATCTAGTGGACCTGGAACTTTGCGAGTGGGGCTAGAGTGTACCCAGTTAGGGAGACCAGCACACTTCACAGATGTAGTGGTTAACAAAACCACTTGATGAGGGACTCTCCAACACGGTTCCAATCATGTTTTCCTTATATGCTTTTTCACCTTGACCCAGTCGCCTGGACATAGTTCATTGCAAAGCTCCTTCTGTGGCTGTGCAGAAGCTTCCCCAACCAGATGAGACAAAAGATAAATCACATCAGCCAGTCCTTTGCAATAGTCCAGCACCAAGTCATCTGTAATGTTCATAAGTGCATTCGCAGGCACTATTGGCAATCTCATGGCCCTCCCTATTATAATTTCATGATGAGACAACCCAGTTTTTCTGTTGGGTATACTGCGCATGCTCATCAAGATAAGAGGTAATGGGTCCGGCCATTTCAGAGTGGTTGATGAACATACTTCAGTCTGGACTTCAGGGTACCATTTATCTGCTCGACAAGTACAGATGCTTCTAGTTTATGCTGCAGTGTAATCTCTCTAAGTAATAACTTCGCCACTGTGAGACTATTGTTCTTTCTGGTCAGATAAGCTTTATCCGAGTGTGGAAAAATGCATACAATGACTAAGAAATATCTCAGTCCATTGCACACAAGCAACTCTATGAAATCTACCTGCATTCTATTGAACTGTCCTCCTGATCTATATATGTGACAGTATAACAACTGCATTTTCCTACATTCATCTGATGACATGTGACACATCTGTGGCACATTGCTTTTGCAATCTCTATGAATCTGGGGTTAAACCATGTCTATCTAAAAGTTCAGATCACTGTATCACTACCTATTTGTGCCTGTCCATGATAATGGGTAGCCATGGGTGACAATAAGCTATTGGGCAGCACTGCTCTTCCATCACTTGAAACCTAAATATAATTCGAATTTCTCTTAACAGATCCACCTCTAACCCAACTTTGCTGCTCCTTTTCTGTCACTTCTCCCTGCAACCTTTTAACTTCTTCTCATGTACAAACAGCAGTTAACAGTAACTGTTGACTTGTCTCATCATTTGCATTATTATTCCATTCTCTATTAAAGGAAGTATAGCTTGGGGCACAATGTCTCGCAACCTAATCAACATAAGTATTACCTAAGGTTACATAGTCAGTAGATTTCTTATGGGTACACACTTTCAGACAGCTATTTTTGCAGGTAGCTGTAATACATTCAACAAATTATAGATCTTATCATCATTGTGTATAGGTGATCCAGAGGAGGTCATGAACCCTTTCTGAGTCTACAACTGTCCGAAATCATGAACAAAACTGAACCCATACTGACTATCAGTGAAGATTGTCACTTTGATCTGTTCAGAAACACAGCATGCTCTGGTAAGAGCAACCAATTTGGTGATTTGGGCAGAAAAGACTACTCAAAGCCAGTAGGCTTCAGTCACACCCGAGAGTGTGCAAACAGCATAACCAGCTCTCAGTGTGCCATTTTTATCTCTTAAACAGGAGCCATCAACAAACATGACATAGTCATTTTCAGTTAAGGGAATGTCAGGTCTTGGTGTACAACTTAGTCACATCGAGGCAGTCATGCTCAACCTCATCCACACTTTCATTGACATTTTCAACAGGGTTTGGCAATAATGTAATAGGATTCAAACAGCAGATATCTTCTGATTAATGTCTGGAGAGGCAAGGATGACCTGCTCCTAGCGGGTCAACCATGTACTGGTCAAATACTGTGTCTTGGTCTTAGTTAATAATATCTGAACAAAGTGGGTAATAAAAAAATTATGAGGGTGACCCATAACAATGTATTTGTACTGTTCGATGCTGACACTCAGGTCAGTGACCACCTTCAAACAACCAGGCAGCGCAGAGGCTGCAGGCTCTAGTATGGCAGACAAATAGGCACCAGACTTGTTTGCATTTCCATGCAGCTGTGTTAAACCTGAGAGAGCACACATCCATCCCTCTCCCAGCAATATAAAGAAAAACATTTGTTATAATCAGGCATTTCTGAAGGTAGGACACAACATAAGCTTTCTTCCAGCTCTGTGACAGCAAATATGCAGTTGTAATCCAGTAGTCCTGGATCAGACACATCCCTGCGTGCCAGCCTCTATAATGGCTTGGCCGAAAAAGGAAAAGTTTGGAATCCACTGGAGACAGTAGCCACCCATTTACAATAACATTTGGAACTATTTCTGAGTGGCAGGGGGATTAATTTTCATGACTGCTGTGATTCTTTCTTGTGACACGTTCTGCACACCTTTCTCAATTTGGTGACCTAAATACAGGAGTGTTTTTTGCAATACTGTAAGTTTGCTGGGGAAACTTTGTGTCCATGTTCTGTTATATGATTCAAGAAATAAATTGTGTCTCTCCTGCATGCGTCTTGAGTATTTAGTGCAACAAGTAGGTCATTTATATGCTGCACTAAGTCTGAGTGGTGGGACATTTTAAAGGACTCCATGTGATTTTTCAAGATCTCTCAGTATACCCTTGAGGAACTCAGCACCATGTCAAACACGGCTGCCAAATTTGAACACAAAGAGGAATTGGCTTGCCTCTTGCAATGGTATGGATTATAAAGATTGTTATACATCAATCACAGTAAACTATTCTGCTTCACATGAAATTTAAACAAAATCACTGCAGGATTCGGTACCGTGGGCCAAAATCTAACATCAATCTCATTGACTTTTCTCAGGTCCTGGAGTATATGGTACTTTCCACTGGGCTTCTGTAGTCTTAAAGTGGGAGAGTTACATGGACTTCCCATTAACTCTTTCAGGATACCCTGCTCAATTAGACAATTTACCAGAGGAGTGATTTTAGCAATTGTCTTTGGTGTCATGTTATGGGGGGAGGGTATTGAATACACTGCACTTGGTTGGGGTGTTGAATAAACTGCACTTGGTTTCACTGTTATTTTCATAGGAACAACTCCTTTGATGAGTCCTATTTCTTTTCCTGAAAAATCCCAAACCTCAGGTGTCACTGTGTCTTTTAAATCTTCGGACAATGCATTACATATCAGCATTGGGTACAATGTGACACTCAAGTACTGCTTCCCGGTTTTACAAAGCACATCTTCCTCATTTTTTTGTGTGGAAATTCATCAGGGTGTGCAGCTAATAGAACAGTTTAGCTTAGACAGTAGTTCACGTCCAAGTAAACTTACAGGACTTCAACCACATACCAAAAATTGATCCTCATTTTCAAACAAACTTATTTTTATTGAAACAGATTCTGTTACAGGTTGTGTCATCTGTTTATTTGAAACTCCTACAATCTGGATGCTTTTTCCTGAAAAAGGAAAATATGGCACTTCTTCTGTTCTGACAGTGGAACATGTAGCCCCAGTGTCAACCAGGAATGA
The DNA here is from genome assembly GCF_031143425.1 of Pleurodeles waltl. Taxonomy (NCBI): domain Eukaryota; kingdom Metazoa; phylum Chordata; class Amphibia; order Caudata; family Salamandridae; genus Pleurodeles; species Pleurodeles waltl. The sequence goes on from NC_090440.1 coordinate 1,384,126,466, forward strand.
CACATCATGACCTATAACGTTAGCATTTGCATAGGGACCACATTGATCTACTTCTAAGTATGCACCTAGCATTCAGTCCTCATCATCTGAGCTATCCGCTTGAAGAATTTCTGAAAATGCCTCATCACTGAAGTCCATTAAGGGAAACTGTGATGCTAACTGATTCACATTTGCAGTTGAACTTTGATGTAAATTCTGTTGTGGATCAACCACTTGCTTGTGATTCATCGGGGCTTGCGGCACCTGCATCTGCTATCCTGGGGAAGCATTCACATTTTGCAGTCAGGGTCTTTAAACTCTGTATTTGAACCTGATGCTTGCTTTGTAGTTGAGCAACTCCAGTATTCTGTACCTGATTATTCACATTATTAAAAGGACACTCCCTTCGGCAATGGCTTAAATTTCCACATACATGACACAGATTAGTTCTCCTCAAAGCGTGCATATCAACTATCCCTCCACTTTGATCTACCTGAACACCACATCCTCTACCTCTAGGCTGGACAACATTCATTACCTGCTGTGGCACTCCTTGCATACCACCAGTATTCACCATCATCTGCAGATTTCGACTGACATTCTGAGCAGCTTTCAATTGCATGAACATAACCTTCTCTTTCAACTTTTTCTGCTTCAATTCCCATTCATCACTTCAGTACTTTGCATACCACAGGAGCTCCTCATGTGGTTTGAAATGGTGCTAAATCATGTCATGTATGTCTGGTTTCAATACCTGCACAAAACTAAACACAAAATACCTCATATCTTTTGCTTATATGGTCTATATACCACTGAAATGTTTGGAAGCCTGCAACAATCTCTCATAATAAGCATAAACTGACTCCTTCCATTACTGTGTCATCCTGACAATCCTTTGCCAATCACTATCTTTTGGAGACACCTTGTTTTTCAGAAACTCAATCACCTTGTAATACCTCTTCATCACTTCCTCAGATGGTGCACTTGTTACTGGGTTTCTTAGAGGTTCACAGTCTGGCCAATCAACATTACCTTTACATTCAGTCCGTAACCACTCAGGATCACAATGTCAAACAACGTATTCAAATCCTCCCACACACATTTGGAAAGTTTCAAAAATCTCTCTGTCTACTTGTACCATTCCACTGATTTCTCTCTCAATCTTGGGTAGTCATTGCTGAATGACAAAACATCACTCCTTCCCCAGTGTACATGAACATAACCTGCATCTGGTATTTCACTTATGGCCACCACCTTTTTGTTGTCTTCGGCTTGATTTACTCCTGCCTGAGGTATATTTGGCTTGGCTTTCTTCTGATCACTTTTCTTTGCCCATTTTCCTACCCACTTATCAATAGCTCCCCATTTCTGAATATATGTAATCAAGTCTTTAATGTGCATATTCATTCCAGGGGATCTCATGCTTTTATTTCTCTAAATCCACATCATATTTCTCAGCCACTTCAGCTAATCTTTCATAAACCTGTCCTGCACGTTGAGTAATGTCTTTGCACATGAACCGCAGTTCATCTTCTGTGTATGTTTCCATTTGAGCTGTGTTTAACGTTCCTAATATCATTTATTTCAATTCCAGTTTTAGGCTTAGAACATTCACTGATCTATCTCTCTCTAGGGTTTCTTCTGTTCTCACAATACAGTTTGTTATACCTGTCGCACCTTCAGGACTCAAATTGTTTAAACAATTGTTCATCTGCTGTGCAATGAAACTGCACAAGCTTATATTACTATTCTGCAATACTTCTGCTCTTAAAGGACCTACAGTCTGCTGACTCGGGTGTTAAAATGTGACATGTTCTCTGGCGTGTAAAAGGGTACTGCTTGTGGAGTGCTGCAATTAACATTCATGGTCTGCTGTGATCTGGGCACAAAATAAGGTGAGACTCTCTAAGGAAACCTTGCATCAGGGGTAAATCTGTGTGACTTGTCATTGGGTTTGGATCTGCAATTTTATAGGAGTTCATGGTCTCACAATAGAACTTATTCTCTCCATTTCTGAGTTGTTAGAATATACTGATTTCTGCATAATAATTGGTGATATCCCAGTAAGATATATCTGGTGTATCTGGAGCTGTCAGGACATTTAATGAATGTGCATTTCTCCCAGACGTACCTGGAGCATACAAGGGAATAATAGGGCCAATTGTCACAGGAACTGTCACTGTATCTTGAGCAATATGATTTGTCTGATTCTGAGGAACTGTCATTCTTACACTCTGTCCTATTAAGACAGTACTGAAATGTTGCCCTGTCTGACTTGGGATAACATTTGATATTGACTGACCTGGATTAAACAATTGCACAATATTTTGTACAGGCTGATTCACATAAGGTGACTGCGCTGTCTGTTTCACACTAGAATTTGGCAAACATTGATTCACAACAGGACTTAGCACAGGCTGAACTGTGGTAAAACTCTGAACTAGTTAATTCGCTTCAGGAATTTGTGTCATTGAATTTACAGGTGTACCTAGCACTATCTGGATCAGAGTTTGTGCAACTGGAGCAGTTGGCACATTTGGGGTTACATTTTGTGCAGCCTTACTTCATGCTCCTACCCCAAATGAATTGTATCGAGGTGGATGATTCAACAAGGTCTGGTCAATTCATCATCTGAATCACTCTCATACGTCACTGTCTTTTTATACTCAGTATCTGTTGTCTGCTGTGCCATTCCCGTCTTTTTCTCATTCTGGGGTTTTGTGCTTTCTTTGTCCACGAAATAGCTGGATACATTCAGACTCCCTCAATTATATCTGCTCTTGATGTTTTCTGTTCTACATCCCATGTTGTCTTCCAAGTGTCTTTATTGTTTTCTGCATTCTGTTCTTATATTTGGTTGTCATTTTCTGGCATGCTACGAGTTCCTAAATGCTAAGGGCTTAAAATTGTGTGGGTCGCAGAGGAGGTTTAAACTCATAAAGCACTCGCTTCAGATTGCATAGATTTCTCAATTTAAAGTTTCATAATGGGGAAATGCTAAAACACCTTCTTTCTCAGTAAGTTTGCACCATTGTTCAAGACACAAACACGCATGAAATCCTTTTACAGATGATACATAAAGACCTGGAGTACCTTCGGGTGGGGGTCTCTATACCCTCTCTAACAGGAACAAACATATCTCCTCTTAGTATACTTTTTGACAGTTTGAAAGAACTTAAATTTTCAATCAAATTCAATAAGTCACAATAACTTTCAATCATATCAGGAAGTAACTTCAATCCCACAATCCTCTTGTCTCAATGTTCTTAACCAATAGCAATGCAGCACTGTCCACCATTACTAGTGCAGCTTCACACCAACCGCCCCATACCAGCGTGGCACATGATAACGTCACACTCACTTCTTTCAGCAATCCAGTCGCTTCACAATTGTCTCTCACACAGTTGCTCACACACACCTAATGCAAAATATTGCAAGAAACAACCAACAACTTATCTGCACACTACAGGATAGGGACTGCAACACTTCAAAGCTGTACAGATATACACTTTCATGCTGTAGTTTTCACAATTACACAACAAGTGAAACTTGACCAGCAAACCTCACTCTGGTTGATACAGATCCTCCATGAGCCCCCAGGAATCACTTAATAACAACCAAACTCACAATCATTCAAGGAGCACTATTAACATGGTCAATGACGTCTCATAACAAGCATCTCACTGCAGACAATAAATTAACCAAGTGTCTTCCACACTTGTGCATTATCCTGGGATCTTAGGCCACTACGTACCAAACAACAACAATAATAACTATTGGGATTTTTTAGCAACAAGTGCCACAATCAAATGAGTACAACGACACCACAAAACACTTGATAACATCACACTTTGCCGCAATCTTCAGGCCAAAAGGAATGCAAGAGCAAAACCCTATTAATACTCACACATCCGTCTCCCTCAGGAATGACACTGTAACTTCTTCAGTCTTCAGAACGGACTATGAGGCAGAATTCGGGGTAGGCAAATCCTATCTCCCTAACAATATACTTGAATGGTTCTCCCTCCTTATAGGACAAACCATTCCTCTGCTACCAGATCTGCTGGACCATTTGCATCCTTCACAGGAATCAATGCTCAACAAGATCAACAGATCTTTGAACCCTGCATAGGATGGGGTAGAACCAAACAACAACATTTCAATACTAACCAATTAAATTACACAGCATGACTAATGTGGCAAGTGGCAATACAAGAAAAACTCCAGTCAGGAATAAAGGTAAGGGGGTTTATTACAGACTTAGGGCCTGATTATGACCTTAGCGGATTGGATACTCCAGGGCAAACATGATGGATATCCCGTATGCCATATTATAAGTTCCATTATATCCTTTAGAACTTGTAAAATGGCGGGTGGGATATCCGTAATGTTTGTGATGGAGTATCCCATCCGCCAAGGCCGAAGTCAGGCCCTTAAACTCAAAGTCTTTAGACAAAATTATATAGATACATTATCACCAAGGACTGACAAAAGCAATGAAATATGATCATGCTAGACGTTCAAAAAGACAATAAAAAACATTAATAGGACAACTTGATGAATGGAACCAAGTGTTACTCAGTTTTATTAGGCATTAAGGCAGTTGAAATCATTAATGTTCAATTTAGGGCACAGGGAAATACCTACATTTTAGCCAATTGTGGAGTAACATGTGGGGGTCGGAACACATGCGGTAAAAAGACAAAGAGAACAAAAAGGACAAAAATAATTTTGGAAAAAGGTAATCTCCGGCATGAGTTTACTAACTAAGATGGGTAGAAAGTAGGTAAAAAGGGAAAGCATCAGCAAATCTGAAGCAGGAGTCTTCTTCTTTGGGCTAGGAAGACATCTCTAAGTCTCAGCAATGCATTTCAATGGGACAAAAGCAAAGAGAGAAAGATACCTTTCCAAGGGACCCAGCATTCAGGATACAGGAAAGAAAGTGTTCTTTAAGGAGCTCCAGGGATTCTGACCAAAGTCCAGTTGATCATCAATACTTTAAAGTTCATAAGGCAAGCTGATTCGTCAATGCAACAGTTCATTTGATGTTGAAGCGGCAACATCCAGTAGAAACCAATCATGCAAATCTAACTTGTAAAATCTACATGCTTTCACAGGTTTGTCATGAGAACAGAATCCATCAGTATACTTCTATGGGAGATTGAAACAAAGGTTTAAATTGTTAGTCCGCAGTCTAGGATGTTCGTCATCCAAGGTCAGTTTCCCATGTCTATTGTTTTATGTATAAAACAATAGACATCTATCACCACACTAGTTTTCTCATGGGAGTGAAGTCTAAAAGAAAGGTACACATTAACAAGATGACTTAACATTTTCTACACCATCATGATTATAGGGCTTTGCAGGCCACACTTAGGGATAACGCGAATGAATCAAACAGCACATTTATACATTAAATTCGAACACATTTTAATACACAAACTATAAATTCTGCATTAATAATTCTTCATTAGTGTTCATGTTACAGTAACTTGAAAAAAATGACTCATTTAATACATTTCAGTCAGTGTGGCGCAGATTGAGCCTATTTTTGCACACAGATTTTAAAACATTTATTATGAGAAACTCAATATTGTTTCAATACAGACTAATAGTTTAGAGTCTAAAATATAACATAATGATTATTTAATTTTTCAAGCATGTAATTTAATCTCAATTTCACCTACGTTCCCTAAGTAGTCTAAGACAAATGTATACTAGTATAGCTTTTCAGTGCATCATTCTACATTCAAACTATTAGTGCTTTGATTAACATAATGCATAAACTGTCCAGTATAGATGATTTCTATGACATGAGGGACAATACTTAAGTTTCTGCTGCATCAGTTTCCTTAAAAGCACATGACTAATCCCACTAACCAACAAAAAACATGGAAAAAAACACTAAACCTTGGTTCTGGAGAAGTGGACTGCCCGGCATAAACTGCTTCAATGCCTCATCAGGGGTAGTAAGCTCTATATATGGAATTACAAATAGAATACAATATAATGTGCAACATATGGTGGCAAAGATTTTTGCTCTGTTTTTGTTTTGTACCCATTATGGGACTGGAAAAAATCCTTGTGTAAGTTACTTTTAGACCCTACCTGGAGAAAATTGTGTGGGCAAACAGTGCAGGTAATATCATGTGCACAAATATTCAATGAAAGAACATTTTTGCAAGTAGATCTCCATTGATTACCAGAAAACATATAACCTTGTATGAAGAATCACTGGGGTAAATGCGTGTGGTACAACAATACTTAGAATGAGGCTGTAAGTGTATCTGGAAGGGTTGAATTGAGGGATATTAAGTCACTCTACCACTTTGTATTGAGTGCATCTAGATCGGGTGTCTCCAACCAGTTGATCAAGAGCTACTAGTAGCTCGATGACACTTTCAGAGTAACTCACACCCTTGAGTTCATTTTAAATAAGCACAGGGTCACATTTCCCTTTTAAAGTTAAGGGAAGGCTGTGTTCATTTTACAATATTATCTTCAGGCTGCAGATGGCAGGGTCTGATAATGATTAGTGCTGGAGTCATATTTATGACCTGAGGGTGCTGAGGTGAAGAACTGAAGCACTGAGTCATGTAAATCGTAACTAATAGTCGCTGTCTACTTGTGTGAGAACAAAATGATATTTCTCAATGCTTTTAAATGGGAGAAAACTATAATAAGTGTAACATTAATGATTAAGTTCACTTTTCATTATCATTTTGTCTCATTTCAAAGTGTCCCATTTACAGCAGGCCTCTTGCTCCCAGTGGCCAGTAGATACTGTGCTATATTCACAGCTGAAAAGAACAGTCATTGTTTTTTAAATTGGCAAAATGTAAAGTGAAGACAAATATTTACATGAAATATTGAGTCAATTATGTCTCAATATTTTGTGAAGTAGGTTTCTTCTCCCTAAATTCCTCCCATTTAAATAAATGGCTGTATTTTTCTGTTATAAATGTGGCACCCTGTCTACAGGCCACTGGGTGCAAGATGCCTGATGTTTGTGAATGCGACACTTAAACATTTTTAAAGTGCGAAAAAATGTTCATACTATAAATAATTTTGCAGAACATTATTATGCTCTGTAAAATTCTCCCATTTACAAAATGGCTGAATGTTTGTGTTATACATATAATGGTTCCACATATGGGGAAGGTATGTCCTGTGCCACAAGTACATATGACAGACTTTTTTTCACCTATTCACATATATCCCTTCCATACACCCCCAAGACCACACTCTCACTGGCACACATGTTAACCCTGTCATAGCACCCCTAGTCAAAAAGTATTTTGTTCAAATCATGGTTTCTGCCTGTGTGGACATTAGACTTAGAGCCTCATTACAAGTGTGGTGGTCTCTAGACCTCCACATTGCAAACCTGGTGGTCGGGCCACCAGGGAACTGTCAGCTTGGCCAGGATCACAGATCCCAGGGGTCTGGAGGTTGGTTGCGGTCCTAATCTGCCAGGGCAGCGCTGCAAGCAGCACTGCCCTGGGAATTAAGACCTCATTCTCTGCCAGTCTTTTAATGGCAGTATCACTGCCATGAAAAGGCTTGCAGAGAACGGGCGCAGGGCGACCGGGGGGGCCCTGCACTGCCCATGCACTTGGCATGGGCAGTGCAGGGGCCCTCCTGGTCAGCACCATTGCAATGTTCACTGTCTGCTTTGCAGACAGTAAACATTATGAGAGTGCAGGCTACACCATTGCCGCTGGCTCAATTACGAGCCAGAGATAATGCTGTGGCCTGTTTCCTGCTAGGCCAGCAGGTGGAAACTCAGGTCTCCGCCCACTGACCTAGCAGGAAACTCTTAATAACTCCAGTGGGAGGTCACCGCATAGGCGGCGGGCACTCTGTCATGAGTTTGGCTGATGGGCTTTCCCATTCACCAAACTTGAAATAGGGCCCTTAGTCAGTGAGCTGGGTGGGGAGTATCTATTAACACTGCACAAGTGCCTTGGGCTTCAGTAGCTCACAATGATTTTCACTGATCACAAATAGTTCTTAATACAGAAAAGTTTGGAGACCCCTGATCTAGATGTACCAAAGCCTCAGTTCGCTGCCTACAAGCTGTGACAGAAAAAGATAATTGGGGCCTCATTCACAAAAGGCTCCAGCAGTCGATGTGGGGGCCCCACACAGTTGCAGTGAGGGTTCCCACTCATGGAAGGGTCCCGCACTAGTGGTGGAACCTTTTCAGTGGAAAACCACTGTCTTGGAGATCCTGCCACAAGTATGAAATCCTGTTGGACTTCAGTGCCCCTGCTGCAACAGCGGGAGCCTTTTGTGAATTAGGCCCTGAATGTTTTACACAGGATGGGCCCAATTCAGAAAGGTAAACTTTGACCAAAAGTCTAAATTTTGACCAAAAGTCTAACTTTATTACAAGTAAAGTTAGACTTTAGTTCTCAACTAAAGTCCTTGCTAACAAAAGTGTCCCACGTGCAAATCCAGTATTTTTAAACCCAAAAAGGCAAGCTATTTAGAGGTTTTACAGCGTAAGGAAGCCTGAAGGCATCTGGCCTTTCGGCAGACAACATTTTTAGGAATATCATAGAAATCAAGAGTAAAAACCAAGCCAGCAGACCATAACCACAACCACAAAGAGCTAAACTAACCCATCAGACCAGCCCTTCAGTTTTGCTGTTCATCAGGTGGCCAGCCATGTGATGAGTTATGAAACCATGATGTCCCTTTTCTTCCCTGTGTCCTATTTAGCTTCTCTGCCCCATTCTCCATGTCCTGCTGAGCCTCACATAGTGGCTGCTAGTTCTCTGCCCCACCTTCCTGTACCTCCTAGTCCTATCTGAATGTCCCTCTCACCCTCACCTTGCACTCCGTACAGTATCACCTCAGTGTCATGCTGGGTCTGAGGGGGACATTAAGGATACACTGAGCAGTGGTTGGAGGTTGGGAGCTCACCTAGGTCATATTTATTAAGGTTTTTCATCTCCCTTGCACCCCACAAGGGGGAACAGGGATGAAGCAAAACCTAAGTGAGATTTATCGGGCCACACTAGGTCACATTGTGTGGCCTTGTAAGGCTTGATAAATCTGGAGTAACGCTAGGCAGAGCAAAATGCTGCCTTGCTTTTCTCTAGGGCAGTGAGACCCTCCATGGGAGCGTAAGTGTTTCCATGCACGCACCCATGAATTTTGATGCATTCCCAGATTTACCATTAGTGGGAGACCTGGGAATGCATCAAAATGCTACGCCTCCCCAGGTCAGGTGTAACAAATTATCTTTATTTCTCCTCGTTTTTTCCTCTTTCTACATATGCTGAATTCTGGAGCACACATAAAAAGAAGGGAATGCCACAAAGGATTGCTTTGGTGCAGGAAGGCCTTCCTGCACCAAAGCAATCCTGACTACAATGTAAGCACCCTTGCAACAAGATGCAAGGGTGTCTGAATTGACGCTAGGCATCCAAAAGTGGACTAGTGCTAGGAAAGGACAGGAATGTGCAGTAAAGATTAAATACAGCACATTCCGGCCCTTTCCCTTTTATGCAGCACAGCGCAGAAAGGCGGCTTGCTGCATTGTGCTGCATGAAAGATTGATAAATATGCTCCCTAATGTTTTCTCTAAGTCAGTGCACTAAATTGCAGAGTCTGTGATTGTGAAATACAAAGGCCCAGATTTACTCATTTGTCATGCAATCTAGCACAGCAAACCAAGGCCCTGATTTAAGAAAAATTATGCACAACTGTGCTAGCGCAGTTGCGCTCCAAAAAAAATAATGCTGTCTAACGACATTCCTCTGTGCCATCCATGCACCGTATTTTAAAAACGTTGCACTTTTGCACAAAGGAAAGGTTAGCATATAATAAAATTACGCTAACCATTGCGACATGCCAGAAAGAAAAATGACGCAAATGCAGCAAAAGTGGTGTTAGAACATCTTGCAGCACTTTTTTTTATACAAATCGTTTTAGTGCCATATTTAGCAGCATTAGCAAGAAAAATAAATAGGGAGCCAAGATGGAGAATGCAGGCCAGGAGAGATCCCAGAAATATCCCAAGAAGCCCAGTACGAGCCAGGATGGACTAGCAAAGTCCCAGGAGAATGATAAAAGGAAGCAGAAGTGTCACTTTAGTGAGGAGAAGAATTACATCTTGGTCAGACAAGTGACAGAGCACCAACACAAGCTCTTCGTCACCTCCAAATCGCCAGTAGGTAGGAGAGAGGCTATATGGCAGGCAATAGTAAATAAAGTCAACAGTGTGGCAGAGGTGAAGAGGACTGTCACCGATTGTAAATAAAGAGAACCTGGCCAGGAACCGAAAGGCAGCACTGCAGACTACTAAGACCTACCATAAATGCACAGTATGTTGCAGTAGGGGACTATCTGGAAATTTACAAATGGCAGAAGGGGAAGGAACATAGGACACACAATGCATGTAAAAGGGTCGCATCTGGACACATAGAGGGTCATTACAACATTGGTGGTAAAAGCTGCTTACCGCCGTGCAGAAGACCGCCAGCACACCACCGCGGCCGCGGAATTCCGCCCCGGTCATTATGACCCAAAGCCCAGAATCCGCCAAGATCTAGACACCCACACAAGTCCGCCACACCAAAGGTCAGTGTTAAAATGGCGATAACAAAACCTCCAGCGTCACGCCAACAGGAATATGCCCACACTATCACGACCCACGAATCCGCGCGGCGGTCTTTCAACCGCAGTATTCCATTGGCGGTACACACCGCTGTGCTCAAAATACACACACATTTACAAAACACATCCACATTGGACAATTCCAAATACACACACCTGATACACATACACACACCACTCCCACACACCCAATACAATATAAAACACACACCCACATTACCCACTAACCCTTACTACCACAATTGCGACTAAAGTCCACAGAGAGACACCACCATCTACAAACGAGCATCCACAGGCACTCAACACCATCACCCACATAACATCCACGCACCTCACACAACACACCACTAAATATCACCACAAACATCACAACACACACCACCCCACACATCACCCACACCACCCTATGGCACGGCAAAGACACCCCCAGGTTCTCTGAGGAGGAGGTCAGGGTCATGGTGGAGGAAATCATCCGGGTAGAGCCACAGGTATTCGGATCACAGGTGCAGCACACCTCCATAGCTAGGAAGATGGAGCTATGGCGCAGAATCGTGGACAGGGTCAATGCTGTCAGACAGCACCCAAGAAATAGGGATGACATCAGGAAGAGGTGGAACGACCTACGGGGGAAGGTGCATTCTGTGGTCTCAAGACACCTCATTGCGGTACAGAGGACTGGCGGCGGACCCCCACCTCCTCCCCCACAACTAACAACATGGGAGGAGCAGGTCTTGGCTATTCTGCATCCTGAGGGCCTCGCAGGAATAGCTGGAGGAATGGACTCTGGTAAGTCAAATCTTTACTATTACATCCCCCACCCTATCTGCATGCCAACACATACCCCCACCCTCACCCACACCCCCATCACTCCTACTCCTCACATATGTCCCAATATCACAAACCACAAATTCCAACACCAAGCCCTGCATGTAACACCAAAGCATGGACACCCATCACCAAAGCATGGCTACTGCACGTACCTATACACCCCCCTAACCCATCTTCACACAAGGTCCTACACAGGACACCATGGCACACACAGATGAAATAATCATGCTTTTACACCCCTGCAGGCCCCCTACCCAACGTCACCGGACAGGAAGGTCCAGACATGTCCACTCCACCCACAGAAGAGGCCTACAGTGATGACAGCAGCTCTGTCCAACTGGATCTAAACGACCAGCCCGGCACATCTGGGACCTCGGGACAGTCGGTTCCCCTCACACTGGCACAGGCCACTACAGAGCTTCCCCCCTCTGGAAACACCAGCACAGCACCCACCCAGCGGGCCCATACCTCTGTCCCCAAGGACATGTCAAGCAGCAGTGTGCCCACCACTACAGGGAACCCAGGCTAACCCACCACCCCAACAACAACAGGGACCTGGGGGCAGTGGCAGTGGGCACACGGTCCAGGGGACGGAGGCCCAGGAACAAAGGGGAACTGGGAGGCTGCTGTGCGACAGGGGGAGGACAGGCCCAGGGAACCCACTCTCCACAAGGCCCTCTCCAACATCATGGGAGCCTACCACCACTCCCAGGAGACTATGGCAACAGTACTGGCCATGTTTCAGGAGACCCAGCGGCTGTAGGAGGAGCAGTATTTGGGCTTCAGGGAGGAACTCAAATCCATCAATTCCACCCTGGGCACCATTGTAGAGGTGCTGAAGGAACTCCTCAACACCAGGAGGGACACTGTGGCACAACAAGGGGCCCCTGACACTAGACTGAACGATGAACTGCCCACCACCTCCGCCGGCGCTAGTGGACAGGAGGCACCGCCACAGGACCACCACACCAGCACCCCACCCCCTGCAGATGGAGAACCACCCGCAAGCGGTCCCTGAGATCCAGGACAAAGACAGAGAACGATGCCAAGAACCCCGCCAAGAAATGAGACCACCCTGATTGTCATCCATTTGTCCCACCTTGTCACCCTGTCCATACTTAAACTGCCCTAGCTCCACTTCCTATGCTCCTTTGGACAATGCACCTGTGAGACCAATAGACTGGACTCTGCCATGGACATTCCTCCACCATCACCCCAACCCATTTTACAACCTCCTCCAATATTGAGCACTTAAATAAACTCCCTTAAAGCACAAAACAATCTGGAGTCTGTCTGTGATTTCGAAATAGTGTATTAGCAATTACAGTGCCAAAATGCTCTTTCAAATGTGATGTCAACATACCTATGTCACACAGCTCTAGTCCATGAGGAAACAAAGCAGATGTCACACAGTGGGACCCACATCTGTGAAATCGTAAGGGAAAGTGTCAACTCAGTGACCATACACTGGGTGAAAATGACAGACAGTAGAGAGGTAGTCGATTTTAATTAGATGTGGCAATCAGGTTTGTCTTCTTACCTGTGTCTCACTGGAAGTATTGCAGGATCACCGTGTTCTCTTGTTGTCCTCTTCTTCTGCTTCCTCGTCTTTACTGTCCACAGGCTCCACATCTGCCACAACACCTCCATCTGGACCATCCTCCTGCAGAAAAGGCACCTGTTGTTGCAAAGCCAAGTTGTGAAGCATACAGCAGGCCACAATGATCTGGCACACCTTCTTTGGTGGGTAGAATAGGGAACCACCTGTCATATGGAGGTACCGGAACCTGGCTTTCAGGAGGCCGAAGGTCCGCTCTATAATCCTCCTAGTTCGCCCATGGGCCTTATTGTAGCGTTTCTCTGCCCTTGTCCTGGGATTCCTCACTGGGGTCAGTAGCCATGACAGGTTGGGGTAACTAGAGTCACCTGCAAATGGCGAGGGACAACTGTTAGACACACACTAACTCATAGGGACATCCACAGACCCAGACAACTATTCCCACTGATTTGGGTCCAGGTGCTCACCTAATAGCCACACCCGGTGCATCTGTAGTTGCCCCATCACAGAAGGGATGCTGCTATTCCGCAGGATGGGAATTTTGCATTAACATGGGAGATGTACTGGTCTGCCAAACACACCATCTGCACATTCATGGAATGGTAACTCTTCTGGTTTCTGTACACCTGTTCACTCCTGCGTGGGGGGACCAAGGCCACAGGTGTCCCATCAATTGCACCTATGATGTCGGGGATATGTCCCAGGGCACAGAAGTCACCTTTCACTGTAGGCAAATCCTCCACCTGAGGGAAAACGATGTAGCTGCGCATGTGTTTCAGCAGGGCAGACAACACTCTGCACAACACGTTGGGAAACATAGGCTGGGACATCCCTGATGCTATGGCCACTGTTGTTTGAAAAGACCCACTTGCTAGGAAATGGAGTTATGACAGCACTTGCACTTGAGGGGGGATTCCTGTGGGATGGTGGATATCTGACATCAGGTCTGGCTCCAACGGGGCACACAGTTCCAGGATTGTGGCACGATCAAGCCTGTAGGTGATGATCAAATGTCTCTCCTCCATTGTCCATAGGTCCACCAGCGGTCTGTACACCGGAGGATGTCGACATCTCCTCACATGCCCCAGCGGACGGTGCCTATTGAGGAGTACAGAGAGCACAAAGTCAACCAACTCTGTGACACGTAAACACAGCTTACTCTGAACATATTCATAAATTGAAATTTGCCTGTATGAGTGGTTAGGCAAGGCCTAGTTATTTGTGATGCAGTCAGGAATAAAGCCATGTGGACCCCTGAAATGGCGGCTGCCTGACCTGTAAGGTGGGACAAGGGGATATGAGGTAACTGCGCTGGCATTGTACACCGTTGCGGTAGGCGGTCGAAGACCGCGGCACAATTCTGCATTGGTTAACATTGTACCCTATGGGTCCCAGGAGCCAATGACAATGTATCCCGGTGGTGACGGTACGCACCGACGCAGACATGACCGCCATTTTCTCTCTGTTCAATCACTCGATACCTGATCTTCGACAGGAGAGGACCTACACTGCAAGGGATGCTGTGACCTCAGTTTGGAAGAGACAATGGCTCGTGTGTCTGGGGAAAGGGCCCCTGCTTTCAGCATGGAGGAGTTGGAGAAACTCATGGATGGGGTCCTCCCCCAGTACACGCCACTCTGTGGTCCTCCAGACAAACAGGTAAGTACACTGTGAGCATGCTGTATGGGCAATGCCTGTGTGGAGGGGGGTGGATGAAAGATGGGGGGGGTGAGAATGAGGCGTGCATGAAACGACGGTGAGTGCATGTGCCTCATGTCAAGGGTAGGGATGCGGGCCAATGACTGTGACGGTGCAGTTGGTAATTACTTCTCTTTTCCCCTGTACAATTCCTGTAGGTCAGCACCCACCAGAAGAAGGTCATCTGGCGTGCCATCACCAAGGAAGTCCAGACCCTGGGGGTCTACCACAGACGGAGCACCCACTGCCGGAAAAGATGGGAGGACATTCGGCGCTGGAGCAAGAAGATGGCGGAGGCCCAGTTGGGGATGGCCTCCCAACGTGGGAGGGGTGCCCGTCGCACCATGACCCCCCTGATGTTCAGGATCCTGGCGGTGGTGTATCCGGACTTGGATGGGCGCTTGAGGGCATCACAGCAGTCACAAGGGGGTGAGTACACTCTCATTCTCCTGATTCAGCACGCAGTTTAGGTGTCTGGGTGGGGGAGGTGGGCTGTGGGTTCCCCTAGGCCAGGGTGAGTTTGCTAGGCAAGGTCCCTTCTTCAGGCAGGCCCTGTGGCACCCACCCCACCTGTGTACAGTGCCAACTACACCTAGTCAGGCTCCTGTGACATCCATGTGTGCATAAATCGGCCATAGCCTTGTAAGCCATGTTCCTGGGATTGAATAGTGGACCCCAAGTGCACTGCGCAGTCCAGGGGGCTTCTGTGTCTGTTGTGTCCGCCAACTGTAGCGGTATTGCATGCACTGAACATGTCTTTCTTCTGTCTTCCCCCCACTTTTTGTGGTCTCCCTTTACTTGTGTGCATTAGCATCAGCTGGCGGAGGAGCAGTGGCACCGGATCAGGAGGGAGCTGAATCCCACATGGCCCTGGAGGGCGACACTACGGACTCCGAATTCACCAGTGGGATGGAGGGCGAGGGGAGCTCCATGGCGGGGACAGGAGCTGACACTAGCGAGATGGACTCCTCCTCTGATGGGAGCTCCCTTGCAGTGGCGGCCTCATCTGTGCCACCCGCATCTACAGGTACAGCCGCCACCCACCCTACCAGCACCGCCCTCCCAGCAGCCCCTCAGCCTTTGCCCCGTGCCCGCTCACCCAGGAGGGTGGACATTACCTTCGCCCCAGGCACCTCAGCCCCTGCCCCTGTCACCCTCAATGAGTAGGCCATTGACCTCCTGAGGTCCCTCACTGTTGGCAGTCTACCATTTTGAATGCCATCCAGGGTGTAGAGAGGCAGTTGCAACAGACGAATGCATACCTGGAGGGCATTCATTCTGGTCAGGCAGCCCTTCAGCAAGCTTTTCAGACTCTGGCCTCAGCAATGATGGCAGCCATTGTCCTTGTCTCTAGCTTCCCCCCTCCAACTTCCTGTACCCAGACCCACACCTCCGTACCTCAGCCTATCCCAAGCAAACCATCAGACCAGCATGCACACACCTCAACACACAAGGGAAGCTCTGGCAAACATAAGCACCACACATCCCACAGGCACTCATGCAAGCATCACACACATGCAGACACACCAACATCCTCTGCCTCCACTGTGTCCCCCTCCTCCTCGGCTCCCTCCTCCCTCCCTGTCTCGTCTCTACTCACACCTGCATGCACTACATCCTCAGCCACTACGTCCATCACCAGCACACCCATCACCACACCCCGCACACGTGCAGTCACCACCCCCACTACCATTCACACATCCCCTGTGTCCTCTCCCAGTGTGTCTGTGAGGCCACCTCCCAAGGTATACAAACGCAGCCACACACCCACCCAACAGCCATCCACCTCACGACAGCCTCCAGCCCATGCACCTTCACCCAAAGTCAGCAAACGGATACCTCCTACAACCACAACCTCTTCCTCCACTCCTAATCCCCCTCCAGCTACCCGTCCCAGTGTTCCTAAGGAACTTTTCCTGGCCAGCCTTGAACGCTTTCCCTCACCTCCCCCACCCCGTCAGTCTCCTAGGGCCCGACTCTCCAGGACCCAACTAGCACCTCAGCCACAACATCGGCGGGACCAGTGGTGCCAGTAGTCACCAGATTATGGAGTGCACCAGGCAGCAGGACAGCCAGTGTGGCAAGGAGCCACAGCACGGACAGTCCCCCACCTGTCAAGCATCAAAAGTTGGCCAGTGCCCGGCTGGAGAGGGGAAAGAAACCAGCCACCAAAGCCGCTCCCAGGGGCCCAGTTGGGAGTGTGGAGACAGCTGCGACACCATCCAAGGTGGGAAAGGGGCACAGTACGACCAGCAAGTCGGGCAAGATCAGCACAGCGGACAAGACCGCCAGCAGCCACACTGCCCAGGAGGCGACCACCAGCAGCCCCGCTGACACAGACACAACCACCAGCAGCCACACTGCCCAGGAGGCGACCGCAAGTAGCCCCGCTGCCACAGACAGGACCGCCAGCAGCAGCCCCGCTGCCCAGGAGGCAACTGCCAGCAGCCCCACTGCCACAGACAGGACTGCCAGCAGCAGCCCCGTTGCCCAGGAGGCGACCGCCAGCAGCCCCGCTGCCACAGACACGACCGCCAGCACTGAACCGCTGCCCAGGACACCGCCGCCAGCAGCCCCGCTGCCACAGACATGACTGCCAGCAGCCACACTGCCCAGGAGGCGACTGCCAGCAGCCCCGCTGCCACAGATAGGACCGCCAGCAGCAGCCCCGCTGCCCAGGAGGCGACCGCCAGCAGCCCCGCTGCCAGAGACAGGACCGCCAGGAGCAGCACCGCTACCCAGGAGGCGACTGCCAGCAGCCCCGCTGCCACAGACAAGACCGCCAGCAGCTGAGCCACTGCCCAGGACACCGCTGCCAGCAGCCCCGCTGCCACAGACATGACCGCCAGCAGCTGAACTGCTGCCCAGGACACCGCCGCCAGCAGCCCCGCTGCCACAGACACTACCGCCATCAGCTGAACCGCTGCACAGGACACCGCCGCCAGCAGCCCCCCAGGCCAGTGAGCACCAATGATTCCGACGCTACTGAGTCTGCCACTGGCAGGATGAAGCACTCTGGGCACAAAGCCCCCTCCAGAACCAGTGGAGTATCACATCCACTACCTCTGTCCTTGGCAGGATGAAGCACTCTGGGCACAAGGCTCCCTCCAGAACCAGTGGAGTATCACATCCACCACCTCTGTCCTTGGCAGGATGAAGCACTTTGGGCACAAGGCCCCCTCCTGTCAAAGCCTAGCTCACCTGAGTCCTTGTTCAGTTCTGATGGAGGTTGAAGACAATCCGACCCCACCCTGAAACTGCTTGTTCCAGCACACTAGTTTTTAAAACAGTGCACTAAGAACAGAAGCTCAAGGGAAGGGGGGAAGTGGATAAAATAAAATAGAGACAACACCGTTCTTGCGTTTCCACTGTTGAAGTGCTGCACAAATCTGAGGCCCTCTCTGACTTCTGTAGAAACTGGTGCCTAATGAAACATAAACAAAGAACAGATAAGTACAACCTATTCCTAACTGGGTTCCTGACTATCCCTTTATTTATTAGAAATTTTCTTCTAAAAGTACCTCTTGGATCCTGGTCTCTAGTTTCCAGGTTTTGAATGTGTTACTGCTCTGGGATGTGCTTTCTAATACTCTAAAGCTTCTAAAACATTAAACAAATACCGTTATCAGAATTACCAATATCAAACATTCATCTTAATATAACTAAAGCCTAAATTCCCAATAGCAGACTCACTTTTCCCATATTTCCAGAATCTTTTATAAAACAAATACTGTACTTTTATAGACTCGGGGGCTGCCTTTTATAGACAGGGCTGGGTGTGGTCCTCACATGCTGCACATGTTCTTGAAAGGTGTGCAGAGCTGGGTGTGGTTTGAAGAGCTGGGTGTGGTCCTCACATGCTGCACATGTTCTTGAAAGGTGTGCAGAGTTTCAGTTATTATGCAAATGAGTTAAATTAACACATGGCCTAGAGAGGAGTGTTTTAAAGAAGCCTTGGTAAAAGCAAGGCCCAATGTGTAAACAAAACAGCACATTAAACAACATACACAGAAGCCTAGGGGGGGGGGGGAAGTGAGATAACAAGAAAGGCTTTCAATAGTAAGTTTAAAAGGGTGCTATTACAGAACCCACTAGTGCAGTGAGAGTGGACATGCTCTTTGCTGTGCACAAACCCTAACAGTTGCCCCCCTCAAAGGCCCTCCTACAGGACGGGGTTTTCCTGGATTTTTTAAATAAAACCGTCTAATCAGCTGTGGGGCATGTACATATGATGCTGGTTCCCATGAATTCTCAGATTCATCATATCCTTTCCATTCTACTAAATAAAACAGACGTCCACTAATTCTTTTTGAGTCTTTTATGCTTTTCACTTCATATTCTAGATTTCCCTTAATTGGTATTGGTGGAGGTGGTGGTTCAGGTCGGGTTTTTGGATTGTAAGGCTTAAGCAAGGACACATGGAATGTAGTATGTACTGGATATTCTTTTGGTAAATCTAATTTGACTGTTACCGGGTTTACTATGGCAGTTATACTAAAGGGTCCAATGAAACGTGGTTGCAGCTTTCGGGATCCCTCTATGTTTAGGTTCTTTGTGGAGAGCCATACCTTGTCACTGATTTTATACATTGGGGCCTCAGATCTGTGTTTGTCTGCTTGTCTTTTCATGCTTTCCTTGTACTTTAATAAATGTTTCCTGGCTTTGTCTTGTATGTCACCTAACCTCGTTAGTCTATACGTTACTGTAGGTAACAGAGAATCTTCTAACAAAATGGGTATAGCTCTTGGATGATACCCCTGCAAGAAATAGAATGGTGAGCAAAGTAGAGCTGAATGCTCAGTATTATTATAAACAAACTCCGCTACAGGGAGAGCTTCCAACCATTCACTAGAATAATCAGCCAATAAACAACGTAGCGTTTGAAGTAAGGTTTGGTTCAGGCGTTCAGTCTGTCCATCTGTCTCTGGGTGGAAAGCAGTGGATAATGCCACATCTATTTTCAGTTTTTTACATAATTTTTTCCAAAATTTAGAGTTGAACTGGCTCCCTCGGTCTGACACCACTTTGCTTGGCAAACCATGTAAACGCACAATTTCCCTTATAAAAATATCGGCAAATTCTGCCGCCGTGGGTAATTTCCGTAATGGTACAAAATGTGCCATTTTAGATAAAAAATCCACTATAACCAACACTGTTGTGAAAGATTTTACAGGTGGTAAACCTACAATAAAGTCTACGCTCACAGTGTGCCAAGGTTGTTTGGGTGTTGGCATTGGTATGAACAAGCCGTCAGGGGCCTTATGAGAAGATTTATGTCTTGCACAAATTGGACAGGTAGTGACAAATTGCTTAATGTCCTTTTTTATAGTGTCCCACCAAAAGTGTTTTTGCACATTTTCCAGGGTTTTTACCCAACCAGGATGACCTGCCAACGGTGAGGCGTGATGCCAAATTATCACCTGTGTTTGTAATTCAGAGGTGGGCACTAACAGCATGTTGTCGTGATACAATAAACCTTGTTGTATTGTGTTATGGGAATCCTTTAACCAATCCTGAGGTGCTATTTGCATGTGTGCATTATATAGATCTGTGATGAAATCCTTCTGTTGTACTGGTGCCAAAAACTTTTGGGGAGGAATAATGGGTTCTCCTATTTTATCTTGTTTCATGTCTGAGGTATGTCCGTATCTAGATAACACATCAGATTGAATTTGTTGTGCACCTGGTCTATAGGTTATTACAAAGTCAAATGTGCTAAAAAAAATTAACCAGCGCATCTGACGTGGTGTTAGTGCTTTAAGTGATCCAAAAAACTGTAAGTTCCTATGGTCAGAAAAGATTGTAACTGGGTACTTTGCTCCCATTAAATGGTGCCTCCATTCTGAAAAGGCTACTTTGATAGCTAGTAGTTCCCTTTCAGCCACAGTGTAATTTTGTTCAGCTGGTAATAACTTTTTGGAATAGAAGGCTATAGGATGTAACTGGCCATCTACTGCATCTCGTTGAGAGAGAACTCCTCCTAAAGCTACTTGTGAAGCATCCGCTTCAACAAAAAAAGGCAAGTCAGGATCAGGATGTTTCAGAATTGGGGCTGAAGTGAACTTTTGTTTTAGGAGTTGAAAGGCGTGTGCCGCCTCATCAGTCCAAAGAAATCGTTGCCCTTTCCGCAACAAGGTAGTTATTGGGGCCGCAATGTCTGCAAAATGTGCAATAAACCTCCTATAAAAATTGGCGAAACCCAGAAATTTCTGAATATCTTTTACAGAGGATGGTTCTGGCCAATCAGCAATAGCACTGATTTTCTTTACATCCATAGTTATTCCTTGAGGTGACAGGCAGTATCCTAAAAAGTCCACCTTTCTGACATTAAAAGTACACTTTTCTAACTTAGCAAAAAGATGATTTTCTTTTAACTTTGATAATAATGCACGAACATGTTGGGTATGTTCTTCTGAGTTCTTAGAGTAAATGAGGATGTCGTCTATGTATACTATGACACAAACGTCCAGGAATTCGTGTAGGACCTCATTTATAAAGAACTGAAAGGCCGCAGGGGCATTACATAACCCAAATGGCATTACTGTGTACTCAAATAAACCAAACTTTGTCTTGAAAGCTGTCTTCCACTCATCCCCCTCTTTTACTCGGACCAGGTGGTAAGCTCCCCGCAGATCTAGTTTAGTGTATACAGTAGAATGTCTTAATTGATCCAACAACACAGGTATTAGAGGAAGAGGATATTTATTCTTTATTGTAGCCTTATTTAGTCCTCTATAATCTATACACGCACGCAGGGATTTATCCGGCTTCGGGATAAAAAAGAGTGGAGATGACACCGGAGATGTGGAATGACGGATGAACCCAGACTGTAGTAGGTCATCTAGGTAGGTTCTTAAGTATTTGGTTTCTTCGTCAGTCAAAGCATATACTCTGTTATTAGGTAAAGGGGCCCCTGGGATAAGATCTATACGACAGTCATAAGACCTATGTGGGGGCAGCACACTAGCCTTTACTGGATCAAAGACGTCTTTAAAGTCAGAATATTCAGGAGGGAGACTTGGTTCATCTTGTGTAACACTAGCACAGTGTAATACTGTGCTCTGTTCTGTACCTGCTTCTTGATAGCAATTGGTTCTACAGAAAGAGGAATCCAAAGTAACAGTTCTATTCACCCAATCAATTTTTGGGTTATGAGTTGTTAACCAGGGTACCCCGAGAATCAAACCAAAATTAGGAGTATCTATCAGATCAAAGCTAATCACCTCTGTGTGCCCGTTCTGACAGACCATAACAAGTGGACTTGTTTGTCTTGTGATTAATCCAGAGGTCAATTCTGACCCATCCACTGCACATACTGCTTCTGGACAAGGCTTTAGGCACATAGGAAGTCCTAAGTTTTCAGCTAACTTATTATCCACAACATTTCCTGTCGCGCCTGAGTCCAGTAGGACAGGGAGAGAATGCCTCACTTGGGTAGTAACAATTAAAACGACCTGAATTATGAAATGTCTAGGTATGTGCGGTACCATGAAGGCTGCAGCATTAGAGGTTTGATTAAGATGTTTTCTCGAACAAGTAACCTCTCCCCTTGTCGAGCTTAATCGTTTCCCGATTCAGTTGAGGAGGTGGAGGAAACAGCACCCTTTCGTGGATTTTTAGGCTTTACTGGACATTCTCTGGCAAAGTGACCTGTCCTTCCACAATATAAACATAATTGAAGTTTTCTCCTTCTTTCTTTTTCCTCTGATGTGAGTGGACCTCTGAGTGTCCCTATTTGCATAGGCTCAGGTTCAGGGAGTTTATTATCTGGGTCTTTCTTCTCGTGTCTAATAAAAGTTAACCGTGATTCCAGTTTGTATTTATCTCCCTTTCTTTCTCCTAGTCTATGTTCTAATTTCACAACTAAATCTACAAAGTCCGAATAGTCTTCTGGCAAATCAACGATATGAGCCAGCGCATCTTTTAACTCGTCTCTCAAACCTTTATAGAAAAGGGAGACACGCTTTTCTTCTGGCCACTGTGTCTCGGTGAGTAAACGATTAAAACTAGTGAGATAGGTCAATAAATCCTTGTTACCTTGTTTAAGATTTAAAAGCTCATTATCACTTGCCTGCATGAAAGTGTGTTTTGCAAAAAGGCTGGTCATGGTACGTTTAAATTGATTCCAATTATGGAGGATGGGATCATCTCTCTCCACGAAAGGAATTGAGAAATTGGCTGCTGTGCCACCCAAATAAGACAAGACGAATGCCACTTTCGTAGCATCAGTAGGGAACTGTTGTGGCTTACAAACGAAGTGTAATTGACATTGATTGATAAAAACATGGAATTTGTTACTATCTCCATGAAAACGTTCAGGTGCTGCTAAGGGCACAGCATTAGGAAATTAACAGTGACCTCAACTGGGGGAGGCAAAGTTGTATGTTTTGATGGCGCCCCTATCTCTGAGGAGGTTTTAAACAAAGGCGTAAAAGCTGTGTCCACTGAGATACCCTAAATTTATACCTGCTTAAATCCTGTTTTAAAGAGGTATTCTCCATCTTTAATCTCTCTATTTCCTCTTGCATATGTTGCAAGATGCCAGACACTGATTCATTATGAGCCAAGTCCTCATTTAGGGCCTGCGCCATATCCGTGACGTCAATGCCCTCTATTTCTTCCCCAATATTCATCGTCCACCAGAACTGAATTTTTTTTTTTTTTTAAGGCTTGTGCTTCTGTCAAAGCCCAGCTCCTGAGTCCTTGTTCAGTTCTGATGGAGGTTGAAGACAATCCGACCCCACCCTGAAACTGCTTGTTCCAGCACACTAGTTTTTAAAACAGTGCACTAAGAACAGAAGCTCAAGGGAAGGGGGGAAGTGGATAAAATAAAATAAAGAGACAACACCGTTCTTGCGTTTCCACTGTTGAAGTGCTGCACAAATCTGCGGCCCTCTCTGACTTCTGTAGAAACTGGTGCCTAATGAAACATAAACAAAGAACAAATAAGTACAACCTATTCCTAACTGGGTTCCTGACTATCCCTTTATTTATTAGAAATTTTCTTCTAAAAGTACCTCTTGGATCCTGGTCTCTAGTTTCCAGGTTTGGAATGTGTTACTGCTCTGGGATGTGCTTTCTAATACTCGAAAGCTTCTAAAACATTAAACAAATACCGTTATCAGAATTACCAATATCAAACATTCATCTTAATATAACTAAAGCCTAAATTCCCAATAGCAGACTCACTTTTCCCATATTTCCAGAATCTTTTATAAAACAAATACTGTACTTTTACGTCAAAATACAGCATGTAATTTGTGCAAGTCCTTGATTTACTGTTTGTCTTGCTGTTAATGGTTTCCACGGTTCGATTCTTAAAAGTTCCATACAAAAAAAAAAATGTTTGCTTCACAAAGTTCTGCAAAGTATTCTTGTAACAAAGAGTTTGAATCACAATGTTCGTGGAAGGTATCTTGTTTAAAATTGTTTATACACAAATCCAGAAATTGTTGTCAAAGTTCTTTCAGGTAATAAAAGTTTTGCACTTACTTGTTGCTGGCAAGAGATACTGATCAGTCTAACCTTGTCTTCTTTCTCTTTTGCAGGTTGCTTGTAGGAAGGAGGCTGAGGCAAGGAGGAACCGGAAACCGGAAGAAGGAAGAGCCAGCAGCTGCGTCCATTGAAGCCAATGAAAGTCTGTAGAGAGCAGGAGTGCCAGCGCCGAGGGATCTGTCCTCAGGTAAGCGGGAGGGAGACGAGCACAAGCACTGGGTGAGGCTCGGGGGCTGCCTTTTATAGACAGGGCTGGGTGTGGTCCTCACATGCTGCACATGTTCTTGAAAGGTGTGCAGAGCTGGGTGGGGTTTGAAGAGCTGGGTGTGGTCCTCACATGCTGCACATGTTCTTGAAAGGTGTGCAGAGTTTCAGTTATTATGCAAATGAGTTAAATTAACACATGGCCTAGAGAGGAGTGTTTTAAAGAAGCCTTGGTAAAAGCAAGGCCCAATGTGTAAACAAAACAGCACATTAAACAACATACACAGAAGCCTGGGGGGGGGGGGAGGTGAGATAACAAGAAAGGCTTTCAATAGTAAGTTTAAAAGGGAGCTATTACAGAACCCACTAGTGCAGTGAGAGGGGACATGCTCTTTGCTGTGCACAAACCCTAACACCTCC
Source organism: Pleurodeles waltl (assembly GCF_031143425.1). NCBI lineage: Eukaryota > Metazoa > Chordata > Amphibia > Caudata > Salamandridae > Pleurodeles > Pleurodeles waltl. The sequence goes on from NC_090440.1 coordinate 1,384,151,277, forward strand.
AGAGCCAGTGGAGTATCACATCCACTACCTCTGTCCTTGGCAGAAGGAAGCACTCTGGGCACAAGGCCCCCTCCAGAACCAGTGGAGACTGTCATCCACTTGAGAGACTGTGGCTTTGCACTCCCCAGGATTGAACAGTGGGCAAACCACCCACTGTACAGACTTGAGAGACTGTGGCTTTGCACTCCCCAGGATTGAAGAGTGGGAAAACCACCCACTGTAGAGACTTGAGAGACTGTGGCTTTGCACTCCCCAGGATTGAAGAGTGGGCAAACCACCCACTGTAGAGACTTGAGAGACTGTGGCTTTGCTCTCCCCAGGATTGAACAGTGGGCAAACCACCCACTGTAGAGACTTGAGAGACTGTTGCTTTGCACTCACCAGGATACATCAACGGGCATGGAGCCCCCTCGTGGATCTGGAGTCGTACACTCATCCGGCTGAGGTGCCCCCCTTCCTTTCCCCCTGAGGTGCCTGTTTTATTTCTATCTGATGCCCCTGCAGTGTTCTCTCCATTTTGATCGGGTATTGAGTGTGGGCCTCGCCCATGCCTTTTGGGCCCAGTTATCCACAGACTAGGATGGTGGAATCCCTTGGACTTGTGTTCTTGCTGTGTATAATTGTATATAGTATAAATGTATGTATTTGTAAATATGTTTGATGTATGTAATTGAATATATAACAATTATTCGACTCATTTCCTTTTGTCCTTGCACTCTTCCAGGGGGGATTCGGGGGTGTAACTGTTATGTATCAATTTGTATTAGCGTGTGTGTTGTAGTGGGTGAGGGTGGGGGTGCTGCGTGTGTGTGTGTGTCATTCTCTTTTCCCTCCCCCCTCCCCTGTGTCGTAGGTGCAGTACTCACTGTTGTCTTTGCTGCCGGCGTTCGTGCTCCTGGTAGAGGAGCAGGAAGATAAAGGCTGGGAGTAACTGCAGTTCCGGTTCCATGGCATCCTAGTTCCTCGTGGGGTGTGTAGAGGTGAACGTTTTACCTTCAAAGTCCTGTTTCCGCCGTGTTTTGTTCGCGATGAATCCCCCTCTGGAAAAGGTGCCGGATTGGTGGGTTGTAATAGTGTGGGTGGTACAGTGTCCTCCGCCTGTCTGTTGGCGGTTACCGCCGCGGTGTTTGTTTGTACCGCCGTTGCGGTCGGAGTGTTAAAGTGGCTGTCTATGTTGGCGGTTTCTGCCACTGTTGTAATTTCATTTGCCCTATTGCCACTATTGCCACTGGATCCCTACTTTTAACAATATGCACTTTGTCATATTCACAACATGGAGTTAAGCAACTTTTTGTGGCTTAACACCACCTTGTAAATATGGCCCCTTGACATGCAGTACTTTGCCTGGAAGGGGTGTGCAATCTGTGTTGCTATGGCTGTGCCACAACAACACCCACTGTATTGTTGTAGCCCCAGATTTAAGAATTTTTGTAAACCTGAGGCTGCGACTAGCATGGTGCAACAAGGAGAAATACTTTCCTTCCTCCTCATGTTATTGCTCTTCCTATGTGTGCTGCATCCTGCAGCGCAGACATCCTTGCTCCATAGTGCAAGGTTGGGTGCATTGGCGCTCAGCAGCAAATATAGCACTGATGCAGGGACCAACACAGGGCTGCGCCATATACGCTTTAAAACGGTGCATCCAAGTGTATTGAAAATGAGTGTGGCACTGCCAAATGTGGCATTCTTCCTGAAACCTGATCAATAATGGCCCATCACTTCAGATGCGCCCAGACCTTCCCCCTTTATACACCAAACATTTCTCAACCATACCAGCAATCGCTTCACTCTTCCCACTGATCCACCTGCCCATATGTAACACTCAGTGGGCAACATGTACTACGCTTATTGCACAGGGTGGCACAATAACAACTGTCACTCTCCTCCATGCACAATTTGGGAATGAGCACAAAGTGAACATATACAACATATGTGTCATGTCTGTGATCATCATTTGTGTTGCTGTACAAGTACCTTCCATTTCACCATGAAACAAGGTTGCCTGTGTTGTGGAAATGGTTGGTGTTGTGCACAAAGGGACACAAGTGGCATCAAGGTTGCACTAAGGGCCGAATTTTACAAGCCTTAGCATAATACAAATTGTTGCCAATGTGGATCCAAGCTGCCCATTCCCCTTGTGCCACAATAACAAAGTCACACAATGCGTGCATTGATCCACATTGTACATCCTTACACCACTATATGCATGTGGCAGATATGAGGTATGCAAGGAAATATCCCTTACGCAGGGAGGGAAGAACTAATGGGGCTGACAATCCATAATGGCTGCACTGTGCCATTTAATTACCTCATGGGTGAGGTCTGCCAAAGACAGATTGACACAAGCATTGTGAGTAATGGACCTCCCTTTGCTTTGCTGCACGAGTGCCATAATTCATAGTGCCAATGCAGTAAAGCACCGAAATAGCGACAAAGCGCATTAGACTACTGTGGGAATGTCCACCATGGTGAATAGTAATGTAAATGACGTGCCTCCATGGAATCAGTGGCTGGGACAAAGGGCCTGCAAGGAAAATGGTGGTGTGGGATCATTGCACCAAACGCCTTGAAAGGTTACCTATGTATGATGCACAATGCAACAGATAATAGACAACTACAACCTGTAGAATTACAAACTTGTTGCACACCCACTTGTCACTCCCACATCACCCTGAGTTTTTGGGCTACACTAAACCTAATCCAGATGTGCTGACCTTTTCAATGGCATCAGAAGCTGGGTGGGTAACACATGTTTTGCATGGGAAGATCACAAATACACACATGGAATGCCTATTACATGTAGTGTCAGGTGTGAGAGGATAAGGTATGCTAGGTGCTTCACCTTGGCATGTTAAGTATGACCTATCACTATTCACCACTTAAGTACAAGTCAGAAATTTTAGATGCTTGGGTACAGCACTATGATGTCTGTGTCTGGGTATACAGGGTATACTGGCACATATTTACCCATTTAGGAAAAAACATGCAGTGCAACATCTCTGCATTCCTCCGCTGTACAGCATCAATTCTAATGTTCAGGAATGTGTGCTTGTCAAAGATTGTTAATGCATTCCTCTGGTAATGCCCAAATATATGAGGGACTTTACCAACATTGCTATGCAACCTGCACGGTATAGGGGTGTCCCTCTTGTCTATCCAAATGCACATCTGCAGGAAAGAACACATCCTGCTAAATGTACTAACAGGAATACTCTCTGCCACTTACAACGTTTGACAATGATTGCAACACACATTAAAAGTAGTCCACAGTAGGATTACTACAATGTCTGTTCTCAGTACCACAGCTACAATGCCACCCTTGATGTCTTGTCCCAACATGATGCATCCACATATCAACAAGCCTCAAAATGTTTCAGGTCTGCCTCCCAGTGCACATGTGTTCACAGAGTGATGGAAGAGGTGGGCTTTCCACATACATCCTACTAGCCACTTAGGCCCAGATTCATGACAAGATGGTGTGGCATGCTGTTGCACCAAAATAGCAGTGCTGCATTGCACCACTTTTGAAATGCAGGGATGCGCCTCATTTACAGGAATACCACTCAACCCTGCAGTTACCCCTGTGCTGGTGCTGAAGTAAGCTGTCTGCGCCAACGCAGGCATCCTTGCACCATAGTGCAAGGGTGTTTGATTTGAGGAGACCGATTGTTTATATGCAGGAAGGTACACCTTCCTGTACATAAACAAACATCCAGTGCAAACAACAAGGAGGAATAAAAGCTTATCTCCTCATTTTGCCATGTTAAAGCTAACCCTGGATTGGTGTAAGTAATTGCCATCTCCACAAATTTAGGATTTCTTGTACATCTGGGGCAGCATGATAAGTTATGGAGATTGTGGTGGAACGGCCACTGCAACACCTATTGCACGCCCCTCTGACACAGCAACCTATATTGGAGGGGCCACTGGAGCATTGCTAAAAGTGAAGCTCCGGTGGCGATAGGGCCTTGTAAATCTGGCCCCACACTCATGTATTCTGCATCCTGCACCACACACATAACAATGAACCACCTTGTGTGTATGTGTGCAAATAGGAAGGTCTACCTTCCACCAAAGTGACACTTAGTCCAGCAATGCACCCATTGTTGCAGCTATGCAACAAGGAAACCTGAGATGCAGTATTGTCCTGCAGGAAGGGAGAAAAGCATGTTTGCTCACATACACACAATGTGGTTGAATCTCACAATGGGTGGTGCAAGATGCTGGACACATCACTCAAATGCTCATATTTATACTTTTTTTGTGCCTCATTTGCATCACTTTTTGATGCAAAAGCATGCAAACTTAAAAAATACAATTCTATTTTGTACGTTTGTGCTGCTTTTGTGTAAAAAAATGATGCAAATGAGGTGCAAAAAATTTATAAATATGTGCCAAAGTGTCTAGGAAGACGCATGTCGAAAGCTCACTACCTATTGTCACTCCAACAACACACATAGACCCTCATTATGACATTGGCGGTAAATGCCGCTTACCACCATGGTGACGGCTGCCAACATACCGCTGCTGTGGCGAATATCAGTTCGCCATATTATGACACACACACCAATCCGACAGAATACAGCCACATACACAAATCCTCTAGCCCAAAGGTCAGTGGAAAACTGGTGGTCCCAACACCCATACCATTACGCCCTCAAAACAACGGCCATCACAATATGACCCACAAATCACCACAGTGGACATTCAACGGCGGTAAACCATTGGTGGTACATACTGCTGCGCTCAGAATGGACACCCAAATAAAAAACAACACTACATTTGTAATTTGAAAAACACACACCTGATGACCATACACACACCACACCCACAGCACTATAAAACACCCACCCACAACCCATTACAAATACAAATCATTGCCACCAGACTGACACCAAGACAACTGCGACAGCTAGACACACACCACTTACACCCACACATCCCTCACGCTCCCCACACCACACACCCTAACGCATTGCGCAACACATTCTCACCAACACACACCACACAACACCCATGTCCTCAAAAGAGGCACCCCAGTTTGACTGATGAGGGGTCAAGGGTCATGATGGAGGAAATTGTCAGGGTAGAGCCACAGCTGTTTGGAGCACAGGTACAGCAGATAGCCATTGCAAGGAAGATGGAGCTATGGTGGAGAATCGTGGACAGGGAGAACGCCGTGGGACAGCACCCAAGAACAAGGGACGACATCAGGAAGAGGTGGAACTACCTGCAGGGGAAGGTGAGTTCCATAGCAGCAAGGCACCAGCTTACCATACAGACAACTGCCGGTGGACCACCACCTCCTCCCCCACAGCTCACAGCATGAGAGGAGCAAGTCTTGGCTATACTGCATCCTGAGGGACTCACTGGAGTAGCCAGAGGACTGGACACTTGTAGGTCAACATTTACCACTTATCACCTCCCACACCTGCATGCCATCTCACACCCTCACCATCACTCCCATCACTCCACTCCATCCCACATACTGCACCAGCGCAGATGACTAACCCCAATGCCAAGCCCTGCATGCTATACCAATGCATGGACAGCCCTCCCAGCCCTGCATGGACACCCATCACCAAAGCATGCACAACATAGGGAAACTAACAATCCCACAATACATCACCATACACAAGCAAAAGTTGGCAGGGCAACACCAATGATAGAGGGGAAGCCAGGGATGTACAATATGTCACACACATGAAGCATAATACATCACTTACATCCCCACAGGTACCCCAGCCAATGTCAGCGGAGAGAAGGTGCCACGACTATCCAACCCCCCAACAGAAGATGCCCCCAGTGATGACAGTAACTCTGGACTTCTGGATCTGGATGACCTACCTGGCCCATCAGGGACCACTGGAAAGCCTGTCACCCAAGCCCACTCACAGTTCACAGCCTCCCCCTTCAGTATCCAACACCACAGCACTCACCCAGCGTACCCACACCTCTGTCCCCAGGACAAGTCAATCAGCAGTGTGCCCACCTGTACAGGGACCCCAGGCCACATTTCATACCCAAGACAATCAGGGACCTGGGTCAGTGGCAGTGGGCACACCGTTCAGGGGACAGAGGCACATGCCATAAGGGACACTGGGAGGACTGCTGTACACCAGGGGGAGGATAGGACCAGCAAACCAACTCTCCAGGAGTCACTCTCCGAGATCCTGGGAGCCTACCACCATTCCTAGGACACGATGGGCAAGATCCTCGACAACTTGCAGGAGAACAGGCGGCTGCAGGAGAGACAGTATCAGAGGATCAGGGAAGACTTGCAGGCCATTAACACTACCCTGCTCTCCATAGCAGGGGTGCTGGCCGACGTGGCCAACATCATGAGGGAGGCAACAGAACACTAGCGGGCCCCTACCACTAGCGAGTCCATTGACTAGCCCTCCACTCCCACTGCAGCTAGTGGGCAGGAGGCCCCGCCACAGGACCCACAGGTCGCCAGCACCCATCTCCCTGCAGAAGGTGAACCAACCCTCAAACGTTACCTGTGACCCAGACAGAAGCCAGAGACACTTGACAAGACCCCCGCCAGGAAATGAGACTCGCCTGATTGTCCCCCTTCTGTCCCGCTCAGTCACCTTGTCCACTTTGAATTGCTGTTGCTCCGCTCCCTATGGCCACTTGGACACTGCACCTGTGCTACAAACAAACTGGAACAATACCTTGGACTTTCCTCTATCATCACCCCACTCCATTACACTTTCCCCTCAATTTATTAGCACTACAAGAAACACCCTTGAACACAACTTGACTACTAGTATTTTATGTATTGAAAATGTGTATTTATCAAAACAGTCACGTCTAGTGCAAATGAACTGTACACTGTGAGAGCATAGAAATAATGACCTCTATCTGGCTGTAGTCAGCACATCAGTACACAGTTGTTGTATCATCAACATCTGTAAAATGACAAATCATAGGTGACAGTAACTTGAGATAAAAAAGGAAGTCAATGCCATCATGCTACAGCCACAGAGAATAAACCAATAGTCATAGAAATGTGCAGTTGCACTGTCTCACCTGTGTGTCATTGGAAGTACTGATGGATAACTGATGTTCTGTTGTCCTCACCCTCACTGTCATCACGGTCTACTGCTGTCACAGGGGCATCTCCAGTTTCCTCCTCCTGCAGAAAAGGTACATGGCATCTGAGGACCAGGTTGTGCAACATGCAGCATGACACTACTATCTGGTAGATCTTCTCGGGTGAGTAGCACAGGGATCCACCTGTCAGATGCAGGCACCTGAACCTGCTCTTTAGGAGGCCAAGGGTCCTCTCGATGATCCATCTTTTTCGCCCATGTGATTCATTATATATATATATATTATTATATATATATATTATATATATATAGCCCCTGTCCTGGCATTCCTCACGGGGGTTAGCAGCCACGATAGGTTTGGGTAGCCAGAGTCACCTGCAAGTATTGAGGAAGCACATTAAGCCTCACACAATCCTATGGGGTTAACAACAGAAGTCATACGCTAACATTCGGTAGGTGGGGACCAAGGCTCACCTATTAGCCACACCCTGTGCCTCTGTAGTTGGGCCATCACATCTGGGATGCTGCTATTCCTCAGAACAAAGGCATCATGCACTGACCCAGGATTCTTAGCATTGATGTAGGAGATGTACTTGTCCGCCAGGCACACCATCTGCACATTCAGTTAGTGGAAACTCTTACGATTCCTGAACACCTGTTCATTCTGGCGGGGGGAACAAATGCAATATGTGTACCATCAATTGCCCCAATAATTTTGGGGATATCTCCCATTCCATAGAATTCAGCCTTCACAGTGGCCAATTCTTCCACCTGGGGAAAGCGATGTAGCTGCTCATGTGTTTTACCAGGGCAGACAACACTCTTGCCAGCACGATTGAGAACATTGGCTGTGACATTCCTTCTGCTGCCAAGCCCACTGTCACTTGGAAGGAACCAGTTGCCAAGAAATGGAGCACTGATAGCACTTGCACAAGAGGGGGACCCCAGTTGGATGACGGATAGATGAGATCAGGTCTGGCTCCAATTGGGCACACAGCTCTGTGGTTGTGGCTCTGTCCAGTATATAGGTGAGGATAATGTGCCTGTCCTCCAGTGTAGCTAAGTCCACCAGGGGTCTGCACACCAGGGTATGTCTCCACATCTTACTCATCCGCAGCAGTAGGTATCTAAGGGACACAAGAGTGAATAGGCTGTCACATTTGGGACAATGGAACCACAACTGCAGTCTACTTGGTGCACTTATGTAATGGTACAGTGTTAGTGTCAAGGTATGTGCCAATCTAATCTGTGACACAATTAATGTCGATATGACTGTTCCCCCCCTTGAAATGGCACCCGCCTGTCTTGTATGTAGGGACAGGTGGAAGTGAGGTAATTCTGCCGATGTTAGGCATCGTGGCGGAAGGCGGTCTTGCACGGCAGTGCAATTCCTCATTGGATAAAATGGGGCTCTATGGAGTACAGTAGCCAATGGGGAACTGCGCCGGCGGTGACAGTGTACACCACTGCAGACGTGACTGCCATTTTCTATCTGATTCCTCACTTGTTTTCTGACCTTCAACAGGAGAACACCTACACTGCGTGTGCTGCTGTGACCTGTGTCTGGAACCCACCATCGCACGTGTGACCGGGGAAAGGGCCCTAGCCTTCACTTCGGAGGAGTTGGAGCGACTGGTGGATGGGGTCCTATCCCAGTACGGACTGCAGCATGGTCTTCCAGACCAACAGGTGAGTGCACCAAGGGGACGATGCATGTGGGAAGGATGCATGTAGATGTGTGTGGAAGCATTGTGTATGGGAGAGGTGGGGAAAATGTCTTGTTGTGGTGTACATGGTGTGCGCTGAGCGATGTGTCTGCCTATGGTGATGGAAACAGGTATGGTGGGCCATTTATGTGACAGGCTGGACTTTTTGTTTATGGTATGCTCCTGTCTGTATTGCCTCTGCAGGTCAGTGCCCATCAAAAGAAGGGAATATGGTGTGCCATCGTCAAGGACGTGCGGATCCTGGGGGTCTATGGCAGGTGGAGCACCCACTGTCGCAAACGGTGAGAGGACCGGAGACCCTGGGCACGGAAGACCGCAGAGGCCCAGCTGGGGATGGCCTTCCAATGAGGAAGCGGTGTCCGTCAAACCCTGACCCCCTGATGGCCTGCATACTAGTGGTGGCCTACCTTGAGCTGGATGGGCGCTTGAGGGAATCACAGCAGCCACAAGGGGGTGAGTACAGTGGGTATCATTACAAATTTTGGCAGGTGGGGTGGGATCCGGGTGGTGGAAGTGAGTTAATGGGTGCCCCTAAGGCCAAGCCAGACATTGCAACGTGGGTCATCTCCAGGATTATGGGTGCCTAGTAAATAATGGTAACCTAGCTTGTTAGCAGTCCATTTCATGCAGGGCATCATGGGTCCCAGGCAGTGTGTGGCCCTCATCTTGCCTTAGCATCTAGCCATATCACTGGCAGTGCAATGCATAGTGCTTAAGCCTGTTCCCTGTGTGTGATGGTGCTGTGTATGGCAACTGTGGTGTTGGTGCAGTCATTGACACAGTGTTTGTTTTGTGTCTCTCCCCCCCTTTTTTGTTCTGTCATCCTGTCCTTGTGTGCATTAACATCATCTGGCAGAGGAGCAGGGGCATCAGTGACAGAGGGAGCTGCATCCCACAGGACCCAGGAGGCAGAGTCCACCAATGCCGAGGAATCCAGTGGGACGGAGGGCGAGGGGAGCACCACGGCAGAAACAGGAGGTGACAACACAGACTCAGATACCTCCTCCGATGGAAGCTTCCTGGTGGTGGTGGACACCTTTGTGACTACCCCCACTGCAGGTACAGCCGCCACCCCCTTACCACCACCTCCCTCCCAGTAGCACCTCAGTGAGTTGCCCATGCCCGCTCACCCAGGAGGGTGGGCATCTCCTTCGCCCCGGCACCTCAGGCCCTGCCCCAGGGAGCCCTGCTGCCCTGAGTGAGGAAGCTATTGACCTCCTGAGATCCATCTATGTAGGGCAATCAACCATTGAGAATGTCATCCAGGGGCTGGCATCCCAGATGTAGCAATGCAATGCATTCCTGGAGGGCATTCATGGTGGATTGGCAGCCCAACAGAGATCGATGGCAGCCATTGTCTCTGTTTCTACCATCCCCCCTCCAACTACCACTTCCCAGTCCAGTCTCCTTAACACAAACCCATCCCAGGCACACATACAGACAAGCATGCACACAAGACAACACTCAAGAATGGCACAGACAAACATAAGCACCACACTTCATCACAAAAGTACCCATGCAAACACCATGCAGTTGCAGACATGACAACATCCACTGCCTCCACAGACTCCCCCTCCTCCTCCACCTCCCTCCCAGTCATGTCCACACTCACACCTGCATGCACTACATCAACATCCACCACCAGCATCACCACACCAAGCAGCACACGCACCTCACTAGCAGACACCTCTGCAACATCCATGAACGAGTTCCCTCTGTTCTCTCCCATCCTGTCTGTCCCCCCTTCCTAAAGTACACAAACGCAAGCACTCACACATCCAACAGCCATCCACCTCACATCAGAATTCAGCCCATGCACCAGCATCGAAATCCAGCAGACATACTCCTCCTACAACCACTCCCTCAACCTCCACTCCCATCACTTCTCCCACCTCCCGCCCCACCGTCCCTAAGAAGCTTTTCCTTGCCCAACTTGACCTCTTCCCTCCCCCACCATCCTGCCTGTAAGAGCAGGGTCCCAAATACCCAGCCCAGCACTTCAGCCAAACAGTCCACTGGGACAGTGGTGGCACCACCTACTCGTGGTGGGAAGGATACCACACCTCCAGACAAGAAGGGGAAGGAGCCTGCACTTCCAGGCATAAAGGGGAAGGAGCCTGCACCTCTATCCAAGAAGGGGAAGAAGCCATCAAACCCTGCCAGGAAGGGTAAGGAATCAATGTCCCATGTCAAGGAGGGGATGAAGCCCTCTACTTCAGCGGACACTGTCAGGGTGAAACCTCTACCACCACCATTGGTCACAGGGCACCCACCACAAGTTGAAGAAGTACAGCCATCACCACTTGCAGAGGCTGACCAGGAGGCACCTCCATCTGCCACCACACTGCAGCCATCACCACCTGCAGAGGCTTCCCAGGAGGCACCTCCATCTGCCACCACACTGCAGCCATCACCACCTGCAGATGCTGCCAAGGAGCCTCCTACATTTGCCACCAATGTGCAGCCATCACCACAAGTGGATGCCATATAGGCCACCCTCCAGGGGCTGCTGTACATGGGGCCACCTCCAGAACCAGTGGCAAGTCACCCACCTTAGAGACTGTGGCCTTGCACTCCCAGGACAGAGCAATGGGCATGTTGCCCCCTCCAGAACCAGTGGGCAAGTCACCCACCTGAGTGACTGTGGCCTTGCACTCCCCAGGACAGAGCAATGGGCATGGAGGCCCCTTCAGAACCAGTGGGCTTGTTCCCGAATCTGGCTGAGGTCCCCCCTCCCCAATTCCCCCTGGAGTTCCTATCCACTTGAAAACTGATGCCCCTGCAGAGTTCTATCCGGATGAAGTCTGGCCTTAGACTGTGCCCTGTGGACATGTGGGCCCTTTGAACATTGGACTGGGCAGTGTCCCTTTGTGTACAAGTGTAAATATCTGTTTCATGGACAATTTAATAATTTACTAGCTGTTGATATTCATACATTCACTTTTGAGCATTCCTGTTGTCCTTGCATTATTCTGTCGTGCGTCGGGTGCCAATTGTTTTTTGTGTGTAGCTGGACGTGTGTATGGTGTGTGTGTGTCGGGGTGTGTGTCGTGCATGTGTGTGTCACTTTCATTTTCCTCCCTCCCTCCCTTGTGTGCTAGGCGGCTGTACTCACAGTCGTCGTCGGCCTTGGTGATCCAGGTGGAGCATAACATAGAAGATTATTGGGAAAACTTGCAGTTCAGGTTCGATGGCGGCATTCTTCTTTTATGTGTCTCTGATGGTGAGTCAGTTCTCTTCAGTGATGTGTTTCCGCCAGGCTTTTGATGGCGTTGATACCGCCCCAGAAAAGGTGGCGGTTTGCAGTGTCATAATATGGTGGGCAGTACTTTGTCTTCCGCCTGGATGTTGGCGGCTACTGCTGTGGTGAGTGTTGTTTCCGCCCTGGTGGTTGAGGTGGTACATTGGCTGTCTATGGGAGTTATCACCACCGTGGTTATAATTTGGCAGTAGTTACCGCCATGCTGTTGGCGATATTACCTCCACTTTATCACTCACCGCCAGGATCACAATGAGGCCCATGGTGTGGCAGATGAGTCAGTTAGTAACTCAAATATCTGTAAGAACAAATTCCAAGTAAATCTGAACATCTCCACTTGTGGAGTAGGCACACATTTGGAACAACGCTCATGTCTTGCAAAGTTTACACAGTGAAGTTAATAAAAGGGGTACATATGTTGGAAATCATGATTAAAAAATCAAAGTGGCTGTAACACACTGGGAACTGTGGACTCGCAGATTGTACAAACGGTGGCTACACACAAATGATGCTCCGGTGCATAGGGTGTCATTATGAGAACACAAATGTGTGCCTTGATGTACGCATCTGTACCATGTCATTGAGCCACCAGTAGCAAGTTAATGATGAACCATCAGCCACTAAAGTCAAAGATTGACATTTCACTATCTCATTACAGGGGATGATGCTTTGACTCGTTCATTCTGTGCTTAAGATCATGCCGGCGCAGTGACAGCTGGCAATGTGCCCACTTTACTCTATCACTGTTGACGTATCTTGTATGCACTGTCATTGCCTTAATTCCTACCTATTGTCAATTTGAACACCTCCTCACTAATGCACACTTCTCCTACACATGTTTCATGACATGTCCCTCACCCTTGGACTCTGACTGAACATTAAAGGGCTCTCTCAAGGGGGCAGTGCACAATACATTGTACAGCACTGGAATTGAAACTTGCACATGTAAATAAATCACCATATTAACAAGAATCATGCTCTTTTTTCAGTGTTCAATCAATTCCTTTAAATATATGTTTTGTGTGAAGCTATGTCAGTTAGTACAGAACCAAATGACATGTGTGGCTTACTGTCATACACAAAGACACACACTAGGACTCAAACATGATAAAGGTGCTCAATAGTATTGTGGACTATAACCAGCTTTCTGAGCCTTCTAAGTATGTATTGAACAGATATCCGTGCAAGCTGACATATGACATGTATGGTTCAGAACTCAAGTGTCTGAAAATTTCCCTGATGATTGTACCAGTACAACAAATATTTGAGAAATGGAAGCGGCATATTTAAGACTGTGACTGGCAGCTGTTAGTGTGCCAGTATCCATTCCCCAAATAAGGTGAAGTTTAATGTGCTAAACTTTTCAAGAATGACTGTGTCATACCTTCGCAATGACAATTGATGTTGCATTATTACCTATCAAAGAATTTGTATCAATACACAATCTGAGTGTCATGAGCTGCGCTGAAAACCGTCTTGAGTAGCTGATGTCATACCACAGCCAATCAGACAGATCCTTGGGCACAGCAATACACATAGTCACATGTTTTATATTTTTTATTTTACATAGAACCCCGTATATAACCCCCAGCCAAGCCCCCCAACAACAAAAAATAAAAATAAAACCCACCCCCAACTATACTATGTCATACAACTAACCTAATCTATGCTACCTAACCTATAACTACCAACCTAAAACCCACTAAAACTATTTTCAACATAAAATAGGGGAAGGAACTGGGAAGCATAGTATTTTGTAATTCATAGCTTTTTTAGCTTTTTCTCACAGTACTTCAAAGATGTTCCATTGCAACACCTATAGCTTTTGATGCTGCCCCAAATTTACGAGATATTGTAAATTAATGCCAGCACCAAAAACTAACACCACCCCAGGGGGGACATTAGCATGGCAAAAAAATGAGGAATGTTTTTATTCCTCCTCGTTTCTTGCTTTTTCTATGTATGCGCCATTTGGCGCACACACAGAAGAAGAAAAATGCCATGGATGATTGTTTATGTGCAGGAAGGCGTCCCCTCATGCAGTTTAATAATCGATTATAAATGATGGTTTGGCACTACTATGTGTGCTCCATTCTGCAGCACACATAGAAGTGGAAAATTGCCATTGTCGATTGTTTCTGTGCATGAAGGGATACCTTCGTGCACATAAACAAACACTCTCCTCAAAGCAGAAACACTTGCACTATGGTCCAAGTATGCCTGCGTTGGTGCTGGCAGCTGAATTATGTGCTGGTGTAGGCGAAGACGCTGGGCTGCGGTGTACTCTTGGAAATACAGTGCAATCCGGTGTTTGAAAACCAGCGCACCTGTTTCTTTCATATCTGCCCCGTGGTTAGCCCACAATAACATGTATAGATTAGGGTGGCAGACATATGTACAGGTTTCAGATACATATATTCACATTTTTGGGGATCAGGATTCTGCCCATTGGCAGAAGCTTTAAATCTTGCGGTTAATCTGTGTGAAAAAGCGTGAACCACTAGGCTCTCATAAATGCTGGTTGGTTTAGACACAAAACGTCCTGTCCTGAACCTTGTCATAACATGCTGAAGTTATCCTTATGTCCTACTGTCATGGATATGCAAATGAGGATGTTGCAATGCAAAAGGGGTACTTACCAACAAGCCCTCAAACATCTCGTTCCCAGGCAATAAGGTCTGCCCACTGGTGTTTGAGCTGGTGGTCCGTCCGCTCCACAGCAAAGATCCTTCATAGCTAGTAGAGCACCTTACCCTACTGCAGCTTTCTTGCCTCCCTTGGGTAGTCCTGGATTTGCCGGCCACCCATAGCCACTATGTTGGGGAGGTAGTGGCACATCAACCAGATGAACCCACCCAGTTCATCTCCACTTATTCGATGAGCTCTCCGCTTCCCAGACATTTTGCAGGTTCCCTCCACTGCAAAAATAATTACCCCAAAAATAAGAAAAGAGTACCTCACCTAAGCCCAAATACCCCAATTAACTACACTTCCCCAAATCGAACACCTGACAATACAAATATAATAACAGGACAAAAACACTGCACAAAACTTACAAATCTAACAAATTGGACTAGAAAGCAAAAGGAAACTTTTTAAAAAACACCAGCCCTCAACCAGCACCAGCTCCACACAACCTGTCAAAACCACAGACTAAAAGACAGTAAAGTAAAAGTGAAAGTAAATAAATTTTATCAAGTTTGCAAGAAGATAGTCCTGTAACACCACTTCTTAGGTGAAGGCATCACGTTTTCTGATATGCATCGGGATTTTTTGCGCATAACTGCCATGCGTGGATGTTTTCCATGAAGGCTGCGAAGGCCTGTCACTTGCAATTGATGTGCAGGGGCCAGGCTTCATTTTTGTGAATTGCGATGTATAGAGAAGTACCACATGCATCATTTTTTTTACGCAAAACATCCATGCCCGGCCCGACCCAGCTTAGTGCTTCCGAGATCGGCTGGATTCAGAAGAGGGCCTTGGCAGTGAGAGGTGCTGTTTCAGGCCTCTTCTGCACTGGCCTGTCCTGTGTGCAGTGCGCACAGGGCATGCTGGTGCACAAGAGGCCTGAAACTGCATCTTTCTTTTGCTACCTATGGCCCTGGCCTAAATTCAGGCCAGGGCAGTGAAAGCTGCCAGGCCTCTTGTGCACTGGCCTGCTCCGTGTGCACTGCACTGAATGCAGGCCAGGGCCGTGGGCAGCGAAAGCTGCCGTTTCAGTCATTGTTTGTGCAACAGTGTGCTCAAACAACAATAAAAAGAGATGAGGACTTACATGGGTCTTCCCTGGGGTCCTCCTCTCCTCATCGTCCAATGGCGACAAGTCTCCCTGCACTGTCTGCCTCCGTCTGTGCTCCGGTGTGTGCTGCAGCCCATACTGGGGCGCTCATCGGATGAACTCCGCTCCGCTGGCATTCTAGTGGAGTTTTTGGATGGAGCCCGGAGTTCCAAAAACTCTGTTAGCTCCGCCAGTGGAGCAGAGGTCCCCTACCTATCATATACTGGGGACTGACAGCTTGTTTGTGTAGGACATGTCTCATCAATTCCCATGGTATTACACGATTTGCCATAAATAGGTAAGGTTATTGCTAGGATGCTTGGTTTGGTCATTGATAGGTTGTGGAACTGGGTCTTGTCTGTAGACCCAGGGTACATATACTTTCCTCCCTGGCTTCCCGTCTTTGTGGATGACCACTATGGAAGCCTTGCACTGGTCTAATGGGAGTACTCCCTCTTTTTGGCTCTCCTCATACATCTGCTTCAGATGTGAGGCAAGCTTAGTGGCTGTCAACTTATAGGGTTCTGTTGGTACCCCGTTGGACCCTGGTGCTTTCCCAGGCTTCACATCCCTGATGGCTCGTACAATATCCTCCACGGAAAGTGCATTCTCTAAGACTTCCATATCCTCTGTGGTGAGGCTTGAGAAGGGGATGTCACCCAGGAGCTCGCCTGCTTTGCATTTTGTGGCAAAAAACTTGCGTAATTGATTTTCCCCTAGTAGTGGGCAAACATTTGGGCTATGGTTTGTCGGCTACTAGCAAGTTCCCCTGACTCCTTCTGGATCCCCGAAGCCCATCTATCTGCTGCCTCCTACCTCCTACCTCCTGCCTCCTACCTGTCCAGCCAGGCCAATATTTTTTCTTCCTTATCCCCCATTACATTGATGTGGTGCTTTGTTGCCCTATGGTGTTTTTTAGCACCATACAGTAGCCGCATCTCAGTATTCTTTCTGCTTAAGGGCTAGGATGTGGGCTCTGTACGATGGCCTCAAGGGACAAAAACCCACATTCAAGACCCTTCAATTTGGCCCTTTTTAGTTATTTCCCTTCACCCATCATGGAGAAACCCACCCCCTTGACTACTCATCGGCCGCCCACAGTGTGAGTGAAAACTCAGCAGAAGTGCTGTTTCCCTGAAAATAATGGTCTTTTGTGGCTCACACCCCTTCTCTAATTTTTAGCACTTTAAAGTGCAAAGGGCTCAGAATGGTGAGGCTAGTGTTCGGCCTCCCACCCCAACCATACACCAGCCATAAGGGAGAATAGTCAGAAATACCCCTGGTTACGTTAATGGTCTCCCTGACGTTTAACAGCTGGGGAGTCGTCATGAGAAAGTGATAAATTCAGGAGAAACTATCATGCATCCCCAAGTAAAAGGATGACGTGCTGGGTTGTTGGGTTAAGGGCACACCACTGTTCTGCTAGCCCATGGGCAGTTAGGAAGTCTGCAAATTGTTGTCTAACTGAGTCCAGGGTCCTGGGGGTATGTTGGTGAATGCTATCACTCAGCATTTTGTTAAAGTCCCCTCACATGATCAATTCCCCATCAGGAAGACTGTGTAACAGAGTGGCCAGGGCTGGTAGCACCAAGCCATGAAGTCATATTGTGATATTTACTGAAAGTTCGTTTAAGATGCCCCCCTCCCAGGTCCCACAGAGCACTACATAGGGACCCAGCGGATCAGGCCATATTTGCCATCTGACACGGGGAAGCATTTTCTTCACCAAGATTACTACTCCTGTAGAGGAGGTGGTATGACCCACATTAGCATCCATTTTATTTCCCAAATGGTCAAGGGCATGACACCTATTACCTAGTAGGTGAGTCTCTTGTAGGAGAACTTTATCAGGGGAGTCTGGTTTGATGTATTGGAGCACCACTCCTCGTTTGACGCTGTCGCCTAGGCCATTGACATTCCATGATATTATCCTTAGGGTTGACATACTAACTTTGGACATCCCACTGTATGGTTAACGGACCACACCCTGGGGTTGCTGGCCGTGGGGTTCAGACAGTGAGAGTAAATATCCTGTATGATTCAGCTATGTTGACTAGCATATGCATCTTGCCTGATCATTAACTACAACAATTATCCAATGTGCCCTCTTCGATCATGAATTCCCCTCCCTGATACACTGCGCTGCAGAATCCAAACTGCCCACCACCCCAACTGCGCATAGCACCTGTTGCCCCAACCAAACATACTGCAAACTAGGGAGCATCACTACCACCTTCTGGACCCCACCCAGCCCCTTACTGGAATGCCAATACCAAGTTGGCGTCTCATATCCTCAGTCTCAATCTTGTCTCCAATCACTGATTTAGGACCATTGAGGGCTGCTCCCAGCCCACCTTCAAGACACTCCGGGTGCATCTCCAGTACCACATTTACAATCCCAAGAGCCCCTCTCATCTCCCCATGAGTCCCAACATCCATTCGGGTGAACAGGAAGATGCCCCAGGCTAGGCATAATTTGTTTGACCCGCACCTCCACTTCAAGTGTATCATAATTCTCCTTCCTCAGGCCGCTACCTGGTACCTCTTAGGGCGGTGGCAGTGTCTTGACCCTCCTGCCACCTGACATTCAATCCAGCCAATCATGACCAGCTTCTGGGCTTTATTAAATGTGAGCATGCTGCGACTAATCAAAGCTCTGCCGGGTAAGTCATTGAATAGTTGTTCTGTTCCCTCAGAGCCTCCCTCACCAAGAGGAAGACTGAAACTGGGGAAGAAAGTAACCCAAGTGTTACTTATATGCAATTGAGGGGCACTGCGAGCTGCTTGGAGAATCACATCCTGTATTGGACGTTTATAATTCTTGCTATGATGGGACAAGGGTATGCTCCAGGCTTTCCTGGTGCACCTGAGATGCAGTGGGCTCCCTCAACCCAAAAGATTTTGAAAAAGTCCATGTGATGCAGCTGTTTCAGTATGAGATCCTCCACAAACAAGTCCATGGCCGGATCCTTGGTATTTACAGGTACCACAAGTATCCATACATTATTTCAGCAGGACCACCCCCCCAAGTCTTACAACTTCTCTCACAACTCTTCTATTGTAGCTTCACATCATTTGTTAAACATGGTCACATGTTCACATTTGCATTCTACAACCTATGTCACATTCCCAATGAGTGTATTATGGTACTGTGATTACTCATGTCAGCTGAGTAGAGGGAATGACACAATCAACCTTTCTATGTCCTTCTTCACACATACAATTTGCCAAAGGTCTGTGACTTGTTAGTACCTTTCTTGACGTACATGCACATTTCTAAATGATTGGGTGTGATACACCTAGACATTCATGTGCATTGGTCCCTGTATTTCACTCTCTTGCTAACACATGTGAGTGGCACTGAGAAGTATGTTCTAGGCACTCACGTGTGATAGTGTTATTCAGACTTTGCTAGGTTACCCAGCAGGCACAAACATACCATTGTAGATACTTGCTAGCCTTTTCCTACCTAGCCCATACATCTGTACAGCAGTCTTCACCTATATTTCTAGGATTGCTACGGGCATATGTCAAGCCAACACACTTGTGTGATATGTGTATGAAAATATCAAATGTGTTTGCTACAGATAATGCCTATATTCTACCAACACATTCATGTGGTAGTGAATTCTTTTAAAATGCTTTTTGTTCCTGACTACGAGGTAGATTAAAGTAAAGTGGTCCAGCAACCAGTGCAGGGCTACTTTTCTTTTCCCCCTTAGCACCCCTCTAAAGCCACCATGTGTGCACCGTATTTTGGAAACTGCGCACCATGCCACAGGGCAGGGGGCAATAGCGTGAAGATATTTGATGCAATTGATGTACAGTTCATGATTAGAGCTAACATTTTGGCCCTAACCATGAACAGTACTTAGGGTCCCATCGATGCCAATGGTGTGCCTCTTTAAACAGCTGCTCTGAGCAGGTGCTAAAAGTAGCAGCAATATATGGCACAGTTGTTCTTGTTAGATTCCACTGCACCATTTTGTCAACCCCTCCAGCTGTACAGCCCCTTAGCATACTTAGGGGCTCATTATGAACACGGCGGTCGAGACCGCCATGCCGGCGGTGGCAGAAATGACCGCCACCGGCATCGCGGTCTCGATCGCCACATAATGAACACAGGGAGGACCGCCACAGATGGCCCTCCACCACCTCCAGGCTACTGCCGACAGGCAGCCTGACAATGGTGGAATTCTTCATCCGACAGGGCATCGCTGCAAGCAGTGCTGCCCTCCAGATAAAGAACCTGTGTTCCGCCAGCCATTTCCTGGCGGTTTCACCCGCAAGGAAAAGGCTGGCGGAAGGGGTGCTCAGGGGCCCGCATGCACAGCCCCGTCGTGCAGGTCACTAACCGATTTACAGGCAGTGATTGGCGCGATGGGTGCTGTTGCACCGTCCGCACTGCGGCATTGATGACAGCTCCATGTGGAGCCGTCGGCAATGTCCTGGCCCAGCATTCCGTTGGGCTGGCTGTCGGAAACACTCAATGTATGTATCTCAATCTATGTTTAGATCGCCAGCATGAACATGGCGGGGAATCCCGCGTGTTCATAATGAGCCCCTAAACGTTTGTAGCAGGCATTTTGTGGCACAAGGTGTTACAAAGATACACAATGCATGCATTGCACCATTATAAGTTTCTGCTGCTTAGATTTTGGCATTGTTGGGCCACATTAGCATAAGTTTTTGATGCTAATGTTGAACAAGGATGCACTAGGCCATCTTAAACAGAGCCTATATTCCAAAGTTGTTTACAACTGTTGTGGTGTAGTCATGCTCTATGAGATATGGGCGAGTTACAAATGGTATGGGATTGTGTAAATGAGTACGCCATGAACATCTGAGTTTATGTGATTTGATAGAATTATTTATGTCTTGATTCTTGGAGTGCAGTTCTATGTGAAAAAGTTTTGCACAAATAATTTTCACCTGCTTACTCCAGCAGAGTTTTGTTGTTCCCCCTTCTCCAGTTTAACACTATTGTTGTCATCCTCCTCACTGGGGACACCTACTTGTTCATCCCAGGAGACATGTGTGTGTAGACAAATGTTATGCAAAATGGCACACATAAAGACCATTTTGCAGACAAGGGTGGTGCATATAACTGTCCTCCTCTGGTGAGATGTAGGCATCTGAACCTTGATTTAAGGAGGCCAAATGTACACTCCACTACGTTTATGGTCATTATGTGTCCTTCATTGTACACCAGCTCTGCATCCGCTGTAGGATTTCCAAAAGGTTTCATGACCCATAGCTGGATGCTGCAACCTTGGTCAGCGGCAAAGGAATGTGAGAGGATGTGTCAATCATGCATATTAGTTAATGGCTTAGTGCCATGGCCCGTATTTGTTTTGAGTGTAGTGGTGATTCAGACTTACATCTAGTACTGTGTGAGTTCCTGTTTGGATGGATGCTTGCATTGGTCTGTGGTGGTGCACTTTTCTACCATGGGTTGTGCCTTAGGACCATGGTGATGGCAATTGAGATTTTTGTCTGACAGTTCACCAATGCCAAATATGTGGAGTGTTGCCTGTATTTGAGCCTGGGGTTGGTCTGAATTTACAGGGCCCTATCACCTCCTTGCACCACATCAGCCTAATTTTTGTAGACATTATTGTGGGCCAATAAGGCATAAAACACAGCACCATGTTTACAAGGTGCCACTACCCATGCAGTGCAACACTTAGGTGGTCGTTACAACTCTGGCGGTCAGAGTTAAAAGCGGCGGTAAGACCGCCAACAGGCCGGTAGTAAAAAAAAAATGGAATAATGACCCCGGTGGAAACCGCCAACAAAGACAGCCACTTTAACACTGCGACTGCCACGGTGGTACAAACAAACAGCATGGCCGTCATCGCCAACAGACAGGTGGAGGACAATGTACCGCCCACACTATTACAACCTACCAATCTGCCACCTTTTCTGGGGCGGATTCACCGTAAACAAATCACGGCGGAAACAGGACTTTGAAGGGAAAACGCTCACCTCTGCACACCCCACGAGGAACCAGGATGCCATGAACTCCACATTTTTCCAGCCATTATCTTCTTGCTCCTCTACCAGGAGCACGAACGCCGGCGGCGAAGACCACGGTGAGTACTACACCTACGACACAGGGGAGGGAGGGAGGGAAAAAACAGTGACACACACACACGCAACACTCCCACCCCCACCCTCACCCACGACAACACACACACTAATACAACATGATACATTACAGTTACACCCCCAACCCCCCCGGAAGAATGCAAAGACAAAAGGAAATGAGGTGAACGATTGTAATATATTAAAATTCAGTATTCAAATAATATACATACACTAATTACAAATATATACTCCAAGAATATTTGTCCAAGGTATTCCACCCTTAAAGTCCGTGGACCATTGGGCCCACAATGCATGGGCGTGGCCCACACAAGATACCCGAACAAGACAAGACGGAGAGAACACTGTAGGGGCATCAGATAGAAATAAAACAGGCACCTCAGGGCGAAGGGAAAGGGTGAGCACCTCAGCCGGTTGAGTGCACGACGCCAAATCCACGAGGGGGCCCCATGCCCACTGTCCAATCCTGGGGAGTTCAAAGCCACGGTCTCACAAGTCTCTACAGTGGGTGGGTTGCCCACTGTTCAATCCTGGGGAGTGCAAAGCCACAGTCTCACAAGTCTCTACAGTGGGTGGTTTGCCCACTGTTCAATCCTGGGGAGTGCAAAGCCACAGTCTCTCAAGTCTCTATAGTGGGTGGTTTGCCCACTGTTCAATCCTGGGGAGTGCAAAGCCACAGTCTCACAAGTCTCTACAGTGGGTGGTTTGCCCACTGTTCAATCCTGGGTAGTGCAAAGCCACAGTCTCTCAAGTCTCTACAGTGGGAGGGTTGCCCACTGTTCAATCCTGGGGAGTGCAAAGCCACAGTTTCACAAGTCTCTACAGTGGGTGGTTTGCCCACTGTTTAATCCTGGGAGTGCAAAGCCACAATCTCTCAAGTGGATAACAGTCTCCACTGGTTCTGGAGGGGGCTTTGTTCCCAGAGTCCTTCATCCTGCCAAGGACAGAGGTAGTGGATGTCTTTCTCCACTGGTTCTGGAAGGGGCTTTGTGCCCAGAGTGCTTCATCCTGCCAAGGACACAGGTAGTGGATGTAAATCTCCACTTGTTCTGGAGGGGGCTTTGTGCCCAGAGTGCTTCATCCTGTTCGTGGCGGCCTCAGTAGCGTCAGAGCTTTTGGAGCTCATTGGCCTGCGGTGCTTGTGGCGGCAGTGTCTTTGGCAGCGGTGCTAGTGGCAGTGGTGTCTTTGGCAGCGGTGCTTGTGGCGGCGGTGTCTTTGGCAGCAGTGCTTGTGGCGGTGGTGTCTTTGGCAGCGGTTCAGCTGCTGGCGGTCCTGTCTGGGGCAGCGGTGCTGCTGGCGGTCACCTCCTGGGCAGCGGGGCTGCTGCTGGCAGTCCTGTCTGGGGCAGCGGGGCTGCTGCTGGCGGTCCTGTCTGGGGCAGCGGGCTGCTGGATGTCGCCTCTTGGACAGCGGGGCTGCTGCTGGCGGTCCTGTCTGGGGCAGGGGGCTGCTGCTGGCCGGCTCCTGGGCAGCAGGGCTGATGGCGGTCTTCTCCGCCGTGCTGATCTTCCCAGACTTGCCGGGTTTCTTGTGCCCCTTCCCCACCTTGGAAGGTGTCGCAGCTGACTCCACACTCCCACCTGTACCTCTGGGAGCGGCTTTGGTGGCTGGTGTCTTCCCCCTCTCCCGCCAGGCACTGGCCAACTTTTGATGCTTGACAGGTGGGGGACTGTCCGTGCTGTGGCTCCTTGCCACACTGGCTGCCCTGCTGCCTGGTGCAGTCCAGAATCCGGTGACTACTGGTACTACTGGTCCCGTGATGTTGTGGCTGAGGTGCTAGGTTGGGACCTGGAGAGTCGGGCCCTAGGAGACTGACGGGGTGGGGGAGGTGAGGGAAAGAGGTCAAGGCTGGCCAGGAAAAGTTTCTTATGAACACTGGGACGGGTAGATGGAGGGGGTTTGTGAGTGGAGGAAGAGGTTGTGGTTGTAGGAGGTGTCCGTTTGGTGACTTTGGGTGAAGGTGCATGCGCTGGAGGCTGTCGTGAGGTGGATGGCTGTTGGGTGGGTGTGTGGCTGCGTTTGTGTACCTTGGGAGGTGGCCTCACAGACACACTGGGAGAGGACACGGGATGTGTGAATGGTAGTGGGGGTGGTGAGTGCACGTGAGCGGGGTGTGGTGGTGGGTGTGCTTGTGATGGAAGTAGTGGCTGTAGAAGTAGTGCATGTGGGTGTGATTCGAGACGAGACTGGGAGCGATGAGGGAGACGAGGAGGAGGGGGACACAGTGGAGGCAGGGGGTGTTGCTTTGTCTGCATGTGTGTGATGCTTGTGTGAGTGCCTGTGGGATGTGTGGTGCTTTTGTTTGCCTGAGCTTCCTTTGTGTGTTGAGGTGTGTGCATGCTGGCCTGATGGTGTGCTTGGGATAGGCTGAGGTATAGGGGATTGGGTCTGGGTGGAGGAAGTTGGAGGGGGGAGGCTAGAGACAGGGACAATGGCTGCCATCAGTGCTGAGGCCAGAGTCTGAAAAGCTCGCTGAAGGGCTGCCTGACCAGAATGAATGCCCCCCAGGAATGCATTGGTTTGTTGCAACTGCCTCTCTACACCCTGGATGGCATTCAAAATGGTAGACTGCCCAACAGTGAGGGAACTGAGGAGGTCAATGGCCTCCTCACTGAGGGCGGCAGGGGTGACTGGGGCAGGGCCTGAGGTGCCTTGGCAGATGAGATGCCCACCCTCCTGGCCGCCACCACAAGGGAGCACCCATCAGAGGACGAGTCCGTATCACTGGTGTCAGCTCCTGTCCCTGCTGTGGAGCTCCCCTCGCCCTCCGTCCCACTGGTGAAATCGGACTCCGTAGTGTCGCCCTCCAGGGCCATGTGGGATGCAGCTCCCTCCTGCTCCGGTGCCACTGCTCCTCTGCCTGATGATGCTAATGCACACAAGTACAGGGAGACCCCAAAAAGGGGGGGCGGAGACAGAAGAAAGACATGTTGAGTGCATGCATTACCGCGACCGTTGGCAGACACGACAGACACAGAAGCCCCCTGCACTATGTCATGCACTTGGGGTCCACTATTCAATCCCTGGGACATGGCTTACAAGACTATGGCCGATATCTGCACACATGGATGTCACAGGAGCCTGACTAGGTGTAGTTGGCACTGTACCCAGGTGGGGTGGGGTGCCACAGGGTCTGCCTGAAAAAGGGGACTTAACTAGCACACTCGCCCTGGCCTAGGGAAACCCACAGCCCACCTCCCCCACCCAGACACCTCCACTGCGCACTGAATCAGAAGAATGAGAGTGTACTCACCCCCTTGTTGCTGCTGTGATGCCCTCAAGCGCCCATCCAAGTCTGGATACGCCACCGCCAGGATCCTGAACATTAGGGGGGTCATGGTGCGACGGGCACCCCTCCCACGTTGGGAGGCCATCCCTAGCTGGGCCTCCACCGTCTTCTTGCTCCAGCGGCGAATGTCCTCCCATCTTTTCCGGCAGTGGGTGCTCCGTCTGTGGTAGACCCCCAGGGTCCGGACGTCCTTGGCGATGGCACGCCAAATATCCTTCTTCTGGTGGGAGCTGACCTACAGGAATTGTATAGGGAAAAAGAGAAGTCATTACCAACTGCACCGTCACAGTCATTGGCCCCCATCCCTACCCTTGCCATGATGCCCATGCACTCACCGTCTTTTCATGCACGCATCATTCTCTCCCCCCTATCTTTCATCAACACCACTCCACACAGGCATTGCCCATACAGCATGCCCACAGTGTACTTACCTGTTTGTCTTGAGGACCATAGAGTAGTGTGTACTGGAGGAGGATCCCATCCACAAGTTTCTTCAACTCCTCCAATGTGAAGGCAGGGGCCCTTTCCCCAGACGCACGAGCCATTGTCTCTTCCAGACTGAGGTTACAGCAGCACTTGCAGTGTAGGTCCTCCCCTGTCGAAGATCAGGTATCGAGTGATTGAACTGATAGAAAATGGCAGTCCTGTCCGCGGCGGTGCATACCGTCACCGCCGGCGTACATCGTCATTGGCTCCTGGGACCCATAGGGTCCAATGTTAACCAATGCAGAATTGCGCCGCGTTCTTCGACCGCCTACCGCGACGGTGTACAATGCCAGCGCAGCTACATCACATCCCATTGTCCCACTTTACAGGTCAGGCAGCCGCCATTTCAGGGGCCCACATGGCTTTATTTTTAAGTGCGTCACACATACCTAGGCCTTGGCTCAACACTCATACAGGCAAATTTCGGATTATGAATAGTTTTCTGAGTAAGCTGTGTTTACGTACCTCTGAGTTGGTTGACTCTCTGCTCGCTGTTCTCCTCCATAGATCAAGTCCACTGGGGCAGGTGAGGAGATGGCGGCATCCTCCGGTGTACAGACCACTGGTGGATCTGTCGACCATGGAGGAAAGATATGTAATCATCACCTACAGGCTTGATCGTGCCACAATCCGGGAACTGTGTGCCCAGTTGGAGCCAGACCTGTTGTCAGCTATCCGCCATCCCACAGGAATCCCCCCTCAAGTGCAGGTGCTGTCAGTACTCCATTTCCTTGCAAGTGGTTCTTTTCAAACTACAGTGGCCATAGCATCATGGATGTCCCAGCCTATGTTTTCCAACGTGTTGTCCAGAGTGTTGTTTTCCCTCCTGAAACACATGCAGAGCTACATTGTTTTCCCTCAGGTGGAGGATTTGCCTACAGTGAAAGGTGACTTCTTCCCTTGGACATATCCCCAACATCATAGCTGCCATTGATGGGACACCCGTGGCCTTGGTCCCCCCGCAGGAGTGAACAGGTGTACAGAAACCGGAAGAATTACCATTCGATGAATGTGCAGATGGTGTGTTTCCCATGCCCAGTGTGGGAAAGTTATGTGGGACAGCTGTAGGACAGGACAGGGCATGCTGTGCTTTTCAGTACTGCTCTGCATCAGGAGTCCAGCCCTGCTAAGTTCCATGTATCCTCATTCATATGCATTTCTGGCCTCTCCCTGTACATTGTCAGTAGTTCATCTGCCTCAGTCCATTTTTGTTACCCTTGTATCATGGTATGCAGATGTGGGATTTATAGGTATGTTTATTGGTGTGCTGTGAGGTGTCCATTTACGCACATGATTTTTCATTGATGTTGATGCTGTATTTTATTGTGTGCTGCATTATGCATAAAGGAAAGTTGAAAACAATAAGTATATCTAATATGGTTTGCTGATATGTAGATGGTTATGAGACCATTCAGGTGGCAATTGATATCAGGGCTGCCTGAGATTTCTACAGCATAGTAAATGTGAGGTAGTGCCAAAATGTGTGTTGTTTGATGTTTTAATGGCCAATGCAATTCACATAGCAGATTTAATCCTCCCAAAGTGTTATGTGTGAAGGACTTGTGTTTTTTTGTCAACTTGTGGACACGCGTAGTTGTTTGAGTCCAGCTTTTGTATTCATAGGGGACATTCTCCACCTGTCCATCCAGAGATGTGTCAGTCAGGTGGTGCCAGGGACTTGTAAATTTGGGTGTATGTGAGGGTGATGTGCACTGCATGCGGTGTAGTGTGGCATGTGGCATGTGGCATATGTGTTTCCCTGTCCATGTGTGTTTGGTGCGTGTTTGTATTGCTTGTACTATAAGTTTGGTGTGTTGTGTGTGTTTTGATTTGTATGGTATTGTACCTACAAGTAGGCCATTTCCATATTGTCTATCCTGGAATTGTTGGTCTAGAGCGGAGTATGCATCATGGACCCTTCCGGGATATATTTCAAGGACATTTGAGATAGTTCCACGATGGCCTGCAGATTGATGGAGTGGATATGTTTCTGCTTCCTCCTAATGTGTTTGGTTGCTGCAGGAGGGACAAGTTGGGCATGGGTGCAGTCCATTGCACCCAGCACATGTGGGAAGCCAGCAATGTGGTAGAAACCTTGTTTTTACTCCTGCTGCAGTTCCTGGGTGTTGGGGAACCAGATGTGGTGGGGTGTGAGTCTGATGATGGTGCGCAGGACCTTCATAAGGAAGGCAGAGAGGGGTGGTTGGGAAACCCCACCCACTTATGCTGCAGTTGTCTGGAATTGACCTGTTGCCAGCAAGTGGAGGACAGCCATGAGTTTGGTCATGGGTGAAACTGCTGTGTGACTTTGCACTCTTGCTGTGATGTCTGGCGCAATGTGGTGGAGCAGGCTTACAATGGATTCCCACCTCAGACGGTAGAGTCTGATCACCTCTTCTTTCCTGAGGGCCAGGATAGTCACACGCTGGCAGAAGATCCTCTCCTGCCTTCTACTCTGTGTTTGTGGCTGCAGTGGTGGTGTTTGTGGTCGCTGTGGTGATGCTGGTGGCACTTGGCATCATCACTTACATCTTCTAAGGATGCTGAGCTGTAGGAGTAACAGGTCCATGGTGTTCAGATGCATGCTCCTTCTGTGTGTTTCCCTTGTGTAGTAGTGTGTGTGCCTCATTTTAATACCTGGTCTTATCAGGCGTTAAAATGTTGATGCTAATCGTCGGGTTCTAAATTTGGTGCTAGCAGCCTAGCATCTTATTTTTAGGAGGGACCACCTATCTTACATATAATTGTTGTTAAATTACGCAATGGGAGGTGGCACTCCCAAAAAATGACATTAAGTAATTTTGATGTTAGACTGCTCTAGCGACAATTTATAAATATGCCGCTGAGTTAGCACCGCTCTTACATTTAAAAAAATGGCACAAAGGCAGCGCTAGCTTTTCCTAAATCTGGGCCCAAATGTGATGCGCTGATGTTCACAAAGGAGAATTCTCAGCACAGAGCCTTATCTAATAAGATTGGCTTCATGTTCATCCTGTCCTAGTACATAAGAAAGCGTGCCAAGCATGTTGCACAACCTTCCACAATGGGGCACAGGTGAGTGTGCACTTAAAAAAATCCAAAGGACCCCATACATTGGATGTTAGCTGTACATACAATACATAGATGAGGCACAATTTTTTTGAGAAATGAATACATTTCCCTTGTTTACTCCTTCTTCCCTTAGGCGTTACTTTATGGCCCAAAGTAGGCTTAG
This sequence comes from Pleurodeles waltl, assembly GCF_031143425.1. Classification (NCBI taxonomy): domain Eukaryota; kingdom Metazoa; phylum Chordata; class Amphibia; order Caudata; family Salamandridae; genus Pleurodeles; species Pleurodeles waltl. The sequence goes on from NC_090440.1 coordinate 1,384,180,200, forward strand.
GTTATCTTAGTAGATTGGGCTTTGTGTCAAAACCTATGGGTACTTGCACTTATCCATCCTAGTAACACCTTTGTGAGGAATAGTGAAAAAAGCAGTGCAAAACGTTTTATTTGTTTTTTTGCTTTGAGAAAAGGGCACCTTTCCAACAAAAAACTCATTTTGCTTTGGAAAGTAAATACCATGGGGCATATTTAAGAAAAGTGGTGCTGCACACAGTGTAGCACCACTTTTCTTGCGCCCTTTAGTGTCCCCCTAATGCCACCATGTGTGCACCGTATTTAACATACGGTGCACCGTGGCAGTAGTTAGAGGACTAGCATCAAAAATATTTACGCTAGTCCGGCACTTTGCAGGATTGGCGTCAAAAATGTTGACTCAAATTCTGCAAAGCACCCAGAGGCCCATTGTAACCAATGGAAGACCCCTTTTAAAGCCTACTCTGAGCAGGAGTTAAAAGTGCAGAAAAAATGGTGCAAGGAAATCTCTTAGGTTTCCTTGAGCCATTTATTCAGCCCCCCCTAACGTGGGAACACCCCCTTTGCGTTCATCATGCCTGGCGCAAGCACAAGATAGCACAAAGGGTTACAAAGTGGCGCAAGGCATGCATTGAGCCACTTTTTAAATAGTGTGCAGCGTATTTGGCCTTCTAATGCCACATTAGCGTAAATTAATTATGCTAATGTGGTGTTGAAATGGTGCTAGAGGCTCTTAAATATGCCCCCATGTGAATTTCTGCAGCCTTGCCAAGTACCACGCATCAGCGGTTAGACGAATGAATTTTAGTTGTGGTGATCGCATCATCACACTAAAATGCATGAGTCATGCACACAGAGCACCTTTAAACACTGTGGGTGTCATGAGGCACTTGAAAGCTGCACCCCGGGGGTGGCGTTTAATACATGCACCACAGATCTCAGCGCTGGTTCTGTCTGCCAAAAATGGCTGACATATAAAACTGGTTGCTATGGTGAAACAGTTTTCAGTTTATGATACATTTTACTAGCAGACAGGCTGCGGGATCATCCAGCAGGCGGGGCAGGTCAATTAACAACAGGCTCCGGGTCCAGCCTCACTTGGATCTGGCGCATGCTGGTGTTTTCCCCGGGTCTGCTGCTGGTGCTTGTTCCAGGGTGGCAGCAGGCATGCCCGACAGTGTTCCCTCCTCTGCGCTGTGCTGCCGCCACACCCTCCAGACACATGGAGCCGGTGGCATGAGTGACCCTAGAGTGCCTGCCTCTGGTGATGCCGTGATGGCAGGTAGGTAGGCAGGCAGGTGGTTGAGTGGGCAGAGTGAGCGCCTGCGCTCAGCAGCATCAGTGCGAATGCGGGGACCTCAATGGACTAGCACCTAGTGCTGCACAGCACCTGCTCTGAATTCTCAGATACCCGATGCTGAGTGGAGACGCAGAGCAAAGAGGCCTCTATGCTGTGCTGATCAGGTGGCACAGACAGAGCACAGCTGGCACAGGGGGAGGGGCCGATCAACATCTGAAGTATATATATGCACGTTATAGTGACTGGGACACACGCCTCGAGCCTAAAGTGCAATTTGCAGAAATAACTGAAATAATGAACACACGTGTTTACTTATCTCTGTACAAGGCCAGCACACATAGACAATGCGATTACATATATGCTAGAATAAAAAAAAAACATATTAAAGCAGTTTAGTAATGAAGGCATGGGCGATAACGCAGATAAATAATTTCGGTAGTTTTTTAAAGCTGTTTTACACCTGTTGCTGTCTCTTCTGATACTCACTCAAGTACTTTGAAGCATTTAATTTTAGTAAGACATTATTATTATGTTGGACAACAGACTATGTTAAAAACTGTAAAACTGCTAGTTCCCGAATGCAGTCTGCCTTTGGAGATACTGCTCACAGTGATGAGAAAATGTTACTTTTCCAGTTATGCATGGCTGCCACTCACAGCGCTCCTGACTGTGATAACATAAAGCGTCTGCAAGGGCATCAGTCGACAATTTCAACTCATTGTAGTGGTAGAAGCGAATCTTGACTGGCCCAGCAATCTGAATCTAAAACTAAACTCATAGAAGAAGTAGAATATTTTTTTGTTTGTGGGTCCAAATGTTTTTTTTTAATTACAATTTAAGTAAATCCATCAACATGCAAATTTAAAATTCATCTGTCTCCTCACGGGAATGTCATCGAAACGAAACCCTTCTTTATAATGCAGTGTTCGTATGGGTATTATACAGCTGTCCGGCGCCTTATGTTGTGTGACTGACAACCCAAGTCATAAGTTTATAATTGTTAGTGCTTTATATTCCACAGCTGAAAATCTCACTTTTCCCATTGGCGGAGTGGCTGTTAACCATCTTATGCTAAGGCCGATTTCGAACAGCTCCATGTGCACGCAATCACATTCCTTATTAGCACAAAACAGATGAATGTTTCTAAAGTGCCCTTATATCTTCTGTTGCAGCTCTTAACTTCCATGTAAAGCAAATCAGCGCTCACAGATACTTCAGCACAGTTCACCTTACGTTGTTGTGTACGTTGATGCAAGAGATAATATCTTTCTTCTGCTTGCCATAGTGTCACTCCAAATGTCACTCTGAAGACAATAAAAAGTCATACACAAGGACACAGAACAAAACGATCACTCATGAGCAATCTGAAAACTTGGCAGCTATTTCTTTGGCCAGCTATGGCATTAGTAGATTGTAGCCAAAATGAGTAAGGATAGCTGGTACACACAATTTTAGGCACTCAACTGCCGCTACAATTCATAGACATGACTACAGATGATTCAGTTGGTGTGTGGCCTACATTCAATAACTAGAATTCCTCACAGGCTAAAGACGCTCACGCTTATGCAGAAATTAGCTGTAGTGCTAATTGTGGACAATAGATGGCAACAGCGTCAAACGGAATAATAACAATAAGCCTTTTCTGACTTTCGAATATTAAAGGTTTGAATCTGTGTTTTTGCCTACACTGCGTGATTGATTTTTGTATTAGGGCATATATACCATCTATAAAGGACCATGTAATGCCAGCGTGTGGCTTTTCATGGCCTTGTAAATATTGATTAAGGCAAGGCAACACAAGTTGCTGTGTTTACTCATCCTGAGACAGGGAGGCGTGCCTTGTGTGTTGCGTGGGTGTTCCCATGCAATACCCATGGAATTTGACACATTCCCAGGTTTACAAGGATTCAGAAACCTAGGAATGCATCAAAAGCCTATGCTCCAAAGGAGTAAATTTACAAGCTTTTGGCTCAGGGCAGCGCCGCAAGCTTTCTTGCAACTCTGCCCTGCGTCAAAAGAAAAGGGCAGCAATTCGCAATATCTACAAGATACAGTGCATTCCTGTCCTTTTCCACTGCATTGGCGTACAATGGGCTGCCATGCACCAACGCAGACACCATTGCACCATTGTACCTCCAAGGTACCACCAAGGGACATCTTCCTGCACAAAAACAATCATGAGAGCCATTTTCCTCTTTCTAGTAGAAAAGGAAAAAAAAAGAAAAAAGAAAGGTATTTTGCTTAGTTGTGCCTCCCTTATGCCTCCCCTGGGGAGGTGTAGGCTTTTGATCCATTTGACAAATCGTAGTAAATCTGTGAATGCGTCAAAATCCATGGGTGTTGCGTGGGAACACCCATCACAACATCCATGACATGCTTCCCTGTAACAGGGTGAGTCAACGCAGCGACTTTCGCTGCTTTGACTTAGACCACATTTACAAGGCCATGAAAAGTCACGCAGGGTGGCTTTACGTAGCTTTATAAGTATAGCCCTACAGTTTGTGCCGCCGGACCATCACTAAAAGTGACGTTCCGGCATCACAAAGGGGCCTTGTAAATATGACTCAAAAGTTGCAGTGCCTCACAAGTGCAATTTTTTTTTTTTGTCCCAGGGGGTGATCACAAATGTTGTTTAAGCCCCAGTTGGTTGGTTGTCTAAATAATCTTGAAATTGGAAAGACACTGGTGCAAAATCGCCTGCGATGTACACTGGCTCCAGTCCACCTATCATTACTAGGAAAGGGGCACGAGGAGAATCACTGACTGTGGTTCGGTACCTGCTTTATTGGTCAGAAGCAAAGTGCACTGAGACAGCTGTAAACATTGACAAATAAATAACTCTTTAAAAAAATAGCTTTTGTGCTAGTTTAAAGGCAAACAGACGAGCCATATAAGTTAACTGTATACTTCAAATAACATATACATGTGTACACAAGTTAATTAAATGAATGTCCCCACTACCTGTGTAAATAGCCACAGATTACTCGCATTGTAATTGCTAACAACCTGTAAGAAACCAGATGTCCCGTTTTATTTACATTTTGTGATGCAGATTCTTTTTTTTTTCTCTCTCTATGGAAATATGTAGGCAAGAAGTCAGTGGGAAACATTCGACTTGAAAAAATAAAACATGTGGTATCGTGAGAAATGAAAATGTTTCCTGTACCATCCACTACCCTCTATGATTTTAAGACTTTGACAGTTTTGCCTTCTATTTGTAAAGTTTGTAACCTTAACAATCTTTGAAGCTCTCAAAGCGCAAGTCTAGATATCTGCTGCCTTCCTTCCCAACCCTCCTGCTCACAGCCACAGGGAATTAACAGCAGTCTTAGGCCCATATTTATGGGAAAATGACCAAGCACGACACTGCACCAAAATTGGCAGCGCTGCTCTCCGTCATTTTCACAACACAGGGATGCGCCGTATTCAAGTGATTACGGCTCACCTCTGTGTTGTCCCCTGCGCTGGCGCTAAATTTAGCTGCCAATGCAGGCATCCTTGCACCTTCATGCAAGGATGTCTGTGTTGAGGGATGTGATTGTTTATGGGCGGGAAGATGTCCCTTCCCGCACATAAACAATCACTAATGGCGCTTTGGCACTTCTGTGTGTGCTGCAAAATGCAGCACACGCAGAAGTGCCAAAGCATGGTTTTCAAATGAATATTTATGTGCAGGAAGGGACACCTTCCCGCTCATAAACAATAATTTCTGGCATTTTGCTCTTTCTATGCGTGCTGCAGAGTGCAGCACACATAGAAAATCTAAAAACGAGTAGGAATAAAAGTATTCCCCATGGTTGTGCCTTGCTAATGCCACCCTGGGGGTGGCATTCGGTTTTGGCACTGCCTCAGGTTTACGAAATCTTGTAAATCTTAGGCAGCGTCAAAATGCAATGGGTGTTTCTGTAGCACCCCCACAGCAACACCCATTGCTCGCCCCTCTGATGCAGACAACTGCATTGGAGGGGCCATACTTACAAGGAGATGTAATTCCACAAACAGTGCCGTTACACCTCCTTGTAAATATGGAGCCGAGGTTAGCGCCACTGGAGCATCACATAAAGTGACGCTCCAGTGGCGTTAGGGGCTCATAAATATGCCCCTTAGTTCACGAATTACCTACACTTCATCCATTAGTCCAATACCTTTTCCACTCAAGCCAGCTGTCAATGTGATAGGCGGTCTGAAGACCTCTTGCTGCACTGGGTTTGTCTCACCCTACTCAGCTGTGCTTGGCCTTCACCCTTGCATAGTGGACCGTGGGTGCAGGACTTGGCCAGTCAAAAGACTTGACAGTCAGGCCTGTTCTACTTAGCTAGCTTAAAATGGTCTTTGGGCGGTGTGGTAGGTCTCTGGGTGCACTGCCGGCTTGTGGCATGATCTTGTAACAATCCCATTGTACCCAACTAGGATGTGCACATCTACAGGCCATGAGGATCAGCATTTAGATGCACTGCATGATCTTCAGCCGGTTTCTGTGCCCATGTTCTGCCCAGATTTTCCAGTTGTTTGAGGCCTTCAGCCATGTGTGGTGAGTTCAGGAAGCATGACCTTGCATGGGGACTGGCCCGACACTGGGCCCATTCCAACAAACCAGTTCAGGATGCTGTTCAGCTGCACAATGTGGGCTCTGGATTCAGGGTGTGGCCTACAGCCAGACTTTGTGGTAGTCTCCTTTCAATCCAGCGATGTAAAGGACTCGTATGTGCAAATTGGGCTGTGAGAATAAGGACTGCATAGTATTAAATTGTGGTCCCATTTCAATGAACATGCACTGATGTACTTAATCAAAACAGTTGCTCAAAGGGTCGATGTTTTCTTCAGGGCACATGCTTTAAAACATCCCATCCAGAAATGGCTGTCACAACAATTTAGTTATTTGCTGTCAGCCAATCAGATTGGTAGTGCCCAGACACTTGGTAGTGTTCAGACACTATGGGGCCGATTATGAGTCTGGCGGTCGGACCGCCATGGTTGTGGCAGTCTAACCACCACATTACGACATTGGTGGGCAGACCCGCCAACCTACCGCCGTTCCCGTCATGATCAAAGATCTCGACGAGTTGACAGCAGACTTAATTGTAATCAGGCATGGCGGCGCTGAACTCAGCACCACCCTGCTGATTACAACATTCTTCTTGGTTTCCTTGATTTCCACCTGTCAGCACAGTGGGAAAGCTGTAATGGGGCGGTGGGGAGAATGGCAGCACAGTGTTGGTCTCCTCGTCAGGAGTTTGACAGATGGATTATTCTGCCCACCAAACTCCTAATGATGCCATATGGGCCTGGTTATGACCCTGGTGGAGGTGATTACTCCACCACAAACTTGACAAATATACCGCCCACCATATTACAAGTTCCATTATATCCTTTGGAACTTGTAAAACGCCGGACGGCATATCTGGCACGTATGTGGCGGAGTAATCCCCGCCACCAAGTTAGAAACCAGGCCCTATCAATGGATACACGTTTGACCGAGGGAAAACATTGTACCTCGTACAATAGATAAGATCATTTTTCAATTTGTCATTGTCAGACAAGCCAACATTGGGGCCCAATTGTGAATATACCAAATTGATGTTACCAAATATGACCTCTAGTTTATTGGCTTGTTTTCAGAAACCAATGAAAAGGCTGAAAAATAATATCTTGTGGGTTTTGTAGTTTCATCATTAAAGATTATAAATAAATAATTATTCCTATGGTTAGATTGTGTGGTGCGGTGTAACTATCAATAAAGAGTCGCCACTACTAATTTAGGAACAACCAGAGCGTGGCTTACACTGTGCAACCGGTGGAATGACACTGGGTGCTAGAGGCCAGAACGGCCCAAGGAACCATGATTATTATTTCACAGTTCAAACAAATGCCAGAGCGGCTATTTCCTTCCTCACACTAGAGTCGTTGATGATACTCTGCCTACGCCACCGAGTAGCAAGATGAAGGGATTAAGGGATGTTATGGTCACAATTCAAAATCTACAAACCTCTAAACTTGGCTAGTTGTAGTGAGAAGCTATGACATAATGAGAAGCTCAAATATCATATCACCCCAATTCATCATTCAATACAACACACATTACATCATTGATGATACCACAAATCACATCAACATTGATATAATCAATGACATCACTGAAAGTGGTCAATGTACATAATCCCTATAATCCACTGTTTTGATCCTTTGCTCAGCCATCAGACTTTGAGTGTAGGCAAAGGACTGAGGCAGGCTCCCTGTTGAGGAGGAGGAGTACTGAGACTAGAGTCCTTTTCATCCATGCTGGGGCCTCTGGCCTTGGGACTGGTCTTCCGTCAATCCCTGTGTTGAGTGGAAAAGGTGGTTTGACACTGGACTAATTTTGCAGAGACCATGGGGCTTAAAAAACATCTGTCTAGGCATTGCCTTCAGCCATGCCCAATAAATGCTAGAGACACTTCCTACTTTTGGTCATGCCATGCTCCGGAGACTCCTGCCCTAGGAATGCCCTGGGCCTATGCAATGACCAATGGATTCTGGTGACATGCTCTGCACTCATTTTCTCTCAGCAGATATTTTATGGGGATCCGGTGGGTATGATCTTCAGCTATGCTCAGTAGAAACCTGACATGATATTCCTTTGTGTGCAGTCTGATCTGGACTTCAGAGCCATCCTGTGACAAGGATGTTCCACTCAGCACTACCTCCCCAGCATTCAAAGGTTCATCCTTCGGGTGTGAACGGCCAGGGACTGAGCTCAACACACATTTCCAGGCTCTTTTTGGGTGCCCCCTAAAGTAGTCAGAGACCACGGCCTTGATTGATCTATGTGGACATAAGGAAAACACAGCTGTGTGCCAACTTACCTGCTGCTTGGGTCGGGAGAACAGACAAGTTATGGCCCATGTCTCCCTCTAAAATTATCTGTAGAGAAATTGTGCAAGGCTGATAACAGAAACTGCCAGAGATTGTCTCATTTTTTGTTGTTGTTGTTAGTTCAGGCTGATATTCGCCCCAGTGCTCACATACTAAAAGGTCACCCTGGTATTGTTAAGGCTTTGTATTGAAACTGTTTTAGTGCGGAATAAATGTAACAATATAAAGGTTGATATGAAGACTAATGTAGCAAATCCTAAAGTAATGAATGTGAAAATGATTAAAACAGACATTAGAGCTAATGATGCATTTTAGGGATCCCTAGATGTCTAACTTTAGCATCAAAGGTTTAGCGTTCGATGAGGGCTATTGTCATCACACATGCAAACCTGATCTTGATTCACTCTCCAGTTTACCTCCTGCCCATCTCTGCGACGCAAGCATATTGTGTCACTGCAACTCGATTGTTATGAACCACTGTTCTTGAAGCAGTTACCTGATGCCTTGGGCTGCTGTATCCTTATCCTGGAATCGAAGATCCACTCTCTCCCTCAGAGAGCTATGAACAACCAACTTATACTACCCAAACAGTTTATTTTGAGAAAATGTACTTTGTGATCCCGGGTGTCATGTGAGAGAAACAATGTGACAATTCACCTACATGATTAGGTTATATCCTATAGCTGCTATGCCTTTAATTGGCACCAACTATTTAGATGCATGTATACACATATGAACTAGATGCATGCTTTCAAAATGTACGATGAATGTAATACACGTTGCTTGAATGTGAATATAAACTATTACAAATGTCTGATATGGCCTAAGGTTTCAGTGAGCAAATACACAACTGCAGAATGAAGGTGACTCTTAAGAGACATAAAGGGCAAAGTATAAGGCAAGATGAATACTCTGTCAAACTACCCTAAGTGCAGATCCTGACCAGTAAGGAACTTTTTATACTCCCGGGCATATTAATGGAATGATCACGCAGTACAGTGCCGCAAGTTGCCTTACTCGCGCTGCATGATACGGAAAGGGCTGAAATGCCATACTTAACATTATAGGGCTCATTCCTGTCACTTCCCAGCACTGGCGAACAATGTGCTGCCTAGCGCCAACACAGCCACCCTGGCACCATGGTACTAGGATGCCTGCATTGTAAGCAGGATTGTTTTTGTGCAGGAAGGTGTAGAGTGAGGTTTTGTCACTTCCCAGGTTTACATGATTAAGTAAATCTGGGGCAGTGTCAAAATCCATGGGTGTTGCATGGGAAAACCCACCATAACACCCAAGGAATGGATCCCTGACTCAGAGTAAGGCAACACAGTGACCTGCACTGCTTTCTGTTACTCCATATCTATGACTTTGCGTGGCCTTATAGATATGGTTAAGAGGTTTGCTCCACTGAAGCGTCAGAAAAAGTGACGCACCAGCGACACAAGCCTCTCATAAATTTGCCGAACTAGTCCTCCCCTTTTTACATCTGGTCACTGTCATGCATCAATATCATGGGGTGTGAGCAGCAGTCAGTTTTTTGCTGATACCATTATTTGCACTCAGACATTTGTTCGCTCCATTTGTCGGGTGGTTTTAATTCTATTTGTGCTCATGAAAAACCAATTGGTTCATTTCAAGAAACAAAGCATATTTTAGAATCTGAACTTCCTATGAGCTCCTCCTGATCTACTCTTCTAAACTTTAATGCAACACTGCAACTGTCAAATTTAACCTGCTCTAGTGGCACATTCTACAAAATCAAGTGCTGGCACTACATAAGGGGCAGAACTGTGGGGTTTCAAAAACCTAACAGACTCGTCCGGTAATAAAAACAAGTATATCAAGATTTTGCTTCCTAATTTTTCACAACAAAAATGTTCTTCAGGAAAAGCTGTGACAACAAGAGGCGGATAGTTGTGAAAAGCTGGTCCACTTCTATAATGGTTTAGAATTTGGACTATAGAGGTGGGACCATTGTATCACAGCTCCATGATGTACCTCATAGAGAGGGTTGGATCACCCAAAAGAAATCTGCTCACAGGCCAATCGGTTGAATTTAACACTGATAACCAGTGCTGAAGTTCGTGTGCTCTCTGCTTCAAACATGGTAACATTGGCTTATCCACAATTGCCATGTTTAATTTACTTATGAGTCCTTAGTAAAGTGCACTACATGTGCCAAGGACCTGTAAATTAAATGCTACTAGTGGGCCTGCAGTACTGATTATGCCCACCACTTAAGTAGGCTTCAACATGTCTCACTGCAGAGCCTTTGGCCCGTATTTATACTCCGTTTGCGCCGAATTAGCGTCGTTTTTTTCGACGCAAATTCGGCGCAAAACTAACGCCATATTTATACTTTGGCGTTAGACGCGTCTAGCGCCAAAGTATTGGCAAATAGCGTCATTTTTTGGCGTAAACGCCTTCCTTGCGTTAATGAGATGCAAGGAAGGCGTTCCCGTCTAAAAAAATGACGGCGACGCAAATGCGTCGTATTTATACTCCCGGGCAAAAATCACGCCCGGGAGTTGGCGGGTCAAAAAACCCCGCATTTGCGCCACTATTTAATGCCTGGGTCAGGGTAGGCGTTAAGGGGCCTGTGGGCTCAAAATGAGCCCACAGGTGCCCTCCCCTGCCCCCAGGGACCCCCCCTGCCACCCCTGCCCACCCCAGGAGGACACCCAAGGATGGAGGGACCCACCCCAGGGACATTCAGGTAAGTTCAGGTAAGTATAATTTTTTATATTTTTTTATTTTTTTGGGGTGGCATAGGGGGGCCTTATTTGTGCCCCCCTACATGCCACAATGCCCAATGACCATGCCCAGGGGACATAAGTCCCCTGGGCATGGCCATTGGGCAAGGGGGCATGACTCCTGTCTTTACTAAGACAGGAGTCATGAAATGGCGTCTGGGCGTCGTAAAAAAATGGCGCAAATCGGGTTGAGGCGATTTTTTTGCCTCAACCTGACTTGCCCCATTTTAAGACGCCCTAACGTCATTTTTTCCCAACGCCGGCGCTGCCTGGTCTACGTGGTTTTTTTCCACGCACACCAGGCAGCGCCGGTCTGCTTGCGCCGGCTAACGCCATTCCATAAATACGGCGCCCGCATGGCGCTTCAGAATGGCGTTAGACGGCGCTAAATTTTTTGACGCTAAACTGCGTTAGCGCAGTTTAGCGTCAAAAAGTATAAATATGGGCCTTTGTGTGCAGTTTTAAACTGGCATTTTGACCTGGCACGTGTACCAACTTTCCAGGCCCAAACTTTCCTTTTCATTACATATGTCACCTCTAAAGTAATTCCTGGATAGCCCAATGCAGGGTGCAGAATATTTACAAAGTAGGAGATGTACTTTTAAGTTTTACATGTCCTTGTTGGATAACATTGGGAATACCTGATTACATTTTATAAATATAATTTGCAATTGGGAAGACAAGGGACCCTCACATTTGGTGTCTCTTGAATTATGATATAAAATAACAACTTATGGTGACATTGGAACTTTTAGAAAGTTTACTTTTTCTTATTTTAGCCATTTGATGCCTTCTGCCTGTCTCTGCATATACGTCTTGGGTCGGTGGCAGCTAGGCTTCCTGTGTTCCCGCTAGACAGGCACACACAAAGGGAGCTTAGGTGTGACTGATGGGCCATCCACATCCTGCTGGGCATCCTGGGCATGTTGGAAGGGAGGAGTTGACACTTACTCCTAAATAGGCTGTGTCCTGTCCTCACACAAAAGGCTGCATACTCCCCTGCAGTGAGTCTAGAGCCAGGGCAGGAAGGGCAGGGACTCTGTGCACTTCAAAGGCATCTCTCTGAAGTCTCCCCCTCATCTCAAAGGCACCACTGGGTATAGGAACGGACTTCTGACATTACTACTTCAGTACACTTTTGGACCTGTGGATATTCTGTCAGGAAGAAGGACTGCTGTGATGAAAGGACTGCCACTCTGCTTGTCTCCAGCTCTGCCTTCTGTGTTGACCTGTTGCCTGCTGCCAACCTTGCCTGGGAGTGAGAAGGACTGGACCTGTATCGCCTCAATCTAGCACCAAAGTGACTACAAAGGCTTGCTAGCTTGCCTGTTTTCTGAAGTCTCAGGGACACAAAAGACTTCCAATTCACCAGTTACAGCACCTGGACTCTGCCATCTATGAGATGCCCTACCAAGTGGTGCCAATCCAGTCCTGGGCCATTGGAATTGGGTATAAAGTGTTGCTCCAGACAAAACTAACACATCTCCACTGCTACGTGGATCAGAACAAGAGCATCACCACTGTTGCGTGGATTGGAACTGTGGATTGGAACTGGCGCATCAACCCCATTGCGTGGATCATTGTAGACACATTGCCTCACCAGTGTGAATCAAACTCAGCGCATCACCCTCTGAACTGCCGCATCTCGGACTCAACATATCACTGGGTGGAGATAATCAACACATCTTCATTACAGTGTGGAAAGGATCGACGCAGGACCACTTTCACTGCAGGGATCTACACCAACATATCACTTCAGCCTGCTCCTCGCATCCTTCATGTTAACACAACCAGGATTAAGGTACTTTTGTTCAGCGGGCCTCACTGGGTCCCATAGCCTGCCTGCACACCATCACGGCCGTCCTGAACTTTTGACTTTGTGCCATTCCAGTGCAACCAGAAATTCCCAGTGGTGCTTTTTATTTCTAAGCGTTACTTCATGGTTCTTTGAAAATGTGTATCTCAAGTTTCATTTATTGGATGTTTTTCTCCGTTTGGTCATGTTTTATTTACTAAATTAAGCTCTATTTTTCCAACCAGGTGTGGCACCTTTCTGTGTGGTGTTTTCACTGTTTTACTGTTTGAAGTGTTGCACAAATACTTAACACATTGCTTCTTAAGTTAAGCCTGATTGCTCTGTGCCAAGCTGCTAGAAGGCGAGCAAAGGTTAATTTAGGGTGTGTTTGTGACTTTGCCTGACTTGGATTGTGGTTCCTGCTTGGACAGTGTGCATACCTCTGCCAACCAGAAACTGAATTTCTAACATGTACTGATTCATACTGGGCAAGGATGAAATTTCTGTTATGCTGGAGTAGTCTAGTGTAATTCTGGAAATTTCACATTGTACATATTACACGCAAGTCTCAAAATTACACCATTACACCTGCAGGTGTAGTTAATCCCTATCTGTGGGAACTTTTAACATGTTAGCATGGGAACTACGCAAACAACTAGAATACCTTTAGTTCTAAAATATAGCACTAAGCACTGCTTTTGCACGTTGTGGAATTTTTGCAGAATTTTTCATATTCATGCAAAAGAAAATTATGCAGAGTTTACACATCTCTGATTTATACCACACTCTTACCATTTCTAAGCACAGTATTTGAAAGGTGGTATAATTGCCACATTCATTGACACTCAATTTAGCAACCTCAGAAGAATGGAAATCCGAGCCCTCCATCCATTATTCAAACCCATCAACATAATAGTTTACTAAGGAAACACAATTGTTTCCACTCCATGTATTGTTGGGTGATATAGGTAATAACAATATTACAGTCAGAAAGTTCATATTTTTTTGAATTGCATAACAATGCAGAGCAACTCAAAATGGAGAAATGTGAAGTGAAGATAAACATTATGGCCCTCATTATGACTTTGGCTGTAAATCCCACTTACCCCACGCTGACTGCCGCCAATGTACCGTGGCGGCGGCAAATATCCGTAAACCACATTATGACACACACACACCAATCCGTCACTATTCAGCCACATACACAATTCTGCCAGACCAAAGGTCAGTGAGAAACTGGCGGTATCAAAACCTGCAACGTTATGCGAACAGAACTCCACCCACCACATTGGGACCCACAAATCACCACGGCGGATATTCAACGGTGCTAAACCATTGGCGGTAATTACCGCCGTGCTCAAAATACACACACACAAATAAAACAGCACCACATTGAACAATTCAAACTACACACACCTGACACCCATATACACACTACACCCACACCACTATAAAACACACACACACACATTACCCACAACCCTTTACGAATACAAACCATTGGCACCAGAGAGAAACAGCAAGACCACAGACAGGACCAGAGCCACACACCACCATCACCAATACACCACCCCAGCATCTCACTCACAAAGCACCCATGGCACCACAAAGACACCCCAGGTTCTCAGAGGAGAAGCTAAAGGTGACGGTGGAGGAAGTCATCAGGGTAGACCCACAGCTTTTTGGAGCACAGGTGCAGCAGATATCCATTGTTAGGAAGATGGACCTATGGCAGAGAATCGTGGACAGGGTCAACGCCATGGGACAGCACCCCAGAACAAGGGACGAGATCAGGAAGAGGTGGAACGACCTACGGGGAAAGGTATGGTCCATTGCAACAAGACACCAACTCGCTGTAGAGTGCACTGGCGGTGGAACCCAACCTCTTCTCCCACAAATAACAACATGGGAGGAGCGAGTATTGGCAATCATGCATCCTGAGGGTCTGGCCGGAGTAGCAGGAGGACTGGACTCTGGTAAGTCAACTCTATACTATTATTACCCCCCCTACCTGTATGCTATCACATACTCCCAAGCCCAACCTCACCCTCACTCCCATCACGCCACCACCTCCCACACACCCCACCATCACATCTCACTCATACCAATACCAAGCCCTGCATGCCATACCAATGCATGGACACCACTCACAGATCTGCATGGACACCTATTACTAAAGCATGCACACTAGAGAGAATCAGCTAGCCCACCACACACCAACTCACTCAAGTGAAAGCTGCTGGGGAAAATACAACGAAAGAGGGCAACCCATTGATGCCCAATTTGTCACACACAGAAACAATAACACATCATTTACATCCCCACAGGTATCCCAACCAATGTCAGCGGAGAAGAGGTGCCAACAACTTCCAGTCCCCCTACAGAAGAGGTCCACAGTGACGACAGCAACTCTGGTCGCCTGGATCGGGATGACCAACCTGGCCCATCAGGGACCTCTGGACAGTCAGTTACCCAGCCACAGTCACACACCACCACAGAGCCTCCCCCTCAGGAAACACCACCACTGCACTACCCCCCCCCAGCGTACCCATACCTCTGTCTGCAGGACACATCAATCAGCAGTGTTTCCACCACTACAGGGACCCCAGGGCACATCTCGCACCCAAGACTATCAGGGACCTGGGGTCAGTGGCAGTGGGCACACCGATCAGGGGACAGAGGCACAGGACAACAGGGAAACTGCCAGGGGGCGGATATGCCCAGGCAATCGACTTTCCAGGAGGCACTCACCCTGATCCTGGGAGCATACCAAGATTCTCAGGATACACTTGGCCAGATCCTGGACAACGTGCAGGAGAACAGGTGGCTGCAGGAGGGACAGTACCAGGGAATCAGGGAGGAGGCCATCAACACCACTGTGGTCTCCACTGACGGGGTGCTGACAGATATGGCCAATATTATGAGGAAGTCAGTCTTACAACAGCGGGCCCCTGCCACTAGCCAGACTAATGAACTGCCCTCCACCTCTGCTGCCACTAGTGGACAGGAGGCACCGCCACAGGACCAACAGACCTCCAGCACCATTCCCCCTGCAGAAGGAGAACCACCACGCAAACGTTCCCTGTGATCGAGGCAGGAGCCAGAGACTATTGCCAAGACCGCCGCCAGGAAAATAGACTCTCCTGATTGTCACCCTTGTGTCCTACTTTCTTACCCTGTCCACCTTGAACTGCCATTGCTCCCCTTCCTATGTCCCCTTGGACAATGCACCTGTGCTACAAATAGACTGGAACAATACCCTGGACTTTCCTCCATCATCACCCATCCCATTGCAGTACCCCCTTTTCTTCATAGCACTTCAATAAACACTCTTTGAAAAAATGCAAGTATGGAGTATGTCAAATGATTTAAGTATATATTTGTTTAACAAGGTTCAAACATTGCAAATCAACTGTACAGTAATGTGCACATAGGATAGACCTGTAGTTGGCTGCAGTGAACACACCAGGAGCGATAGTGGGGCACCAATATCTGCAAAAAGAGTGTCCAAAGGGTACAGTGAGTGGGCATAGAAGTGGGAAATCACAGCCTGCCAGTGACAATGTGAAACAAACAAATGACGATGAAATGTGAAGTTACACTGTCTTACCTGTGTGTCATTGGACGTATTGTCAGATCACTGCAGTTTTGTTGTCCTCATCCTCTACCTCCTCATCCTCAGTGTCCTCAGGGTCCACTGCTGCCACATGGCCATCTCCAGCCTCCTCCTCCTCCTGAAGAAAAGGCACACAGCGTCTCAAGGCAAGGTTATGCAACATGCAGCATGCCACGATTACCTGTCAGACCTTCTTGGGTGAGTAGCACAGGGATCCACCTGTTAGATGGAGGCACCAAAACCTGGCCTTCAGGAGGCCAAAAGTAAGTTCAATTATCCTTCTTGTTCGACCCATGTGCCTCATTGTAACATACCTCTGCCCTTGTCCTGGCATTCCTCACAGGGGTCAGTAGCCATGATAGGATGGGGTTAACTGAGTCACATGAAAATATTGAGGGACAACATTTAGCCACACACTATCCCATATGGCACACACCAAACCCATACACCAGCATCCACTGGGTGGGAACCAGGGCTCACTTATTAGCCACACCCTTTGCCTCTGCAGTTGGGCCATCACATTTGGGATGCTGCTATTCCTCAGGATAAAGGCATCATTCACAGAACCAGGATACTTTGCATTGACGTGGGAGATGTACTGGTCCACCAAGCACACCATCTGGACATTCATGGAATGATAACTCTTTCGATTTCTGAACACCTGTTCATTTTGCCGTGGGGGAACAAATGCAATATGTTTGCCATCAATTGCCCCAATGATGTGTCCCATTGCATAGAAGTCAGCCTTTACTGTGGCCAAATCCTCCACCTGGGGGAAAACAATGTAGCTGCACACGTGTTTAATAAGTGCATCCAGTACTCTTGTCAGCATGTTTGAGAACATTGGCTGTGACATTCCTGCTGTCAAGCCCACTGTCACTTGGAAAGAACCAATTGCCAGGAAATGGAGCACAGATAGGACTTGCACAAGAGGGGGGAATCCCAGTGGGGTGACGGAGAGCAGATATTAGGTCAGGCTCCAATTGGGCACACAGCTCTGTGATTGTGGCCCTGTCAAGTCTATAGGTGAGGATAAGGTGCCTGTCCTACATTGTTGCCAAGTCCACCAGTGGTCTGTACATGGGGGAATGTCTCCATCTCCTATTCATCTGCAGCAGTAGCGATCTATGGGGCAAAAGAGTGAGGAGCCGGTCACAAACTGTACATTGTAGCCACAACAGTACAATGCATGAAGTTAGTTTGAAATGTATAAGTGGCATCTGTCCTGTATGTACAATTGTGAACTCTAACACAGTTATAACAGAGGGCCTGCCTCCCCCACTGAAATGGCATCCGCCTGTCCTGTGTGGAGGGAAAGGAGCAAGTGAGGTAATTCCGCTGACGTTGTGCGTCATTGCGGGAGGAAGTTGGGAACCGTCATTCAACTCCTCATTGGATAATATTGGGCCCTATGGGGTACAGTGGCCAATGGTGATGTACACCAGTAGTAACGGTATACACTGCAGCGGACGTCACCGCCAATTTCTATTTGTTCACTCACTTGCTACCTGACCTTCAACAGGAGATGACCTACACTGCATGTGCTGCTGTGACCTGTGTCTGGAACCTACCATGACGCGTATGACTGGGGAAAGGGCCGCTGCCTTCACCTCAGCAGATTTGGAGAGACTGGTGGATGGGGTCCTACCCCAGTACTGACTCCTGTATGGGCCTCTAGACCAACAGGTGAGTACACTGTGAGCACGATGTATGGGGCATGAATGCATGGAGTGGTGTGTGTGTGAGGCCTCATGTAGGGGGGGGTTGGTGGATGTCCCCTGGGCAGCGAGCTGCTTGTGTGCTGGGCCAGGTCTGTGCAAATGGTGATGGGAAGGGGTATGGTGGTCCATGAGTGTAACAGGCAGGACGGTCTGACTAATAACTTTCCCTGTGTTTATTTCCTCTGCAGGTCAGCGCCCATCAAAAGAAGGGTATATTGCGTGCCATCGCCAAGGACGTGAGGACCCTGGGGGTCTACGGCAGGCAGAGCACCCACTGACAGAAATGCTGGGAGGACCTGAGACGCTGGGCACAGAAGACAGCTGAGGCCACCCTGGGGAGGACCTCCTAACGAGGAAGGGGTGCCTGTCGAACCCTGACCCCCCGATGGCCTGCATTCTGGTGGTCGCCTATGCGGAGCTTGATGGGCGCTTGAGGGCATCACAGCAGCCACAAGGGGGTGAGTACAGTGCACATCATTACTACTTACGGATGGTGGGTGGTATCTGGGTGGGGGATGTGTGTCTGTGGGTGCCGCCAGGCCTGACATTGCAGAGTAGGTCCCATGTTGGTCAGGGTTCTCATATGATAGTTCTCCTACCTAGCTTGTAGGCATCAGCTAGTGGGCAGGGCTGTGTGGGTCCCAGGTATGCTGCAGTTGGCGCTATGTGTCCCTCCCCATGCCCTGGTGACTAACATTGTTACTGGTAGTGCATTGCATTGTACATAGGCCTGTTCCCTGTGTGTGAGGGTGCTGTTTACGCCAACCATGGTGTTGGTGCAGCTATTGACCCAGTGTATCCTTTGTCTCCCCCCCTTTTTGTTCTGTCATCCTGTCCTTATGTGCATTAGCATCATCTGGCGGAGGAGCTGCGGCACCAGCGACAGTAGAAGCTGCATCCCACAGGACCCTGAAGGCAGAATCCACCGATGGTGAGGACACCAGTGGGACGGAGGGCGAGGGGAGCCCCACGGCAGAGACTTGAGAGGACAGTTCGGACACAGATACCTCCTCCGATGGAAGCTCCCTGGTGGTGACGGACCCTTCTTTGCCCACCCCAGCTACAGGTACATCCACCACCCCGTACCAGCACTGCCATCCCAGAAGCCCCTCATTGAGTTGCCCGTACTCGCTCACCCAGGAGGGTGGGCTTCTCCTTTGCCCCAGGCACCTCAGGCCCTGCCCCAGTTAGCCCTGCTGCCCTGAGTGAGGAGGCTATTGACCTCCTGAGATCCATCTCTGTAGGGCAGTCAACCATTGTGAATGCCATCCAGGGGCTGGCAGCCCAAATGCAACAGACCAATGCATTTCTGGAGGGCATTCACACTGGGTTGTTGGCCCAACAGATATCAATCCAGGCTCTGGCCTCCTCTCTGATAGCAGCCATTGTCCCTGTTTCCACACTTCCCCTCCAACTTCCTCTACCCAATCCCATTCCCCTCAACCCCAATCTATCCCAAGCACACAGGCAGACAAGCATGCACACAAGACAACACACAAGGGTGGCACAGGCAAACACAAGCACCACACATCATCCCACAGGCACTCAGACAAACACTATCCAGATGCAGACATATCAACATCCACTGCCTCCACTGTGTCCCCGTCCTCCTCCTCCTCCTCCTCCTCCACCTTCCTCCCAGTTGCGTCTACACTCACACCTGCATGCACTACATCCACATCCACTACTGCCATCACCAGCACGCCTATCTGAACACACAAATCACTGGCAGTCACCTTCACAACAGCCATGCACATGACCCATTTGTCCTCTCCCACTGTGTCTGTCCCCCGCTCCTAAGGTACACAAAAGCAAGCACTCAGACACCCAACAGCCATCCACCTCAGAACAGCATCCAGCCCATGCACCTGCACCCAAACACAGCAAAAAGACACCTCCCACAACCATGCCCTCTTCCGCCACTCCCATACCTTCTCCCCACCCCAGTGTCTCTAAGCAGGTGCTTTTCCTCGCCACCATTGACCTCTTACCTACCCCTACCCCCCACCGATCACATCTGGCCAGGGTGGCTAAAACACAGGCAAGCACCTCAGCCACCCAGTCTATGGGCCCAGTAGTGTCCACACCCACTCATGGTGGGAAAGGATCCAGGGCACCAGGCTGCCTCATGGAAAGAGTGCCTGTCCCAAGTGCTGCCAGGAAGGGAAAGGAGCCATCCGCAGCTGCTGCCAGAAAGGGCAAGGAGCCAGCCACAGTTGCTGCCAGGAAGTGCAAGGAACCAGCCCCAGCTGCTGCCAGGAAGGACAAGGGGCCTGCACTAGCATGCAGGAAGGACAAGTGGCCTGGTGCTGGGACTCAGTCAGAGCCCTCACCACCAACCATGGTTGTGCAGCCATCCGAGGCTGCAGGGGATGGGCAGGAGCTTCCCCTCACAACCACCAGCAGCAGCAGCACCACCACCTCCAGCAGTGGGCAGCCGTCCAAGGCTGCAGGGGATGGGCAGGAGCTTCCCCCCACAACCACAAGCAGCAGCACCACCACCACCACCAGCAGTGGGCAGCCATCCAAGGCTGCAGGGGATGGGTAGGAGCTTCCCTCCAAAACCATCACCAGCAGCAGCAGCGCCACCACCACCAGCAGTGAGCAGCCGTCCGAGGCTGCAGGGGATGGGCAGGAGCTTCCCCCCACAACCACCAGCAGCAGCACCACCACTGCCACCACTGTACAGCTGTCACCGTCAGCATACATTCAAAAGACCTGCCTCTATGGGCTGTTGTGCGACCTGCCCCCTGTAAATCCTGTGGGAATGACACTCACTTGAGAGACTGTAACCCAAAATCTGCATCACAGGGCATGATGCCCCCTCCAGAACCAGTGGGGAAGCCACCCACTCACCCCATCCTCCCCAGGATGAAGATCACAAGGCATGATGCCCCCTCCAGTACCAGTGGGGAAGCCGCCCACTCACCCCATCCTCCCGAGTGTGAAAATCACAGGGCCCAATGACCCCTCCAGAACCAGTAGGGAAACCACCCACACACCCCCTCCTCCCCAGGATGAAGATCACAGGGAACAATGCCCCCTCCAGAACCAGTGGGCAAGACACCCACTTGAGAGACTGTGGCCTTGCACTCCCCAGGACAGAGCAATGGGCATGTTACCCCCTCCAGGACCACTGGTGTTGTTCCATCTGCCAGCTGAGGTGCCCCCACTGTTCCCCGTCCCACTCAGGTGCCTGCCTATTATCAAAATGATGCCCCTGCAGTGTTCTCACCGTGTTGTGGCAGGGGACAAGTGGGGCCTTTCACTTTGTCATGTGGCCTTCTGGCCCACGCACATTGAGGACTGGGCAGTGACCCTTGATTTGTACATATGTATGTACTTTTAGACTGGATGAATGTTTTTCTACTGTATTTATATTATTACACTCAATTTCTTTTATTTGTGTTGTCGTTGCATTATTCCTGAGGGGTACGCCGTATATATGTTTTCTTTATGCACCTAATTGTGTGCATGGTGTTGTGGGTGGGGGTGTGTGTGTTGCATGTGTGTGTCACTTTCGTTTTCCTCCCTACCTCCTTTGTTTGCTAGGCGGCTGTACTCGCCATGGTCGTCTTCGCCGTTGTTGGTGTTCGTGGTGGAGCAGGACGTAAAGGATCATTGGAAAGGTCTGCAGCTCGGGCTCCATGCGGGGTGGTTGTTCCCTGTGTCTCCTATGGTGAGTTCTTTCACTTCTGTGCAGTGTTTCCACCAGGCTTCTGATGTCTCTGGTACTGCCCCGGAGAAGGTGCGGATTGGGCTTGCATAACATTGTCTTCCGCCTAGCTGTAGGCGACTACCGCCGTGGTGCCTGTTGTTTCCGCCCAGGTGGTCGGTGTGGTAAAGTGGCTGTCTATCTGAGCTCTTTCCGCCATGGTCAAAATTTGGCGGTAATTACCGCCAGCCTGTTGGTGCCATTACTGCCACTTTATCACCGACCGCCAGAGTTGTAAAGAGGGCCTATGTCTTGCTAGCAAGCAAAAATACATTCACGGAGTGAGGGTCAGTGAAAAGTAAACTCAAAACAATTGTTTCCAATCACTTTTACCAAGTAAGAGGACATCACTGCTGTGGGACCAAGGGCATAGCAGTACTAGGAAATGGGCTTTTCTTTTCATTGTATGTTTGAACCATTCCCCCGTTTTTTCTAGTCAAAACAGAGTGAAAGATTTCAAGTTGTCATGTATTCTCAGTGAAGGGGCGGAAGACAAATTATCCTTAATAAAATAAAAGCTATGCTTTGTTGGACAAGGGAAATGTTCAAGGTGATTTTCTAGTGAGATCCTGCAAAGAGTAATAAAATCAGCGAAGCTAAAACCAGTTGTCTAAAATAGCCAGTTTATGCCTAATGGAGTGTGATTTTGTGTTACATAATTTAGACATTGAAAGCAAAAATGGCTTGGAAACATTTAGGCTTGGGTGAAATTTAAATTGCGCTGGTGTACATTTGTGTAATTTCATGCAATCCTTGTTACACAAAGTTCCAGTAATTGAGCCATTATGCTGCTTCGTGTAATTATGCTAGGGTACACATTTACTGCAAGCTCACCAACCGCAGTAAACATGTACTTATCAAGCAGCGGTTCCTTGCCCTTCTTTTGTGTTGTTGCACTTTTTATTAGCACAACATTTTAAAATATAGCACTAAGGGCCACATTTAGCAAGCTTTTTGCACGTCACAAACACCGAATTTCGCTGTTTGCGATGTGCAAAAAGCACATCGCAATGCACAAACCCCGTTTTGCGATACGGTACCCTGGCTACCGAATCGCAAAATGGGTTTGCGACTCGCAATTAGGAAGGGGTGTTCCCTTCCTAATTGCGAGTCGCAGTGCAATGTAGGATTGGTTTGTGACCACGAACGCGGTTCCGTAGGACCACTGCCTGCTCTGAAAAAATGAAACAAAAACGTTTAATTTTTCGTTTTTGTAATGCATCTCGTTTTCCTTTAAGGAAATCAGGCTGCATTACAAAGAAAAACTGCTTTATTGAAAAGCAGTCACAGACATGGTGGTCTGCTGTCCGCAGCAGGCCACCATCCCTGTGAGGGCTGCCATTCACAAGGGGGTTGCAAAATTGTGACCCACCTCATGATTATTCATGAGGTGGGCATTTGCGACCCCCTTGCAAATCGCAGATGGTGTCAGGGACACCATCCAACATTCAGATTTGCGACTCGCAAATTGCAAGGCGCTCTGACTCGCAATTTGCGGGTCGCAAATCTGAAAGTTGCTACATGTGGCCCTAAATAACAAATTTGCATTACACTTAATAATGCATAATTGTACCTAGTTTTGCACAATTT
This sequence comes from Pleurodeles waltl, assembly GCF_031143425.1. Lineage (NCBI taxonomy): Eukaryota > Metazoa > Chordata > Amphibia > Caudata > Salamandridae > Pleurodeles > Pleurodeles waltl. The sequence goes on from NC_090440.1 coordinate 1,384,203,517, forward strand.
CGCTTAATTATGGAAAAGCAATTTTCTCAAATTTTGCGCACCCCTTGATACAGTCAGAGGACAGAAGGCAGGCAGTATTGAGTTTTGTTCTTTGATGCTTGATGTCCTTTCTTAATAAGTTGCATGAGACGGTATATGGAATGAAATTACATTTAGAATTTGTCCAAAGTTCCAGAAGCGAGTAACAAATCAAGCATGCGTTGTGGTCATGGGAGGCCATCTAGGTTTCTTGATGAGTACGTATGGATGTTGTAGGGGCTAGCAGCAGAAATGAAGATATCTTTTTTCAAACAAAGCGGGTACTAAAGGTCAAGTTCGCTCGTATGTTTCAGGAGAAGGGTCGCTGAGGAAATTATTAAACTTACAGGAGTCTTTTCTTGAGGTTCAGGTGAGTCGCAACAGGGTCACTGGCAAGACCATACCTTGGCTTACATAGCAGAGATCACTGAGAGGCAAAATCTTGTTCTAAGAGTGCCAACCAATTTTCTGAAAAGATGTGGTTCTTGGAATGTCAGGATGAGGTTCAAGGGGTTGAGTCTCACTTCACATCACTAACAAGTCATTTTCGTTTTCCTCCAGCACTTTCAAGTAAAATATCTTATGATGTAAAATACACACCATGTAATTCAGTTTACATAGCAAATCCTTGCTCTGGAAAATTTTGTGATGCTTATTTCTGTCTTTGTGCACCTTGTCTGTTGTAGTGGGTGTATGCTAGTCTGTAGGTGTGCTTCGGACAGGTGTAGGGAGAGGGGTTGTGGATTGGGAACAGGTAGCTGGAGAGGGGACGGAAGATAAAGGGACACTGGTTCCCGTCAACAAAGAGCCCAGAGCCTGAAACGATCTTTGTAGGCCGGACAAGGCATTGTGAATGCCTTCCAGGAACGCATTGGACTGCTGCATCTGGGATGCCAGTCCCTGGATGGCATTCACAATGTTTGTCTGCCCCACAGAGATGGACCTCAGGAGATCAATAGCCTTCTCATTGAGGGCAGCAGGGCTGACTGGGACAGGGGCAGAGGTGCCTGCGGTGAAGGAGACACCCATCCTCCTGGGTGAGCGGGCACGGGCAGCTGGGTGGGGTGCTACAGGGAGAGCGGTGCTGGTAAGGGGTGTGTGAAGGAGGCTGGCCTGGTTTGTAGTGGGTACCTTGTACCAGGTCCAGTTATCCCTTATTAGTGAAGTAGTAGTGTTCTAGCAGCTTAGGCTGATAGAGATAGCTATAACAGAGCAGCATATGCTGAACTAGGAGACATGCAAAGCTCCTGCAATACCACTTATAGTTACACAGTACTTATTCACAAATAAAGACAATACTCAGTGTTACCAAAAATAAAGGTATTTATTTGGGTGACACAGTACCAAAAATATCTTAGAGACAATACTCCTTCTGGAGGTAAGAATTATGCACAATATATACACTAGACACCAAAATTAGACAAGTAAATAGTCGTAGAACAATGTAAACAGTAGGAAATGCTATAGAATGTAATGGGAGAAAATAGGTCTGGGGCAACACAAACTATATACTAAGAAAGTGGAATGCGAATCACGAATTCCTCCTAGACAAGTGTAGTGTGTGCAGAATCGCTAGGAGAGTAAGAATACAGTAAAGGTAAGTAAATTACCCCAGCCCAGAAAAGCAGGAATAAAGTAATGCAAGTTTCCTTAGGACACACTACACCTCTTGATTGGTATTTTGCAGTAGCCAACCAAGTCTGCAAAGAACAACTGCTGGATTTCTGGTCCTGAAGAGCTGCAAAGGAAGGGGACAAAGTCCAGAAGTCGAAAGACGTTCCAGGAAGGACAGGAACCCCTGCCAACCCAGAAGAGGGTGCAAAAGAAGAGTCCACGGTTAGTCGAAGACTGCAGAAATGCACCTTGGGAGGATCCCAGCGGGTTCCTGCATGATGCAAAGGATGTCCCACAATGTGAAGATCGTAGCAGACATAATTTTGTGTTGGAAGTCGCCAGCAAACCTTGGCTATGACAAAACTGTGTTTTGCGTCAAAATGGCACTGGATGGAACCAGGAGGGACCTGGGTTCCTCAACTCTCTGTGAGGAGGAAAAGGGGGCTCTCAGCACTTTTGAGAGCCCTCAGGATGCCAGCCAGCAGGCCCAGAGGTCCCAGGACATGGGGACAAAGAAGGTGCAAAATGCAGTTGATGCAGCACAGCAAAGGAAGGTCCCAAGCCTCCAGAGAACAACTCAGTGAGTTGAGCTTCGCAGGATGGAGTGCTTGGGACCTGGGCCAGGCTGTGCACAAAGGAATTTTGAAAATAGTGCACAGAGGCTTCAGGAGGTGAAGAAGACACATTACACAGGGGTACTGTCGCTCTCTGGGAAGGCAAGGTCTTACCTCCTCCAAATTGCGTCAGCAGGACCTCAGGACAGTCTATGTTGATGATGTCCACCCTCTGTGTCCTTAGGAGCATGCTCATCACTGTGAGAGGAGTCCAAGGGTACCGGTCGTCATCTTGGAAGGTGCCTGCTGGAGCAGGGGAGTGACTCCAGCACTCCACGGGAGATTTATTTGGTCCTTCTGGTTCAAGATGAAGACAGGGAGTCCTCAGAGCATGCACACCATGGAAGCTCTTGCAGTTGCTGTCTTGGAGCTGAGGTTGCTGAAGAAAAGTAGCTCTTGTAAATACTTTGTTGCAGTTACAGCGTTTCTTGAAGAAGGCTGCGATTGATCTGAGGTCAGAGGAAGCTGAAGTTGTTGCAGAGGATTCCTAAAGGAAACTTGCAAGCAGAATCTGAAGAGAACCCACAGGAGAGACCCTAAATAGCCCTTAGAGGGGGACTGGCTACCTTATCAGGTATGGCCCTATCAGGAGGGGTCTCTGACGTCACCTGCTGGCACTGGCCACTCAAAGGCCTCCAGAGTGCCCCCACACCTTGCAAAGCAAGATGGCTGAACTCTGGGACACAATGGAGGAGCTCTGGGCACCACCCCTAGGGTGGTGATGGACAGGGGAGTGGTCACTCCCCTTTCTTTCGTCCAGTTTCGTGCCAGAGCAGGGGACAAGGAGTCCCTGAACCGGTGTAGACTGGCTTATGCAAGGAGGGCACCATCTGTGCCCTTCAAAGCATTTCCAGAGGCTGGGGGAGGCTACCCCTCCCAAACCTGTAACACCTATTTCCAAAGGGAGAGGGTGTAACACTGTGCTCTCAGAGGAAATGCTTTGTTCTGCCTTCCTGGGACTGGGCTGCCCAGACCCCAGGAGTGCAGAACCCTGTCTGTGAGGTGGCAGCAGCCAGCTGTAGCTCCAGTGCAAGTCTCAGAAAGATGGCTTGGCAGTACTGAGGGTCCATGGAGGAGCCCCCAGGATGCATGGAATTGGCTCCCCAATACCAGATTTGGAATGGGGGGGATAATTCCATGATCTTAGGCATGTTATATGGCCATATTTGAAGTTACCATTGTGAAGCTACATATAGGTATTGACCAATATGTAGTGCACGCGTGTAATGGTGTCAACCACTCACAAAGTCAGGGGAAATGGCCCTGAACTATGTGGGGGCACCTTTGCTAGTGCAAGGGTGCCCTCACACTTAGTAACTTTGCACCTAACCTACAGCAAGTGAAGGTTAGACAAATAGGTGACTTATAAGTTACGTAAGTGCAGTGAAAATGGCTGTGAAATAATGTTTGCTTTATTTCACTCAGGCTGAAATGGCAGACCTGTGCAAGGGTTTGTGTGAGTTCCCTATGGGTTGCAAAGAAATGCTGCAGCCCATATGGATCTCCTGGAACCCCAACACCCTGGGTACCTAGGTACCATATACTAGGAACTTATGAGGGGGGTCCAGTGTGCCAATTGAAATTGGTAAATGAAGTCACTAGCCTACAGTGACAAATTTAAAAGCAGAGAGAGCATAAACACTGACGTTCTGATTAGCAGAGCCTCAGTGAGACAGTCAAGCACTACTGATAACACATACATTAGGCCACAAACTATGAGCACTGGGGTCCTGGCTACCAGGATCCCAGTGAGACAGGCAAAACACACTGACATAAAGATTTTTATCTATGAGCTCTGGGGTCCTGGCTAGCAGGATCCCAGTGACACAGTAGAAACACACTGACACACACTCACAAACAGGACAAAAGTGGGGGTAACCGTGCTAGAAAGAGGCTACTTTCTCACAGGGTGGAGGACAAGGATGGGCCTGGGGTCACCCCAGATAGATCCGCCACCGCCAGGGAGCCGCCATCGGAAGAGGAATCTATATCAGATGTGGTGGTTGCTCTAGTCTCCCCTGTGGTGCTCTCCTCGCCCTCTGTCCCACTGGTCCCCTGAGTTTCGTTGGTGCCTGCATCCTGGGTCATATGGGCTGATGCAACCCCACTCACCGGTGCCCTTCCTCCTTCACCAGATGATGTTAATGCACACATAAACAAAGGTGGAGAGAGAAGGGGGTGGGAGAAACAGAAAGGGAGGAAATGGTGATAATTCACACAGCCACTTCACATACAAACAATACATAATTCTGCCCCTGCCGGGTAAACAAGAGACCATTTTGCAATCACTTACAACTGAGTCATGGAAGCGATACCCAAATTCATCAGGGAACACCTCAACCCTGCAGCCTATAGACCTGAATGAAGACCACTACATGCCAATCAGCTGACTAAATGACTGATCCAACAATCCAGGCCAGGAACATACCCAACCACATGTCCTCCATTACGGGATGAGACAAATCTGAGCTCAGAGGAACTGAGCACACAAACCAACTGACAGGAATGTGTGAAGTACATGTGGTATATAGGTCCATTGATGTGGCAATTGAAGCAATTGCAATGTTCACAAAACATGTCTGTCATTACCCAAATTCAGTGGCAATATGATCACCTCGTACTACAACAGTACACGCAGAGATGGCGAATGCAGCCAGTGACATGATAGAATACTTGAGCGACCGATACGTACAGGTGAACATGTGTCATAGTACCACCACTTCTTTTCCTGCATGGCTCAACATAGCTAACATGTCACACTCTTACATGACTGGTGTGACAACCAGGACTGTACATTCCCTAAATCTCATCTGACAACATAAATCCCAAGTCTAGTGAGGGTCACCAAAAGTCACCAAACGGTCAACACATACCCCCTTGTGGCTACTGTGCTGCCCTCAAGCGCCCATCCAACTCTGGGTAGGCTACCACCAATATGAGGGCTATTAGGGGGTTAGAGTCCGACAGGCCCCCCTCCCATGTTGGGAGGCTGTCCCTAGCTTGGCCTCTGTGCTTCCTGCAATGGGTGCTCTGCGGGCTATGGAACCCCAGGGTCTGCACTTCCTTGGCGATGGCTCTCCATAACCCTATTTTCTGGTGGGTGCTGACCTGCATGGGAAACATTCCAAAAATAGGGGACATGATGTAATTAATACCAATACAGCGTAAATCTTTGGCGACACACAACATACACGGCCATGCACACTGCCAGTATACCCCACATATGATGTGCATGCAAAACACCTGATTAAGTGATGACATGTCAATGTGCACACACAAAGATTGTCAAACTTCACCGACATGTGGAACAAAGGACGTTGTACTGACCTGCTACCCTGGAGCACCGTACAACTGCCCATACAGGGGTAGGGCCCTTTCAACCAGTTTCTCTAGTTCCTCTGTAATGAAAGCTGGGGCCCTGTTCCCTGCAGTGCGTGCCATCATTGCTCCAAGATACAGGATACAGCAGCACACAAAGTGGAGGTCTGTCTTGCCCGAATGCCAGGAGTCAAGTGAGCTGGCCCGCAAAATGGTGGTTTCGACCGCAGCGGTCATGACCCTCACCAACGGTGGTGATTGTCATTGGTCCCAGTCTCCCATAGACATCAATGTTAACCAATGAGGATTTGCACGGTTGTTCAGACTGCCTTCCGCCATGACGACTTCTGCCGGCCGAACGAGGTCACTTCCAGCTGTCCAATGCATGCCGGACAGGCAGATGCCATATTAGTCTATAACATGACTGTCCTGGGTTCACAACGTGTAATTACCTGCATGTCATCACAAACTGATACATTAGGTCACACATTGTGGATAATGACATATGTAGTGATTGTCTGGTGACATCAGCACACTTATCACTACAGTTGTCAGCATTTATGATCTGTAAAGTGGAACACATGGAAAGTGTATATTTACATGTCCTGTATAGGTCCAGTGTCACAGGGATTATGTGCCATTGTCTGGTTAGGAATGGAGTGTGCAGTAATGTGTCTTCCCACAAAATGACGGCCAACTTGCATGAACAAAATTTCATGACTGTCGTATGTCATACTTGGTGCACAAAATTGTGTGAGGTTCCCAGTATGCTGTTTGTCTCTCCGCCCACATATCCCCACAATGAAGTGATGAGGAATGCACCAGTTTACCGGCAACTCATAGATCTTGATACCATGGAAGAGCGCCACATCATCCTGACCTATCGACTGAACCATTTGTGCATTAGGGAACTAGTCGCCCAGTTGGAGCCAGAACTCCTGCCCGGCTTGATAAATCCCCATGCCATTCCTCCAACAGTCCAGTTGTTGTCAGTCCTTCATTTTCTGATGAGTGGGTCTTTTCAGGCTACAGTAGAACTGGCTGCAAGGATGTCACAGCCCCAGTTCAGTAAGGTGATGTGCTGGATGCCCTACTCAAGCATGTGCACAGGTACATATGTGCACACAATGTGCTGATTTTCCCACTGTAAAAGCAGCTGCCTACAACACATCAAATGTCCCACATGTAATTTGGGCCATTGTTGGGACTCACATCGCCTTGGTACCTCTGAGGACCAATGAACAGGTCTACAGAAACTGGAAGAGTACATGTTCACTCAATATACTAGTGGTGTGTCTTGCAGACGAGTACATAACACATGTAAACGCAAACTTCACTGGATCAGTACATGATTCCTACATCCAGGGGAACAGCAGTGTCCCTACAATGATGTCACAGCTACAAGGAGAAAGGGCCTGGCTCATAAGTATGTGTACTGCTCTCCATGTCAGACGTTTGTACCCCTCCCAACACAGCAGGCACTCTGCCTAGCAATGTTACCTATAGTGATGTTCCCTTTTCCACACAGGTGACTCCGGATACCCCAACCTGCCCTGACACCTGTGAGATATCCAACTACAGGAGGGGAGAACAGGTACAATGAGGAACATGGTTGTACGAGGCAAGTGATTGAGCAGACTTTTGGTCTCCTGAAAGCTAGATTTAGTTGCCTTCATCTGTCAGTGGTACCCTACAGTACAGACCAGGGAAAGTCTGCAAGATCATTGTTGCATGCTGCATGTTGTATAATCTGGCCCTCAGAAGGTCCATCCCACTGTTTGAGGAGGGGGACATTGATGCTGGAGCAATATTTGGGGCCAGTGACTCTGAAGCTGAGGGGGAGGCAGACGAGGTTTGGGCACATGACAACAGGACTGACCTGATTTGTCACTACTTTCAATGATGTACAGATATGTGTGATTTGTATGTTATCTGCACTTGGAAGATGTATTGTTGAAGCCAGTCTGTATCCAGTATTTGCATGCACCAAGGTGTGTGTGTGTGTGTGGACTACAGCATTCCATCTTGGTTTCTGGCCTTCAATGGTACCTGACGTACCATGAGGGGTAGTGGAAATGCACTGCAGCTAAGGACATGTGTGGTATGCTGGTGTCATTGTGGTACAGCCTTATGGTTCTACCAAAGGGTTAGAGTCCTCAGTCTGACTATTTGGGTAAATATAAAGGGGACGTATCAGTCTTGTCCTGCTGCGTAGGCATGTCATGCTGCATTGTCAGCTGCTGTGTGATGAGTACCTGTTCCTGACAACTTAGGGAGGTGAACAATAGAGGATGTTACCTATGTGCCATCTTTCCTATTCTACAAGTGTGTGAGTGCCTATGCAAGCCCCTACATATGTGGTATCATAGCTGCTGGGCCAGTCATCCTGTGTATGTTTTCAAATGCTGTGGATGTATGACTGTGGTTCACATGCCTTACAACATTGTGCCTGATTCCATTTCATTTTCCCTCTTCAGGTCACTTGTCTGTCTGTAATCTGATTACTGTATTGCCTGTTGGCATTGTTGACACCAGATATCATCAAAATATGGATGTATTGACACACTTGCTGGAGTGTCCCACTGCATGTGTCACTTCAACATTATTGTGGTGCCGACATGTGTATGTATTTGTTGCTTGGAAACAGGATTGCCACTCCGTACAATAAGTAGACATGCACCATGACTTGTGTTGATTTGAGTTTATGAAGTGTATGACATCACAGTCCAGAGGAGTGGGTTAATTGTCTAGGTGCTGATCAGAGTGGGTGGTACAGCTGTTTGTCTCACAGGTCCTGTATCCATGTGCCCGGTATGATGTGAACTTGGTTTTGGACAGCCAACAGGATGTAACAGTGGCACACAAGGGTGACAGTTCAGAAGAGGGATCACTTCCTGGTGAGGGGATTGGTCTTGGCCTCAGGTCTTGCAGGATGTCTGGATGGGTGACCTCTTTTATGGGGGGTGTCCCTCAGCTGAAGGGGTGGGGTGCTGGTGGCCTGTGGGTCCTCCTGCTGGGCCTCCATTCCTGTAGCAGATGCTGATGTTGTTGGCAGTGGTGATGCCTGCCTATTGGATGCGGCCTGCTGTTGGTTGGAAGTTGTCCACAGAATATTGTTCAATTCCTTGGACTCTCCTAATATGGAGACCATGGTGGCATTGCGGGCCGGCCACTGCTGCATGGCCTCCTGGTGGTATCCCCCTTGCGGCCTTTGGATGTCCTGCAAGGTGGTGAGTATCAGGCCCATCTTGTCCTGGGTTTGCTGATAGGCTCGCCGGACTCTGGAGATGGCCTCCTGGCCAGTCATGTCCTGTACCTGCTTCATCCCTTGTCCCACGATTGCCCTACCACTGGGCCTTGTCCCCTGTGCCTGTGCCCCTGGTGCAGCATGCCCCCTCCCACTAACATCAGGAGTGTCATTGTCTTCGGTTTGCACCACTGACTCCTGCCCCTGTCCTGTGGGGCACACTGATGTTTGAGTGACCTTGGGACACAGGTCTGGGAAGGTGGGCTCTGCTGTGCATTGGCTGCCACAAGGGAGATGGTTTCAGTTGTGGGAGGCGTGAGGCTGGTGGTGGTGGACAGACCACTCATGCCTGATGGGCCAGGTTTGTCATTCATATCCAGGCATCCAGGGGAGTCCTCCCCTATTGGACCTGCTTCCAGGCCTGGGCGTTCTGTCACTGGCCTTGTCTGCTGTGTGGCAGTACTTGGGAGACCTGTGGAATGAGAGGTATTGTGTCAGATGATAATATTGTAGCAGTGACACACATGGTTGATTGCCATCATTGACAGTTACAAGTCCACTGCTTGTGTTACCATCAGTGGAATGTTGCAATGGGTCTATTTTGGAGAATAGGTGATGTTGGTCTTGCTGCTGTCATTGCCATGTACAGATGTGCATTCCATATACTTATTAGTGATGGGGAGTGAAATGGTTTAATGTGCAATTTGAGGAATGTGAAATGTATGTAGCAGTCATGCAAGGGTAGGGAGTGTTGCATTGTGGTAGTTGTGGTACTTGCTGCAGTGTGGGGTATCCATGCACTGGGTGGGCCTGTGAGGGAATGGTGTCAGAAGGGGGCTGTGGCATGCAAGGGTGGGTATTGAGTCCATAGTGGGCTTGTTCACGTTAGGGTGGTGTAAGGGGATGAGAGGGTGAAAGGGGTACATGCTGTTCACGGGACATGTTGGCCAGGGAGTGTAGTTGACTTACAAGTGTCCAGTCCACTAGGTATTCCCGTCAGCCCTTCTGGATGTAGAATGTCTATGACCTTCTCCTCCCACTATGACAATTCTGGGGGAGGCGGTGGGGACCTTCCACCAGTCCTCATGGTGGCAATTTGGTGCCTGTATACCATGGCCCGTACCTTCCCCCCTAAGGTTGTTCCACCTCTTCATAATATCCTCCCTTGTGCGTGGATGGTTTCCCACTGCATTCACCCTGACGACTATCCTTTTCAATAAGTACTTCTTCCGGGCTATGGATATCTACTGGACCGGTGCTCCTAACAGTTTTGGTTCCACTCTGATGATTTCATCGACCATGACCCTCAGCTCCTCGTTTGTGAATCTTGGGGTTTTTGGTGGTGCCATGGTGGTTGGTTTGTGGGTGGCGGTGTATGTAATTTGTGCAGGGATGCTGGGTGTGCTGTTGGTGTGAGTTTGGGTAGTGGTATGTGCATGAGCTCTGTGGTGTTTGGTGCACTGGTGTGTTGTGTGATGTGTGTTCAGTGTGATGGTGCCTGTGATATCTAGGTGCAGTGCCTCCTTTCAGTGTGCTCCTGCCTCGCTCTGTCAAAGTTTCTGGTTGCAAAGGGTTCTGGGTATGTTTGGGTTGTGTGTTTTGTAGTGCTGTGGACAGGTGTGTTTGTGTCTCAGATGTGGGGTAATGGTATTGTCCAATGTGGTGCAGTGTTCTGGTGGTGGTGCCTTTTTTCCCCCGATTCAGACCACCAATGGATTGCCGCTGTGTTGGGACTGTGGTGTTGATTTGTGATTCGTAATTTGGCAGGCAGGATCTTCTCGGTGTGGCAGTGCTGGTGGTGCAACCACTTCCTTCATGCGGTTGTTGAAGTCGACAGTGTCATTATTTGGGTGTATTTTGGGTGATGTTGTGTGAATGACTCATAATGCAGCAGTCTTCAGACCGCCATCACTGGTGGTCTTTAGCGGCCGCTTGCACGGTGGTCTTCAGTACAGCCCGCCAAACTCGGAATGACCACCTATTAGAAATGGGGTCTTTGGTTGAAAGTCAGGTTACCCCCTGTTCAAGCAAGGACCCTCACTCTAGTCAGGGTAAAAGAGAATCACCCTCAGCTAACCCCTGCTTACCCCCTTGGTAGCTTGGCAGAGCAGTAGGTTTAACTTCAGTGTGCTAGGTGTAAAGTATTTGTACCAACACACACAGTAACCCAATGAAAACACTACAAAATGACACAACACAGGTTTATAAAAATAGGAAATATTTATCTAAACAAAACGAGACCAAAACGATAAACATCCGACATACACAAGTCAAGTTATGAATTTTTAAAGATTAAACTAAAAAATAGCGCTTAGAAACACAAAATGATTCGATGAGGTGTTAACACAGCATCGTGACGGAGTCGTTCCCAAAAATCCAACACCAGCGGCGCTGGACATAGAGTCACGTTGACCCCCAGGTACAGTACCTTGTGGAAGAAATGAAAATGAGCCGATGCGAGAAGTCAGGGATCGCGGCGTCTGTGCAAAATGTTAAATCCTTGCACTTCGAGCGGCGTCGGTCACGACGTGGTGCGGCGACTTCCACGGAGTCACGGACTTCGGCGGGGCTGCAGCGATGTCGGGCCTGCGAAGGTTGTCGCGTTCCATTGAAGATCACGAAGTCGGGTGCAGGCGGAGTCACCGGATTCAGCAGCGGCGTCGGTCCGAAGTCGTCCGAAGTCGATTTCCTTGAATTTCCACCAGCTTTCCTTCCAAAGGCCCAGGGACTGGAAAGGGCACCACTTGTCAGAGCAGGAGTCTCTCCAGAGACTCCAGGTGCTGGCAGAGAGAAGTCTTTGCTGTCCCTGAGACTTCAAACAAAAGGAGGCAAGCTCTAAATCAAGCCCTTGGAAATTTCTTCACAAGAAGGAAGGCACACAAAGTCCAGTCTTTGCCCTTTTACTTTGGCAGTAGCAGCAACTACAGGATAGCTCCACAAAGCACAGTCACAGGTAGGGCAGCACTTCTGCTCAGCTCTTCAGTTCTTCTCCAGGCAGAGGTTCCTCCTGATGTCCAGAAGTGATCTAAAGTCTGTGTTTTTGGGTGCCCTTCTTTTACCCAATTTCTCCTTTGAAGTAGGCCTACTTCAAAGTAAAGTCTCTTTTGAATGTGAAATCCTGCCTTGCCCTGGCCAGGCCCCAGACACTCACCAGGGGGTCAGAGACTGCATTGTGTGAGGACAGGCACAGCCCTTTTAGGTGTAAGTGACCACTCCTCCCCTTCCTCCTAGCACAGATGGCTCATCAGGAAAGGCAGACCACACCCTAGCTCCTTTTGTGTCACTTTCTAGTGTGAGGTGCAACCAGCCCAACTGTCAAACTGACCCAGACAGGGAATCCACAAACAGGCAGAGTCACAGAAATGGTATAAGCAAGAAAATGCTCACTTTCTAAAAGTGGCATTTTCAAGGGCGCAACCTTAAAATCTACTTTACTAAAAGATGTATTTTTAAATTGTGAGCTCAGAGACCCCAAACTCCACATGTCCATCCGCTCCCAAAGGGAATCTACACTTTAATCAGATTTAACGGTAGCCCCCATGTTAACCTATGAGAGACGGGCCTTGCAACAGTGAAAAACAAATTTATCAATATTTCACTGTCAGGACATATAAAACACATTACTATGGCCCTCATTACAACCCTGGTGGGCGGTGTTAAAGCGGCGGTAATACCGCCAACAGGCCGGCGGAAAAAAACAATGGGATTACGACTGTGACGGAAAACGCCAACATAGACAGCCACTTTAACACTCCGACCGCCACGGCGGTAGAAACAAACACCGCAGCGGTAACCGCCAACAGACAGGCGGAAGACAATGTACCGCCCACCCTATCACAACACGCCTATCCGCCACCTTTTCTGGGGTGGAAGCAACGCGAATAAAAACACAGCGGAAACAGTACACAGAAGGGAAAACACTCACCTCTCCACGCCCCACGAGAAACCAGGACGCCATGGAGCCCGAACTGCAGATACTGCCGGCGATGGTCTTCCTCCTCCTCTATCAGGAGCTCCAACGACGGCGGCGACAACCACGGTGAGGACTGCACCTACAACACAGGGGAGGGAAAAGAGAGTGACACGCACATGCAACATGCAATACCCCCACCCCCCACCCTCACCCACAACACCATACGCACAAATACAAGCTGCAACATTATATATACACCTCCCAACCCCCTTTAAATAATGCAAGGACAAAAGGAAATGATTGTAACGATTGTAATCAATAAAAATCTATTAGTCAAAAGTCAAAATCCAGTATATACAATTATGTACACCAACTACACAAGTCCGGATAGTGCACCAGTCATTGTCTGTGGACCACTGGGCCCAAAATGCATACCCCACACTGCTGTGGCTTCACATTCCATATGCAGGAGACAACTGTGATGACAGTGATGCTTCATGGAAGCTGCCCAGGGTTCTGGAACTCACCACCAGCATTGGACGACTGACCACTGGGGATGGCAGCCATGTCTGCGGTGGTGCCACTGTCTGAGGATGTCACGGGGCCGCTGGCGGTGCTTGCAGCGGTGTCAGTCGTGGCGGTGCTTGCGGCGGGGTCTGTGGCGGCGGTGCTGGCTGCGTGGTCTGTGGCGGCTGTGCTGGCTGCGGGGTCTGTGGCGGCGGTTCTGGCGGCGGGGTCTGTGGCAGCGGTGCTGGCGGCGGGGTCTGTGGCGGCTGTGTTGGCGGCAGGGTCTGTGGCGGCGGTGCTGGTGGTGGGGTCTGTAGTGGTGCAGGTGGTGGTCTTCTTCGCCGAGCAGGTTGGCGTCTACGTAGACAGAAGGTGTGACACTGGTCCCTCAGTCGGTGCCACCATGCCCTCTCCTGACCTGCCCTTCTGTTTCTGGCCCTTCCCCACCTTTGATGGTGGCGCAGTTCTCTTGCCACTATCCCCTTTCGTTTTCCCTGACCACTTGGTGGCAGGTGTTTTCGGCATCTCACTCCGGGATGTGGGCACCTTTTTTACCTTGGTAGGTGGCGGAATGTCCTAACCCTAGGTCAATGGCACACTGGCAGTCCTGATGGTTGGCGCAGAGGTAGTGGTTGTAGGAGGTGTACGTCTGCTGAATGTAGGTGAAGGTGCATGGCTGGAGGCTGTTGTGAGGTGGATGACTGTTGGGTGGGCGTGTGCCTGTGGTTGTGTTTGTGTACTTTGGGAGGAGGGCTCACTGACACACTGGGAGAGGACACTGGGGATGTGTGAATGGTAGTGGGGTGGTGAGTGCACATGAGCAGTGTGTGGTGATGGGCATGCTGGTGATGGAGGTAGTGGCTGAGGATGTAGTGCATGCAGGTGTGAGTGGAGACGAGACTGGGAGGGAGGAGGGAGACGTGGAGGAGGGGGACACAGTGGAAGCAGTGGATGTTGGTATGTGTGCATGGGTATGATGCTTGTGTGAGAGCCTGTGGGATGTGTGGTGCTTATGTTTGCCTGAGCCACCCTTGTGTGTTGATGTGTGTGCATGCTGGTCTGATGTGTGCTTAGGATAGGTTGAGGTACAGGGGATTGGGTCTGGGTGGAGGAAGTTGGAGGGGGGAGGCTGGACACAGGGACAATGGCTGCCATCAGTGCTGAGGCCAGAGCCTGAAATGCTCTCTGTTGGACTGCCTGGCCAGAATGAATGCCCTCCAAGTATGCATTTGTTTGCTGCAAATGCCTCTCAACACCCTGGATGGCATTCAGAATGGTAGACTGCCCAACAGTGATGAATCTCAGGAGGTCAATAGCCTCCTCACTGAGGGCAGCAGGACTGACTGGGGCAGGGCCTGAGGTTCTTGGGGCGAAGAAGATGCCCACCCTCCGGGGTGAGCGGGCACGGGACACACGCTGAGGGGCTGCTGGGATGGCAGTGCTGGTGGGGGGGGGGGCGGCTGTACCTGTTGATGCGGGGGCACAGAGGGGCCCGCCACTGCAAGGGAGCTCCCATCAGAGGAGTCGCTGTCACTGCTGTCTGCTCCTGTCCCTCCCGTGGAGCTCCCCTTGCCCTCCGTCCCACTGGTGGCTTCAGACTCTGTTGTTTTGCCCTCCAGGGACAAGTGGGATGCAGCTCCCTCCTGCTCCGGTGCCACTACTCCTCTGCCTGATGATGCTAATGCACACAAGAACAGGGAGACCACAAAAAGGGGGGGGGAGTCAGAAGAAAGACATGTTCAGTGAATGCAACACCACTACCGTTGGCGGACACAACAGACACAGCAGCCCTCTACACTACGCCATGCACTTATAGTTCCTAGATTAATCACATGTCCATGGGGTCTGTGATTAAGCCCGATTTCTGCACGCCTGGCAGTCTCAGGAGCCTGACTAGGTGTAGATGGCACTAACCGCTAGTGGGATTGGAGTGCCACAGAGCCTGCCTCACAAGGGACCTTCCCTACAAAGCTCGCCCTGGCCTAGGGGAACCCACTGCCCACCTCCCCCACCCAGACACCTCATAAATGTGCGCAGAGTCAGCTGAATGAGAGTGTACTCACCCCCTTGTGGCTGCTGTGATGCCCTCAAGCGCCGATCCGACTCCGGATACGCCACCGCAAGGATCCGGAACATCAGGGAGGTCATGATGCGACAAGCACCCCTCCCACGTTGGGAGGCCATCCCCAGCTGGGCCTCTGCCGTCTTCTTGCTCCAGTGGCGAAGGTCCTCCCATCTTTTCCGGCAGTGGGTGCTCCGTCTGTGGTGGACCCCCAGGGTCCGGACGTCCTTGGCAATGGCACATCAAATAGCCTTCTTCTGGTGGGCGCTGACCTCGAGTAATAGTACAGGGGGAAAGGAAAATCTTTACCCGTCCGGACCTTCATACTCATTGGCCCATGTTCCCACCCTTGTCGTGACGCACATACACTCACCGTCCGCACATGCAGGCCTCAGTCTCCCCTCCATTTATCTTCCATCCACACCACTCAAAACAGGTATTGCCCATGCAGCATTCTCAGTGTGTACTCACCTGTATGTCTGCAGGACCGTACAGTTGTGTGTACTGGGGAGGACCCCATCCACTAGTTTCTCCAACTCCTCTGAAGTGAAGGCAGGGGCCCTTTCCCCAGACACATAAACCATCGTCAAATGACTTTCTGTGATACCTTAGTGTTGGCTGACTCTCTGCTCGCTGTTCTCGTCCATAGGGCATGTCCGCTGGGGCAGGTGATGAGATGGCAGCATCCTCCGGTGTACAGACCGCTGGTGGACCTATCCATAATGGAAGAGAGACACGTAATAGTCACCTACAGACTTGATCGTGCAACAATCCATGAACTATGTGCCCAGTTGGAGCCAGACCTGATGTCAGCTATCCGCCATACCACAGGAATCCCCCCTCTAAGCAGGTCCTGTCAGTACTCCATTTCCTGGCAAGTGGTTCCTTTCAAACAACAGTGGTCATTGCATCAGGGATGTCCCAGCCAATGTTCTCTAACGTGTTGTCCAGAGTGTTATCTGCCCTGCTGAAACACATGTGCAGCTACATTGTGTTACCTCAGGTGGAGGATTTGCCCACAGTGAAAAGTGACTTCTATGCCCTGGGACATATCCCCAACATCATAGGTGCCATTGATGGGACACATGTGGCCTTGGTACCCCCCCACAGGAGTGAACAGGTGTACAGAAACCGGAAGAGCTACCATTTGATGAATGTGTGAATGGTGTGTTTGGCCGATCAGTGCATTTCCCATGTGAATGCCAAATTTCCTGGCTCAGTGCATGACGCTTACATCCTGAGGAATATCAGCATCTATTACGTGATGGGGCAACTCCAGAGGCACTGTGTGTGGCTAATAGGTGAGGACAAGGACCCTATACAGTGTGAATAGTTGTCTGGGTATGGGGTTGTCCCTACGGGTTAGTGTGTGTCTAAGAATTGTCCGTCGACATTTACAGGTGACTCTGGTTACCCCAGCCTGTCATGGCTACTGACCCCAGTGAGAAATCCCAGGACAAGGGCAGAGGAACGCTACAATGAGGCACATGGGCAAACTAGGAGGGTGATTGAACGGACCTTCGGCCTCCTAAAGGCCAGGTTCCGGTGCCTCCATATGACAGGTGGTTCTCTCTACTACTCACCAAAAAGGTGTGCCAGGTGCCTTTTCTGCAGGAGGATGGTCCAGCTGGAGGTCTTGTGGCAGCTGTGGAGCCTGTGGACAGTGAAGAAGAGGAGGCAGAAGAAGAGGATATCGACAACAGAAACAACATTATCCAGCAATACTTCCAGGGAGACACAGGTAAGAAGATGTCACTGCCTCCCACATCTCATACTATTGTTTGAGATAGCATAGGTCTGACATTTTCACTCAGTATATGGACCCTGACTTGTCACTTTGACTTTCCATTTCACAGATGTGGGTCCCACTTTGTGCCCTCTGCTATATTTCCTCCAGCCCTACAGCTGTGTTACATCAGTATGTGAACAATTAAAATGACATTGCTATATTCCATGGGTATTGCAATTACACGTTTGTGAAAGCACAGACTGACTCCAGATTGTTTTGTGATTGAAGTGTGTTTATTTCTGTGCAAATAAGTGGAGGGGCTTGTAAAAAGGTCAGGGGCGATGGTGGAGGAATGTCCATGACAGAGTCCAGTCTATTTGTTTCACAGGTGCATTGTCCAAAGGGGCATAGGAAGTGGAGCAATGGCAGTTGAAGGATGGACAGGGTGACAAAGTGGGACAGGTGGGTGACATTCAGGGGGGTCTCATTTCCTGACGGGGGTCTTGGCAATGTTCGCTGTCTTGTTCCTGGATCTCAGGGACCGTTTGCGGGGTGGCTCTCCATCTGCAGGGGGTGGGGTGCTGGTGTTGTGTTCCTGTGGCGGTGCCTCCCGTCCACTAGCGCCGGTGGAGGTGGAGGGCTGTTCATCATCCAAGCTAGTGTCAGGGGCCCCTTGTTGTGCCACAGTGTCCCTCCTGGTGTTGACAAGGTCTTGCAGCACCCCTGCAATGGTGACCAGGGTGTTGTTAAAGGACTTCAGGTCCTCCCTGATCCCCAGATAGTGTTCCTCCTGCAGCCGCTGTGTCTCCTGAAACTTGGCCAGGACTGTTGCCATCGTCTCCTGGGAATGATGGTAAGCTCCCATGATGTTGGAGAGGGCCTCATGGAGAGTGGGTTCCCTGGGCCTGTCCTCCCCCGTCTCACATTAGTGCTCCCAGTCTCCCTGTTTTCCCGAGCCTCTGTCCCCTGAACCGTGTGCCTACTGCCACTGCCCCCAGGACCCTGATTTTCTTGGGTTGGTGGGTTTGCCTGGGTTCCCTGTAGTGGTGGACACACTGCTGATTGATGTGTCCTGGGGACAGAGGGATGGGCCCCCTGGGTGGGTGCTGTGGTGGTGTTTCCTGAGGGGGAGAGTCTGTGGTGGCTTGTGCCAATGTCAGGGGAACCGACTGTCCCGAGGTCCCTGATGGGCCGGGATGGTCATTTCGATCCAGTTGAGCAGAGCTGCTGTCATCACTGTGGGTCTCTTCTGTGGGGGGACTGGATATGTCTTGTACCTCCTGTCTGGTGACGTTGGGTTGGGGTCCTGCAGGGGTGGAAAGGCATTATTATTGCATCTGTGTGTGCCATCGTGTGCAATGGGTGAGTGACCCTGTACTCGAGTGCTTGCATTCTTGTCTAGGTCCTTGTGTGATATTTGGTTTGGGGTCTGTGTGGGTATCAGTAGTGGACATGCTTTGGTGATGGGTGTCCATGCTTTGGTGTTGCATGCAGGGCTTGGTGTTGGGATGGGTGGGTTGTGATAGTGGGGCATATGTGAGGTGTTGGAGTGATGGGGTGAGGGTGAGGGTGGGAGTATGTGATGGCATGCAGGTAGGGTGGGGTATATAATAGTAAAGCTTTGACTTACCAGAGTCCAGTCCTCCTGCTACTCCTGCGAGGCCCTCATGATGCAGTATTGCCAAGACTTGCTCCTCCCATGTTGTTAGTTGTGGGGGAGGAGGTGGGGGTCCACCGCCAGTCCTCTGTACAGCAATCTGGTGTCTGGAGACCACAGAACGCACCTTCCCCCATAGGTCGTTCCACCTCTTCCTGATGTCATCCTGTGTTCTAGGGTGCTGCCCCACTGCATTGACCTTGTCGACGATTCTGCACCATAGCGCCATCTTCCTTGCAATGGAGGTGTGCTGCGCCTGTGAACCGAATAGCTGTGGATCTACCCGGACAATTTCCTCCACCATGACCCTGAGCTCCTCCTCAGAGAACCTGGGGTGTTGTTGAGGTGCCATGATGTGCTGTGGGTGATGTGTGAGGTGGTGTGAGTTGTGATGTGTGAGGAGGTGTGTTGTGTGTTGTTTGAGGTGCGTGGATGTTGTGTAAGTGATGATGTTGTGCGTCTGCGGATGCTGGTGTTGTTTATGGTGGTGTCTCTCTCTGGGGTGGTATCAGCATTCTGGTAGTAAGGGTTTGTGGGTGATGTGGGTGTGTGTTTTATATTGGATTGGGTGTGTGGGTGTGGTGTGTGTATGTGTGTCAGGTGTGTGTATTTCGAATTGTCCAATGTGGTTGTGTTTTGTATATGTGTGTGTATTTTGAGCGCAACGGTGTGTACCACCAATGGAATACCGCGGTTGAAAGACCACCGCGTGGATTCGTGGGTCGTGATACTGTGGGCGTATTCCTGTTGGCGTGACGGTGGAGGTTTTTTTATTGCCAGTTTATCACTGACATTTGGTGTGGCGGAGTTGTGTGGGTGTCTGGATTATGGCGGATTCCGAGCTGTGGGTCGTAATACCTGTAGCGGAATTCCGCGGCTGCAGCGGTATGTTGGCGGTCTTCTGCACAGCGGCAAGCGGGATTTACCGCGAGGGTGGTAATGAGGGCCTATATGTCCTTCCTTAACCATATACTGCACCCTGCCCTTGGAGCTACCTAGTGCCTACATTAGGGGTGCCTTACATGTAAGAAAAGGTAAGGTTTGGGCCTGGCAAGTGGGTACACTTGCCAAGTCGAATTTACAGCTAAAACTGCACGCACAGACACTGCAGTGGACATGGACACGGCACACAGATGGGAATAGCAGGTTGATTTTGCCTTTTTGTACCCACCAGCACACGCAAGCTGCAAAGGCAGTGTGCATGTGTTTGGTGAGGGGTCCCTTAAGACACGCTGCAGCCCTTGAGGACACTCCCTGGTAAAAGAGCCCTTTGTACCATGGGTATCTTTTACAAGGGACTTAGCTGTATGCCAGGGGTGTACCAATTGTGGGAACAATGGCACCGTTTTTGTAAAGAACACTGGTGCTCAGTTCTATCTTGCAAGAGAAGTTACAGCGAGTACTGGCCAGACTGGATCAGATCGAGGTCCTTATATCAAGGCTGCTTAATGAACACAGCAAATGAGTTGACAACAGCACCCATACGCAACAGGTTCCAATTACTCCCAGTTGTTCTGTGCCTACTAGAACCCAGGAATTGGCCAATAGCCCCACTTTAATTTCTCAGAACACTTGTAATAATCTTTAAATACAGCAAACAAGAACATCAGGCCAGGGGTCCCACTGAGCTGACATGTGGAATTGTTACCAATGTGGCCCAAATAACAGGTGGCAGTCTGTCTCTTGTTAAAAATACAACCAGCACTGCTTCGACGTTTGTCACAATACCCCAAAATGAGGACATACTGAATTTATTGTCAGCAGCTTGTCCTTATGACTTAATTTTATCAGTTATTCCCCCTCTCAAGCCTGAGCAACATGAGACATGGGACCAGTTACGCAATAAAATGGTTCATTGGCTGAGCAAGCACAAACCATTTTAATTCAAGGGGTTCTAAAGAGATTATCATGGTGAGGGTGGGTTCGGCGGGGCAGTCACAGAAAACCATTACAGGAGATTACATTGTGATAAATCTTTTGAACCCCATCTGTGTTTGGAACATATTGGGCATGAAGGGGTTTACCTGTGACTTTGAAACCAGTATTGCTGTACTCCCCTTAGGATACTTTTGTAGGACACCGCCCCTCTCCCTGCGCATTTGTGCACCTGCTGGTCAGGAGCCCCTGTTTGGTTGCATTATTAAGTTTGCAGAATTGGCTGGCTTAGAAGACATAGAATGACTAGAAGGGAAGTCTTATGGGGAGCCATCGGTATACTGGCACTTAGCGTCTTACCATGATGGGTCCCCATCTCGGTCCAATATCACTTATACCACTGATGCACCAACTGCCCCTCAGGAGTCTCTTTATTGCGGGTGCTAAGTTGGAATACAGCAAGGCTGCAGTCAAAGATTGGCCTCCCCGATTCGTTAATTTTCATAAAGGGTTAAGATGTTGTCATGTTTCAGGAAACTTGGGATACTCTGCCAGCTGTGGTTGATTGATTCCAGTGTTAGTGTCTTGGCCTTACCGCCTCGGCATGGCCGAGCTTCTGGGTGCTTAGCTGTCTGGATAAACATAGCTACTGGAAGTCATGTTAAAACTTTTAAAAAGCAAAACAATAGCTTTCAAGTTGTTTTAATGAAAACTAGTCCGAGTCTCTATTTAGTCAATTTCTACAACAATAATTTTTCCAATATCCTGAATACTAACTTCCCAGCATTGTTTGACTCTATGAATATGCTACTTGATAAAAGCACCTACACAGGGCAACTAGGGTACTTCTGTTTGGGAGGAGATTTTAATGTGAAGTTGCCCGAGGGATGCCACACATTTTGCGCAGATGTGCACTCTCGTGTTACATAATAGGCCCAGAAATCAGGAATTGTTCTCCTATTTGACTCCCCATAACTTAGTAAATATGATGGATGTGGCAAGTATAAGTGAACTGGCCTTGTCCGCTTTTAGAGGCAGCGCTAGCTCCTTCACAATAGAGTACATCTTTATTATATATAACTTAGAAGATATACTCTCACATGGAACAGTAATAGCATCTAACCATGGTGACCATAACCCCTTGGAAGTTGTTTTCCTATTAGCCCCCAAGGAAAAATTCAGAGTAGAGAAAGGAGTATGTGATCTACAGCCCTCAACAGATAACCTTTAGTTGGTATGGAGACTGGTCAACCCAGCACAATTTTTTAAGTTAGTGATCAAAGAGAACAAATTGATGGTGGAACAGTGCCTAGTGGAAGTGGGTACTGATTGTTTGGTTGTCAAGGCTTTTATTGGTTTATGCTCGGTCATCAGGAAAACGTTCTTAAACCCAACACATCAAGGTGATTCATTCTCATCTGTTCGTTGGCAAATCGCAAGTTCTCTGAGCTCTTGACAACAGATCCAGGGACCCCGTAGTGGTGGCTATACCACTGAAACAATATAAAGAGATCACCTTGAGGCGCTTGAGGGAGGTTTTGATATCACAATAGGAAATATTAGCACAGGCAGAAAGACAGCAAAGCCTTATGGTCCACTGTTTCGGACTTGAGGAGCAAAAATCAGCCCATTTCTTCATTCACTAGCCACATTGCTAGCAAAATCTGAGAGGCTCGTTCTGCCAATTCTTATGCAGATACTGATTTTCTAACAGACCCCTCACATCTGAGTGGATTCCAGATCGGTTTGTGCGAGGTAGAGGGAGCAATTAATCAGTGTCAGTGGTAAGAGCCCAGGACCTGATGGTGCTCCAATTGATTTAATAATATGCAATATTGACTTCTTGGCACCTCTACTGACTAATGGCTTGAATAATCTTGCATGAAGTCAGGTTCATGGTCCACCACCATTACAGTACCTATGTTTAAAAAAGGTGACCAGTCCCCACCCGGCTGTTACCGAGCCATTTCTCTGATCAACACTATGGCCAAAATCCTGTGGCAGGTTATCTACAACCGAATAAAAAATGGATCAAAGCTGAATCCGTTTTATATCCCTGTCAGTATAGGTTCGGAATAAAGTGGGATGATTGAGCAGTGCTTAAATATGAATTTAACACTTGGCAAATATACTGTTGCCAAATGTGCCCCTCTTTATTTAGCATTTATGGGTTTGACTTCAGCGTTCGATTGTGTCAAACGATCCACACTATGGCAAATATTTATCTTGCGGTGGCTGGATAAAGCACTACTGCACTTGTTGGCTCATTTGCACAGAGACCTAAGGCAAGAATCGGAATTAGCACTTTAGGGGAGTTAACTGGTGACATATATATTCAACAGGGTGTAATACAGGGCTGTGTGCTGACCCCACTTTTATTTATTTTATATATAAATTAACTTTTCCCCATTTTAACCGCCATTACCCCAGTTGTACCCAAACTCCGAGGTATGCTACTCCGCACACAATTTTATATGCGCATGATGCAGTGCTTATGGTGTGCACGCCTAAAGCCATTCACCATCTGGTTCTGGCATTTGTGGATTTTATTTCCGCCTTAGACTTACGGACACATTTCTCCAAGTGACATGGTATGGCCTGTGGGCCCGAAATGTAAACAGCTTGCTACTCTTGCTGTGAACATCAATAACCTTAGTAGCATACACACCTTTTCCTAACTAGGGATCACTTTCGCGGTTAAAGGGTCTTGGGTACCGAACGTTCTGCAGCGCAGGGCCAAATTATCTAAAGCAATCAACACCTTAAGCAGTCTCCCACAACCACTGGGTGGATGTTCGCTTGCCCCGCTATTGCAGATCTATGGGCCAGATGTAGCAAACTTTTGCGAGTCGCAAATGGCCCGCATCGCAATTTGCGACCCTGAAAAATCGGAGATGGGATGCAAAAAACCCATTTCCGAATCGCAAATTGCGATGCAAGCCATTACAGACTCGCACAAATTGCGACCCCATTTTGCGACCCGCAAATAGGAAGTCGCAATTTGCAAGTCGCAAACCATATGAAATAGCCACTCGCAAATTGCGACTAGTCGCAAAAAGCCCATTTTGCACTTCCAATTTACCACTAACTCAGAGCAGGTAGTAACCAGAACCAAAGTATAAAAGGAGACCCAGAAGGCACCTGGGTCATTCAAGATGGCGGAGCTATATGTGATAGCAAGGAGGAGGAGAGCCCACGCCGCACAGCAGATGAGGAGGAGGAGCCAGAGACAGGAGAAGATATACAGAACCAGACAGACACTTTTCCAACAAACAGAGTAGGAGATATATGATAAAAACAGACTCAGCAGTGCCGCAATATTAGAATTAATAGTTCTACTCAATCCGCAGCTTCAACTCCAGACTGTGCGCGGCATCGCTATCCCCCCACATGTGCAAGTTCTATGCTCACTGCACCTCGTGGCCTCGGGTAGCTATCAGGGGGTCATTGCTGTGGCAGGTGGGGTATCTCAAAGTGCACTCTCACGGTTCTTCAGAGCATTCCTAGATGCCATACTCACACACATATCCAGATACATATACCTACCCAGGAATGAGGCAGAAATCAACAGCACCAAGTTGGAATTCTACAGGATTGCCAACTTCCCGCATGTAATAGGGTGTGTAGACGGGACACATATACAGATATGCCATCCTGCAAATCTGGAATATCTGTTCCGCAACCGGAAGTGTACCCACTCACTGAACATCCAGGTGGGATGTGACGCCCATTATGTTATAACTGACATGGTTGCCAAATTTCCAGGGAGTACACATGACTCCTACATTTTCAGGCACAGTGGGATACACCAACGCCTAGAACATGGGGAGTTTGGAGACGGATACCTCCTAGGTATAGCTGAATATACCTTGCAGACATACACACAGGTCGATGTGGAACCCATCTATGCCCAGCTAACATTGTTCATTTTGTGCCAAACACTTGACAGTGCATATGCACTACGACCATGGATACTTACCCCGTACTTAACACCCAGCAATGAGACAGAGAGGCGATACAACAGTGCACATAGGAGGACCTGAAATATTACAGAGAGGACCTTTGGACTGTTGAAGGCAAGATTCAGATGCCTCCACAGAAGTGGAGGTGCCCTCCAGTATGCCCCAATAACAGCATTCAAGATTGTTGGTGCTTGCGCTATACTGCACAACATTGCCACCAGACGTGGGCTACATCTCACCCCTGCAGACCCAGATTCGGAGGATGGCGAGCAAGAGCTACCACATCGCCATCATGGGGATAGAAGCATTGCAAATCAAGGCAGACAGAGACGGGACCACATTGCAAACCAATACTTTGGAAGGTACGTGGTAACTGTCACCACACACACGAATGTCACACACAAAGAGCCCAGGTGTGAAGTGGAACAAACAAGAACTTTAATAATGTGAACCAATAAACTATTTAAATGATCAGGGGCTGTAAAAGTCCACCTGCTATGAGGACACATTAACCTCATGTGCCTCCATTGTATGTCAGTGCGTAGCTCACACCCTACGCCTGGGACGCCCAGCATGGCTGGTTCCTGGAGTGTCTGCAGTTCCCTGCCGTGCACTTCCACTACGCAACACCCTGGTGTCTGTGGCAGATGCACTACTTATAGTAGAGCCCTCCTCACTGTCTTGCGGCATGTCTGCCGCGCCCCTAGCCACCTGTCATGCCTCCATCATGTCCACTGCGTGGCTTATGCGTCCCAGCCCACGAGCCACATCGCTGGCAAAGTGGCCCATGTCCAACTGTAGGCTGACTGTGCGGCGTGACAGCCCTGTGGTATTTACAGCCAGGCGGATGATGGAGGCAGCCATGCGGTCTAGGCGGTGGATTAGTTGCCGGTCACGGCGCCTTGCACCCTCTCTCTCCGTGACAAGTTCAGCCACTAGTTGTCTGATTGAGAGCGCAAGGTCAACTACATTGCTGTTCAGGTGTTGTAGCTCTGTGTGGACCTGTTGCAGCCCTGTTGTTTGATTCCTTTCTATACGCCGCATGGCCCCTGAAATCAGTCTCATTTGCCTTGTCTGCAGGCGCTGACCATGGATGAGTGCAGCCTCGGCGGCGGAAATGGAGGCGTCCCCTACTTCTCCCTGTGACACTGTAGGGACAAGGACAACTTTCCTGCGACGCGGTGGTGGATCTGTGTCCTGTACGCTGGCACTGTGGCTGGGACCGGGTGCTGCCTCTATCTCCACTATGGCCACTGGTGCATCTGGAGGGGACTGTGGTTGGGTGGTGCAGGTCCCTGTGGTGGCTGTTCCTGGGTCCTGTGCTGCCTGGTGGCTGACCTCTGGCCCCTGGACAGTGTGGCTGGAGGTGGTGTCTTGTGGGAAACCTGTGGGACATAGGGAACACACTGTCAGTATCTACCATCTGTTGTTTGCTTCCTAATAAACTGTTGCCTATCAGCCGCCTACTTGACTACATTGCCCATAGTGCACCATTCTAGTGGTTGCTACTCTGAAATGGAGCTATTTTAGTTGTGCATGCTGCTGTGTACTAGGTGGGTGGGGGTATGGCAGATATGGGTGTACATCCATGTTTCATGGTACTCACTGGTTGATGGTCCTGGCGCTGACGTGTCCAGCTCTCCTATTCCAGACACTGCCTCTGGCTCCAGGGACTCTTCCACTCTTTCCTCCAAGGGTGTGGGTGGTGGTATGGTAGATGGTCCTCCTCCAGTGCCCCTCATCTCCCGGAGGCGCTCTGCCACCCTCTCCTTGGTCCGGGAACCCATTGAATTCACTTTGTCTTGGATTTCAGTCCAAATCCTCCTTTTCTCCAGCTCTGGCACACTTAGGGCTGCTCTCCCAAAGAGTTGATCATGGTGCTGGCAGCATTAATTCGTCAGCACCTTCAGTTCTTTTTCAGAAAATCTGATCTTTTTCTTTCTGGCTGATTCCTCCAGTTTTGCTGCTGTTCCTCCTGTTGTCTGTTCAGCAGTTGGAAATGGGTGTGGTCCTCCCTCCTACCAGGTGTATTAGTAAACTTCCTGGCTGTGATGTCATCATCAAGAGCCAGGAAGTGTTTTCCAGAGTGTTCTGCTGCACCTGAATGCAATTTGCGGCACAGTCGCAATTTGTGACACCCACTCGCAATTTGCGTGTTCGTTTTTAGCGAGGTCGCAAAAAGCGACCTTGCAAACAGCAGACTCGCAGACTCGCAATCTGCGGTGCGACTTCATTTGCGAGTCGCAAAAAGAAGTTGCTTTTTCTTGTTGGATACCATTTTGCGAGTCGGAAATTGCGAGTCGCAACGACTCGCAATTTCTGACTCGCAATTTTTTAGCTACCTACAGCTGGCCCTATATCACAATGTGTTGCGATCGCAATACATGGGGCCGAGGTCTCGAAATGCAAAGCTATTTACTCTGAAGAAAATGGCTTTTCAAGGAGGCTTCTTTCAGCTCCAATTCCTATCTCTTGTGCAGTTTTTCATGAGGAGCTGGGTTTACCCGATCTAGAAGACTGCATCAGTACTAAGCCAGAATTATTGTGTCTAACCATCTGGAAAAATGAGGAGTGAATCCTTAACCCCTTCGCTGCCAGGCCTTTTACCCCTCCTGTGCCAAGCCTTTTTTTGGCTATTTCGGGCAGTTCGAGCTTAGGCCCTCATAACTTTTTGTTCACATAAGCTACCCCCGCCAAATTTGCATCCTTTTTTTCCAACATCCTAGGGATTCTAGAGGTACCCAGACTTTGTGGGTTCCCCAGAAGGAGGACAAGAAATTAGCCAAAATACAGTGAAAATTTAGTTTTTTTTAAAAAAATTGGAAAAAGGGTCTGCAGAAGAAGGCTTGTGGTTTTTCCCCTGAAAATGGCATCAACAAAGGGTTTGCAGTGCTAAAACCACCAGCTTCCCAGCTTTCAGGAACAGGCAGACTTGAATCAGAAAACTCACTTTTTCAACACAATTTTGCCATTTTACTGGGACATACCCCATTTTTACAATTTTTTGTGCTTTCAGCCTCCTTCCAGTCAGTGACAGAAATGGGCATGAAACCAATGCTGGATCCCAGTAACCGAAACATTTCTGAAAAGTAGACAAAATTCTAAATTCAGCAAGGGGTCATTTGTGTAGATCCTACAAGGGTTTCCTACAGAAAATAACAACTGGAAAAAAGAAAATTGAAATTGAGGTGAACAAATCTGCAATTTTTCCCTATGTTGTACTCTGTAACTTTTTCCTGCAATGCCAGATTTTTTAAAGCAATATACCGTTACATCTGCTGGACTCTTTTGGTTGCGGGTATATATAGGGTTTGTAGGTTCATCAAGAACTCTAGGTACCCAGAGCCAATAAATGACCTGCACCCTGCCTTGGGTTTTCATTCTATACCGGGTATACAGCAATTCATTTGCTGAAATATAAAGAGTAAAAAATAGCTGTCAAGAAAACCTTTGTATTTCCGAAATGGGCACAAGATAAGGTGTTGAGGAGCAGTGGTTATTTGCACATCTCTGAATTCCGGGGTGCCCATACTAGCATGTGAATTACAGGGCATCTCTCAAATAGATGTCTTTTGTACACACTCTCTTATATTTGGAAGGAAAAAATGTAGAGAAAGACAAGGGGCAATGTCTTATCCAGGTGTCTGGTTGACACCTGTTCGGTATAAGTCAATAAGGACGCTCAATGAAGGACCACACCCCAATTATAAATACAAATTAGCTTTACTAGAATTGCAGGTAAAATGTAGGCATTTAGCACATTAACAATAGTAGAATAAGAATAGCAATGAAAAACATCTATTTATATATATAAGCAAAGAATTCATTGACAGATATAAGTTTTGATTAACTGTATACTAAAATGCATAGCACTACGATATTCAGGAAGCAGAATATAAATGAGTTGAATACTTCAGATAAGCTTTAATTTACTGCACACCAAATGCATGTTTCAATTACTGCAGCAGGCTCTCACTATGATGTTCAGGAGGCAAAATATAAACAAACTGAATACTTCATTTAAGCTTTGATTTACTGCACACCAAAATGCATGTTTCAGTTATTGTAGCAGTTCACACTAATGGGTTTAGAAAGCAAAATATAAACGAGCTGAATACTTCAAGTTATAAACACAGTGCAGGCATAAATAATCAGTCATAATAATAGAGCAGAGAAACAAAGGTATTTTATCCCTGTGTGGAAACTTAACTTAATCCACAACATGCTGGGGAACCCCCTACCGCCTGCTTGGACCTCTCTCCCCCTCAAGCACCACGAGCAAAACAGGGAGGCAGCGCTGGGCCATGGCAGCTTCCACACTTCCATCTGCGAGCTTCCAAATCCCTCACCCACACTTCAGTGCTTAAAAAACTCGAAGCTTGGATTCTATCTCATTCTGGCATTTTCTAGCTATGTTATCAGTACTTGGCTGCTCTGCCCTTCTACAGCCTTTGTTTTCATTCCATCTTCTCCCTGTACTCTTGTTCTCAAGGTTGAGACGGAGTCTTCTACACAAACAAGCTTGAAAATAATATCATGAACTTTTCCAAGATGTTTGGGAGGGGGTTTCAACAGGAATTACACTCATCTACACTGCTCAAGCTAATTAACCCTTCGTGTTTCAATGTCTTCCGCATCTTTCCCTAATACTGAACACTCCACCCCTTAGATGAGCGTGATGCATGTTGAAATGGATATCATTTACTTTGACATTCCGCTAGCAAGGTTGCTACTAATACTGGTCAACGTTATTCTAAGCGCTTACATCTTTAGTATGAAGCTGCTTTGTGCATACATATAGTATACATATAGTCTACATAGTATAGTCATTAGCGTAACACAAACAATCAATAACCAAATTAGCTGTTGTAACAATATAGTTAGCGTCTTTATAGCTCCTAGTGCCCAGCCTAAGAAGATGTCATACCAATGATGCTCAGTTATTTGCAGGATGCATGAAGCAGTGTGCATAAGCTGTTTAGTGTTTATGGTCATCAGTATGGCTGTAACCTTGATGTAGTTAGCTGCCATATCAAATTTAGCAAAGGTAACTTTTGCGTAGTGCCTGATTGCCTCTTATCTGGGTAGCTTAACAACAAGCGAGATGTTCCACTCTAACTGCGCACGCATTTGCGTCTGTAATGTGGTTATGGTGAACTTGGTCGGTACAAGATGTGAGTGCTATGTCAATAATGCTGGTAATATTGTGCGTACACATTACTTGCTTTCCGGTGGTTTGTATAAATCCGTTAATACGTAAGGGATGATTAGTAACGTAACATATACTCTCTGTTCCTATCTTATATAAGTCTGTGCCATTAATAGTATAAGGTAACCATTCACATTCTCCTGGTATTGGGTGAAGGCATGGGTCTAGCGCCTTTCCAGTGTGGGTACATACCCACCCCTTAGACCAATCTGCACATCTAGTGATATCTACGGTGTGATTTGTTTGATCAATCCATTTTTTGTCAGTGTGAGGTATCCACCATTCTTCACCTATTACTACAGGGAGCAATATAAAGGGGCACCATATTTCAGGAGGAAGATTACTTCTAGCATATCAAAATGATCATAAAACATCTCTCCCTCACAATGGAATTGTATAGGCTTTACCCATATTTCCTCAGGCAAATGCAATTGTTGTCTCCAATATTCACCTTGAAGCTGTCCCCATTCCGCTTTAAAGTCTACATACTGTTGATTAACAATACTTTGCCATAGTATGCACTGAATTCCTTTGGACATTGTTTGGGTGCTTTGAAAGCTTTTTCCAAATTGTTCATAAGTGAAATTATGCCATTGCCAATCACGATACAACCCACGCAGGGCTTTCCATACTTCTTGTGAGTGTGCAGGCCCCCATTGAGAAATTACTTTTATGGCCTCTCCTGTACTATACCCTGTAGAAGATAGCTTATTCCTAAAGGCTTCAACATAAAAATAATTCAGGGCCCCTACCCCAATTCCGGTGTCCCCAGCTATCAAGGACCCTAGATCTCTTCTATTGCGTAACTTTGGCAAGAGCCATAACTGTGGTGTCCATGGTGCACATAATAGATCATACTTTGAGACATTCCCCTTGACAAAATTTATCTGTAACACAATACGATTAATTATGCTTGCATGCAGAACTTGCTTACATCCTATTCTATATCGCATTAAAGAAACGTTGCTTAAGTTGTTAACCATGCGTCTTTTCGGTTATATAAAACATGAAGGCTGGTATTCTATTGTTCCTTGTAACAACCACCATGTGTCCTGGTATCACAATATTTACATATCATGTTTAGCATGTAACTCAAAGCCTGTACTGTTGCTGGCATCCTCTCCACCTTGTTCAGTCCGTTGGCATGTCGGATTTGCTGTCCAATTACCTTCCAGGTCACAGCTTTGGCAGCCATCCACTTGCCTCCAGGTACCTCCATGTTACAAAATGAAACATTTCCCTGGTCATCAGTTATGTTAGCTGCTTGAGGTGCAAAAGTGACATGACGGACTATATTCGGTCGGACTCATACACTTTTTCCGGTTGTAATCATGAATCACGTCATTGATGCAGATGTCATCATTTACGACCGTGGGGTAAGTCTCACTGCAAGTACAAATACAGGTACATTTGAGTTCTTTAACAGTATAATATACGTACTCCCCACCCCTTGACTCAATAGCTCTCCTGCCTCTGGCTTTTTTTCCTGGATGGTTCACCCATACTTTCCTTCCTGTGCTTCCAAATCCTCCCTCACCTCTCTGGGTGTTACCGGGGGGCATATCTTTCTTCAATGTGAGGGGTGTATGCTTGTTCACAAATCACTTGTGCAAGTCTATCATGTGCTGATCCCTTATATCTCTCAATCATGCCTTCAGCTTGTGGATAATAACTAAGGTGCACAATCCACCGAATTCCTCGTTCCTGCGCCCAGCCCTGCACTGTTTTCCCTGAAAAGTGTGTGCCCCCATCTGTTTGGATCTCATCATGTGCCCCATAATGTTTTATCAGGTAGTTTAGCCCTCGCAAAGTGGACTTTTGGTCTGCAGACTTACAGGGCATACCCAACATAATGCCAGAGTAGGTGTCTACCATGGTCAATACGTAGCTTTTTCCTCCTTCCTTTGGTAGCGGCCCGATATAGTCCAATTGCCACACTGTAGTAGCTGCAGTTCCTCTTCGGATATGGCCGCTAGGCTTCTTTTGCAAGGGCATTTGTCTAATCCGGTTGCATGTGGATCCTTTACTGATTTTTCCACTTGTTCTTTAGTGGCTGGAATTTGTCGTAGCTGTGCCCATGCATAAGTGCCATTCTCTCCTGGATGTCCGGATGTTGCATGGGCCCTATTTGCCAAAACGGCTTCAGCTTCCTCCTTGATGACCACCGTTTGCGTTTTGGCCATCTGATCTACGGTGTTGTCGAATAGAGATGCAGGTGAGGTGTCCAATGGGAAATGGGCATCCACATGTCCCACATAGATTTGACATTTGTGCCCTTTCTCCCACATCTCTTCCCATAGCTGTTCGCCTACCGAAATGGGGGTGCCTTTAATTTTCCATTCATCCTTGCGCCAAGTCGGGGCCCAGCTTGCTAGTCCTTGGTAAGTGGCCCGACTGTCAGTGTACACAAATGTTTTCTCTCTGATGGGGGCTTGTTCGATCACTGCTGCAACCCCCTGCCGTTCTGCAAGCTGGCTTGATTCATTATCCCCTTCTCGCAACAACATTGTTTCTGTAGCAGGCTGGAATGCGACTGTTTGTCTTTGTCTTTTTCCTTGATAGTAGCAGGCGGTACCATCTGTGAACCATGCATTTTGCCGTTCTTCTTCGGTGAGTTGTTCAAAAGGCGGGGCTGTCTTAAATGGTGAGGATTCCATTTCAGAGGGCTCTAGTGCAGGGGCCATTGCCTGTCAGTCCACTGCCCCT
Source organism: Pleurodeles waltl (assembly GCF_031143425.1). Taxonomy (NCBI): domain Eukaryota; kingdom Metazoa; phylum Chordata; class Amphibia; order Caudata; family Salamandridae; genus Pleurodeles; species Pleurodeles waltl. The sequence continues at coordinate 1,384,235,948 of NC_090440.1, forward strand.
AGTTTATCTTCTTGTAACTTCGACACTCCTGCTGGTCCTGGTTTTGCCCTCTGCTGCAGATACCATTTCCACTTCACGATGGCAAACTCCTGCGCTCTACCTACTTTATTGCCAACCCCTCCGTCTCTTGTCCAACCTAGTAAGGGAACCCATGTTTTTAAAGTGACCGGCCGATCATCAGTTATGCGTTCTATTTCCACTAAGGCCCAATCTTGTGGCACCCTCTTTTTTTTCTGCCTCTGCCATAGGCTCCACATCACTACATCATCTACATCATCCTGTACTATCATTTCCAGCTCAAACGGGTCTCTTTCTGTGATGGGACCTAACGTAAAAGGATTCTGTAATGCATCTTCTGCTCCAGTGTCCCACAACCTCACAAACCATTTAAAAAAAGGCTCTGCAGGCATCTGCCTAAACATACGGGTTCTCTGCAACAACTCACTCTGCGTATAATCTCTTACCAAACAAGAATTCTGTATTTGCCTGCCATTCGCTCCCTTTTCACCTTCAATTTCACCTACACGTCCTTCTCCACTTTCAACTCCACCTAGTTCTGTTACACGTACTTCCACCTCATCCTCCCAAGTATGTGGATCCCAATTTTCTTTGCGTACCAATGCCCTCACTTGCACAGTTAAGGGTATTTTAGGCTTCTGCCTACTCTTCTGTTTGCGTGTCAATGCCCTCACTTGCACAGTTGAGGGCATTTTAGGCTTCTGCCTACTCTTCTGTTTGCGTATCAGTGCCCTCACTTGCACAGTTGAGGGCATTTTAGGCTTCTGCCTACTCTTCTGTTTTGCTACTAGTACTGCTAATGCGGTGCACCTTGCCTCCATTTGATCACCCCGAGTCACTGCACTTTCTATGGTCTCTTTCATAAGTAACTGCCTTTCCTGCAAGGCTGCAACCTCATCCCGCAGTTTTATTATCTCTGCATCTTGTGTTAATGTTTTCCTGTATACCGTACGGAGCGCAGACAGGAAAAGCCATCCCACTTGCCCTGCTGCTTTCAGCTCCAGCTTTGCCCCTCTTAGCATTACACTCTCAACCGCATCTTCTACTAAGAGAGGAGTCACTTTCTCATCTAATGCCTCCCATATCACCGGCGCTGCCCACCGGTTCAGGAGTCCTGCCACACCAGAGAACGGCTTAGTTGCTAACCACCCGGGAATTGATCTGGCTTCTGCCCCATGCTGCCTTCCGCTCTCTGCCTCACTTTTCTTACGTCCCCAAAGAGGCATTATTGACTTATACCCCACTTCTGGTACCAAATGTCTTATGCAGGTGTCTGGTTGACACCTGTTCGGTATAAGTCAATAAGGACGCTCAATGAAGGACCACAAGCCAATTATAAATACAATTTAGCTTTACTAGAATTGCAGGTAAAATGTAGGCATTTAGCACATTAACAATAGTAGAATAAGAATAGCAATGAAAAACATCTATTTATATATATAAGCAAATAATTCATTAACAGATATAAGTTTTGATTAACTGTATACTAAAATGCATCGCACCACGATATTCAGGAAGCAGAATATAAATGAGTTGAATACTTCAGATAAGCTTTGATTTACTGCACACCAAAATGCATGTTTCAATTACTGCAGCAGGCTCTCACTACGATGTTCAGGAGGCAAAATATAAACAAACTGAATACTTCATTTAAGCTTTGATTTACTGCACACCAAAATGCATGTTTCAGTTATTGTAGCAGTTCACACTAATGGGTTTAGAAAGCAAAATATAAATGAGCTGAATACTTCAAGTTACAAACACAGTGCAGGCATAAATAATCAGTCATAATAATAGAGCAGAGAAACAAAGGTATTTTATCCCTGTGTGGAAACTTAACTTAATCCACGACATGCTGGGGAGCCCTCTACCGCCTGCTTGGACCTCTCTCCCCCTCAAGCATCACGAGCAAAACAGGGAGGCAGCGCTGGGCCATGGCAGCTTCCACACTTCCATCTGCGAGCTTTCAAATCCCTCACCCACACTTCAGTGCTTAAAAAACTCGAAGCTTGGATTCTATCTCATTCTGGCATTTTCTAGCTATGTTATCAGTACTTGGCTGCTCTGCCCTCCTACAGCCTTTGTTTTCACTCCATCTTCTCCCTGTACTCTTGTTCTCAAGGTTGAGACGGAGTCTTCTACACAAACAAGCTTGAAAATAATATCATGAACTTTTCCACGATGTTTGGGATGGGGTTTCAACAGGCATTACACTCATCTACACTGCTCAAGCTAATTAACCCTTCGTGTTACAATGTCTTCCGCATCTTTCCCTAATACTGAACAGGCAATAACACTTGTTTTGCTATTCTATGTTCCCCCAAGTCTCCCGATAAAAATTATACCTCACTTGTGTGGGTAGGCCTAGCGCCCGCGACAGGAAATGGCCCAAAACACAACGTGGACACATTCCATTTTTTTTACAGAAAACAGAGGTGTTTTTTTCAAAGTGCCTACCTGTAGATTTTGGCCCCTAGCTCAGCCGGCACCTAGGGAAACCTACCAAACCAGCACATTTTTTAAAACTAGAGACCTAGTGGAATCCAAGATGGGGTGACTTGTGGGGCTCTGACCAGGTTCTGTTACCCAGAATCCTTTGCAAACCTCAAAATGTGGCTAAAAAAACACATTTTCCTCACATTTCGGTGACAGAAAGTTCTGGAATCTGAGAGGAGCCACAAATTTCCTTCCACCCAGCATTCCCCCAAAGTCTCCCGATAAAAATGGTACCTCACTTGTGTGGGTGTGCCTAGCACCCACGAAAGGAAATGGCCCAAAACACAACATGGACACATCCCCTTTTTTTTTACAGAAAACATAAGTGTTTTTTGCAAAGTGCCTACCTGTAGATTTTGGCCCCTAGCTCAGCTGGCACCTAGGGAAACCTACCAAACCAGCACATTTTTGAAAACTAGAGACCTAGGGGAATCCAAGATGAGGTGACTTGTGGGGCTCTGACCAGGTTCTGTTACCCAGAATCCTTTGCAAAGCTCAAAATTTGGCTAAAAAAACACATTTTCCTCACATTTCGGTGACAGAAAGTTGTGGAATCTGAGAGGAGCCACAAATTTCCTTCCTCCCAGCGTTCCCCCAAGTCTCCCGATAAAAATGGTACCTGACTTGTGTGGGTAGGCCTAGCGCCCACAAAAGGAAATGGCTCAAAACACAACATGGACACATCACATTTTTTCACAGAAAACAGTGCCTACCTGTGGATTTTGGCCTCTAGCTCAGCCGGCACCTGGGGTAACCTAGCAAACCAGCACATTTCTGAAAGCTGGACACCTAGCGGAATCCAAGATGTGGTGACTTGTGGGGCTCTGACTAGCTTTTGTTACCCAGAATCCTTTGCAAACCTCAAAATTTGGCCAAAAAAACACTTTTTCCTCTCATTTCGGTGACAGAAAGTTCCGGAATCTGAGAGGAGCCACAAATGTCCTTCCACCCAGCGTTCCCCCAAGTCTGCCGATAAAAATGGTACCTCACTTGTGTGGGTGGGCCTTGCGCCTACGAAAGGAAATGGCCCAAAACACAACGTGGACACATCACATTTTTTTCACAGAAAACAGTGGTGTTTTTTGCAAAGTGCCTACCTGAGGATTTTGGCCTCTAGCTCAGCTGGCTCCAGGGGGGGCAGAAATGGCCTAAAATAAATTTGCCCTCCACCCCCGCCCCGGGGAGCAACCCTTGCTTACGGGGTCGCTCCCCTTGCGTGACGGCGCAAAAAAAAAAAGATCCCCAGTGCCTAGTGGTTTCTGCCCCCCTCTGGGGTTTCTGTCCCCCTTCGGGGCAGATTCACCTAAAATCAGCCGATTTGCCCCCAAGGGGGGAAGAAATGGTCTAAATACTATTTGCCCCTCCAGGGGAGCGACCCTTGCCTAAGGGGTCGTTCCCCATCTCTAAAAAAACTAAGAAAAATTAGCCCTGGCGCCTACAGGTTTCTGCCCCCCTGGGGGCAGTTCGGCCTAATACCAATAGGCTGATCTGCCCCCAGGGGGGGCAGAAATGGCCTAAAATAAATTTATCCCCCCCGGAGCGACCCGTACCTACAAGGTCTCTCCCCCCTTGCGTGACGGCGAAAAAAAAAAGATCCCTGGTGCCTTGTGGTTTCTGCCCCCCTTTGGGGTTTCTGTCCCCCTTCGGGCAGATTCACCTAAAATCAGCCGATTTGCCCCCAAGGGGGGAAGAAATGGTCTAAATACTATTTTCCCCTCCAGGGGAGCGACCCTTGCCTAAGGGGTCGTTCCCCATCTCTAAAAAAACTAAGAAAAATTAGCCCTGGCGCCTACAGGTTTCTGCCCCCCTGGGGGCAGTTCGGCCTAATACCAATAGGCTGATCTGCCCCCAGGGGGGGCAGAAATGGCCTAAAATAAATTTAGCCCCCCCGGAGCGACCCGTACCTACAAGGTCGCTCCCCCCTTGCGTGACGGCGCAAAAAAAAAGATCCCTGGTGCCTTGTGGTTTCTGCCCCCCTTTGGGGCAGATTGACCTAAAATCGGCCGATCTGCCCCCAAAGCGGGCAGAAATGGCATAAATACAATTTGGCCCTCCAGGGGAGAGACCCTTGCCTCACTCCCCATCTGTAAAACAACAACAACAACAACAAAAAAACGGTGCCTAGTGGTTTCTGCCCCCCTTGGGGGCAGATCGGCCTAATTAAAATAGGCTGATCTGGCAGAAATGGCCTAAAATAAATTTGTCCCCCCAGGGGAACGACCCTTGCCTAAGGGGTCGCTCCCCTTACGAGAAATTCACAAACAAAAAATACCCTCCCTGGTGTCTAGTGGTTTCTGCCCCCCTTGGGGGCAGATTGGCCTCATAAAAATAGGCCAATCTGTCCCCAAGGGGGGCAGAAATGGCCTGAATATAATTTGCCCCCATGGGAGTGACCCTTGCCTAAGGGGTCGCTCCCTACACCTAAAACAAAAAAGTAAACAAAAACTAAACAAAATTTTTTTTTATCCCTGGTGCCTAAGGTTTCTGCCCCCCGGGCCAAATATTAGGCCGATCTGCCACCGGGGGGGGGAGAAAAGGCCTTAAAAAAATGCCTTGCCCAAGGGGTCGCTCCCTCATGCCACTTTCATTTTTACAAAAGACATCCCTTGTGTCTAGTGGGCGTTTTGACAGCCGGATTGCTTTCAATCCGGCTGCCAAACGCAGAGAGAGACTTCATAGGGAAGGAAATACATTTCCTTTCCTTTGAAGCCTCTCTCGGCCTCCCCCACGTGATCGGAAGAGAAATGCAAAGCATTTCTCTTCCGATCGCGGTGGAAGCTGAGCTTCCAGCATGATGGGAGAGGCTCTGTGACAATCAGCGCACGCTCGCGTGCTGACCCCACAGGGAGGGGGTGGGGGGGTCGGGGGTGGAAGGGGAAGGGCTTCCCCTTCCATCCCTGACTATAACCCCACAGAGGGAGCGCTAGCACTCCCTTTGGGCTGTGTGCTCAGGATGAAATGGTTTCACCCTGGGCACAGCAGCACTGTGCTGCAGAACGTAACCATTACATCCGCGGCACAGAACGGGTTAAATACAAAACGTGTTAAGCAAGCCTCATATGAATTTGAGTGCTCCCAAAGATCTATTAGCGAAGCCATTAAACCCAGCATTCTAGGTTATTGGAGTCTTTCTGTATCTATCTCCAACACAAATTATCTATGGTGTGCTTGAGGACGATGGGAACACTCGTTATTTTTTTATTTCTAGCAGAGACAGTCAAATTTTTGTTGTGTTTTCCGTTGGGATACATGAGTAACCTAGTTGCTATTCCCTGCCCCTGTGATGGCAAGTCTATGCAATCTATGCTGCACTTTGCACTTTTGCCTAATTTATATGGCAAATATACGAAACATGTTTTAATTCCGCTCTTAAAAAGGAAATGTGGTGAGAATAGGCACTTTAAATCAGGTTTTATTTTTTATTGCAATTATCAGATGATGAAAAGTATGTGCATTCTGGCTCCTTTTTGCAGTCCGCTGTACAGGCCCGCACTACAATCCTTTTTTGAACATGTTGGTAAGATTTTACTATTACAAGCATGTTATCGTATTACTGTTATGTATGTTCTTTTGTTGACTTACTTTTTATGTGTTGAGTTTTAATTATTCTGAAAGTTTTGGGAATTTTATGAACGTTCACTTCATCTGAATAAAGATACTTTGACTTGACTTGAGAAATTAGAGAGAACATGGATAAGTAAACAGGAAAAGCAGTTTCCAGGTCCTCCTGATAAAGGAGAATCTTTGGCTTATCCATGGAGGGAAGTACCAGGTGGAGGGTATGCTCTTGTGCATTGGAGAAAGGGACCTCTTACAGCATTTATGAACAATTTCCCATAATTGAGAGAGAATTCTATGCAGTGGTACTCACAGGTAGAAAGATTTGTTAAACATTTTAAAGTACTGTGGATTGATTTACATACATTCTTTGGCACTGTTGTTCCAAATGATTTATAGGCTGAATGCAAAATTGCTGTACGTTGGCCAAGCTCAGAGCACACAGAAATGCCCCGATAATGCACTATCAACTATTGTGATGGATGAATACAATGAGGTGATTACTTTCCTGAAGGGCAGAGTTCCTCCAAAAGATTTGGATTATGTGAGGCTGAAAACAATTCAGCAAGAGGTGAAAGAGTCAGCTCATGAATATTATGAACGGCATTCCAGCAGTACACTGAGCAACTGCACCTTGAGCCGAGTGATATGGGATTCTATATTTCACAGTTTGTCATTGGTTTGAGGCCAGAGAGTAGTCAGCATTTACAAAGGAATGTGCTTTGCTGGCAGACAAACACGTTGGATAAGATTCTGTAATATGCAAATGATTGTAATGATCAACAGGAGAGGAAGCAAAAGAAACTTAAGGAAAAATGTATGTTAGCTCAGAGGAAAATGGCACAGAAAAGTTTTCAGAATCAGTTGGAATCAGACAGGTTTTCAAAATCAGAATCAGTTTGCTGAAACTTTGGTGCAATGCAAGGTGTTGGTTTTCAGAACAACATGCAAGGGTTCGTGTTTCAAGCTGGAATTCAAAGTGTTCAAGGAAATATGGTTGGTTCTCTAGGTAGAGATCGAGGAGTTCCAATTCAGCTGCATTCTGGTGTAGATCATGCAACATTGAAAAAAATGACTACTTGTCCCTTCTGGAACCAGATCAGGCATCGGAAGAGGAAATGTAGGCTGAATCTAAATAGAATGGAAGGAGGGAACCAGATGCAAATGTAGAATACACCCGTCCAGCAAATGCAAGTGCCAGCACAGACACAGGTTCCAATGATTCAGGTCCCAAAAGCCCCAATCACCCCACAACATGTGTGCGTTCCCAAATTTAACATGAATCAGACACCCAGAGTAAATCAAAATTAATTTCAGCCCAGAACCAGAACCCATTTCTACAGTTCCCCATATTGGACACCAAGAGCTTTGACTCTAATAATTTACAATGTCTGTTCCAGAGGGGAAGGAAAATTGCATACTTGGCATAGTCCTAGAGGTAGACCATAGTGGACCATTTGTAGAAGGTAAGGTAAATGGCCACCAAGTGTCATTTCTTATTAACACCGGAGCTACTTGTCCACTGTTAGAATAGTGGAAGTCCCAGACTTAGCCTTTACTGAGGCTGACACACAAAGATGTGCCTGATGCACTTCCATGGGGCAACAAATGCTTGAAAGCTTTCCTAGAGCTGAGAGAAGGTTTCTGTCATGTCCCAGCAGTACGAATGCCAGATTACAGTAGATTCAAGACTATTATTTCATGCTTTGGAACTCCTAGGAGATGCACATATAACAAAGGCATACAAAAGTGTCATATATAGATGGAAAGTCATAAAACCAATTGGGGTACTACCTTCCTTACAAATAATCGAAGTGGCAGATCAAAAGGGCAAACATTCATACTGAAATTTTCAATGCAGATTCAAAAAAGTTAAAAACTTAGGTACAAAACATTTAATTTGGGGGATTATATAACAATTGCAAGGCATTAGCTGTTTACAGTAAAATGTTCACATTGGTTTGTAGTGGGAGGGAGGGCTGCATTCTCGCAGTGCTTACCCAGAAGTATGGTGAATCATGAAGACCTGTGACACACCTCTCAATTACCATTGACCCCGCATCTCCAGGGCTGCCTAGTTGTCTCAAATCAGTAGCAGCCATGGATGTCAGTATAAAGAGGTGTTGAAGCATAGTAATGGGACATCCTTTAACTGTTTTGGCCCCACACTCTTTGGAAATTTTGCTCACTCAAATGAAAACCCAGTACATGATAAACTCCAGAATTATAAAATATGAGCAGCAAATTCTGGCATCAGAAATGTGACTTTGAAAAGATGCCAGATTCTAAATCCAAGTGCACTGTCTGACAGTCATGTAAATGATGATTTTAAGCATGATTGTCTAGATGCCACTGGCTTATGTATCAAGCCAAGGCCAGACACAAAATGTGAACTCTTGACTGAGCTTGATTATGTAATCTTTGTGGATAGCTCATGTTTGAAGACCAATGAAGGTGTCCTGAGAGCATCGTACACTGTATAATTCAAGAAGTTATAGAAGCTTAATGGCTTCAAGGTTTTACCATAGCACCAGTTGCTGAACTGATTGCCCTTACCAGAGCCTGCAGTCTAATAGCTCAAAGGAGAGCTAGTATATTTACCGATAGTCAGTATAGCTTTGTTGTGGTCCATGATTTGGAGATCTATGGCCACAAAATGATTTCATGACTTAACTGGATCACCTATCAGAAACGGCGACCATGTAAGGAGATTGCTAAAGGCGTGGCAGCTTCCAACTGAAATTACAGTTGTGAAATGTGCATCTCACAAAAGTGACAATGAATATGTTGCAGTCAGAAATATATACCCTGATTAAGTTGCACACTATTGTGCTCTTGTGACCTACACATTTAATGGGACATACCCAGATGAATCTGAAGAGGACACTCTGCCTTCAGTGTTGATGTTTATAGCTGATACTCGGGATGAGCTCAAGAGATTGCAAGAAAATATAGCAGAGGCAGAACAGCAGTGTTTGATCAGGCAAGCGAGTGAAAAAGATCCAAATGGCATTTGGATTTCAGCAGATGGGAAACCAGTATTACAAGACAGTTTATTGTTCCCCATGACACAATACTTTCATAGTCCCACACAGTTAGGGAGGGGTGTATTGGTGAGATTGTTTAGATGAAATTGGTTTCACCAGAGATTCAGGACGCTTGCAGAGGAATTGTGCCACCAATGTGTAACATGCCAACAGATGAATGTAGAGAAAAGAACACCAGTTAGACTTCCTTCTTTAGGAGGATCAGGCAGTGTCTTCAACTGAATGCAGATTTTATGGAGATGCCTCTATGTAATGGATTGAGATCTCTTTGTTTTTAGTGCAGTTTCTCTAGATGGGTGGAAACCTACCCATCATGAAGAAATGAGAGTTTCATTGTAGCAAAACAGCTGTTGAGAGATGCAATATCCGGGTATGAAATGCCGGTATCTCTGAGGTCAGATTGCAGGACTCATTTCAATAATGAGGTCCTTATGGTGTTGTGTGCAGCATGTGAAGGAGAAACTACATTGTACCTATCGTACAACAGCACCTGGGATAGTTGAGCAGCTTATTGGAATCATAATGACCTGGATGACAAAAGTCTGTGCACCCACTTCATTTAAATGTCCTAAAGCTTTGCCCTTGGCGTTAATGAACCTTCAAAATATAAGAACAAACTGAGCTAAAAGAAAGAAAAAAAGAAATGTTTTTGACATACTTTTTGTGCAATAATTAACTTTGAATACAAACGTAGTTACATTTTTTACTGCTACACTTTTCATTTGAAGAGATCTGACTTTAGACAGACATTTGTTTCCTAACCAGAGCTAGATGCAGTATTATTAAAGGAGTAGTATTAGTAGCCATAGTATTATTGTTAGTGACATACTTTACAACGGAGAAAGAGAACAGTTATGTGAAAGAAGATTGCACAACAAATGTTTATTCTAGATTAGTTCAAAATACACCCACGCTATAGACGCAAAGGATTGTTATGTGTGTGCTCACTTACCATCATCAGCTATGGTGGAAGTGAAATTTCATCCCATATCTTCCTTGTATGCTATTACATGCAGTATTTTGCTTAGCTTAGTTTAAAAGCAACAACGCTTTGAATGTTATTATTTTAACTTTGACATGATTCTTTCAAACATACCTTTACAGAAGAGCATTAATTTACATCCACAAGCAAAAGAAATGGAAACAGTTTGGCAATACTATAGATCTTCTTTTCCTATAAACACTGTTAAGGCAAACAAAAAAGGTTTGGCATGTTTAATGAGGCCAGTAGAGAAGACCTGTATCCTGATGTTAAAAGAAAAAAGATCACACATTGCCCACAGTAAAAACAGAGATGAAAATGTTTTGATAATTGTTTCGAAAAAGGATAAAGATGAATATAGAAGGAAAATGATGTATCCAGAATTAAAATTAGATAAAGGACAACAAGGGAAAATTTGTGTTTTTCAGAAGAAGAAACCAATGTAGAAGAGACAGGTAGGTGATAGTAATTGTGAGCACACATATGAATTATCAGGAGGTACATTGAAAAGTTTACAGGGTGATGAACCAGTTATTGCAGGAGTTTATTTCACTTGTGGACAAGACACTTATTTCAAACTACCTGCTGATTGGGAGTTTATTTGCTACTTAGCTTTGCTTTTTCTAAAGATGTATCTTGTATATAGTAGGGATGCTTGAACAATGACACCACACAGACACACACATAGCATTAGAGATGGAACACAATTAGTAGCCGATGTTGGTGCAGTTATCGCATCTGTAAGAGTGATTTTACATGAAGAAAAAATTAGAAAGTTTTCAACAGCAGTGGACAGATTGGTAACTAGTACTTCTGGAGCTTTACTAGTGGTTAACACAGAACTAGTGGCAATTAGATTAATGGTTTCATAAAATTGATTAACATAAGACATTTTACTTGCAGAAAAAGGTGAAGTCTGCAAGATATTGAGAGCTCAACATTGCTGCACTTATATTCCAGACGAGTGTAAGAAAATTTTAGAATACACGGAAAACATTAGTGACCTGAAGCCTGGCTTAGAATCATTAGAAACTACAAGTGTTTTAGAAAGCTTTGTCGAAGGATGTTCTGCATTCGGCAATTGGTTTGCTGGAGGAGGAATTCTCAAAGCAATACTAATACCCATATTCATTTTTATTAGTTTGTTTCCTAACCTCATTAGGAGTTGCAAAGCTATCAAAGTTATTTTGAGAAGAGAAGGAGTAAAGAGAGAAGCTGACAGATAAAGAGGGAAACAGAATTAAATGTTCACATCAATAGAGCATATAAAAAGCTGAAAGAATCTGAGAGTTTGAAAATAAAAATAAAACTCGACTGAAGACGAGGGTGACAGTTAAAGATATTGGCCTTCATTATAACATTGTCTGTAAGTACCGCCTCCCACCATGGCGACGGCCGCTAAAAAGACCGTTGCCGTGGCTAACATCTGTCCTCCATTATATGACCACAGCCAGATTTCCACAACAAGAAAGGCAGAAATCCAGCTGTGGCCATGCTGGCGGACAGTGTTAAGGTGGTTCTGCTACCACCAGCAGCGCCACGCCAGTAGACCGCCGCCAGCCGTATTATGAAAAATAATATGGCCTGGCGGTGTTCTGCTGGCAAGCGCTGCTGGCGGTAGCAGCACCCCGTCACGTCCCCTGCCGGAAGATCCCCTAGATTCAGGTAAGTCAGGTTTCCAACAGGGGAGGGCGGTGGAGGTGTTGTGTGTGTATGTGGGGTTGTGTGCATGAATATGTGAGTGTGTGTGTGCATGCAAATGAGTGTGTAGTGTTGCTTGCGTGTGTGTGTGCATGTGTGAGAATGCGTGTATGAATGCAAATGTGAATGCGTGTAAGTTTGGATGTGTGTACAGATGTGTGCATGAATGAATGGATGCATGCGTGTATGAATGTGTTTCTCCTGTGTGAATGAGTGTGTGAATGCGTGGTGTGTGCCTGCGACTGTGCATGTATGGGGGAGGGTTAGAAGGGGGGAGAGTGAATGGAGGGGGGCTGGGGGTTGTCTGGGGAGTGTTGGGGGGTGGCCCTCCTACCAGTGAAAGGCATTACGAATGCAATGAAAACCATGGCGGTACGCAGGGTCATAATGCCGCCAGCAGGACAGTAGCGGCCGCCAGGTTTGGAGATTGTTGTCTCCAGCCCGGTGGATGTTACCGCCATGGCTGTCGGTGGGGTACATTGGCAGGTTGGCTTCAGCCAACCCACCAATGTCATAACGCAGCAGTATGTACCACCAGCCTGTTGGCGTTACGACCACCACATTTCCACCGACCGCCAGAATCATAATGACCCCCTTAATCTATAAATAATTTATAATGGTTCAAAACCATTGGGGGGAATTTCTGGGGGATTTTAAAATAATGAGAAGTAATGCAATGGAGTGTAGAATTAACATGTATGCCTTCAATCTTAAACGAAAATTATATGTCTTTTTAATTCAAGTAAAATGTAGCAGACGGTCACTTTTACATATATTTGGTTTGAATTGCTGAAATTGGACTTTCTGCAGCACTGACCTGGATTAAGAATATGAAATGTTGAACTTTTAACAAGCTGACCTGCCGTGAACATGAAGACTTAATGTAAAAGAAGTGAGCTTTGACCTTCCCATAGACATATTTTTCATAGAATACAATAATGTATTAAAATGTTTTGTGTAGCTTTGCAAAATATTTGTATACACACAATGCCTTAGTACATTGCATGAATAGGTAGCTTGTACTTTAGTGAAATGATGTAAAAACTTAGCTATGGAACTGCAGCTTTCTTAAGCAAATATGAATGATGAGGACCTTCATTAAGTTATTCAAAGTGTTTGATAAGAATGATTTGCTTAAACATTATTGTCTATGGACTATTGTTTCTAGTGTGAGACGACAATGAGATGTTCTGTTCCCAGGAAGACACCGAAAGATGAATGGCTGATGGGAGGAAGAAGAAGGAACATGTTGTAAAGGTTTAGGTATGTTATTTCATATTCATATTCACTCTCTGCCAGAGGTTCTCTCTCTCTCTGTCTCATTGCTCTTTGCTCTCATTCACTTTCCTGCCTACATCTATGCTGCTCAGAGACTCTACTGAGTTTTATGAACATTTCTTTATGGGAAGTTCTGCTTTGATTGATCACTGATATTTGACCCTGAAGCTCTATGCCTGAACCTCTCTACTTGGAGATGATTTACACCAATTTTTCTTCCTTACAAGATCCTTTCTTAGCTTAAGGATCCTTTCCTTCATGAGATATGCTTTATCCATGTATTCTCTATTGACTGATTATGATTTATTAACTATTGATTGATATTGATGACATTATATGCTGAACTGAAAAAAGATTGAGCAACTAAAACAATTTATAAATGAAGCTTTTGAAATCTCACCAACTCTCATCATTGAATTTAAACTATATTTGAAACTGTGATGACTATTTAATTTATGTGCAGCTCCTGGTCAATTTCATCTACTTCCAAGGTATGTGGACTTGTGTCACAGGGTTTCTGCCCTGATGAGTTGGTAAGTTTGACTTCATAAACCAATATGTAACTGAAACCCCCACTCCAACACTCCCCCACCAAAGGTCTTTTGTTGGGGGGGGGTAAAATCCATATTTTAAACAAATGGCACTTTAAAATGATTTGGAGATATATTCATTGTCAATTAGGTTATAAAAAAGAAAGACAGCTGTTAATTTGTGGAACGCCACAAAAGGGAGGAGTCAGCATAGGTGGTTATTCTCAGTGTTTATTCTTTATTGATAAATATGGGAGTCCAAACAGCATCTGTATATGGTGAACTGTCATGCACTACAAATTTTAGGATAGTGCAAAGACGAATACCATCTGTTTAGTGACCACACCCTGGAACATGCTTGTATAAAGTTTGTTATCTGTAAAGCCAAGAACATTATTGATTGACAACTCACTATTACGGATGTGCAAACCCTGCACAATTAGCTGTACATAAAAACACACAATTACCACAAAATTGTACCTAATTACACAAACCGCATCTCACACTCAAAAATTTACATGAGGTGTTAATTTGGATAAACATGAAATGCGAATGGTCTGCTTGGGCAAAGCAATCTATCTGGAATATTGTCAGACTGCCCACATTTTATAAACTGCTGCTCACATTCAAATCACTGCTGCTCGAGTTTAGATTTGTACACATGGCTACATGCCATACGCAATGGAGGTTGGCTGCTTCCAGTGGGTCTGCACCCCCAGCATCACAATGTTTTCACTGGATTTCTGTTACAAAAAGTAATGCAAAGCCTGTACAGAGTGTTAATAAGAGTGAGACCATGCTTGTATGCTGCACAAAACTGTGCCAAAGAACATCAAATTTCCCCTTTAGAATATATTTACACAGTTGAACATAAATACAGAGACATGACAAACACATTTTTTCTACTTTTTTTTAAAGAGGAAAGGTAATCTCATACTAATCTTTTTTGTTTTATTTACAGATTTCTAACTTTTTTGTAATTTTCAATTTTGTTTATATTCAACCAAAAATAACTAAAACAACAATAAGCAGCATCTGAACTTGAATTCAGAAAAATAAAGTTTATTTCCTGTAGTCTGTATGGTGAGCAGCCAACTGCTGGTCTCTTGCTGATGCATTCTGTTCTCCAACATAGATAATTGTTGCAGGAAAAGGCACCCCAGACTGGGGGCTCTTGAGTGTAGCATTTGATGTTGAAGTTCCCTCATCCTCCTGACACCTACGTTTTGCTGCATTCAGTTGGGTAGTGTGTCAAGCAGTGAGATGCTTTATTATTCAATATTTTTCAAATGTGCACTATTTTCCAGTACCACTGGAAAACTCATGATGGCTGAGGTTTCAAGTAACCATCATGGCCGATACTTTTTTTTCCTTTGCGGGAATAGAAAAATAGTCCCAAACAATGGACTTTGGTGTAGTCTGTGTCTCTTCCTGTTCTTCTTGGGAATGTTCAATCTTCTCAACATGCCATTGTCTCTTTTCAGTTGAATCTCCAATAAAATTAAGCAACCTCAAATAAAAGGCAGCAGAGCATGCTTAGGATGTGAATACTTTAAAGTGATACTATCTCATTAAAAGTAATAGGGTTAGAACTTCCTTAAATCAATACATTAGCCAATGAGATGCATTTTTGATGTGAGGCACGGATACCACATTGCCATTGTTTTGATTCATACACAAAAGTCTACTCCACAAAAATGTAAACCAAAAAAAGAATTGCAAAAAAGTAAAACGAAAAATTAAAAAATGTTTGAATATGATTAAGTAAAAAATATTGTTTACACTTTTTTAAAGATAAAAAAGATTAAACAGGCTCATTGCTTCTGCCTCTGCCACCTTACATCACCCTCTAATTATGTTTCTTTTTTGCACCTGCCATCTCCATCTCACCTTCTGAGGTCAGCTGGTGCCCACTTCCCTACCCCCCACTGTGACTTCTGTTCTCTGTTTGCATCCCTGCCCTTACATTCCTGCCCTTCATGGTCTGTTGTTTGGTTACTCACCAAGCAGTCTGCCCTCCATCTCAGCTTCCACACCCTCACATAGTCCCCTCCCCTTTCTTTCATTCCTTGTGTTTGTGCCCATGCCACTATCTCCTACCTCCATTATGCGGACACTGCTCTTGCTGTTTTTTTTCCTGGTTTGGTTGCTGCCCCTCCCTCTATTTCCATCATCTCGGTCTGTATTGCATGTCCTTGAGACCTTGCCACCTCTTGTATGCGATCTTTGGGCAATTGTCCTTCCCCTGCCCCCTTTGGCTACCCTTTCTGATCAGTGTGTTTTCCTCCTTATCCTCTACCTTCTGTTATCTGTGTTGGTGGTCCTGCCTTGTCCCTCCTGCCCTGCGTGGTCTGCTCTACTGCCACTACCTGTGCTGTCTGCAGTCTCTGCTTAGCTTGATGTCCCTGCGCCCCTATCTCCTGTCCTCTGTTGTGCATGTTAGTATGTCTTGTCCTCTGTGGTCCTTTCTGCTGGCACTGTCAACTGTACCTTTCCTTTCTGGGCTCTTTGCTGACCCTGGTCCTCCCCTCTCGATCTGTCTTCCGGTCTTCATATGTATGTCCCTGCTCCCTCCCGCCTGCCCTCTGTTATTACGTTGCTGCTACTATCTATAGTGGATGGTCTTGAAGGTCAGATTGGTGGCTCTACACCTGTCCCAACTCTCTTGCCATCTGTGATCCTTGGGACTACTCCTGCCTGTCAGCCCGCCCTGTGTGGTCAGCTTGGTGCTCCAGCCACCACCACCACCCTCAATTTTTCATCAGACAAAAAACAAAAATACAAATATACATTCATTCTCCTCTACACATGACCTTATATTTTAAGTAGATGGCCACTGGTTTAATTAGAACATGGTGCATAGAAGGGGCTTAGCCACTCAAGGGAGGTTGGTTGTGAGACATGGCTAGACACCAGGGCCAGATGTAGGAAAGATTTTTCACGTCGCAAACAGCGAATTTCGCTGTTTGCGACGTGCAAAACCCACATCGCGATGCCCAATTCCCATTTTGCGAGTCGGTGACCTGGTTATCGACTCACAAAACGGGATTGCAAGTCGCAATTGAGAAGGGGTATTCCCCTTCCTAATTGCGAGTCACAGCGCAATGCTGCATTGCTCTGTGACCGCGAACGCAATCACAAAGCAATTGCAGTTACAACCAGTGTAACACTGGTGGTAACCCATTCGCAAAAGGGAAGGGGTCCCCAGGGGGACCCCTTCCCCTTTGTGAATGGCATGGAAAAGAAAATTTCAGAGCAGGCAGTGGTCCTATGGACCAATGCCTGCTCTGAAAAAATGAAACAAAAACGTTTCATTTTTTCATTTTGTAATGCATCTCATTTTCCTTTAAGGAAAACGGGCTGCATTACAAAAAAAAAAACTGCTTTATTTAAAAGCAGTCACAGACATGGTGTCTGCTGTCTCCAGCAGGCCACCATCCCTGTGAGTGCTGTGAGTCGCAAGGGGGTCGCAAATAGCGACCCACCTCATTAATATTAATGAGGTTGGCCTTTGCGACCCCCTTGCGAGTCGCAGATGGTGTCAGGAACACCATCCTGCATCCTGAATTGCGACTCGCAATTCAGGATTTTCCTACATATGGCCCCAAGCCCTGTGGCACTCCACTCCTCGGAGTCTGTTGCAGTTGGCTGAAGGCTGTGTTCTGTGAGTAATTGGCTTAGTAAGATAAAAAACAGAAATTCACAAAAAAACTCAAAGGTTATAATGTAATTAAAGTTAGGTATGTTAAAACATCTTAACTTACAAAAAAACCCTCATTAATTCCTTGAATAAAAACAAACGGTTAAGTGACATTCTAATTTGGTATTGAAAATACACTTTATCTTCCATAAAAAACACCAAGAAATTCACTGAAAAAAAAAATGTTAAAGTGACGTTCCAGTTAGGTGACAACGTCACATGCAAACCTACTGTTTAAAAAAAAATGTTCCAGTTACAGTTTATTGAGCTAGCTATAACTTGCAACCCCGCCATGCACTGCTTAATATGTCATACATTACATCACCAGTGACATGATAAATGACTTAAATGATGATATCACTGATGACATCTCAAATAACCTAATTGATTACATCGCCGGTGACATCATCCAACCTAGTGCTCCAAAATTTACTCTCTCAACCTGAAGAACATTTAAAAAAAACTTGGTAGTAATGGGCCCACAAACATATGCAGCATATATTGACTGTTTGTACATGTGTATATATATGAAACAAAAACAGTAAAGTACTAGAAACAAGTGTGATTTAGTATGGTAAGAGTTATATGATGAAACTTTAGCTACTGTTGAAAAACAGATAAATAATTAGCACAACTAGTACCATCTGAAAACATGCATTGGAAATAGGTTGTGAGTCAATTGTGAGACATTGTTGAAGATGTATAATGTATAGGTGACTCAGAGACTGGTTAACTTGCAGTACGATTGTGAGGATTACTCAAATGGTGTGAGGCATTCTGGTGATTTTTGTAATATGTATTGTATATGTTCACAAGTTGCATAGGGTTATCCATAAAGTCTGTCT
Organism: Pleurodeles waltl; assembly: GCF_031143425.1. Classification (NCBI taxonomy): domain Eukaryota; kingdom Metazoa; phylum Chordata; class Amphibia; order Caudata; family Salamandridae; genus Pleurodeles; species Pleurodeles waltl. The sequence goes on from NC_090440.1 coordinate 1,384,254,103, forward strand.
CTGCAAGCCTTATCATCGATTAAGGTATAGATGTGACGTTTTTGACATAAAATACTGTCAGATGAGGTATTTAAAGACAGGTAAATACGGAAAATAGTGCCAAATTATTTTTTTAATGGTATGTAAAGTTTAATAACTTGCTGATTACATTGATGTGTAAATAGCTATTATGTTTCTTTTGTGCTTGAATGCCACTACAATGAAATGATAGTGTATACTACATTTGGGTGATTTTACAGATACGTTTCAAGTCCTGGATTTTAAGAAAGGTTACAACCATTAGCACTACAGAACAGATAGAAAATTGGGTCTAGTACTATCTTGCTGAATACCTTCCATTTAACAAAGTGGATAGCACTCTGTCACATACTTAACGGCTTAGGGCAACTATAACTCACAGTTTTCCCATCACTAATTTTATTGCAAATGTTGCAGTGATAATATAAAAGATGCCATGTACGGTGTCATTAATGATATAATATGTGAGGTAATTAGCTGTGCATGGCGAAAGCATGAGTTATGGTTACCTAAGGGCGCAAGTTATAGTTACTTGAAATAATTCTAACTATAACTGCTGAATTTCTATGGTTTTGTACGAGTAAATTCAGAACCTAACCATAACGTCCCTGTAACCTTTGGCTTTTTCATTGAATGTCTATGGTTTTTTAATGTAAAGTAATTTTAATGACTATGTGTTAATCCAACCACTGATGTTCACAACCTTCAGCAGTGCATAGCGGGGTTTGGCCTGTAGCTAGACCCTGCAGCTAAGCCCTTATAACCACCCAACCCTGCACTGCACGTGGCTAAGAGGTTGGATAGAAGGCTTGTCTCTGTCAGTGGACCTGCGAGTGGGTGCATGAGTGTCTCAGTGGATCTGAAAGTGGATGTGTGGCCTCTGAGTGGATCTGAGTGGGTGCATGAGTGGGTGGGCGCATGAGTCCTTGGATGCATGTATGGGTGAATGAATTAGTGTATGAATGAGTCTGTGAATGTTTTTTTAAATTTGTTTCACCATGCACCATATTCATGAATTATTCGCAAATATTCTCAAATGAACGTTCGCATGTAAGTCACGAATATCACGCATGGTGAAAAAATGTATTTTAAACCCATAATTTGACCTTCGGATTCACCTATATAACACCCCTGGGGTCAGGGTACCTCCACCCTGACTCATTATGTTACTTTTAATTTTGTTTTTCAGCCCTTGGGACAGTGTCCCATAACAATAAAATGATGGCCACAACTTTCTCTTCAGTTTGTGGCCAGCCAATTACAGTGCTTCTATTTGTGCGTGCATTTGCAAATATTCTCGAATAATCAGGGATTCCTTTGCCCCTCTAGATATTTATACTTCTTTTTCTTTTACTATCTCAAAAACTACTAAACAGATTTATACCAAAAAAGAAAAAATACTTCTTTCTGGGTCAAAAGCTACCATTCTGCCAAATCTGGTGTAATTGTTTTCTGCAGTTCAGACTGTAGTCATGTTCAGAATCTGTATGGGAATTAACATTAGAAACACAACTTTTTTGAACCCCATATTTCTCAGTCCCCACATGACAGATCACCACAAAACTTCCCATCCAGAAGAAGATTCTCAAGAACACCTTTTTAAAACAATTTGTGAATATTCATTGAATGGAGCCAAAGATATAGGCAAGTCATCAAAAAACAATTTTTCTATGGAAACATGGTCCTAACTATAACTACAGACTGGCCCCACCAGTAGGTAATATATATATATATATATATATATATATATATATATATATATATATATATATATATATATATATATATATATATATTCACTTAAAAAACAAAGGTTACAGGGTCCTTATAGCTAGGTTCTGAATTTACTCGCACAAAACCAGAGAAATTCACATCTATTCTCAGACCTCCCTGACTCTCTGAGAGAGCGTCTCTGTGTGTGAGAGTGGCTGTGAGAGTGGGTATGAGAGTGTGTGATTGTACTGCAATAGACGAAAGATGCATTCACCTTCACAAACGATTTCAGATCGTTTTTCAACATGGAATCGCAGAATAAACACACTTGCTTTGACTTTGCCAAGCCCAGGAGTTAGAATCAGTGGATCTTCAACTGGGGCACCTGCTAAATTTATATTTCAAGGTGGTCCTGTTATGATTTAATCTATGTAAAATGATGGCCACAACGGAAGGTCACCTGCTCATTTATCCAACAAGAGTCCACAGTTTTTCACAAAATGTCCATCCAACTGGAGCACGTTCTACTAGTTAGTAAGTGCTACTGTCATTTGTTGAATGTCTATTGTGGGGGTGGGGGCCATGTGGCCCTCTTTCCCCAGCTTATTTCGGCCACGGGGACCCTATTCTCCAGGGCCCCACTATCATTCAATGGGGGGCTGCCTGACCCTCCGGCTGCTTTTGGCCCTGGGCACCCGATCCCCGGGGTCCAACTCTATTCAATAGGGGAGGTGGGTGTGAGGCTTGGCCGCCCCCAGCCTATTTTGGACCCAGGGGCCCCATCCCCTGGCCTTAATTAAATAGAGGAGGAGGGGCTGTGTGGCCCCTCTACTTGGACAGATCTTGGCCCTAGGGTACCCATACCCTGGGCCCGGCCATCTCTCCTGGATGCCGTCAAGGGCACCTAGTGTGCAATGAGACCACGGGGAAGCCTGAAGGCCCCCACGGTCCCAGCCACCTCATCGCCTCTGGCGGGAGCTGACATTGCAGTCAGAGACAGGTAGCTCCTAAACATGAAGCTCCCTGTCTTTGAAAGCAGTTGTTTCCTCTGTTTCCCAGCCTGCATATCTGCGGGCAGGATAACAGAGGAAACCTCCACTCCCAGCAAGCAAGAGCTGTTTGATAGCCAAGACAGAACAAAGAGTTATGTCCTGGGACTGGGGACTGCGGGACATAGCAGGAGCTGGTTCTAGGGGGTGGCAGTCTATGGGCCACGATTGGCTCCATGATGGGGGCCGTGTGGCCCCTGCAATGTTTCATTTTTCCCCACGGAGGTGGTGCAACAGCCTTCCTTCATTATTTCAATTCAGCCCCGGAGAGGTGGGGGTCCCTGGGGCTGAATGGACCCCTCTTAATTTTAAGTGAACAGTCCCAGGGAGGTGATAGTCCCCAGGGCTGCGGGTGGCTGTGCAAGCCCCCTACATTAATTGATTGCTTACCCATTAGGCTATATATATATATATATATATATCTATATATATATATATATATATATAAAAATTAACCTGTGTTCAACCCTCTGATAGTTTGGCATAAAGCAGTGAGGCTTAACTTAGAGGAACTGTGTAAAGTACAGAATTTTAAACAGTGAGAAAAGTGAAAACACAACACAAAAAAAATCCCACATCAATTTAGAAAAGTAGAGTAATTTTTAATAAATTATTTGAAACGAAAAATTACAAAAGTTCAATTAGTAGATATGGAGATATGCAGTTTTGGAGATTTATGTAAAAATATTGTTAAAAAGTGCCAACTGTGGTTATGGTGCCAGGACAAAGTCACAAATTCAGGCTGAACGCAATGGGGTGCTGGCCAGCTTCAGGGAGCAAGTTAGGTCTGCTGAACAAAGTACCTTAAAAAAATCCAGGGGCACTGTTTACGCATCATTGCTTTGCAAGGCTTTACATCATCCAGAGTTGGATCCAAGGGGTTGCGAGGTCCAAAGTGCAAAATTCTTCGTCAGGTTGCAATAATTCAGATGAAGCTGTGTGACGAGGCTTTGCATGGCTTTCTTCTGAGTCACAACTGTTCTGATGAAGCTGACAGCTGAGCGGAGAAACTTGGCAAGGCTTTGCATTGCTTTGCATCGGTTTCGTTGACTCCACCAGCTGTGCGCCAAGGCTCTGCGAGCCCTCGTTGCCTGGTGTTCCTCCCAATGTAGTTGTGTGGTGAGGCTTTGTAGCTTAGTGTCTCTATATGCCAGATTCGGTGAAGACCACAGCTGGGCTAGCAAGGCACATCTATTCCCACTTCCAGTGGTCCAGGACTGGATGGGCACCACTTGTGGAGTCAGGACTCACAGCAAGCAGAGTGTAGATGCAGGGTTCGTGAGAGCTGGAGCCTTTTCTGCACCTGATGCCCTGATCAGGCCAGCCTACTAACCCTTGGAGTCACTCCGGTGATCCTCAGTGAAAGATACAATTCCAGTCCTTCTCACACAGCAGCAAAGCAGCAGGACAGCAGCACAGCAGGGCAGCAGATTTGTAGGGCAACATATTAGCAGTCCTTCTTGCAGCAGAGCAGCCCCTTTGAGTCGTCCAAAGGTCCAGAGGTGAACTCCAAAAGTCAAGAGTCCTTCTTGCAGTAGAGCAGTACAGCAGCCCTTCTGAGTCTTCTAAATGTCTGCAGGAATACTGAAGAGTTGGATCTAAGGAGCCACTTTTTATCTTTGGTGCCTTTTTGGAAGTAGGAGATGTTTCTATAGGTTTCCACTCCCAGAAGCAACTGGAATTTCCTGCCTTCCTACCCTGGCCCCAGTTTGTCTGCTGGCACAAAAAATGAGTGTCAAATCCTTTGATAGTGTGCGCAGGCAAACTCTTTGTGATATGCAAGTGCAGTAGGTAATAACTGTGCCCTCTGCCCCCCATCAAATCAAAGATGGGCCATCCTGCCAACATCTACTCTCCTTTTTTTCTCACTGCCCCCCCATCAAGTCAGAGATGGCCTATCCTGCCAACATCTAGTCTCTCTGTGTCTCACTGTCTGCAAGTAATACATAAAAAACAGCTGCCAGCTACATGTAGCCATGTGACCCATGATACAGGCTGCAGGCACCAAATGGTTGGGACAATAAAATGGCAACTTTCTGAACGTGGTATTTTCAAAATGGTAACTTAAAATCCATCTTTAACATTAGAGAAGATTTTAATTACAATTTCTCAGACAATAAGGGGCATATTCAAGAGCCCCTAGCGCCACTGGAACGTCACTTTTTGCAGCACTCTGGTGGTGTTATCCCCTGCACTGTATTTACAAGGTGGCGTTAAGCCATTTTTTGTGGCTTAAAGCCACCTTCTAAATAAGGCCCCTTCACGCAGCTCTTTGTGTGGAAGGGGCGTGCAATGAGTGTTGCTGTGGGCAAGCCACAGCAACACACATTGCATTTTGACACTGCCCCAGATTCACGAGTTTCCATAAACCTAAGGCAGCGCCAAAATCTTTCATTTCTCCTTATTGCATTCGGAGTGGGCTTTTAGAAAAAAATTCAACTTTTTTCATCCAAAAAGTGACATTGAATAGAAAGATAAACTTTTTTGATCTAGCATTTTGCAGCACACATTGAATGAGCAAATCACCATTTAAGATTGTTTTTGTGCAGGAAATTGTCCTTCACTAGGGTGCAAGGGTGGCTGCATTGGCGCACGGCAGCAAATTTAGTGCAGGCGCAGGGGAAACACAGGGGTGCGCTGTATTCAATTAAATACATCACATCCCTGCATTGTGAAAATGACAGTGCATGACGCTGCCAAATTTGGTGCAATGCCGTGCATCGTCATTTTCCATCAAATCTGTCCCTAAGCATGAAATTCCTATCTGTTCCCAATGGAAGGTTATCACTTATTAAATGTAATAAGAGTATCCAATGTTATCCTAAAAGAGCTGTAGGTATTGCAGTAGTGAAAATCCGAATTTAAGAGTTTTTCACTACAGGACATGCAAATCTTAAAAGTACAAGTCCAACTTTTTAAACATACTGCACCCTGCCCTATGGGCTGTGTAGAGCCTATCCCATGGGTGAGTTAAATGTATTAAAAAAGACAGATTAGGTCTGGCAGAAGATTGTTTTTTAACTAGATCAAAATGCAGTTTAAAACTGCACACAAGGGCTGCGATGTCAGACTGAGACATGATTATAAGGATCATTTAAGTGGATGGCACATTCAATGTCCCAGGCCCCCTAGGAGCATTTAAGTTAAAAGCCCTGGGTATACAGGTAGTACCACCTTATTGGGGACTTAGAAGTAAATTAAATGTACCAATAGGGTGTAAGCAAATTTCAGAATGTTTAAAGGAGAGAGAACAAGTACTTTAACACTAGTTAGTAGTGGTAAAGTATGCAGAGTCCTAAGGCCAGCTAAAGTGAAGTCAGCAAAAAAGAGGATTGAAGGCAAAAAGTCGGGTGAAAACCACATAAAGGATGTCATGTCTAACATCATGGATTTGCAGTACAAATTCAAATAGTTAATGAATCATTAGAGAAGCTTCTTAAGCATACGTTTGACCTTTTTAAACTGGGTTTCAGCACTATAACCTACACCTCTGGCATGTGCTGAAGTACCTCTAGCTGTGACTGGTTTCTTCGAGTGCTATGAGAGTGGATAAATGGACAGTTTGTGTAAGTCAAATAAATCTGCTGATTGAGAGGAAAGCCAGTTTCCTGTGGTAATATGCATTTAAGAAGATGTACTACAAAACCACTTCCTGCCAGTGTGCGGCCACCCTGATTACATAGCTGTAATGTGTGACATGTTTCTCTTTACATGTTATTGTGCTTTGGTTATGTTGTACCTCATTCCTCGTGAGGTGTTATTATTTGTATTCCTTGGACTCGCACATGGCACGGACACTGGCAAGGAATCGAAAGGTAATGAGTCAGTTACGGTTGGATCGCCGAACCAGATGGACGTGACATGGCGTTGGTGACTTGAACAATGAAAACAAATCTTTTACAGTACCCGCTAATTTGGATGTTTTAAACATAACAATAGTAGATTTCAGTCCAATGGTAAAAAACCTGAGATAAGTAATATTGTTTGGATTGATTCAGCAATCTCCCTTTTGCTTTGAGATGAAGCTCTGCTTACCAAAATCCAGGAAACAGTGGGCCAGACTTTAGTGTCCTCTACACATATGGTGATTCTCAATGCGTTCAACAGAGCAGGATGGGGGGACGGCTCCATCTGTTGTCTCTATGAAAAAAAAAGGTGGCTACAATGGACTGCTCTCCCAGGAAGAGGACACGATCCTTAATTCATGACCAGTCATATCATGCAGCTGCCACAAGGTCTGAGGTGAGTGCAGCTCTGAAAAAGGGAGACCATCATAAGGGCCCAACAGCTGCTGTCAGCTGCCCAGCACAGGAAGAGATCGTATTGTGATCCCAGCACTGAAAACACATTGTGATTTTGTGAGACAACCTACTTGTCCCTTTGGGTAGAGAGTTCCAGGATTTGTTTACACCCCCCCTACTATGACAGAGAGAAAACTCCTTTTATCTTTTTTTGACCCTCTTTGTCTGAACCGTCTGCGAGCTACTTAGATGGCGTTCTGTGCCATAAATTAATCTCACTTATTCCAGAGCCACATATTAATATTCCCAAATAATCACTGTTAGGTGCTGGAAAAGACATCTGATGGTTGTTGTCCCTAAATGAGGACCTCATGTTCTGGATGGTTCTTTCTGCTCATAAAGTGACTTGCACCTTTAATCTGATGTCTCCCTATTGACTAACATTTTGTTGGACTGCCATTGTCTTCTTTGGGTGGCCATTTGAATAGTCAACGGTGTGAAGGAAAGTGTATGTCCCTAGAGAACAGTTGTTGCTTTTGAACTTTCACGTAGGTTCTCATTATCCTAATGAGACTACTGGATTAGGGCGGCAGAATCACCTGTACTGCGGGGGACTGAGTCTGATCCTGCACCATGTGACGCCTGTCGGCCTAATCGGGTTTTTTTCCGGCTAACTAGCAGTGCCTCATTTCCACCCTAGAGCAGGGATGATTGGGGCAACCAGGCGCATGACATACATGACTCCTCAGGGAAATTGTGGTAACTCAGATCTCGTCCGTTTCTCTCATTTACATTGGTCTCATTTATGCAAGGACAATCAGAGACAGAGTATAGTTCAATAAGGTTTTTATTGAAGTAACAGCATCTTAGATATTAAAGCATGTATTGCAATAACTAGGACGATGAAGCACGATAAGATTAAAATTGTGACGAGGAGAGTAAAACACAATAATAACGCTACCATACTGTCACTAAGGTTTGTAGAGATAGGGCCAGATGTAGCAAATAAATATTTTGCGACTTGCAAATTACGAGTCTTTGCGACTCGCAATTTGCAACTCACAAAATATTGTGCAGAAAGGTGTCTCAGACACCTTTTGCGACTCGCTATGGGGTTGCAAATACCCACCACATGAATATTAATGAGGTGGGTCGCAAATTGCGACCCCATAGCGAGTCCATGCACTCACAGGGATGGTGGCCTGCTGGAGACAGCAGACCACGATGTCTGTGACTGCTTTTTTAATAAAGCAGTTTTTTTTTTCTTTCTGCAGCCCGTTTTCCTTAAAGGAAAACAAGCTGCAAAAAGAAAAACTTCCGAAACCATTTTTTTCAGAGTAGGCAGTGGTCCCATGGGGACCCCTTCCCTTTTGCGAATGAGTTACCATCCACTTCAAGTGGATGGTAACTGCGAGTTGGTTTGCGACCGCATTCGAGGTCACAAAGCAACTCAGCATGGTGATGCGGTCGCAAATAGGAAGGGAACACCACTTCCTATTTGCGAGTCGCAGCCTCAAATTGCGAGTCGGTACCGATTTGCGGTTGTGCATCGCGTTTGGCCTTTTGCACGTCGCAAACTGCGTTTTTCGCAGTTTGCGGCGTGCAAAAGGCTACCTATATCTGGCCCATAGTTCCTGCATAAGCCATGTTAGAGCACAGCATGTTAAGCTCCAATTCTGCTTTCAGGTTCCCCATTGGGAAGGCACCATCTCTCCTACCTGAGCAGGAGGCCTGTAGTCTAGATAGACACCGTTCCTATATGGGCCAGGAATCAGGTAGTCTACACAAGCCACTGCAGCAAAGCAATCAGCATACAGTCATGGTCATCTGGCTGGAATCTCCCTCTAACGTACATGGGTCAAAACAGCTGATGTTCCAAGAAAGGATCCCCACGTAAGAGTGTGTATGTTTCTGTGAACATTGGAGACAACGTGTACCATGTTTGACAGCAATCTATCTTACTGCAGCCTTGAGAAAAGCACACAGTGAGAGAAATGTGTTGTTTAAGAACGCAGTGCTGACCTAGGCGAAGAACAGCTAGATAGAAAAAATAAAACAAGACCACAAATGTGGATAATGTTAAAATAATAGAAAAAAGCAGAATAAAATATACCTAGGTTAAAAAGCACAGAGGCAGGCTAAGATTGCTAAAATAACATGTATAAAATGATAGCTAAAACGGCTACACAACAGAACGACTAAGACTTACAAAACCCTCACATTAACTTTTTCACTATCATTTATCATTGACTGACGTTGCAGTTTAGTTTAGGGATGGAGGGTGTTTGGCCTGCAAGTGGTACTCAATTTTTTACCTTATTAAACCTCAGAGAGTAAAGTAATGGGTAATATTTTTGGTGCATTTTTAGTGTTGCTACATCATCAAAACTATTATTCAGTTAGGAGTTTTATATGCACATAATGTGACTTTATTGCTTTGTTTAATCAGTTTTGTGATTATATCATGCTCTTCTTTAGAAGTTTAGAACTTCCTGTAGGCCCACATGAATTGTATTTTATGTGATGAGGTCATACTGTATCGGCGTTCCTACCCAGCAGCACCTTAAGTACAGCCACTCCAACACAGGAGCCAATCTAACTATGGGTTCACATCCTAAATTGCCCTGAGAAGAGACAATAGACACCCTTTTTCTACAGCTCCTATTCAGTATGCTGGACCCGCCAATGTTTTGAAAAATATGCAGTTATGGTCAGAATTTCTCTTTCCATCTGACTATTGCTTTTTATATTGCATTGTTACTAGCTCTTTAGCTGCTTTACATGCTCATGTATAATGTAAGAAAATAATAGAATTATAATTTTTTGCTGTGCTAAAGCACTTCCAATACTGAACGGTAATAGTGAATGAATCTCTTCAATCTCATCCTCGTGATTTTGAGGTTGCTACTTCCTTCAGAGTATCAATTCTCTGAGAAATCACTTAATGACATTATTTACACGTTGATCCAATTCTGTAAACATATTTTGATTTAAAAGTAGTACAACCCCAATTTATTGAGGATTTTTAAATCTATAATCAATAGTGTTTAAATTTCAACTGATGATTGTTGTGAACACCAGTGAGTAGATGCTGCAATATTATTAAATTCAGGAAATCTTTGTACCGAAATGAAAATCCACTTGAAGCATACTAGTCTCAAGTGTTTTTATGGAGCTACTATATGCTGTACATAGCATAACCCCTCACGTGCATCTATGAATACGGAATTTATTACACTTTTCTGTGTAGTTAGCTCTGTTTTATCTTGCCAGAACTCATGCAGATAAAAAATATAGCTCTTCGTGGCCAAGAGTTATCATTATTATTACTACTATTATTATTATTATTATTATTATCATCATTATCCTTTTTATCATTAATAATGTATTGTGCGTGTGCTTACCCGTAGGTGCCCTGGTGCAGAACAATATAAGATAGGGGTCTGTCTAAATTTTTTAAACAAGTGTGTTTTTAGAACCTTCCGAAATGGTAAATGATTCGGCTCCATCCAGAACATGATGGGCAGTTTATTCCAAGCTTGTGCAGTGACCATCAGAAAAACACGACAAGTAACTGAGTAATTGAGATCTCATTATAGATGTCAAGTACCTGAAATGCCAGAGGAAGTGGAAGCGACACCTTTCACCCTTTGACCTTAATGGCATCACTCAAGGCGACATCGTATGTCCTATGGCCTCCCTTTTTTGCAGAACTTGATGTCACATAATCCTATCCCTGATTACACCATGATAATTGACATGGCTGAAGTTCCATAAAAGCGTCATAATTAATATAACAACACAACTTAGCCAAATATCTGTTTTAGGTGCCATGTCCCAGTTTTAAAACCAAATTATGCAAAGCAGAGCCGAGGGCGACGTTACTGCATTGCGTGAATGGAATGTGTAGACCAGCTGCACATGCTTTGTAAGGCATTAAATAGACAAATCTGTTCATGGTTTACCAATACAGTGAAACCTGACACTTTTCAGGAGTTGATTTCTTTTTTTCAAAACGTACTCTTGGTGCCCCTGAATCTAAAAAAGATCTCAATTATGCCAGGGCTTCATTTTGTCATGGACACGTCTCATAAGCCATTAATGCCCATTTGTAAAACATTACAGGCAATTTTCTTGTGCCCGAATTTTGCTAATAATACTATGTCATGTCCCACTTAAACTTTCTTACTCACTCAAACACTCACTCCTTCATTTTCACTCACCTGCACTTATTATCATTTTGACTCGCTCATTGTCCCTCATACATTCAAACACACTTAAATTCGCTCAGTCACTTATACTTTGACACTTAAACACTTACTCACAATCACTTGCACCCTCTCTCATTTGCACAAACCATTACACTCACTCATTATTGCTAAATCGAATACATCCTTACACCCATTCTTGCTCATACACACACTCATTCACTCGCAGGCACTCTAACTCTCACTCATTCTCACTTTGGCTTACTCATACTTACAAAGACTCAGTCTCACTCATTATCACTCCCTCTCTCTCTCCTACGCACTTTCACTCATACATATGCTCACGCATATAGGCAAGCACACTCACTCACACTTTGTCTCTCACATAAACTCTCAACCGCAAGAGTGCACAAACCATACATTTAAAAGTACTTGCCTCTAATTCCATCTCCTGGTGCACCAGTTTTTATTACACTTATAAGGAATTATAGGCTACTACTGGCTATCAGTGTAATAAATATAAAAAATCCTGGTAAACGATAAGAAAGGAGCCCCAAAGTCCAAAACAACTGAACTGCCCCTGTGTACTTAGCACTGCGTTTTCCACCTCTTGGGCCAGGGGTCACAAAAGCACTGCAAGGGGGTCACAAAGAGCAAGCCAGGGGTTGTAGTTGTGACTCCTGCTGACCCTCTAAATTACTCTCCTAGCCTGGACTCCCAATATCAAATTTTAGTTTCTTCTTTCATAAAAAAGGGGATGCTCAATCTCAAAATCCTAAATTTTTAAATTCTTAGCAATCCAATTGAGTTGTACTTGTAGGGCTTAATTCACAAAGGTAAACTTATTTGAAGTCTGAGTTTAGACTTAAAGTATAACTTTACTCATAGTAAAGTTAGATTTTTGGTCTATGGTTAGACTTTTGGTCTAAGTTTAGATCAAAATTCTAAATGTAGACCAAAAGTCTAACTTTAGTAGTTGTAAAGTTAGACTTTTGGTGTAAGTTTAGAATTGTGGTCTAAACTTAGACCAAAAGTCTCAAAAGTCTAACTTTACTCATAGTAAAATTAGACTTTTGGTCTAACTTTAGACTTTTGGTTTAAACTTCGACTTTTGGTCTAAGTTTACCTTTGTGAATCCAGCCCCTACTTTTTAGCCCACTTTATTTCCACAGTGCCAGGGGCTGATAACTTTCAACTTAGGATAGGATAGCTTTTTATACCAGAAGTGTGGACTAATGATCATTGCTATTAGGTTCCAAGATTTCATATTGGCTTCCACTCTTAAAGCTTGAACCACTGCACATGATGGAAGACCTACAACCTTTAAAAGGCATTTTTCTTCAATCCTCTTCCAGTCAAGACCTAAACCATGTCATAAAATGTCTGCCCCATATAAAAATTGTGCAGGGACCAACACTTTATACGCTGTGCACACTGGTTCTAATGATGGTCTACCAATGTCCCTTTTAAACTTCTTTAGGCCTCCTACTGTAGTTACAGCTTGTGACTTTAAGATGTAAGATGCATTTTCCAATTAAATTTTTTGTTAAAAATCAAACCTAAATACTTATAGGAGGAATTTTCTACCACAAATGTCTCCTGAATCGACCTTATGAAGGGAGAAAACAATTTCCAGAACACCTAGAGTTTAGTTTTCTCAAAATGTATACTTTCCTTATAATATTTATTAAAAATAGGCTATAGTGGTTGAACATCATCGCTATGACATATAGAATAATATTGTAAGAAATGGGGTCTCTAGTTGGCAGTGGTTTGCACCCTGTACAAGCAGGGACCCTCACTCTAGTCAGGGGAAGGGAGTCACACAGCTAAGATAACCCCTACTCACCCATTGGTAGCTTGGCACAAGCAGCCAGGCTTATCTCAGAGACAATGTGTAAAGTATTTGTACCCACACACAGTATAACAGTGAAGACACCACAAAAGTTCTCCACAACAGTTTAGACAAATAGCCACGATTTATCTGAGTAAAACATAACAAAAATGATAAAAAATAAAACACACACAAGCAATGATATGAATTTTCAAAGATTACATCTTAGTGAAGTGCTTGCAAGCACAATAGCTCCAACTGGGGCTTTCACAGCACCTTGACAGAATCGTTCCCAACAGTCCAACGTCACTTTGCGAGGGAGTGCTGGCTGGTTATGGAGTCACACAGACCCAGGTACAGAACCTTGGAAAATGAGGAAACATAGATGGTGCACAGAGTCGGGCAGGTGAGGTGTCACTGGAGCTGATGCGGTGTTGGTTCCTTACTGCCACTGGGGAGGTGTGGCATCAGTTCCTTACTGCTCAGCAGGGGTAGGTGAGGCGTGTGTTGCTTACAGTTGCAGGGGAGGTGATGCGACATTGGTGGTAAGGTGCTTGTTCCTTACAACAAGGCATGATCAATGAATGCAGTAGATCAAGATGTGAGGCATTGACTTTGCGGTGTCACAATCACACCACAGGGCCACAAGAGCTGCGGCAGAGTTGGAGCCACATGCCACGGATGTCAGTGACACACAGCACTCTGGACTCATTCCTTAGGGGTAGTTACTTACATGTAGTAAAAGGGAATGTTTCGGCCTGGCAAGTAGGAACACTTGCCAGGTCGAAATGGCAGTTTAAAACTGCCCACGCAGACTCTGCAGTGGCAGATCTGAAACATAGTTACATGGCTGCTCATGTGGGTGGCACTAGTAGCATTTGATTCACAAGCCCTGGGCACACAGGGTGCACCATACTAGGGACTTACTAGCAAATCAAATATGCCAATAATGGCTAAACTAATCTCCAATAAAATTTAGACAGAGAGTACTTGCACTTTTGCACTGATCAGCAGTGGTAACGTGCTCAGAGTCCTAAGTCAACAAAAACAGGTCAGAAAAACAGAAGGAAGAGGGAAAAAAAAGTTTGGGGATAAACCTGCAAAAAGGAACAGGTCCAACATACATTTGTAATTTGCTCAAATTGCACTCTGAATATGAGTCAAAATTGAATATTGTATTGTGAATACCTACACAATAGTGCTTTTTTGCTGATTGGCCTACTATCGTTCATATATATCATGTTCGTACCTGGTGTTTTAACATTGAAATTGAAATTGAAATTCGTAGCATTTTTACTATGTATTACTGATTTCTCATAGACTGGTAATTCTGTGTGCATGTTGATTATTGATGCCAAGGGAGCTTAGGTTCATGGCTTCCTCTGAGAGAATAATTGTTGTTTTGTTTAACTTTAAATAACCAGGTTCCTAGGAATATAGAGATGGCCTGTATTTTGTTCTAGATTTATAAAGCACTTGGCAGGGAGCAGTCCTCATCACATCAAATCACTAGCACTTATCCTCGATGTGTATACTGTCTCAAAATCTAAAAATAAATGGCATCCATTTTCAATTTTATTATCTCTGTAATACTCCTTAATCTGGGCACCTTTTCTTGGTGTGGATGCTCCTGCAGATCACCACTCAATACTACCTAAGTTTTAATGGATGACCACAAACTAGTGCCCATGACTCATACATTTGAATCTCACCCACTGTCTTCATTCAGTCAGAGCAACTCATGACATCTGCAGAGCAGCTCTTCCTCTAGAACCTAAGCTGGCTGGGTGGAAAAATTCAAAAGATACATGTGTCCAGAGATAATGTAGTTATTTAGGATAGAGTGTTGTAAGTCTCTCTTGATTTCATAACCAGAACATTGTTATTACTTCCATATTGTAAGGAACATCAGAAAGGAATATTGTGTGGATCACACAAGGAAGTTCAATGACATCATGCATTGTGTAGAGATATTTTTTCAGAATTTGTCCATGATGAAGTAGAATATTTTTTTCTTCAGTAAGGAGCTTTCTCATTTAAACAAACTGGAGCCTTTATCCGAAGCTAGATTATTTATAGAAGACATTTTGATTACAACCATTAACTTTCTTTGCTCCCTGCAACCTACCTCTTGGTGACCACAGAGAAGGAGAAATCTAAGTAAAAATGCATGTCTATGCCTTATACCAGAGTAGGACACTGAGACCGATATGCATTACATCCTAATTAACCTAATGGGAACTTCTTACTTGTTATATGCCAACCGGACTTTGGGAAACAGAATTCTTATGGATTTCTGTACTCAGATTTCTGTTCCGACCGGGCACCAAACCAATCATGAAAATATATCTACATGCATATGAGTTAACCTTAGCAGAGACCAAATTGACCACCATATTTTAAACTGTAAAGATGGGGACTTTCACCATTTCTGATTTGTTACAACATGTGAAGCTGTGTTGTGCTTTGTAAAAGTTCATTTGAGTTGTTCCTGCTATCATCAACTAGGTGTGAGTCAAATAATTTGCCTCCAACACTTTACTTACTTCATTTTAAGAATCATTTTAATTTACTCAACTTCACATCGAACTAAAAGTCATTAGGAAATTCATTAATGAAATCAGCAGCAGCCTCTCTCCCATTCTCAACACCTCCATCAGGACCTCCAGGACTGCCATCATCCCCAAAGCATGTAAACAAGCAGAGGTCGAGCCAAACCTTGCGCCAACCCCAGAGAACTAAAAAATTACCACCCTATCTCTCTTTTCCCTTTCCCAACCAAGGTCCTGGAAAAATCCATCAATAAACAGCCCCGCACTCTTCAATGTCTACGTAACGCCGCTAGCCGAGATTGTTCATTCCCATGGACTCAAAATCATTTCTTATGCCGACGACATCCAACTAATACTCTCCTTTGCAGAAGACCATGCCAGCCCCAGAGACAACTTCAGCAATGCCATGACACATGTCACTGAATGAATGAGATCAAACAGCTTGAAACTGAATACGGACAAAACGAAAGTGATCATCTTCGGAAACAACCCCTCCCCTTGGAACGAACCAAGGTGGCCCTCCGCACTTAGACAATTCTTGTCACCAACTGACCACACCCAGATCCTTGGCATCATCATCAACAGCAAAATCACCTTCAAACAGCAGATAAATGCAGTGGCCTTCTCCAGCTTCAACAACCTCTGCATGCTACAGAAGATCTTCAAATTGACCCCCATCGAAACCAGAAAAACGGTCACCCAAGCCATCATCACCAACAGACTAGACTAGGGAAATCCTCTTTATGTTGGACTCCCAGTCCTGCTCCTGAATCACCTCCAGATCATCCAGAACACAGCAGCGAGACTCGTCCTAGACCTTCCTAGAAGAACCCATATCACCCCCCACCTCAGAGGTATACACTGGCTAGCGGGGCACAAGAGGTGCAAATTCAAACTTCTCACCATCGCATACAGAGCCCTCCACAACATCAGACCCAAGCTAATTAACCACAGACTCTCCTTCCACTAACTAACCAGGGAGCTCCGTTCAACAACCGTAGCCCATGTCCAGAGAATCTGACGTAGCCACTGAGGAGGGTGCTCCTTCTCCTAACTAGCGGCCAAGAACTGAAATGACCTCCCCCAACCCCTCACTTTACAAACCCTCCTCGACTTCAGAAAAAACTCAAGACTTGTCTCTATAAGGAGTAGCTCAGGCACACTGTGAATACCCTGAGTGCCTGGATAACCCCTGGGGTGATAAGCCATGCTTTTAAAATACTATGATTGATTGATTGATTTGTGGCACCAAGGGCTGCATAGCAAGACCTATGAAGGGGAACCAGAAGCCAGACCAAAGCTAAAGAAGCAGTGTAATATGAACTGCTGTCCATCTGGCTTTTCTTCATGAAATAAAATGTGTTATCTCTCTCATTCATGCATGGCTTTTAGACATGAAACACATCAGCAATAATTGTTACACTAAGAACAGCACACATAAACCCTATAAGGCATTGTATTCGCTTTTTCAGGTAAAAAAGTAGCCAAATCTGCTGTTGATTCTCTCACACATACAGAAGAGAATATGATTCCACACAACACCACTGAAACCAAAAGTATGCCTCTAATTGATCTTACATTCCAATGCCTGCCTCTTAAGTAGATACACTAATCTGAACTCAATTGTGTGAGTTCCAGCTCATAGTTGTTTGGGAAGGCCATTAGCCCTGGGCCACAAAAGGAAAAAAGATATATCATACTTAGATGACTTTTTGAATTCAATGAACATCTAAAAGCAATTTCAATTGTGACAGTGGTCTGAAAAGCTGGGAGTGCCCAGGCCCTTTTTTTGATCTGGATTTCTAGGAGGGCCTCCAGAGAAACTAGTGGTGGATCCTTCTCAGAGGCTGTAGGGCAAAGTCCCCCTGCCTTCTGTGGGACCTCTCATGTTGCACTGGCATCCCTCCCTACAGCTATTTCTGCTCTCATCCCGAGCAGTGGTACAAGCAGTTTCTGAACAGCAGGGGAGAGGCTGGTGGGTCACTGTGTCACTCCTACTGCATCTTTACCTCACGGTGGGTGGCTCGTCTGTACCATTTTTATCCTGGATCCTGTCATTTTAGTCCCTTTGCCTGTCTTTCCATTCCTGCATCTGATAGTTAATTTTCTGCCTGTAGTTGGTTCATAGGTCGTTTCTCAGTAATCTAAATGAGGTTAAACAAAAGATTGAGTCAGTTGCAGATGTCCATGGTGGTCCTTCTCGTGCATACCATTCTGGGGACAAGGTGTGGCTCTCCTTTAAATTTGTACCCAACCATCTTTCTCGAAATAAGTTCAGCCCTTAGATCACCCTTTCAAGATAGTGAAGCAGATCAATCCTGTTGCCTTCAAGGTTCAGTTGTCTTTGTCCTGGAAAGTCCACCCAGTAATTCATTCCTCACAGTTGAAACATTATTTCAGTGACCCCTTCCATTGCCTCTTTACTCAATCCCACCACTTTTGGTGGTTGGTACTTCTGAGTTTGAGGTTCAGGAAACATGTGACTCATGTCTTTTTAGGAACAAACTTCAGTTTTTAATCTGCTGGAAAGGCAATCCATCCAGTGAGCATTCTTGGGGAGATGCTTCTTCTGTCCATGCCCCTGTTCTAGTTTGTCGCTTTTTTCAACAGTTTCCCTCCAACTCTGGGGCCCCAGAAGGGGGGCATACTGTTGCACTGGCACTCCATCCAGCACCTATTTCTACTCTCATCCTGTGCAGATAGGATGTACAGCTCTAAATGGTGGGGGGGGGGGGGCGTGTTGATCCTCCTGCACACTTACCTTACACTGCAGGCTTGCTAATTCCATTTTCTTTGAATCCACTCCTCTCCTTGGGGGAGGTCATTGGGAGAACGCAGTCAGCGTCTCCATAGTGCTCCAAGTTCTTCTTCCCAGAGCTATTCTAAGTTCCTTCCCAATCCATCATGACATCTATACTTTCCTGTGAAGCAATTCCTGTTTTGCTAGTATAAAAGACCAATTTTCTTTTGGCTCCCTGAGTTGCAGCACTTCCTTCTGTGGGTGTGTTTCTCATTCCTGTTTCTGTTAATCCTGTTCAGTACTCCTTCAGTCCTGTGTTTCCCCTGCCTTGGGGTCCATCTTTGGGTACCACCTG
This sequence comes from Pleurodeles waltl, assembly GCF_031143425.1. Classification (NCBI taxonomy): domain Eukaryota; kingdom Metazoa; phylum Chordata; class Amphibia; order Caudata; family Salamandridae; genus Pleurodeles; species Pleurodeles waltl. The sequence goes on from NC_090440.1 coordinate 1,384,272,813, forward strand.
CTGGTGACATCCTTCTGCCATAAGGAGATTTTTTATCTGTGGGGTTTAACCTCCTCAGGGACTCCTTCTGGGGGGCGTCATCTGTTTAGACACTTTATCTATCATCAGCACCATTGTGGTTTCTGGAAAGGGCCACCCTTTCCTCTGGCAGACCAAGACTGTTAAAAACTGGGAATCTAGGAAAGGTTGAAGTCGAAGGGTGTTTTCTGAGCATTTGTGTACAGAAATGTTTGACACCTCATCCTGCACTTTACCTCTTCCAATCTGACACTATAGTTTGGCAATGTTAATGAAAACATAGCCCCTCTCCCTGTTCTATGCTTGCCCACATGCTTTCATGTTGCATGCTGGGGAAAGCCAGCAAAGCCATCAGGGATGCTGCAAGGAGACTTCCTGCTCTTGCTGCTTGCTGGATGGTTCCACTGAGGATTGCAAAGTTTCTCAGAGGCTGCATGTGTGCATTTGTGCACTCTGCTCCCACTCTATCTGACGGCTCCACCTCAACTCACCTCACAACCATTGCCCATTTGATGCACCTTACTGTGGCTGCTGTCTATCACCACTATACCCAGCTTGCCCAGGGAGGCAGGTGTTTACGGGTGTATAACAGGCAAGTGCTGTAGTTTGTAGGGTTAAAGGAGTTGGGTTGTCACTGTTGGCACCTGATGCAGACACAGGTAGTCACATCCTTGGGTCAATGTGCACTTCCTCTGAGGCAGAGACAGAGCCATAGACCTTGTCGAAACTATTGTGCATGCTTTGGCTGTGGGTGGAGGCAGCAGCTTCAACAGGACCAAGGGTAGGAAGTAAGTCATTGTTGCTGGTGGTGGAAAACTCTCCGGACACTGCGTTGAGTTGCATTGGTTGCTTCACTGGGGGCTAATAGTGCTTGCTTGACTCTTAACTCTTGGTTCTACACATGCCTCCGCTTTCCCACATGTACTTTTCCTTAAGCTGATTCCCACATGAGTGACTCTAACAGGTCTTAACAGGACTTCTAACAGGATTTTCATTGGTCAAACTCAAAAGGCAATAACTGGGTAATGGTGTCTGTCTAAATTGCCTGAGTTACCTTACTGAGTGAGGCGCACAGTGCCAGGGGTACAGGTCTTCACTCCAAAACAAGGTAAAGGCAAGGCAAGAGGAGTGTGCTTCCAGTCCTTCTTGTTCATTTATCAACTGAGTCTGTGATTAGACAATCCACTGGAAGAACTTTGAGGGGGGCTCAAAAGTCCCAGAGTGCTTTGCCCATCAAGGAGGGACTGGAAAACCGCCATTCCCTGCTGCTGTGCTTATCGCTATAAAGCAGCTGGGCGAGACCAGCAGCGCAGGGTGAAGACCAGGAAGACCTGGCCTGCCTGGAAGAGGTTGGGCTGGGACACCCCTACTGGGTCTACTAATGAGCAGCAAATCATCCAGCCCAGAGCGCGTGAGTGCCATAAGTGCCATCAGTACAGTGACTTTTGAACACCCACAGTTGTTATTTCCTTCTCCCTCTTCACTCTTGTCAACTGCTCCTGAGCGAATGGATAAATAAAAGCAACAGCTGTGGCAAGTGTGCCTGCCTAAATGCACTCCTTCACCACAATAGACAGCTTTGTTGTCCATGCAGTGGACGTCATATCGTAAGCCATCTCATGGAACGCAGACTCTCCCTTATTGTTGAGGAGCTGTGTGGTTCTTCTCTTTCAGAGCCTCAATGTTTGATAGACTTATGGTGATGCCGAGATTGATGCAAGTGCGTGTGCCAGCACCAAAATCCAAGGAGATTTGCTTGGTGGAGCATGTGCTGCTGACACTATTACCAGCATTACTGAAGGGCCATGCGAGGAAGAGGGCTCCAATGGGGCAAGTAATGATGCATAGTCCCTTGTACGTTTCCCCGCTTGTAGGCAAGCACAAAATCGCAGGAAGGGAGCACCCAAATATAAGGAGAGGGGGTATCCCAAAAGTGCCCCTTCCTGCAAACCTCCCTGCCAATGACAGCCACCTTTAGCTCCCAATACTCATGAATCTCACCCAGTCCCTTGGGATCCGTGGGTCAGTATTTGCGCGAGGCTATGCAAACTCTTCGATTTTCAAATTTGTCCCCTGCATGAGCATTTGCCCATTGTGGAGGAGCATTTGAGTACCCTCATTAAAAAGTCTGAGTATCAGTCATGTTTTAGCAAATGCCACATGCCTGTAATCTGGCTAGGGACTACTCCAGACTTGAATAACAAAGGGGTGAATTGGCTTTACAGCATTGTTGGATCTCCACGCAATCTACACAAATAGATTATTTTTGTACGCAGGGTGGGTGGGATTGGGTCTCTCCTTGGAAGTTCCAGGGAGACTGTATCATTGTCAACTTTTTTGAATACATCTGTTTTGGGTGAACTCCTGTGCCAGGCCAGGATAGGCACAACTAAATTAGGAGCGATTAAGGTTTTGCCTACAGGCCCTTGGATTCAGCCATTTTATGGCCCTCTAGAGGCCAGCTTCATCACCAAGCACAGCTCCAGCCTTTGTTTGGGAATAGATAGGTAGTACTTGCCTGACTAGAGGGCATTGACTGATAAAGAGAGAGGGAAAGTGCTCCTTGTATGACACCTGCTACTTTGACTACCCCCTAGGTGGATACCCTTCACTTAGTACCTGCATCCAAATCCCTTCCTTCTCCTCTTTTTTCTTTCTGTCACCCATGTTGGGGCCCTATAAGGCCTATTGATAGTTCATCTGTGACCTCTCCTGTGCTTTTATGTTTCGGTGTGCTATTGTCCCAATCTCCAGGGAATCCTAGGGTCTCAGCTGATCATCAAACTCTAATGAGGGCTCCCACGACTGGTAGTGATGGTTTATCCTCCACATTATCTGCAGCGTTAGGTCCGCATGAGCTATGAGCACTTTTGTCCCGGCCCCCCAGCACCACTAAGTTAGTTTCTTGGAACCTTGCTGGTTTAGCGCCTAAGCTTGCATGTCCCAACTGGGGTAAGTTTATATATTCATTCGACGTATGTACGTTCCAGGAGACAAGAGCAATATCCCCATAATTTTGTGCAAGGTTTGTTAATTTCTCTGTGGCTGCCACTACTTTGGAGAAGGGAATGCCCTCTGGGGGATTATCAATTTGGATAAAGACTGCACTATGCTGCAAGCTTAAACACATTGATCTGAACAGTCCAGATAGCCAATGTGCTTCCCTATCATTTTCTGGTGGGGGGTTTACGATTTGTATAATGTGTATTATAGACTTGGGGGCAATAGTGCTGCAATGCAAACAATCAATCTGATTAGTGGGAACTTGGTAGACCAAAATAAGAATTTCTTTAGAATAGTGGCAGGTGATTTCAATTGCAAATTTCAACTTCTGTCTGCCACCAATTAGGACTTTAGTAGTGACGAGGGGCGTACCTGTGGTGTGATAGCGCGTTCAGTCTTTATAAATAACTTGTACTTGGACACGCCGGAGGTCGGTGAACCTTTTAACCGAGTTGGGTTCTCCTCATCCAAGAATAGTCGGATCACTTGAATCAATAATCAATACCCATTTAATCAATACCCAGTACTCAATTAATGATCAAACAACGCATTAAGAATCAATAACAATTAGTAATTTGACGCACCATGACCTTTCAGTCATGAATAACCACACCAGTTTATTAAAAGTTAATGAATTTAGGGGGTTATTCCAACTTTGGAGGAGGTTGTAATCCGTCCCAAATGTGACGGATTTACCACCAGCCGTATTACGAGTTCCATAGGATATAATGGACTCGTAATACGGCTGGTGGTATATCCGTCACTTTACCGTCACTTTTGGGACGGATTACCACTTCCTCCAAAGTTGGAATAACCCCCTTATTTCCCTATATTAACAAAGCTAACATGATATAAGTGAGTCTCAAAATCAAATGGTATACATATACGAACATTACTGTCTGTCCATAGCGACGGAAGAAATACAATCTTCGCAAAATCTGGATTATAATACACTCGGTTATAGCAATGCAAATCACTAATATAAGCAACTGAATTTGACTAATTGCATACATCGGTCAGCATAACAAGATTTAAATTCAGCATGGTGCATCAAGTGAATACCTCAACTAACCTCTAATTAGCATTGGCATGTGGGGCTTCATGCAAAACGAATTTAGTTAACACAAATTTAGAAAACTTCTAGCATGGGCCCTATCAAAATAAGCAGTTGGTACCTAGGAAGGAAAACACAAAGCATAATACAATTATCCTTTCATTTTTACCAAATACAATCAGCATTCAAGAAAAGTCTTCGTCCTTCAGGTATCGGTTCGATCAGCATGGGGCAGATTTCAGAGGGGCAGAGTTAAGGGCAAGTTTCCTTGCAGCAGCAAGGAGAATAGGGCAAAGGTTACTGCATGGGCAAGATGGGGTAAAATTGAAATTAAAGTCTCTAGGGTGAGAATTCTTAAAGTCTCTTTCTCTGCGACAGAGAAAAGGCATCAAAGGGTCGCTCAAAATGGCTTCTTGAATCAGGCTTCAAAATGGCATCAAAGAATATGGCTGACTTCTCTTTGTCCAGTGGGTTTAAGTAAGAAACATTCCAAATTATTCAGGGTCTTCCATTGGAGGGTTCATAGGGTGGCTTCCTTTTGACCAATGAATAGTGTCTTTCTCCTAGTACTCATTTATGCATAAGGCGTCCTTGGGGCCTTGGAACACAAGTTGCAACAAAGTTTGCCAATTATTTCGGTATCAGTGCTTTTATTGTACGCACCTGCAGAAACTGACCTTGCTTCAAAAGGGATGAATCTAGCCTAGCACGAAACCTTGAGATAAGTGTATTAGTCATCTCTACTGGAAAAATACAACCTTAAAGTAAAATAATGTCTTTGTTAATACAAGTGAAAACCACGCAGTTAAATTTGAGACCAGGCAACTAGGCCAAAGCCTCTGCTAAATTTAAGCTAAGCATATAACAGTTTCGACAAGAAAATCATAGAATACATTTGCAATTATGATGGATTACTACATTTTCAATTCTTCATGATTAATTAAGCTTGTTTATAATAATGGCGAACTACCCCGTGGGCACAATTTCCCACGTTCATTATTTTTCTTTGCTAAAATCACACTACCTTATACAATTTTGATTATATGATATATGAATATTTGTTAGCCCTTCTTTTTCTGCGTCATCAATCCCTCCTCTGATGACTAATTATGTCATCATATCAAATCTTCCACCACAAATTATATTCCATTAAAATTCTGTTTTAATAATTTGGCACTTCAGTCAATTCCCTCTTTCTTTTTGTTCCCTTTGATTTTTCTCTGTATATTTCTACCATTTTATTTTGTTCTTTCTCTTCTCTTCTCCTTTTGTTTCTTGTTTTCAATATTTTAATAGCTTTCCATATTCCCCAAATGCCTGATAAGCAGATTAATATTATTACTATACCTTTTACTATTTTCAATAACAGTCCGTTCCAAATGTTGCTGAGCCAATTTCCCACAGAAGCAAATCATTTTCCAACCTTTTCCCATACTCCTGGTTCTTTCAATTCTTTCAAATCTGTTCTCTCGTTAGTTAAATTTGTAAGCATTTTTCTAATTTGCCCACTGTTGTCTGGAATATAAGAACAACAGTGACGTGCACTAAGCATTTTGCAAACGCCTCCATTCTTTGCTAAAAGAATGTCTAAAGCAAGCTGATTTCGAAGAGTCATAGCTCTTTCTGCAGCAAGTTCAGCATCAATCAGGATCATGGCTCCAGAGAATTTTGTCAGCATGTTGTCCACAATAGTAGACGACTTTCGTATTTTAATTGAATTCAATATGACTCCTACTGAAGGAATCAACGCTCAAAATATATCTCCTACCACACCAGAAGCTGTCTCCCTCTTTTGAATACGATGTAATTGAGACAGCTTTGGAAATTTCTTTAAGTCGTCTAGTTGATAAATCTTTGGAAATACTCTTCCCAAATAACATCTCCCATACCATCCTTTTGGAAGACGATAATAGGCATTGAGTCCACAAATATAGTATACTCCTGGAGTAGCTGGATCCAGGCCATTTAGCATGAACGTCCATTTAGCTTGAAACAAAAGCGCCTGTTTACATTCACTCGTTCCCACAAAGATTGTGTCATAATATGATTTAGGTCTATATATGCAAAGCTTTCCTACATGTACTGCATCTAAAGCTAATTTTCCTTGTGTCTTTATCACGGCAAAAGCGTAGTTATCTACAGATGTCCTTTTGTATAATTCCCTTTCTAATTTCTCCTTCACCGCTTTCCTTCTATCTTCATTGTGATCTAAAAAGCTTTTCTCTACAGGTGCAAGCAAGCATGTGAGGTTTTCTCTATGAGCTTGTTCTGTGGAAAAGGGTGATAATGGTTCAAAGAAACCCCTAACTATTTTTATATAATAATCTCTTGCTACTTTACTTAAGTATTCTATTATGGGGACATATGCAAACATGACATCATGATTGGAATAGAAGTATTGAATAGACTCCTGACCATAAAATCTGGTTAATAACAAACTACATGAAATTCCATACGTGAGAGGCATGCTATGATATGTCACTCCTTCTATTACTGAGGCAGGTATTTGTGTGAACACATAACAATTTTTCGCATCCATTTTCTCAACATACTCATTCAGCAAGCGATAGAAAACGTTTGAGGACAATTCTTTCTTGTCGTGTAAATATTTCTCGTCTTGTTCGAGTTTCTGCTGAGGAGTTAATTCAGCAGTAGGTTTAGAAGTAGAAGCATCATTCGTGTTTCTTTCATTCTTTCCATGCATTCCAAGAACTATTGCAATAATTATTAGTACACATGCAGTTATTAGACCTATACACATGTATTTACAACACTTCATTTTATGTCCCTTTGTAGTACTGCCTGGCATGATCTATATAGAATCAGAAAGTTGGAGACACTTTATCAAATCAAATTTGCAGATACATATATAAAGCTGAACGAGTTCAATGTTCCCAAGTTTTTTTTTTTTTTTCTTTAGCAGCTTAGTCTCTTATCAGTTTAGCATCTTTGTCTCAAAATCGATTTCAAAGTCAATCAAGTTATTAATGTCTTATCCGGTTCAAAAGTCAATCAGGTTGTCAATGTCTTATTCGGTAATGTTCATGAAATTTTCATTTCTCAAGTACCAAAGTGTTGTTCTGCTTCTTCGTTTTTGAGACTGAGAGATAGAAATTCATCTGACCAATCGGTAGTGGCTGTGTATGCCCACTCTGGACCAGAATATCTTCTGCTCAGTATTCTTTTCCTCTTCAATTTTGCATCACCTTTTGATTCTCTCTCGCTGATGTCTCGTTCTTTGGCTGTGTCTTTTTCTTCATTTGGTGATGTTATTACGACAGACACTTCTTTTCTTTTCTCCTTCAACTTTGTCCCTTCACCTTCTTTTAATATTTCTTTAGTCTTTGATTTCACTGGCGATATGCTTTGTCTCCTTTTCGCACTGTTTTCACCTGACAGACCTGCAACCGGTTCTGGAAGAAGTTGAACGATTTCACTCTGTCCTGTCTTGTCTTCTCCCCCTAGGAGGTCAATCAGGTTTTCTTTTTCTTTTCCTGTATCGTCTGCTTCTGTGAAAGCCCTCCTCTGATCAGGCTCTCCTGCTTCTTCACCTGCCGCAGGCTCTTTGTCACCTTCAGGATCTTCGTCACTTCCTGAGGCTTCTCCTCGGTTGTCCTCAAACGGATCAACTGCTTCTTCCTCAGAAAATATTTCTCCTTCCTCTATTTCTGCTTGTTCGCCTCCAGGTTCTCTTTGTCCTGTCTCGGTGCCTGGTACTTTCCTGTCAGTTGCTGTTAATTTCAGCCCTTCAACTTCCTCTTCTGTGGGGCACGTCACCCTTTTCGTGTGACTGGCTTGAATCCAGTTGGGAACTCCAGCACACTTCACAGCGGTGGTAGTTGTCAGAATCACTTGGAAAGGTCCTTTCCAACGGGGTTCCAGACACCATTTCCTCACGTGCTTCTTTATCACGACCCAGTCACCTGCTTTCAGGGCGTGCCCTGGACCTTGGATCGGTGGCAAGGTGGTTGCCTCCACCTGGTGAGAAAAAGAGCAGACCACATCAGCCAGACCTTTGCAGTAGTCCAATACCATATCATCGGTAATATTTACAAGTGCATTTGCAGGGACTGCTGGGAGTCTCATGGCTCTGCCCATGAGGATCTCATGTGGCGATAGTCCAGTCTTTTTATCAGGTGTGTTTCTCATTGACATTAACATCAAAGGCAATGCGTCTGGCCATTTCAAGTTTGTGGATGCACATATTTTCACAATTCTCGATTTCAATGTGCCATTCATTTGCTCCACTAGTCCTGATGCTTCAGGGCGGTAGCTACAATGCAACTTTTGTTCAATGTTCAGCGCTGCACACAATAATTTGATTACATCGTTATTGAAGTGACTTCTCCTATCTGATTCTAAAGAGATCGCGTATCTGAAACGTGGTATTAGTTCTCTCAAGAGTAGTTTTGCAACTGTGAGACTGTCATTTCTGCGTGTAGGGTATGCTTCAATCCAATGACTAAAAATACACACGATCACCAACACATACTTCAAGCCTGCATGCATAGGCATCTCAATGAAATCCATTTGCATCCTGCTGAATGGCCCACCTGCTCTTCCAATGTGGCTCAAATTTACTACTGTTGCCTTCCCTGCGTTTATTTGTTGGTAAATGATGCAACGATGGCAAACTGCTTCAGCAACTTGGCGGAATTTGGGATTAAACCAATCAATTTTGAATAATCTAATCATGGCATCCCTTCCAAGGTGGGCTTGTCCATGATACAACCTGGCCAATTACGTTAAATGACTGTCTGGTAGAACCAATCTCCCTTCACTTGAAACCCACAAATCATCTGGTTTCTTTATGCATTGTAGTGTGCTCCACGAGAGTTTCTCATCCTTACTGACATTATTTTGTAGGAATTTCAATTCTTCAATTGTATCTACAACTTTTAAAGCAAAGGCTTCACTTGGTTCAAGTTCTGGCTCATTTATCAAGTTCCATTCATCTCTAAGCAATATACAGTTCAATGCGCAAAATCTTGCTACTTGATCTGCATATCCGTTTCCCAAAGAAATATAGTCTTGTGACTTCGAGTGTGCACTGCATTTTACCACTGCTACTTCTCCTGGTAACTGGATGGCGTGTAACAATTCTCTTATTCTTTCACCATTCTTCACTGGTGATCCTGAAGAGGTCATGAAGCCTCTCTCTGACCACAATTGTCCAAAATCATGCACTATTCCAAATACGTACTGACGTCAGTGTAAATGGTGACTTTCACTAATGCGGAAAGTTGGCAAGCTCTAGTGAGGGCTACTAGTTCTGCCACCTGTGCAGAGTAAACTCCCTGAAGCCAAGATGCTTCCAGATCACCTGTTATTGTGCATACAGCATATCCTGCTTTCAATATTCCTAGTGCATCTCTTAAACATGAACCATCAACAAAAATAATTTGATCATTTTCTTCCAATCGGATGTCTTTGATATCAGGTCTTGGTTTTGTACAAAATTCAGTCACCTGAAGACAGTCGTGCTCGATGTCTTCAGCGTTCTCAATTTCGACATTTTCACTGGGAAACAAAGTTGCTGGGTTCAACGTAGTGCACCTTTGCAGCTGCACATTGGGTGATCCCAAAATTATTGTCTCGTACCTTGTACGCCTAGCACCGGTCATGTGCTGTGTTCGGGAACGTGTCAAAAGGATTTTGACTGAGTGAGGGACCATGACTGTTAAAGGATGTCCCATCACTATTCCTTCGCTCTGATTTAGGCTCATACCAACTGCTGCTACAGCACGCAAACATCCTGGTAAGGCTGCTGCGACTGGATCCAAAGTAGCTGAAAAATATGCTACTGGTCTGTTTATGCCACCTTGGGCTTGAGTCAAGACAGACAAGGAACATGCATCACGTTCATGACAAAACAATGTAAAAGGCTTTGTGTAATCAGGCATACCTAGAGCTGGAGCTCTGCACGTGCATTCCTTTAATTCAATAAAAGCATCCATTTCATCTCTCTTCAGCACTATTTCATCCAGCGCATCTTTCTGGGTCAGTTTCAGTAAAGGTTTGGCTAGAGCCGAGAAATTGGGAATCCATTGGCGACAGTAGCTCACCATTCCCAAAAACTTTCTCACATCCCTCCTCGTTTTGGGTGGACTCATCTGAAGGACACTTGTTATTCCTTCTTTCATGATTCTTCTCAACCCTTTCTCTATCTGGTGACCCAAATATTTCACTTTCTTCTGGCAGAATTGTAATTTCGAAGGGGACACTTTGTGTCCATTCCTTCCCAAATGGTTCAACAGAGCAATGGTGTCAACTGTACAGTCATTTTCTGTCTTGGATGCGATCAGTAAATCGTCAATATACTGTACTAAGGTTGATTCAAAAGGTAATTCCAATGATTCCAAATCTTTCTTTAGAATCTGATTGAAGATTGATGGTGACTCCAAAAACCCTTGAGGAATTCGACACCAACTGTAGACTCAGTCCAGGAATTTGAAGCAAAGGAGAAATTGCTGTCCTCATGAAAAGGCACAGAAAAGAATGCTTGTGACAAGTCGATGACTGAGAACCACTCTGCATCACAGGGAATTTAAAACATTATCACAGCTGGATTTGGTACCACGGGACAACATTTGACTATTATGTCACTTATTTTTCTCAAATCTTGAACAATTCGGACCTTTCCACTCTGTTTTATTAATCCCATGATTGGTGAATTACATGGACTACTTAGCACTTCTCTCAGTACTCCCTGTTTCACAAACTCATTAATGAGTTGGGCGACCTTTATGAGAGTGTCTTGTGACATATGGTATTGTGGAGTTTGGGGAAAATTTACGTTGGGTTTTACAGTCACTTTCACTGGTTCTACTCCTTTAACCAAGCCTACTTCTTTCCCTGTCATATCCCACACTTCTTTTTCAACTGTTTCCTGTAACTCAGCAGGAATATCTGCTTCAGTGAGCATAGGATAAAGAGTAATCAGGGGATACTCTTCATCAACAGTTTCCGTTTCGTCCTCTCCTAAACTGTCCTCTTCTTCGTCATCACTGTTCGTCTGAATTTTAATTCCATCATTTGAGCATATAATCGAACATCCCAATTTGCACAATAAGTCTCTCCCTAATAGTGATATCGGGCTCAAGTCACACACCACAAACTTATGTGACCCTTGATAGTTACCAATTCTGACTTCCACTGGATCTGTGATTGGGTTTGTCAGATACCTATTTGCACTCCCACTACTTGAACTGTTCTCCCTGAAAGTGGCAAATTTGGTACTTCAATGCTTCTGACTGTAGAGCGTGTAGCTCCGGTGTCAACCAAGAACGAAACGCGGTGACCCATAACTCTTCCTTCCACATACGGACACTTTTGATCAACTTCCAAAGATGCTGCAAGCATACAATTTCCCTCCTCATCTGAACTTTCACTCTCCCACGCATCGTTTATTCCATTCTCACTGTGTAACGGGAATTGGTGTCATTTTGGTTCATTCCTTGACCCGCGACCTGTTGAGGAAGTATTACTTGTTGCTGATTCATTGGTGCTAACCTACACCTTCCTGCACCAACATTGGGCACTCCCGTTTCCAATGCCCGACGATTCCGCACGTGTGACATGGCATCACCTTCTTCATTGCCTGTATACCATTTGGAACCACGACAGTATTCAAATCAGGGCCATTATTCACAAAACCTCCTCGGCCTCTGCCTCTCATCTGTGGCTGAAACATAGCATTTCCCTGCTGCTGCAGCTGCGGCAACTGTTGTTGGAAACCTTGCAAACCTTGCAAACCTTTCTGAGCTGCTCTAAGCTGCATCACCATCACTTTTTCCTTCAACTTTTTCTGCTTCGTCTCAATCTCATCACCGCCGTATTTTGCATAATTCAACACCTCATTGATCGACTTTGACTGCCAACAAATCAAATGCATTTTAATCATCTGGCTAATCTCGGGTCTCAACCCTTCCACAAATCTGAACACAAAATGGAGCATGTCCTTTGGCTCAATCGTTTCCGTGCCACTGTAATTTTTAAACGCTTTCAACAATCTTTCATAGTATGCATGTATCGACTCTTTAACTTCTTGTGCTGTTCTGTCGATCCTCTGCCAATCCACATTTTTTGACGCAACCTTTGTTTTCAAATGCTCAATCACCTTATGGTATAAACTTATGACCGTAGGTGATGGTGCACCTGTGTCCCTATCTCTTTCTGGTTCACTTGTTGGCCAACCTACAGCCCTTTTACAATCTTCCCACAAATCTGCCTGAACCACAATTTCAAATAAAGTATTCAGGTCTTCCCAAAGACATTTTGCGAGTTTCTCAAATCTATCTGTTTGTTGATACCATTCGATCGGTTTCTCTCTTAATTTAGGGAAATCATCTGTAAAGGATTGAATATCGCACCTGTGCCACGGTACATGTACAAGTTTTCCACCTGCTGTTTCTCTCATTGGCAACATGGTTATCAGATCATCATTCTGTTGTGCTTTCTCATTCCGATCTGGGGTACTTTCTTTCTTTTTGTCCTTTTTCTTAACCCACCTGCTCTCCCATTTGTCTAAACATCTCCAGACCTGCGCGCTTTGCAGTATCTCTTTAAGGTGTGTTTTCATCCCTGCAGATCTCATGTGTTCAAAATCTTTTGTCTCAAAGTCTAACCTGTAACTTCTGCTCAAGTGTTTGGTCTTACCTATATCGATCTTGTTTATGTCTGCAATTTCTTGTAACTTCTAATGTATGCTGCTTACTTCTCTTGTAATTCTAGGGCACATGTATCTCAGCTCTTCTTCTGTGTATGATTCTAACCTGTTCAAACCCATCGTTCCCTCTACTAGCTCATCTGCTTCCATGCCCAATCTTATTTTATCAAATATTCTTCTCCTTTCCCGCTGGGTGTACTCTGTGGGGAGTTCAGGCTGTTCAAACATTGTGTTAACTGTTGCACGTTCAGTCCCATCAATGTAGCACTTACATCGACTGCTACTGATGGTTTCTGTAACGCTTCTGTTTTTGAAGTTAGCGGTACTATTAGTGGTGGACCTGACCTTACCACAGTTGATGGAGCACAAGCTGGAATTGGACTGAATTCCAACAAGGACCCAGATCTACTTAGCAGTGTACCTACCGGAGTCGTTTCTTGAGTATTTTCTATGCATCTCCTCCCTGTCTCATTTTGTATCATCACCCCTTGGTCGCATACATTCGTCTTTGCCTGTATATATAATGGTACTGGCGGGCCTACAGTGATAGGCAGAGATATTGCATCCTGATTCTGTCTGTTCCCCGAATTCTGTGGCATGTTAATTCCTACATTATGGTTCATCATTGCTGGCATGTCTAACTTGTTCTCTGCTATTTGAGTGTACCTCGGCACTTCTTGTATCTGCTTTTGAGGCATCAAAATTTGTGTTGATTCAGCTTGAATCAATGTCGGTCTTTGATAATTCTGTTCTCCCTGCGCCATTAAATTAGAAGTCATTTCCAGATAATGCTCATCACAATAACGCCTTTAAACCTGCGGCTGATAATCATTGACAGGTTTCAATTTAGGCACGTCAGGATATATTCTCTGAACTTGTGGTATTTGTGGTGTAAAAGGCATATCGAAACTGCTCAGCCTCTGTGATATTCTCAAATTCGGTGTTACATTACCCTGTATTAGTTCTGGAAGGGCAGTACTGGTGCTTGGGCCATTTTCACTTTCCACATATGGTGGCGGGCGGTCATTTAGCAATTGCATAAAGAACTCCTCATCGTCTGACTCGTCTGACCTTTTAGAATTTCTGTTGTTTTCTCTATCTCTGGACTGACTCCTGTTTGTTTTATATGTAGCTTTCCTTCCTTCCGTCTCTGCTTCATCAGTAATTGCTGGAAACAATTTAATTCCCTGCAATACGTCTGATCTCCAAACCTTTTGAGTACTATCCCATCTAGCATCCGCTAGAGTCTTTTCTACTTTTCTCACTCTTGTTTCAAATTTCTTTTGTTGTTGGTTTCTAGCCATTAGCTCCCAAATTGCTAATGCTTCAAATTGTGCTGGTCTTGGAGGTATTTTCATGTCGTATAGCGCAAATCTTAGATTCTTCAAAACTCTTAGATTAAATGACCCATGGATAGGGAACGCTACACTTCCATGCTTTTCTGTTAATTTACACCATTGCTTTAACCAAAGACATGGTGCGACACCCTTTTCTTCAATCACGATGTAAGCTGGTGTACCCTCAGGCGGTGTTTCTTCTCCTACATTTGCTTTAATATATACATCCCCCCTCAAGGCACTCTTAAATGCTTTGAAGAATTTCATCTTTCCGTCTTTTATTTTCTTTAAAAAATTTAATCAATAAGTGACTTTAATTCCCGGAATACTCTTCGCTTGCCTTTCCCCACCAATCGCGTTTCACGGACTGTGTCCAATTCGTGCGCGACCCTTCTCACCAACCAACCTATCCCAGCGCGGTTCCTAGTGACGTCACACCCACACACTGCGGCTGACAAAGTCTTGCGGCCTGTCCTCCTTCATTCAGCTTCACTCAAAACTAATTTCTGCAATATATCGCGAGCACTAACCAAAAGAAGAAAACAAATCTGTCGGTTTAGTACAGGAAGGGTAATACAATCGCTTCAGAAACCTTAGGGATTTTTCACTAGCCTCAGCAGTTATTCCATCTTTCTCGGTTTCCCACTTTCGCAAGCAAAATTTGACCCGCAAATTTTACTCTCAACTGATCAATGAACTATTCTAGTGCGCCTTAGAATTCGTCAAATCTCAAAGTCGAAAATTTTCTTTCATGCCTCAATATTCATACTAACTCGTTGACCATGCCCGATCAACCTATTAAACCGAACAGATTACAACATCAATCAAGTGTCTCATACACTTTTCAACATACACCGGAGTCTCTTGACCTCGCAGGGCCCGTCTCAACATCAACAACCACGTGGACAATTTTTCCTGCATAAAGCGCTACACACATATGAAGTTCGATGACTTCCCTACTCTCACACTTTGGAGCATCACTCCTCTAAAATTTTGATTGGGGTTCGTAACCCCCCCTTAAATCCTCACTAACTTCTCAGTTCATCTGCGGCAATAAGCTGTACAAGCGCGAAACCCTAACTTCACTCATACTGTCACTTGAAACGCCGAAAACATTCTCACACCTCCATTTCCTCCATTCGCAAGCTCCAAGATTCCGGGAAAGTCATTGGGGATTTAGGGCATCATCATCTCTCCAACTTGTTTTATCAAAGAAAATTCTAACTTGAATCCGCCTATTGTTCGGATGGGGTCCCAAACGGCGAAACCATCAATCTCTGCTACCATCTACTGATAGCGCGTCAAGTCTTTATAAATTACTTGTACTTGGACACGCCGGAGGTCGGTGAACCTTTTAACCGAGTTGGGTTCTCCTCATCCAAGAATAGTCGGATCACTTGAATCAATAATCAATATCCATTTAATCAATACCCAATACTCAATTAATGATCAAACAACGCATTAAGAATCAATAACAATTAATAATTTGACGCACCATGACCTTTCAGTCATGAATAACCACACCAGTTTATTAAAAGTTAATTAATTTAGTACCCTATATTAACAAAGCTAGCATGATATAAGTGAGTCTCAAAATCAAATGGTATACATATACGAACATTACTATCTGTCCATAGCGACGGAAGAAATGCAATCTTCGCAAAATCTGGATTATAATACACTCGGTTATAGCAATGCAAATCACTAATATAAGCAACTGAATTTGACTAATTGCATACATCGGTCAGCATAACAAGATTTCAATTCAGCATGGTGTATCAAGTGAATACCTCAACTAACCTCTAATTAGCATTGGCATGTGCAGCTTCATGCAAAACGAATTTAGTTAACACAAATTTAGAAAACTTCTAGCATGGGCCCTATCAAAATAAGCAGTTGGTACCTAGGAAGGAAAACAGAATGCATAATACAATTATCCTTTCATATTTACCAAATACAATCAGCATTCAAGAAAAGTCTTCGTCCTTCAGGTATCGGTTCGATCAGCATGGGGCAGATTTCAGAGGGGCAAAGTTAAGGGTAAGTTTCCTTGCAGCAGCAAGGAGAATGGGGCAAAGGTTACTGCATGGGCAAGACGGGGTAAAATTAAAGTTAAAGTCTCTAGGGTGAGAATTCTTAAAGTCGCTTTCTCTGCGACAGAGAAAAGGCATCAGAGGGTCGCTCAAAATGGCTTCTTGAATCAGGCTTCAAAATGGCATCAAAGAATATGGCTGACTTCTCTTTGCCCAGTGGGTTTAAGTAAGAAACATTCCAAATTCTTCAGGGTCTTCCATTGGAGGGTTCATAGGTGGCTTCCTTTTGACCAATGAATAGTGTCTTTCTCCTAGTACTCATTTATGCATAAGGCATCCTTGGGGCCTTGGAACACAAGTTGCAACAAAGTTTGCCAATTATTTTGGTATCAGTGCTTTTATTGTCCGCACCTGCAGAAACTGACCTTGCTTCAAAAAGGATGAAACTAGCCTAGCACGAAACCTCGAGATAATTGTATTAGTCATCTCTACTGGAAAAATACAACCTTAAAGTACAATAATGTCTTTGTTAATACAAGTGAAAACCACGCAGTTAAATTTGAGACCAGGCAACTAGGCCTAAGCCTCTGCTAAATTTAAGCTAAGCATATAACAGTTTCGACAAGAAAATCATAGAATACATTGCAATTATGACAGATTACTACATTTTAAATTCTTCATGATTAATTAAGCTTGTTTATAATAATGGCGAACTACCCCATGGGCACAATTTCCCACGTACATTATTTTTCTTTGCTAAAATCACACTACCTTATACGATTTTGATTATATGATATATGAATATGTGTTAGCCCTTCTTTTTCTGCGTCATCAGGTGTTCCGGGCATCACACATTCTTCTGTGAAAAGGTGGTCTGCTGCTGTATTGAAGCTAAATGTGTTCACATGCAACAATGGTCTTAGGCCATGCAACAGTAGAATTAAATCTGAAAGGGAGGCGAGTCACACATATCATTGTCCGCAATGTTCTGGCTTAGTTGATTACATCCTCCTGGACATAAGGCTGTGGACAGTTTTGGTTGATATGGCAGTGATTCCAAGGCAGGATAGTGATTACTGTGCCATGGGTAACGGTGGCAGCCCTGAGGGATTCTTTTAAAAGCCCCAAATTATGTTTTATACAAAAGGTTGGCTCCCATTAACAATCGGCACAGGCTTAAGTGGAGCATGGTGACTGCTGGACTGCATGTTGTGGTAGCTCAAAATGTATCAAGTAAATGCCTAGACTCCCTGAAGAATCTGTGTGCAATTCATAACCTCATATGTTTGATTCCCTCAGAAATTTACTTACGAAAGAACAGAAAGGTACCTGGAAAAGAAAGGACTGCACCTGGCACACCAAAGTGTGCAGGGATGTTAGGCGAGTCCTGTCAGGGTCCATTAGAACAGGGTCCAGAGATGCCATCTGAGTAGTTATGTTGCTTTATAAAGCCACCATTTTGCAAGCATGAAAGGGCTGGAAGTGCACTAAATGGGCCACATCGGACACCATTAAAGGCAAAGAGCATCGTACCTTCTGGCAAATATTCCCAGGCAATGAATCAGAAGTTCTTGGTTCGCTTGATAGTAACATTGCTGCGGTTGCATGGGTTGAGCACTTTTCCCATCTGCATTCTGGAGCTGTACCCTGAGAACCGCCCAAAGTACACATGTTAGATGCAGCGTGGGATTCGAATCCGGCTCAGCCTGCTGACCAGGGAATTCGAGTTAAGAATAGTAACCCCTCCCTTGTAGCCTCTGTGGAAACCCCAATGAGGAACTATCTCAGGCTAAGTTTAGTGGTGAAAAAACAATGCGGCAGATTTATGAAAAGTGGTGCTGCACATAATGCAGCCCCATTTTTCTAGCACCCCTTAGTGTCCCTCTAACACCACCATGTGTGCGCCATATTTAATATACGGCACATCATGGCAGTAGCTAGGCAACTTGAATCATAATCTTTGACGCTAGTTCAGTGCTTTGCAGGATTAGCGTAAAAAATGTTGACACTAATCCTACAAAGACCATTGAGGCCCATTGTAAAAAATGGGGTGCCTCCTTTTAAAGCCTCCTCTGAGCAGGCATTAAAAGTGCTGAAAAAAATGCAATGTTTCCAGCACCCCAACAAGGGATATCCCCATTTGCATACATTATGCTTGGTGCAGGCATAATGTAGCGCAAAGGGTTACAAAGTGGTGCAATACATGCATTGCACCACTTTGTAAATTTGGCGTGGTGATTTTTGCCTCATTGGGCCACATTAGCATATAAAAATGATGCTAATGTGGCATAAGGAGGCGCCAGGGGCTTTTCAATCTGCTCCTACCTTTCATAGGCAATGAACTTTTTGTTGTGGACTTCAATGAGTCCCATATTAACCCAGCACTAAAACAGGAACTTCAGATATCTAGCCTAGAGTTTCTAAAGGCCTGGAATTGATCACACCCAACGAGCCACCAGCGCTGGATAAAGCGCCTGGCCACTTTTAAAATTGTTTAAGGTTATATTGAGCCCCTACTTTGTCCTGTTTTTTTGTGCTTTATTGACTGGTGGACTCATGCTCCCTACCTGGGCTGGGACAGAGATTATTAAAATTTTCAAGGGCTGCAGGTCCTCTCCTGCCAATTACAAACCAATTAGTCTCATTGATAGGGCACACAAATTGTTCAGCCGCATAATTTTGTCTGAGTGAATAGATAACTTAGTCAAATGTTTTGACCTCACTGCAAGCTGGCTTCAGAGATAATATTGGAACAATTGACCAGGTATTTAGCCTGCACTTTTGTATGGAACTATGTTTTTGTGAGGGGTAGATGACTTTATGTAATTTTTGTGGATCTTAGATCGTCTTTTGACCCTGTCCCTAAAGAGTCCTTATGGAGGGTGTTGCTGGATGTGGGTTCCCTGCCTACCTCTTAAAAGTTAACATTTGATTATATGCTCAGGGTATATCTAAGCTCCAGGGCAAGATAACTGACCATTTCCATTTAAATCGGGGAATGAGGCAAGGGTGAGGGCTGGCTCCAATCCTTTTTCTCCATTACCTCAATGACTTAGTATCCCAGTTGGAGAAATGTAAAGGTCCCTCTCTTGCTGGGGGTCAGGATTCCAGCCCTACTGTTTGCAGATGATAACCTTTTGCTGTCCAAATCTCCTGTGGGCATTCAAAAGCTTTAGAATTGCCTTGGGCTGATCTACAGTCAGTGATGACTGGAGATTAACCTCTGTAAAACCAAATATATGGTATTTAATCCCTGTCTAAGTTCACACCCTAATCCTATCCTCAATGGGGAAAACTTGGGGCGTGTTTAGGTAATTGATTATTTGGGGGTTACCCTCACAAAACATTTTGACTGGTTATCCTATGTCCAGAAGCGCAGGCTCAAGTTTGAGCAATATTGTGGGGGTATTTTGAGGGCCTTTCATAGTCTTTCTTTCTGTCCAATCTCCCCTGCCCTTGAGATTTATAAGTGCCAGGCTGAGAACTGTGGGGTCACTTAGATATTAGGGCCCTTGAACTAGTAGAAAATCAATGTATGAGGAGCCTAAGCAGCCTCCCAGCTAGTACCCACTGTGCCCTCTATGGTTAGTGTATGGCCTAATGATGTAGTAGGTTTGAAACCACTGTTGTATTGGGGGAGGTTATGGACAGCCCCTGAGCTCATACCCTACCATAGGGCCTTAGAAGAGGTAATGGGGCAGGCTGCAGCTAGTAAGATCTTTTGGCTAAGGATGGTTAGGGATTGGTTGAAGTAGATTGGGCTTTAGAATCTCTGGTCCCCACCATTAGATGCAACATCAGTGCCAAACCAGGAATTAAAAGGGGTGTTTTGGCATTATACTGTCCGTCGTATCTTAAGATCACCTGGGTTTGGTTCCCTTGCTGTTTCGTTCCTGAAGTTAAAAAAATAGTATAGCTTTAAACAATTACTGGATGAGGTCGAAACCCCTCCCCTCCTCCCCCTTGTGAAGTCATTATACATCAAATTTTGCATAGGAATTCTGCCCATCTGCTCCTTTACAGCTGTATGGAATCATGGGAACTCTGACCCCATGAGTACTTGACCCTTCTGTCCCTGGGTGGTAGAAAAGGCACATGTTGTAGTCTTTTTCCCCAATTAACAAAGCTAACACAAGAAGTGGATTGTACCAGTTTGGTGCAATCTGGAACTTAGGAATTATAGGATAACGTACAGAATTCTAAGAAGTGACACTAGACAATGTGTCGTCTTTGCTGTCTCAAGGTTCCTGATGTTTATGTGGACGCTCAACCAGAAGAAGATGTCCATTTAATGGATTGGGGGTTTTCCGTGCTGCTGGATTTGAAATTCTTTTATTTTTGCATTTCAACTTGTTTTACTAAATAAACTTTCAATATTTAATCTTTTTCAATTGCATGCATTGGCTTGGATTTGCACATGAATTGTCAACTGTAATTGATGTTTAATTGTTGAATTCTTTATATGTATTGTGTTCTTTTATGGCAGTTTTAGCTAAAATAAAGATAAACAATTAAATTAAATAAAAAGACTACTTTTGTGTTAACATAAAACCTAGCAGTTCTCAGTTCAGCCCTCATGAACTCCTCTCCAGGCTCCTGGTGACAGGAGTAGGTGGAGGGGCCTGAGAGGGATGAGGCATATACCAGCTACAAAGTGGAGATAAAATATAGCACTCTGTAGGCGGATGTCTGGATTGGGCATGCCTGAGGGGCATAGTTCAACTCCATTCCCCTCACACAGGCACAATCCATTTTAATTAGCCTCAGGCAGCACAGTATATCTGCTAAAATGTTGCTATCAGGTAGTACGTCAGTGCATCCCTGAGGTGAATGTTAAGCCACACAGAGCAGGACTTGCAGGATTCCCAGATTTGCCCCATTTTCTTTTAGGGCTGTGCTTCTAGTCCTATCAGGAAGCCGGGAGAGGCACTCAGGCGGTCTCTCCCTTTTCAAATCTTACCTTGCTGCTCTGCCTGGGACCTCGTTGGGAATCATGGCTTCCTGGTTCCAAAGTGCAGCACCAGATTACTGCTTAGCTACAAAATGAAGCAATGTAAATCACAAAAAAAGTTGTTTCTTTGTTCATCTATGTATGCTTTTGTGGGTGTTTCGGAGTGTTTGTCAGTGACTGAAAGTGAATGGCGTTGAGTGAAAGTATGTGTGTGAGTGTGTATGCGAGTTTCACTGAGAATGGAAGTGAGTAAAAATTTGAGTTTGTGTGTATGAATAAGTACAAGTGAGTAACGATTGAGTGTGGGAGTGTGAGGGTGTTAGAAGGAGGGTGTGGTTGGAGATTATGAGAGGGTGTGAAAGTGACCCAAGGGTGTAGTTATCAACTGTACAGCAGTTGCCCCAGGGCCCAGAGTCAGTGAGTGTTAAATGGGGAGGTACGTGAGTGTGTTTGTAAATGAGAACCAGTGAGTATGAGTATGTTTGTGTGCGAGTAACAGTAAGTGAGAGTGAGAGTAAGCATGAGTGAGAATGAGTAAGTGAGACTGTGAGTTAGAGTGAGGAGAAGAGAATCAATGTGAGAGCAAGTGAGTATGAGTGAGGCAAAGTTTGAATTAAATGGGGTAAACTCCTAACAGGTATTACTGCCCATCGCTTTTAAATATCACCAACCGCTACTGAGAGTAACAGCCAGTTTAAAGAGGTCGTACAACAATAGGAGCCAAAACAACATCTGACTTTAGCTTTAAACTTAATTGAAAAACACTATTCTAACAAACCTTCTTTATATTTACCTGAGACTGTGGACCAACATCTTTCCTCACACCAGAATCACCCCATCTCTCCTGCAGTTCACAAAGCAGTTTAAAACAGAAGAACAACTCCATATCCACTACTGAAACCTGCCACATCCCTTTATTCTTCTTATTCTGTGCCTGCACGCCGCGTGTTATTCGATCCACTACTCATGATGTTGACCCGATAGTCACAGCCAATAAAAATACAAGTTACATCTACAGTCCCAAACCTTTCATCTCTTCTTAAATCCAAATCCCGAAGTCTCCATTTAATTAAGTTCTTAGCACGTTAGTATAATTGGGTGTGGATTGACATAAAAAACTGGTACAGAAAACATACTCCCTTGCCTAATTTACACAAAATGCCACTCAATTTCTCCATATTGATTTATGAATGTCGGCTTTAGATACTCCTATTATCAGATTGCAAAGAGTTCCTAAGAATCTCACAACAGTGAGTTAGTTAAACATGAGGTCTGTGCTAAGAGTATGTACCTGACATTTGCATTTTGTTCTGTTCTGTCTTCACAACAAATGACACCAAGCAACCAAACATTGCACAAGTAAACATCACAGGCATACAAATCGAAGGTGTTTATCAAAAGGAGGAGATGAGACACTGTAAATAATGCACCAAGTATTGATTGGTTTCTCTGGAAAAGAGCAATAAAACAGGCTCCTTACAAAATCTACGCTGACCTTCGACTGCAAAATGAGGTTGCTCAATCAGAATGACGGCAGTAGTTTCAGTGTATTTCAGTGACTGCTATGTTTATTCCACCAATACATTTTCTTGTCATACTTCAAACGCCATAAATCTTTCTAAAGTCTCCAGTACCTGATCATTCTGGCAGATGTGTCGTTTCAAGACTTGTGGCCGAATTTAGATTTAGATGGTAATGGGAAGCCCTCCACTAGAAAACAATTATATGACAGAATTATCTACCTGGGATTAGAACCGAAGAGACAAATGATTCGAACTGTAAATCAAACCTTTTCAGAGGTCAAGCGTCTGCGCGCGTACACACCCCCACACAGATAAGCACACACACACATACACAAATGCTTGAGTACACACAGCTCGGCACTCTCACCCCCTCACATCCATATTCCCCCAGTGATTATTCAGCTGTACACAAATGAATACCGGTTTACAACACTGCGATTTCAGATGTTACATTTTTAATTATACTGAAATGCTATGTTTTTTCAGTGTTCAGATCAAATCTTTAACTTGAATTTATGATCCTTTTACTTTGCTTTCAAGACATTCGGTTCATAGGACGTTTATCTTTTAATTGGTGCAGCATTGACTAGTCAATCATTGTGGCACCAGATTGAATATGATTATATTTTGTTGATATGAAAACCAACGAGGGGTGTCCATATTAAAATGTTCATGAACTTGAGGGGCAGAGCCACATCTTTCATCAATTGTCTTCCCTGTCCCTAACCACATTTACTTTTAAAACATAGGATTACATATGCAGAGATCTCGAACATAGGCGAAGAGCTATGCATAGAAAAAATGGGAGAAGTGGAGAAAGAGGTCCCCACATGTAGAATTGTAAACAGCATTTTCTAGTATGTGAGTAGCGCTACTGTAATTCTGGTAACTGTACTACAAAATGCAGCCTGTGAATATGCCCCAGTGATTGCAGGCACTTTTAGGGGAGAGACTGGCAAGGGATACTGAGCCGTCCATGCTCATCAAGTATTGAGGAAATGTACAGAGGCACATTCCAGTCACATGTTTACGTCAGTGTTACTGAAATTATATAATTGTACCATTGCAGTATTTTCTATATAGTTATGTGTTTTTTGTACTTCCCACTCAATCCCACATCTGCTCCATTATTTGCTAATATCATCAAAAATATATACATCTAGCTTAAAGGTTACACTGAAATGTGGCACGCTTGGTGCACCACAGGGACAGATACTTTGGAAAAATTAAGCAGTAATCAGAGCAGGCGTTAAAAGGAGGCTTCCATTGCTTGCAATGGGCCTCTGGGTGTTTTAAAGGATTAGCATCAACATTTTTTACTCTAATCCTGCAAAGCTCCGGACTAGCATAAAAAATGATGACGCTAGTCCCCTAACTACCACCATGGTGCGCCGTATTTTAAATATGGCCCACACATGGTGGTGTTAGAGGGGGCGCTAAAGGGTGCAAGAAAAGTGACGCTGCACTGTGTGCAGAGCTACTTTTCTTAAATATGCCCCTGAGAGCGTAGAAAAGTTCAAACCATTTTATTTCTGATGCTGTTACTTTTATAAATGATTCTAGTAAGAAATGCATACACACAACTCAGCATACAATATTGTTCTGCCAAATTGTTTGTTAATGGAATAAGATGCTTCGAGAAGCCCAAACTGTGGATGCAGAGTGAACTTTCATTTGAAGACCAAGTGCAAAATATCACTGGGAGACATAGGATAAAAAAGGCACACCTTATTTTTCAAGAAATGTGTACATGTAAGCTTTTCTGCTGAGTGTTAAACTGACACAAACTTTTCTATTCTGGAAAATGGAAAAGGCAGTGTTGAATCAAAGTTGTTCTTGGGCTTCCGTGCATGATTTATTTGCAAACTGCATTTTTAATAAGTTTTGTTCACTGTTTACACATTTTATTATTTAAAAAAATACATTTTTTATACAGGCAATAAAATAGCAGTCCCTCACCAACCACCATACATTTCCAGTACCTGAAAGTATTCAACCCATATGCAGTATACAGTGAGGTGTTAGTGCATTTCTCCCTTTCCACACCTCGATCGCTTATGTGGCATTGTGTCTCCATATGCAAATACGCATCGTTGTCGGAAGGTTCAGCATGCATTCCATATTTTCTCCCATTTCTTAGGCCATCCTCTCTCCTTGTGCCCCACATTTTTCTGCAAGCATACACCAGACCATGGCCCTCATTACGAGTGTGGCTGTCTCAAGACTGCCACACTTGCAATGGCGGTCGGACCGCCACAGACAGGGCAGTCCGACAATCCTATTATGACCATAGCAGATGTGCCAAATTCCGACCGCCAGCACCGCCAGGTTGCCGCCTGTTGACAGCCTGGCAGCCTCGGCAATCGCAATCTGCCAGGGCAGCAGCGCTGCCCTGTGGATTACGAGTACCTTTCACCGCAATGCAAAGGCTGGCAGACAGGGGGCATCGGGGGCACCATGGGGGCTCCTGCACTGCCCATGCACCTGGCATGGGCAGTGCAGGGGCCCCCATCGACAGCCCTGAAATGTGCGACGGGCGCTGTCACACCTGATGCACCACAAAATTGCCGCCAGCTCAATTACGAGCCGGCATCAATGTTGTGGTGAATTTTCTGCTATGCCAGCGGACGGAAACACAGTTTTTGCCCGCTGGCCCAGGGGAAAACTCCTGATAGGGTGGGCAAAAGGCCTCCATTACTGGTGGTCTTTTGCCTGCAGCGGCTTCAGCAGTCCTGTGAAAGGACCGCCGAAGTTGTAATGAGGCCCAAAATCTGTTATATTTTTCATTCTTAAGAAAACTTTATATTTTGCATTGAACTGAGATCCTTTCTGTGTAAATGTTTGCTAAAATGTCAATAAGCACAACAAGACTGCACTAGCACTGCAACTACTCAGTTTGCCTATTCTTGGAATTTAATTGAGTTGTAGAATTGTGTTCTCTATTGCCACGTACTTCTAGTAGACGTTCCCTTCTATCATTTATACATCATCTAAAAATTTAAAAAACACTTCAGTTGATGCACAATATGGTTGTCCACTAAGATTAGTAACAAACAACATCATTAAAAATACAAAACATATTGGGCGTATTCATGTGTACATTGCATGCTTTTGAAAATCATCAGAAAACAGTACTAAAATCACTAAAGTATGTAGGTGCCAGTATGGTATTCTTTTAGTGTTCTTCAATCCTTGCCAGAAAATAAAGATGGCTCAAAGTAAAATTTCATATGTAGGTGTTTCAAGTTCTGATAGCACACTTCAGACTATTGAACCTTGTCCTTTTTTGGACACATAAGATTTTTCAGTACTTACAGAGCAATACCAAACTAAACACATTACTAAAAAAAACCTGAGGGTATCACATTGACTGTATTGCACTGCTACCCTCTTTTATCAGTACTATAACTAGCTGACACAATATTGCAATTAAAACAATCTTTTGGAGACTACAAGCTGTGATAAATAAAGGACAACAGACAATATGAAACTTAGGGGCATATTTATCACAGTTTTGAGTCACCTTTGTGCAACACAAGGTAAGGCTATGGCGACCCAAATCCTAGATGAGATTTACCAAGATTTGAGTGGGCCTGCATAGCTTGGTAAATCTGGAGTAACACAAGGCAATACAAATAGCTGCTTTGCGTTACTCTATAAGGTGCGAGAGTTAAGTGGGTAGGGCATGAGTGTTCCCACATATCCACCTATGTACTCTGAGGAATTCCCGATTAGACCTGGGAATTTCTCAGAATTATACACCTTCCCACCAGAGGGCAACAAAGAGAAATATCCTTGTTTCTCCTCATTGTTTACTCTTTCTAAGTGTGCTGCATTCGGTACAGACTTAGAAAGATAAATATTCCTCAAAGAATTGTTTTTGTGCAGGAATGTGTCCCTTCATGCACAAAAACAATCTTGCCCATTACACGGGCTTCCTTGCTCCATGGTACAATGCGCTTGTGTTGGCATAGGCAGCTATTCATGCGGCAGCACAGGCAGAGGACAGCAATGCACAATATTGTGATAAATATGATAATTTCTGCCCTCTTTCTTTCATACAGTACAGCAAGTTGTCTTGCTGTGTTGCATAAAAGAATAATGAATATGGGCCTGAGTGTACTTTCAGAAACCTGCTACTCAAAATACTGGAATACGTCTACTCCACAAGCATCCTAAAATAGCAGTGGAAAGGCAGCCTTAATGTGTAGTGGGCTACATACTGGAGGGTGGAGTCACCTACTGGCATCCATTTATTAAAAGGATCCAAGTCTAAATATGTCCTGACCCCAGGACAGCTAGACTACTGCTGGCCAGAAAGAATCAAGATGTTTATACACTGCAACCCATAATCTCCTTTCAAATTTATTTAAATGGAGGTCATTTATTTAACATCGATTTTGTTAGGATTCCTAATCAAGAAGCATAAAAGGGCATTCTTGCTCTCATAAAAAATACACTTAAACTACAAGAATAGATTTCACTTTTAAATCAATGGCAACAATGAGAATGCCCTTGTTGCCCCTGTTTTATTCCTTCCATCATGCACCTGGTAGGGGAACGCTCAGTAATAAGTGACAATTGGTATGAGGTGATACATGAGTTTTTTGGATTCTTGCTTTCAGACAGAGGCGAACATAGTTGTACTTATGTATGCACAATGTCTCAAACCTGAGATCAACCATGAACACTTCCAAGACCTAGAACTACCTTTTTCTAAATGTAGTATCCATGTACTTGATGGCACATATATCTTCTAGTATGCTCTCTAGACTGTAATGAGCAGTCACACCTTAAACAACAGATGCAGTTTTGACCTCATGAGTGGCTTTCAATTCTATTAAGGATTCTATTAAGATTTAATGCCTATTTAATAATTAAACTTGCGCTGATTTATTTATTCCTCTATCTCCTGGCCTTTACATTCCAAATGATGCATTGAATATTCCGTTTTTGGAAGTTCCTAATGCATTGTACCAGTATTGCACTCAGTCATTTTTATCATTGTGTTGCCTCTGATTGGCTCAGGTACTTTTGTGTTGGCTTTTAATTCCATAACTGAATGATGAAGGGAAATTCTATGAAACTCTGTCCCTACCGACCTGAGAACCAAGCTTATGCTTGTGACTTTTCACTAACAGCTAAAAACACATCTGTTTAAACTGTACCTGACTTATTAAGCCTAATGTCATCTATCTATACCTTGCATGCTTGAAGTTTAGTCTGAGCTTCACCCCTCCTTTCCCCTGACCCCTCCCCTTTTCTACTTTCTACTTCCACCACCCATGCTATTTCATCTTGTTTTTCCCCATATAATACCATCTTCTCCTATCCCCTTCCATGTTCTATCCCTTATCTCTTCCTTTCTCCTTGACTCCTCTCCCCTTCTTGTAGCCCCTTTCCTACTACTCCCTGCACTTACCCTCAGCCCTTCCCCTTTTCAATACCTGCTGTTCATCAGCTCCCTGCCCTTGCACTCCCATTTTCTCCCTGCACTCTACTCCTTAATAACCTAATCCCTCCTACCCCCTACTCTGAGTCTGGTCCAGTTTCCCACTGATGACCTTCATGTGCTCCTTGTCCTTACCCTTCCCTCTTCTTCTCTTCTTTCTCTCTCTTTCTGCTTCCACCTCCCACCCCTTTCCACCATCTTCTTCTTTCACTTTTCTACTTACCCACACTCATCTATCCATTCCTACTTATGTTTCTCCTTCTCAGTCGCTCTTTTTTCCCACATGTTCTTCCTCACCCACTTCTATCAACTTCATTACCACTCCCACCTCCTCTAGACATTTCCTTTTCTTCTCTCAAGTTCCCCCTTCTATATATGCTCCTTCTCTCTTCTTATACTGCATCCCCTTATGTTGTCCTCATTTACCCTCTTCCTGCTTCTCCTAATTTCCTCTCCCATATCTCCCTACCCACCTATCTTATCTTACGCCACTTTTTTCTCCCACTCCTTTTTCCTTACAAACTCATCCAGAAGGGTATATTAAATTTCAGACACATTCTTTGAGCTAGTTTAACACTTTAACACTCTAGATCTTTATTGAAACTCCACAATCTTGATAGACAACTGATAGGAGAATAAGATGCAAAGATACGTGGATTGATACAATAATGAGGATTGTGTTAAATGCAATCCGCCGGGAATGCATTTTCTTTTTTTGCTGAACCCTATTTGTGCTAGCTATGAAATTCTGTTTACTTTACCTCTGCTAACCAGTGGAAAAGTGTTAGTGCTCCTCTTTTGAACATAGTCAAATTGGTACAAGTCCAATTGGTGTGAGGCCCTAGTATGTTTTACCAAAATCTATCCAGGGCCATTAAGTTAAATGTCACAAATGGGCTGCAGCACCCAATGTGCTATCCTCTACAGTGACAATGTAAACATGACTGCAAGCCTGCAACCAATAGCCTGGCAGTGTAGATTTTAACTGCAAAATCGACCTCTCATAATAACATCTTTAGACAGGTATAAAGCTTCCTTTTAACTATTTATAAGTTACCCTTAAGTGGTTCTTAATGCCCTTAATGCACCGTGCAAGGTATTTAAAAGTAGGACATGCAAAAGGTAAGCATGTCCTTACAGAGAAAAAGCAGTAAAAGCTATTTTCAATGTAGCAGTGTTGTCTGTTCCATAGGAAAGGATTGTTTCGCAGTATTATGTAGTATAACTGTTATCTCTGCCTAGGAAAGAGCTACAAATTTAAGCTTTGAACTTTTAGAAATAGTTGTTACATACCCATTTCAGTGGTGAAGTCAGATTTGCAATTCATAGTTCGGAAAGATGACTTTTAAAATATTCTATTTGCCTTGATTGAAGTCACAAGAAGCTAAGTCAGAATTTTGTTTGACCAACTCTGCCTGCCAGTTGTTAGCATTTCAATAGGCTTGGCTGACATGTGAACTTGCTCCCAGGACAGGGACAAAAGTCCTTGAGTGTGGGAAGATGTGGGTGTGCCCTTGACAGAATGACCTGAGTCTGGGCCTAAAGCCTTCTTTAAATTCAAAGAGGCCTACCCTGTCACAAACAGATGTAGCTAACACCCAGGATTGCACCCTTCTTTTGTCTCCTCTAGCTAGAATGGCCTCTACAGTGTACCAATTATTGACATCACAGTGCCAGATCCTGTTAGAATGTCAAGACCTGTTTGATTGGTTTACTACGATTTTTACATGACTTTCTGGGTGCACTTCAAAGGAGGGAAACATAATGGCAAAACAATTTACATGTATCAATTGTCTGTTTGCCGAAACGTAACTTTTAACCTACCAGATTTCTGTCTCTGAGTTTGTTGTGGGTAGAGGGGTTGCCGAAAACCCTCCCCCCTCAAAGCCCAAGTTTAGTGTGGCTGAAGCCCTTGGCTAGCTCGAAAATGTCCAAAAAAGGATACAGTTAGCCCTCGGAACCCTTACCTTATTGATTAGGGCATCCCGAGGGGTCAATCCGCAGAAATGTAGCATCTGTAGGCACCCACTTTAGAAAACTTCTACAGCTCATTCCTAGAGCGATGGAAGATCAGAAAAGGACTGAATCCTCAGTAGACTCCAAGGGTCATAAGGGCGACAACCTGCTAAAGCTACAGAGACACACCCATCATGGCACTCTGTGATAAACTGAGCCTTATCTGTCTACCGTGGCTATTGACTACCATTGGTATTTTTTGCTTTTTGGCGCTATTTGAACTTAAAACTTTGAAATAATACCTATGGTTCCTCTTGTTTCTTGTTAACTCGGTGTTATCGTCTTTATCACATTTGTTTCTATTTTTCTAATTTGTTATTTTTTGGGGGTTTTGTCTTTCCACTTTATCACTGTGATACTACTAGATAGACACTTTACACATTGTCTTTCAGTTTACTCTGTCTGCTCTGTGCCATAGCTACCTGGGGGTTGAGCCCAAGTTAATTTAGTGACTTTGAGGGGTCACCCTGACACGGATTGTATTCAATACCTGACACGGATTGTATTCAATACCTGAGTTGGGTGTTTATCGCCCTCAACCAATACCCAAATTTCTTCCATGCTTGCTTTCAATCTCCAGGATATATATAGACTGGCTCACAGCTACTCCAAATGCAGGATTTGGTTCAGAACATCTGTCTGATTTAGAATCTATTGTACGCACCACATAATAAACATTGTAGGTTAAAAAACTGCACAAAGTAACACATATGCCTAAGAATTTTAAAGCTATAAGAACGCTGAAGGAAATGACAGTATAGAAAGTTAACAGCACAACATCAAAAACCTACAACTCTAATAAATTCATCTTTTTCACAGTTTAATTTATCAGATTGTGTAAGACTGCTCCATAGCGGATACTCATTTTGATTTTTGATTTTAAGCCAGAACATTAAGTCCTTCTTGACATGCTCTTAGAAGACCAGATTGGATCTTTGTGAAGCCTAGGAAATTAAAGGAGGCGGTTATGCAGTAGAAAAATCTATTGTGGCTCCTGTCCAACAGCCATGTCTATCTTTGAAGTTCAAAGGAGATGCCATGTACGTGTAAACTCCTCCGTGGTAGAATTGGGATTCATAAAACCAGTTGATATTAAAATTTGGATGTGGTTGAGAACTGATCTCAGGTGATCCATGTAATTAGTCAGTAACAGTTTGATGAGCAGCTGTGTGTACCATTAAAATATGACAATACCCACAACTTTGATGGACAGGGGATGGGACATCAAGACTCCTCTGCCTATTGTGTAATCCCTGATGTCTAGGTGTGTGGGCAGAGGTGTGGCACACACCGCCCTCACTGCTGCATTCTCCACATTCACAGCTGCTGTCCCTGCTGCTGTCATCAATGGCCTTTTAAACTCCTGGCTTCCGGCTCCCAGTTCGGGCTTAGTCTAGGTGTCAGTAGAGTAGTGCGGTTTGCTGCTCCTCATCTGCTGAATAAATACTCAGCTGTGGATTACTTGAGCGCTGGTCCCTTGTTCCGACTGCTGCCACTGCCATTGGATGGTCTAGGCATTGCAGTGCAGCACCTCAGGTGGGAGGCTGGTGGTGGGGGCAGACGCATGCTGAGTATAGGCGGTGAGCGAGCGAGCAGAGAAAGCAAAGAGCAGCGGCAACTGGCTGGGTTAATCTGGTACCACCACAGTACCTAAGTCCTAAACCAGACTGCACCAGACAGCCTGTGGGGGATCTCAAAGGGCTGTGGTTGGTGCACCTAGGTTTGGACCATTCTTGAACATCTCCAGTCGTTCTTGTACAATTTGGCCACAAAAGGAAGTGAGCTACAGCATGTCAGGGGCATGCCATATTGTGTCCTGGATCTGTGAGCTACAGTGGTCGAAAGCAACTTGGGGCCAGCATAGCTCAGTCCTTACCCATTCATTGCAGCATCTATCCTTTCCTGCTCTTAACTCCCAAGGGTTTGCAGCTTCCTTGAAATCCCCTGAATTGCACTGAGCTAATCAGAACTGGTATTCATTATTCAAACAACTTTAAGCTCTACATGAATTCATAGAATTCTTTTTTGATTGCAGTCTCCCTTTGGATTAGAGTTTTGTCTTGAGGAATGCTAGGGCAAAGTGCTCATAATGAAAACACGGTCTTCAAGAAATTAGACAGAGCCGAATTGCAATCAGGATCTGGCAGCAATACCTGAGAATAAGGCTTCTTCAGAGGACAGTATATCACATTCCACTATAGCTAGCCAAGCCTATTAGGACCCCTAATTGATATGCACCCACAGGGTAAAGTACATGTGTAAGGAAACAAGGGCACAACTTTAAAGTCTATAAAGACAGGTATCAAACCAGGGGCAAGGCAATAATCGATCCAAAAATAAATAAAGAAGGTAGACAGAACAACAGGCAATGCATTGCTGTCTAATCCTACCTCAAGTCACTCCAAAGGGACCAAGAGGGGACTTCCAAAAGTACATGAGCCAGGAGTCATCAATAAAAATCAATGTGTAATAACTACTGTTTGCGAAATATATATACTGCTTTCTATCATGAACACAGGAGATTGTAATATCCCTGATTCCCTTGACTCCCCTGCAAATTCCCCTGGAAGCTCAGTGAATCTGAATCCGACTCCATTTATTAGTGTGACAATTAAAGAGACAGAGACATTCTCAGGTCAGGAGTGGATTATGACCATATTCAAATTTCGGCTAATTCTTTTGATGGTTCATTACCTTTGGATCAATTACAGACTTTGGAACACCTGGGGGACCTAGATTAATTCATTCTATTGTTAACTAATGCAAAAGTAAATAATAAATATTTATTCATAAACCAAACAAACACAAAGGGCCTAATTCAGAAAGGGCCTCCGCAGACGCGTCAGATGCCCCGCAGTCAGGGAGCGGGTCCCGCACTCATGTTGGGACCTTCGCAATGGGAAACTGCTGTACTGAGGTAGTGCCACGAGCATGGACCATATCTCCAAAAATCTGACAGAGGAGTGTGCTCCCTCCACTTATCCAGTGTTAGCAGCAATGGAGGCCATTAGTGATACCCTGATGCAAATGTCAGAAATACTATTGAATCAATTGTTGTTACTATCAGAACAGGTCTCACTATTAAATCAAATCAATATGGAGTTAACCGTGCTTAAAGCCAAAACAATACAAACATCTGCAATTAAACACAGCCTTAATGATCTGTTATCTGGACAAACATCTTACTACGCCTAGACAATATAGCAGACCTACTGTGGTTACTCCCTATGAAGATCCGGACTCTAGTAACATGTACAAACAAGACACATGCATTAATCAATACTAACTCGGAGGAAGTCTGAGATGGTGGCCGAAAAAATATATCAGCCAGCATTACTGAGCAGTGAATTAAACATTTAACATAAGAAACCGCATTTTCTCCTCATTACACTAAATACAGAAGACTCAATTGAGTCAGTTCCAGGGAATGACTGTAATGGAGATAACTTTGTCCCATACATCACTAAGCATTGAATTAAGAAATTAAAATGATGCATGTATAAATAAATAAATCACAAAACAAAACCCTCAACTAATGTTAGATAATTATGCTATTTTAATGAACCCAGCTCTTAATACTTAATAATTCACATTCTCCTATGTCGCCCACCTTAGTGTCACCTGTTAAAAACATAGGTGTTACAACTTTGAGGGTTAAACTCCTTTGATGAACTCAACGAATTAAATTCTTAAGGCTTATCATATGTGTGCTTTCTCTAAAACCAACAGATTAAAGCAGGTGTTGAAATCACTAGGGCAACTTGGGCAGGGCACTCTGTTGTCCCAAAAATGTGGACACCTCGGGAAGACCTTGCAAATTGGGGGATCTTAGCTGCTCAAGTTGAAACCCTCACATACTCAGGTTTAGAGATCAATTCCCAGCAAGCTCAACACCTTCACTACAAACTGTTCCCAAAACCAAGAAGACCCTGATTCATATATACCATTTGTTAACCTAGAGATCACAACGAGTACACAATTACTACCCGAATGTTCAATATTTCTTTCAGGCGAACCATGTGTTCAAAATCCTTTGCTAACCCCACTCATTAATCAGCATACCTAATGTTATTAAGAAAATGTATGACTCTCTTGGAGAACAATCCCTAATGTCATGTCTAGCTAGACATTTAAATCTATCTGGAGAAAATGTGAATGATTTTTTGACAATCATCATATAAAATGATTACAAGAATCCTGGATGTCCTCTAACCTTTCGTTACCTAATTTGTCTATTCATTAAACTTTGGAAAAATGGCTGTTTTGGGTAGGCCTAGTGGAAGCCTGTTGACTATGGTCAACAATAAACTTAACTTGAAGAGTAGCAGACAATCTAAATTCTAACTAAACATTGGCAGTTTTAATAAATGATTTCAACAGTTGGATAATTTTGATGTTGAATGTCTTCTTTCCACCAGACTTGTTATATATACAGCAATACTTGTGGAGTTAGATTTTCTTTTAGAGAAATATAGCCATCTATTGATTATCATAACTGAGGATTTCAATCAAAAATTCATAATACCAGTGTTACATTACAGAAACACTGGTACAGAAAACACAGACTTAGGCTATAATGTCTCTTGTCCTTAAGTAAACTCATCGGAGAAATGTAAGCGATGGCCTCTAAAAAGCAGATAAACATATAACCTTTATTTGGGCTATAGATTGCTTGATGGAAGGATCTATATGTCAAGGTCCTTGTGCACAAACCATCACTGAGTACATCTTCCTCCACTATACTTATGTTCACACATGTAAAAAAAAAAAAATAAGCAATAAGATTGAAAGTGATCATGATCCCCAGAAGACAATACTTGATCTCAAATCCAATCAGTTTAAACTGTGGAGAACACCTTCAATAACAACCAGATGATTATAGTGAGTTGAAAGAAATGCATATGGAATGAAGAACTTAAGACCAAAGTATTGAATTTGCAAATTTACCTCCCGTCACTGCTGCCAACTTCCATATTGGTGCAGTTTTGGTACCATCAGTACGGGCTTGATTCAATCTCGGCAAAGTATTACTGTGTCTATCCTAGAGCATGTAATATGGAAAATATCAAGGGGGTGAGAAGGAAATCTACTTGTGACTGATTCTTCTACTCTGGAAATTGCGGATGCCAAAAGACTGTATCACAAGACCTTAAGACTCATTACGAAACTACAAGCTGAAGCTCGCAATACAAAAATTAGGAATTTGAAGATAATCCTCAGGAATAGAATAAGGGAAAGAAAGTGAAACAATCATGAGACAGCTTGGCTAAGTTGTCACATGCAATCTAAACCCAGAATGAGAAAACATTTTGGGCTATTATCGGGCAAGGATCAGGGACTTATCAACACCCACATGAATTGTTGATCTCAAATGACAAATGAGAGTCACATAGTAATGAACTGTATACATTGAACATTCCTACTACTCAGGTTTTTAGAGCAACTAATGTTTTGATTTTAAAGATAACTCAGATGGAGATGTCAAGTCTAATTAATAATACCCGCTTGTCGAAAGCCATAGGTCCAAATGGTATTCCGATTGATTTAATCAAACTTAATGTTTCGTTCAGGAGCTCTCTTTGGTGTTATTTATTTTCAAAGATAATCAATACTGAAGTGATTCCCAGAGCAAGGAAAGGAGCAGTTGTACAGCCTATCCATACGAATGGGTCAAAACAAGATCTGAAAAATTATCAGCTAATTGCCCTTCTAGACTTCAAGGGAAACTTTTTGCAAATACTTGTTAAACTATTTAGAGGGTGAAGGATCAGGGACTAATATCTTTAACACAAACATGTTTTTTGTCCAATATGCTCAACAATTGATAATATTGCTGTGTTGTCCCTACGTGCAAAAAAGGCATTAACAACAACAGAGTCTGCTTTGCTTGTTTCATGAATTATTCCAAAGCCTTTAACAAGCTGGATTGCCATCTTCGAGGAATAAGCTTAGAAAATAGAAAATTTACCCAACTGTCGTGCACCTTTTAATTGAGCTACATTCTGATACATGGCTACAAATAAGACTTACTACAGGGAATATCCCATCTACAAAAATACAGAACAAGAATGGGCACAAACAAGGCTATGTCTTGGCTCGGCTTTTATTTTACTTGTATATGGGCGATTTGCAAGAGTTCCTCAATCAAGATTAAGCTGTGCCCCCAAAACTAGGACTGTGTAGGATCTTACATTTGGCATATGCTGATGACTTAGTGATTTGTTCAACACTGAATGGATTACAACATCTTTTAGGGTCATTAAACAAGTTAAATCTTGCGAATGTATTAAGAACTAGTAGTTCTAAAACCACAACCATTGTATTTGGAAAGAAAACAAGGAAGATGTTCTGGGAACTCTGTGGTGCCCTTATTGAAACTGTTAATCAGTGTAATAATCTTGGGCCTTGGTCCACAGCATGCTATCATGATCAAACCATCTTTTGAACAGGAAATCCATATCTACCATCATCGCTGAATCATTCATGAGATTCTCCTAAGTATTTCAAGGTAGAGCTTTAGAATCCTATATAAAAGCCTTAAGAATAAAACTCATTAAGGTCTAGATGTACATACAAATGGGTTTGCAAATCGCAAATTGCGAGTCTGGGCGACTCGCAATTTGCGACTCGCAAACCCGGATGCTGGATTCACCATCTGTGAATCGGAAGAGGGTCGCAAAGACCCACCTCATTAATATTAACGAGGTGGGTCGCAACCTGCGACCCCCTTCCGATTTGCAGAACTTACAGGGATGGTGGCCTGCTGGAGACAGCAGACCACCATGTCTGTGACTGCTTGTTAATAAAGCAGATTTTTTTTTTTTTGTATTGCAGCCTGTTTTCCTTAAAGGAAAACGAGTTGCAATACACTCGAAAAAATTAAACGTTTTTGTTTAATTTTTTCAGAGCCATTCACAAAGGGCAAGGGGTCCCATGGGTACCCCTTCCCTTTTGCGAATGGGTTAGTACCCATTTGATATGGGTGCTAACTGCGAATTGCTTTGCGACCGTGTTTGTGGTCACAAAGCAATTTTGCATTGCGATGCGAATCGCAAATAGGAAGTGGCGCACCTCTTCCTATTTGCGAGTCGCATTCCCATTTTCAAGTCGGTAACCAGGTTACCGACTCGCAAAATGGGAATGAGCATCATGATGTGCGTTTCGCATGGTGCCATCAAAACGCTTTCTACATCTGGCCCTAAGTTCCTATTATATTCCTCACCTGTTTTAAAGATGGTCGTCAAACTTGAGAAAACCTACATTCAAAGTATTCGTCAACTTTCACATCTTCGATCCGCTACTCATTATTATGTCATCAGCCTGGAGTTGTAGTTAAAATCACTTTCATCACTCCTTAGTAGAGCAACTGTGAATTGTCAATGTGACTGCACAGATGCAGATACCGCCAACTTAAAATCTTTATCTGGAACTCAAAAAAACTGAAACAATGATATGGAACATAATAATTCCTCTTTATACAAAGTGATAAAAGCATACCATTTAGTACATTGAGTCGACATGTATGGAAGAGCGTAGTAAGGAAGACACTAACTCATGTTCAAAAGGGGAAAGATCTAACCTCGTTAGAAAATATAAACATATGAATTTGGTATGCAAATTCAATTTACTATCATAACACAATTACATCAATTCTATCTATTCTAAATTAAGATTTCAATTGTTATATATTCCCGTCACTGAATTTGAGGGGTATTGGCATCAGTCTCCACAAGGAAAGAATACATGTTGACTCTTTGGTTATAAAGAGGAACCCCCTATTCGCCTATTATGTAATTGTGCAAAACGTCTGCCTCTATGGAGATGTTATCTACAGGCTTTTTCTAAAGATGCTAACATAAGAGTAATTTCAGAGGCAGTTAAATACTGTTTCAATTTTTTAAAAATCTTAATTTCATTAATACATAAATTAAATGTTTTAAATGTTAACTTATAAGATGAAGTAATCATATATAAGTATGTTTTAAAAGTTCACTTTTACAAGTATGGAACACATATTTTTTCATTGTAATCATTGTGATTAATACAATAAAATGTTGTACTCTAATATTAGGGAAGGGCAATAGCATGCTGAATAGGATTCTCAGGGGTGCAATATAAAGGTTGAGTGTGATAGGGCAAGCATGATACCCTTTTGAATGCTCATTGTGATTGGTAGTAAGATGTGGTTGTCAGTCAGGAAGAAGAGATGAGAGCCAGGCCTGGAATGTGTCAGCCATGCCTGTCATTGCAGAGGATCACAGGTTTGACCTTACGGTAAACCAACTCCAAGGGTAGTTGAGATGCGGAATGTAAGGAAATACAGACCTGATGTATAATGAGTCGGTAGCACACCAGCTGGCATTTTTGCACATCGAATAGTTGAACCTGCCCTGTAATTTGCAATGCAACTGTTCTATTATTCACTTTCATTGCAAAATGCTTTTTTTACATGAACCGGCAAAAACCTTATACTTCAATATTAATGACTTGGGAGGTATTTTGCAATGCTCAACCAATGACTTGAATTGCAGAGAGTGAGGCCAGAAAAGGACGGCAGCCCTTCATACGTGGAAGTGACCCTTTGCAAAAGCAGACGGGTATCAATTAAAGGAAAACTTGATGGTTTCCAAAAATTGAAATCCAAGGAATGTCAGCTCCCAATGAGGCCACCATTTACGTACCGGTGACCAACACAAGTTAGGAATTGGAAACTGATAAATAGTTTGCGACTAAAGCATCAATCACAAACCACTGATTCATTGCATTGTGAGTAGAAATGGGGAAGAGTAGGGTGTACCTTCTATCCACCTCCTAAATGCGATTCAGGATAAAGTCACAAACGTTCATTTATATGTTGAAATGATGTCCCGATTTGCATAGTAATTTTTGTAGATTACAAAATAGCTTTTTGAAGACTCAAAGCCTGCGATACTTGCTAATCACAGGTTTTAGGACCTCAAAAAGATTGTGTGAGTCAGGTCGCAAGTGCTTCAAAGATGGGTGTACATGGCCAGATCTAACTCCATTCTTGCAGCAGTTTTACCACATTGCACTTTCAAACCCCTTACCAAGATTCCTAGCTTTCTTACATTGCTCAAGCAGTCAACTCAAAACTCAGTAACCTGATATCTCCACCATGAGCACTGGTTTGTGATCAATAATTGTTTCCATGCAGCTTAAACGTAGCCCGATGTTAATGAAATACAGATTTGCACCACCAGATGCTCAAGTTGTAGGCGATTCTCACTTTGAGGAATCTACAGTATAAGGTTGTGTAAATTTCACCTTAAATTTAAAAGTATGAGAACAGTTAAAGGTCATAGAAATGTGTGAGTGTATGCTCCTGTATATCTGCGTGTACGTGTGTTTGTGTGCTTAACATACTGAAGTTACCCATGCCCTTGTTAATTTAAACCGAAATTATTCTTTTACCCAATCCTTGCCAAATAGACCTGCAGGTGTAACATAGTGACATTCACAAATCTTTCTGAATGTATGTACCTCTCATACATTTCACCACACATAAAAAAAATGAACTGGGGCCGAGGGACCACTCACACCAGGTTTGTGTGAAAAAGGCCTCTTAATTGAAAACAGGTGCACGTAACAATAACAATCCCTTGTCTTTGCCTGACAAAACTACCAGCCTCACACAAACCGTTCACCTATGTTATTCACCCTGACCCATACCCTACTCTCCCCCCTCCAACTTTACTGCTGCAATACTGTATTTCCCGCAGACGGATTTGAGTGATTGCTAGTTATAAACTCCCTTGCAGTTTAGTGTAACTCTGAACATGTCACTAACATAATTCCCTAATGAACATTTAAATTCCTGTCTCGTCCAGGCGTGCTCTTGTCTACCATTCCTCATCCACCTGGACTGCCTCTGTCAACAACCATGAACTTTTGTAAATCTTGGCAACTTGACATGCCACCGCTATTGCACCTGTTTCCAGGCGACAACCCTAACTTTTCCAATAGTCCCCTTTGCACCTGTTACCAACCAACTAACCTTAAAAAACACCCCCAACAAAGGCCGACCCTCCACATAATGCTATCTTTAGGGATAGGCGGATGTGGGAAAGACTCTACCACTGGCACCAGCCACCATTTCACCCAGGCAAAATGTAGCTAACATAGCTCAAACAGCCCAGAGTTGTCCCAGGCCACACTTCCCCAATCCTCCTGGGAAGGAGGCCTCCAGGTGGTCGACTGCCCCCCTCAAGATCCCCATAAGGAAGAGGGGTGCATTACTGACCACTAACACCAGGCTTGTGTAAAAAAGGCCACTTTATTGAAAACCGGTGCAATTAACAATAACAACCTTGGGCCTTTGGCTAACAAAAGTACCAGCCTCGTTATATAAAAAGTTCACCTATGTTACTAACCCCCACTTCTAGCATCCCCCCAAACTTTATCACTTCAATACTGTATTTCCCCCAGACTGATTTGAGTGATTGCTAGCTTAAAATTCCTTTCCAGATTAGTGTAACTTTGACCATGTAACTAACATAATTTCCTAACAAATGTTTCACTTCATGGCTCCTTCAGGTGTGCTCTTGTCTTTCGTTCCTTTTCCACCTGGACGTCCGCTTTCAACAACCATCAACTTCTGTGAACCATGGCAACTTGACATGCCACTGCCACCTGAAAACGCCCCCTAGGCTATTTCTGCCCCCTCCCCCCATGACTATCCAGTCTCTAGTGCTGGCTTAGAGCCTTTTCAGCCCACCCCTGATCTAAAAGAGCTGCAACTCCATACCAAGAAAAAATAGATGAATGCATCTCCTCTCAAAACTTCCAAATCCTCAAGGCACAAATCTGAATGCTTTAGCATAGTAATGCCCCTTGCCCTGCAGAAAGAGCACCTTTCCTTATTAATTGTGTGCATTGCCCTCTCAATTGCTGCATGCCTTTCTGACCCACGCCAAATCCTCTGTGGAACAAAAGCTATCTATACTATGTGGCAATTAGCCCACTGCTGCTGAATTTCATTCAGATCTTTCTTTATACCTTTCATTATCATCAGACCCTTCTCGCTCACCATATCAGTCTCACCCAGATGTAGTGGCAATATGTCCGAGCACTGCACCCTCACCATTAGTCTACTTAGACAGGGCAACTGTTCCCACCAACGCATCCCCCCTTTACCCTGCAAATGCACACTGTACATCTCAGAATCAAGACCTAGATTAACCTCATGGCTGTTTTGCCATGCTTGTTTCTGTGCCCAATGTATATAAGAGTGTCCCACCAGCCAGATTGACAAATCGGGGGCCTCCAGGCCGGAAACCGAACCTGCAAAATACAAATACAAATACAACAATTGGAAAATGCATCCCACATAAATTCTCTTCTCTCGTCTAACATACTGCTGGAACCAATCTGATACCCATCTCCCCACCCTCATGATATGATCCCTGCTCCCATCCCTTTTTACCCGCTTCTGTAGTCAGGTCTATTCTATAGGAATGGGTACCAATGATAGACGCATCCAACCCCAGTCCTCTTGCTGCTTTGTGCAAAAGGACTATAGCTAGGAAGCCATAATTGGCTTCCGGTCGTCGTGTAGGAACAGCAATTCCATACCACCTGAACCCCTAATACGTAATGTCAAACACCAAAGCAACGGCCAGTCCCCTTTTAAAGGGTATGGGCACAACCATACTGCTTTCCCGTTCCCCCTTTGGTCAGTCTTAGACCTTTGGAACCATATTTGTATACTTCCTGTTCTCATCTGCATGTCCTTCCCCAGTAAACCTCGACCCCTTTTCCTCCCGAACACTTCCTATACCCTGAATGCCCCGAAAAACATCTGAGACATCAAAGTGCTAAACAGCACTGTGTCCTCCTGATCTCAGCAGATGTTGGACAAATGATCTATCACCTCACCAAATAATTCCAGTGTCACTGGACTCCTAGCTGGCTCTTCTCTGCTTATTTCTCTAGCCCACCCTTTTAACATTCTCCTGCCTAGCTCACCTGCAGACTGTGCATATCCCCTGATCAGTTTTCCTATATATGGTATCCCAGTAACTTTCCCTGAAATGGTGAATCTTGATTGTCCTTTACCGATCCCACCACCTGAGCACTCGATTCTTTAATAGTTCTATCCTGGCCTGTGCGTACGCTTCCCGCGTGGAAACTGCTAACGAGTGTACCACCAGCTAAAGCATCCTCTGTCTCCTATTTTGCTTAAGTCTGGAGGCATCTGAGTCTTTTTGGGCTCTGCGTCCGTGGCCAGCCCATGGAATCTCTTCCACTGTGAACAAGACAAACCATCTACAATGTCATTATTCACACCTGGCACTAGTCTAGCCCTAAACGCTCTGTCGTACGTCAGGCAACCAAGCAAAAAACTCACTGCAGCTTCAGCACCTGGGCATCCCTGGCAGATTGTCTGCTCCCCACTTTTACAATGAAAAGTTGTCTATCCTGAAAAAAACTCTTTTGTTACCCAGCTCAGCACCCCAACCCATCCCTGCTACAACTAGGGTAAAAAACTCCAAAAACGCGATGTTTCGCCCACACCTCTTCAACTCCAGGAGCCACTCTTCCGCACACCATCTGCCTTACCAATAAAGGCCAAAGCCTCTTCCTCCTGCCGCATCTGAAAATATTTGGAAGTCCCAGTCTACCTCCTGCCATGTTCTCTAAGGTATTCCTTTGAAGGATTGCAAGAACAGTTGATACATACATAAGTCTTCTGTCACACCAATTGATAGTCTCATGTGATGGTGTGGTTACCTCTGCCCTGCAGGATCCACACTGTACTACCTGCCCTCTCTAACTCAACATGGAAAGTTCAGGTGTCTTAAAAGCACCTCTATTTCCTTCAACGCTAACTTATGTTTCCTCAGCATCTTGTCTAGCAGCAAGGCCTTTGCCTGCTTGTCCTCTGGAAGGCGAGCCATCATCGCCTCAAAAACAATATCAATACTCAAAAAGGCTAAAACTGTACTAGGGACCACTGTCTTTTCAGGCACCAGAGGCACCCCCAAGTCTCTGATGATGTCCTGGAATCTTTCCAGCAGATCCTGGCATTGTGCCAAGCCTGGCTTGCCGACAAAGAAGACGTGGTCCAGATAATGAGTGACAAATCTGTGCCCTGTCTTTTTTGTAAAGACAAATTAAAGGAATGTGATGAAGCACTCGAACATGCGCACAATATGGGACAAACCTCGGGAAGTGCCTTATTCACATACCACCTCCCTTCAAATTGGATCCCGAGCAATTAAAAGTCAGCAGGTGTACCGGCAACAAACGGAAAGCCAACTTAGGGCTAGATTTACAAGGCCTGAGCACCTCTTAGCACCACACTAGCGTCATTTTGTTTACACTAATATGGCGTTAACGAGGTAATTCTCCTTTGCCATATTTACAAAGTGGTGCAATGCTTGCATTGCACCACTTTGTAAACCCTTGTGCCACCTTATGCCTGCACCAGGCATATTGTATGCAAGGGAGGCCTGTAAAAATGGCGTTGGGAAATTTATAACATTTCACTACACCGTTTTTGGCATCATTTGTAATGCCTGCTCAAAGCAGGCGTTAAAATGACTCACCTATTATTTTGAATGGGCCTCCCTTTACTTAGCACGATTAGTGCCACAATTTATGGCGCTAATCCTGCAAAGTACCACAGTGGTGTAATAAATTATGACGCTATTGTCCTAACATGTGCCATGGTGCGCCGTATTGCAAATATGGCACCCACATGGTGTTGGTAGGGGGGGTTCAGGGGAGCGCAAGAAAAGGGGAGCATCACAGATGATGCACACCTTTCTTGTAAATCTGGCCCCTAGTGTCTCTTTGCTCCATTAGCACCCCTCTCCAACTTCCTCCACTAGTGCTATGACCACATCCAATGAGATGTTCAACACTGACAACTGTTCCTCCTGGATAATATAATTCACTGAATTTCCTTCTGGGCAAGAGAGGTGCTGAATCAAACAAAATTGCCCTTTCTCTTTCTTGGGGACCACTCCTGTTGGTGATATCATAAAATGTTCCATTGGCCAATCCACACAAGAGTCTGCCATGCCTCGTTCCCAAGCCTCTTTACTCAGTTTGTCCCATACCACTTGTTTGTGAGAGTTCGCTGATTACTGATTTCCTGCCCACCGTCACCTCCTGGGCCTCACATATCCCAGCTGAAACCACAAGTGAATCCTTCCTGCAAGATCCTCGTTGCTCCACTCTGCTCGTACTTCTCAAGCCAAAACAACAGCCTATCCAGTTTAACTGGAGTCTGAGCTTTTTCCCCCAGCACCCTGAGCACCTCTCCCTTGGGGAATTGTTGTGCCCAGTATTATTTTGGCTATTGATGCTGCCTTTTTGCTGTTGTCACTGGCCAGCCGCGCACCCTGCAGTGCTCCCTACATCATTACAGTTGACCAAAGCATGTCTGTATGAACATTTGGAGCATTCACGCCAAAACTTACAATACTCCTGGTAACAGGGGCCTTTATTAAAATCTCAGCATGCCCCGATCTGGGTGTTCCCAACTCCTTGTGCAGTGTTCTGACTTCTTGTCATTGACCCCACCCCAGATGGGACATCCCTGAAAGGTACACTACACTATTAGTAGCTCACTGGCTGTGAAATTCGTCCTCCCAAATTTATCTGGCCCCATAGTGTGCTGCCATAAGTCTGTATCAGTTTCCCCCCACTGTACCCCCAGGTCCAGTGCCATATGCACCCAAAATTCCTCATCATATCGAACCCTTGTGTAGCCCCA
Source organism: Pleurodeles waltl (assembly GCF_031143425.1). Taxonomy (NCBI): domain Eukaryota; kingdom Metazoa; phylum Chordata; class Amphibia; order Caudata; family Salamandridae; genus Pleurodeles; species Pleurodeles waltl. Next base: position 1,384,317,611 of record NC_090440.1, read on the forward strand.
GTGATGTGTCTGTGCCTTCCAAATGATGTTTATGTATTTAAAAAGTGTGACTAACCTTCTGGGTATTTTTCACAATATACACTGTCATATATAAGAAAGGCTGCTGTCCAATTTTTTATTGTGACTGGCACTTTAGGCCATTTTGCCGGCTCATATTCTTCTTCTTTGTAACCCTCTTAGCCCATAATTCCTTATGTAGCAGCTTCAACATCTCTACATATTCCCCTTTCCAAGTCTTTTCTTTTGTTGCCAACATGAGTGGCCTCCCAGTAGCTTAGACAGCCCTTATGTAGGGGAGCTTCTCGATCTTCAATTCTTTACCCTCCCGTTGGTCAACTTTAGCTGCAGTGTCAACCGCCTTAGAGTTCCCCCATATGATCTGTCCATCCACTGTCATCTTTGACTCCTGCCCTGACCCCTTTGCCCCTGTTCAGTCCATCTTCTGATTGTTTCCCTCTCCTGTCTCTGTCTGAGGATGCCTCTTCCCTGATGTCGCTTGAAAAACTGACTGTTGGCTCCCTTTGACTGCTCCCACACCTGTGTCCAGCACTTATACACTTTTCCTGAGTTGGGCTTCCCCGCACTCTGAAGGCTCCTTCACCTACACTGCAACTGACACCATCTTGTCAGCATACTGTTCATGCACTCTGAGCTTACCTGGCACCACGGTCGGTGGCTGTTCCAGAGCCCACTGCCTTGCCAGTTGCACCTGTTGAGATGAATCCAGGTGTCTGCTAGGGCTCTGGCAGCACCTGTCACCTGCAACATATGAGAGACATTTTCATGAGATTCCACCCCACCCCTCTCCCCGCCACCAAGTAGCCTCTGCACCCTGAATTTCACCATCCTCTCGCAACTCTACTTCCTCCAAACTCTGTTCTTAGTAATCCAGCATAGTTTGATCTCAGTCATCATATCCACTTACCCATGATGACCCAGCTCGTGCCTTTCGCTGTGCACATACCTCCTTTTGTACTATGTTATTCACTGTGAGCGATTGTCGATGTACCATATCCTGTCCTCTGGAACACTATACCGATCAACCCCCCCGGTATGTGACATTGGAGGTTGCACTGAACCGTTCGTCTTGCAGCACTGGGACACCTTCCCTTGCTCTCCCCAGTGTGTCTATCGAAATGCCCCTCGCTGTTGTCCAGCTAAACACCCAGGCCCCATCTTCTCTTCCTCTTGAGGCCCCCAAGCTGCACTAAGCTCTCCGGAGTCTGTTTCATCGTGGGCGACACCCCTCTGCAAATAAGAAAATAGGCCTGGTGTGTTGGTAAGCTCCCTACCTTGCTACTCCAATGCCCCTGTCTCTGGAGGTGTACATCCCTCGCCATAACCCACCCCATGGCTGGTGGCCTTCTATTTGTCCTACTAAAATGGGCAGCTATTTTTACATTCACTCCCTGCTCCCTCACCTTTACCTATGGGTCTGCCACCTGTGCCTACCCAGCCCGACGTGCTTTCCCAAATACCTTCACATCACCCTCCTTGCCCCTCCCCCCCACAAGCTGTCTTCCTCCTCGTCTCCATCATCACTCCTTCTAGGAGGGCAGACACCAGTGCTGAAGCTGGCCCTGCACCTGCCTGCCCCCTGTCTTTTCCTGGTCCGGTCCTCCCATGTTCAACTGCAGACCGACCTGATGTTAGGATCAGAGCCCCCTGCTGTCTATCTTCTGCTTGCCTACTGCCCTCTTCCTTCCTTGTATTCTCAGCCCCCCAACTACCCTGCCCCTCGCAACTCATGCCTGCCATGGTTGAACTCCTTCGCTCCTGACCTTACTTCTCTTACCGTTCTGGTCTAGCTCTTTGGCTTCCAGCACCCTGCCCCTCCCCTCCTTCCCAGATGTTGCACGAGCGTTAGCTGGGGCCCCACCCATGTCTTCAAGAGTAAGGCTTCTTTACTCTGATCGGGCCTCCAGGCGTATGACTGAGGCCTTGCCATCCAACACCCCCACTATCTCTAAGCAGCGCACGTTTGCAGCTGCATATTCTTTGCCAGGGTGCTGTAACACTGACTACATGCCCTACTCTCTTCCTCCTCCACCTAGTGTCACTCTCTGGACTCAGGAGTGGCCCGGACCTCTCACCAGGCTATTCACAAAAACGTCCCTGGTGGCAAACTGACAAAAACAACTGCTTCAACGCCAACAGATTGTACCTGCTGCCAGCAGATCAAGGCAGCCCACCTCACGAAGAAGCCGCAAAGCCTGAGCTACTTTGACTTCCGCAGCTATACATATTGATGTAAGTCAATTTAATAACTCTATTAACTTTGCTTAAACACACAGACTCACTTATTTAGCAAGACCAATAATACTAGCCTATACTAAACCACAGGGAAAATGCTACCACTGGTACCAGCCACCGTGACGCCTAGACAAAATGGTGGCTGGGGAACCAAAGTGGCTGTATGTGTGTGTTGGTATATATATATATATATATATATATATATATATATATATATATATATTTATGTAAGCTACATGTAGCCCACATAGCCCAAATAGCCCAGAGCAATCACTGACTACTCCACTTCCCCAATCCTCTTAGGGGGAGAGCTTCCAGTGGCTACCCCCCCCCCCCCAAAAAAAAAAAACTATGTCCAAGTGAATGTTCTGAAGGCAGTGTGTGAAGTGCTCCAATGAATTCATTTTTTTCCAAGATAGTGTAGGAAGATGGACATTTTGGGAAAATATTGTTATATGTTAAAAAACAGGATTGCTGAAAATGTGCCGATTTTCCTAATCACAAAACATGCTTATGTAGGTCCTGGAAAATAATATTTGTGACTGTTTGTTCAGGAAGACAGACTTCACGCCTGTTTGGTAAGTAGGGCTTTAGCGCTGGTGGCGCCCTGTGTGACAGTCTTTTTTGGCTCCCCCCACCTAATTACCACCTCCTAGGATTCACTCACTACCACCCACCAAATGTGCACCTCATCTCTCCATACCCCCCCTTTTCACACACATTCATTTGTTTTAAAGCGCTGGTAAAAGCTAACTTTACTAACTAAAACTATCCACAAAAAATATAGCATAGGCAAATTAACCCTCTTTGCTACTTTATGTCGAGTCAAAGCTGCCACAAGTCAAAACTCCTATCTCTCTCCCTAGCAGGAACATTAATCACAAGAGGTATCTTGTCATTTTTATTTTTTCCTGAAAGGCACACTTTCAGAAGATGCTTTTAAATCGCAAGTTTCATAAGTCATTGTCAAACACAGTGCCTTGCTGAGGTCAGCGCCCCCCAGTCGAGGTTAACACCCTGTGCGGCTGTACAGCTCGCACCGCCCTAAGGCCGGCCCTGTTGGTAAGTAACATTTGGCAAATACTCAAAAAGCTCCGACTTATAATCAAAGCTAATCAGACCTAAATCTGGCATAAAAAAGGGCTTTCTTTGTAAATCCTGCCCTTCAGTATTCTTTTGCATGACAACCACACGTTCATCTTGGTCAGGTATGCTGTTGGATACCTGTAAAGTTACTTAACAACCGGCACTGATAGGTTTTCCTCAGAATAAAGCACCTCAAGTTTGTGATACAGTCATAGTAAGGTTGAACAAACTAACCAATGGCACATTAGCTCTAGGTACATGAAAACCACAGTTCCTAGTAATGTCCCTGTGCCAAACTCATATTGAAATTATCCCACGAATTCTATACTGAAAGCCATTGTGATCTGAGCTCATTCAGGTTTTAATAGAGTGGATTTGGCGTCCCAACCTACTCCAATTTTATTTTTAAAGTCTAAATGTATTGCACTTTAAAATGTGAGTCAACATTACAAAACACAGATATGAAATTATGCAATACAATTATTGGAGCCGGAAGGGGGAGGTAAGAGACTTGACAAACAAGCAAAAGGGGAGAAAGCGGAGACCTGAATATGATCCAGTTTTCTGTTGCACTGGTGCAGAACGGCCTGTAAAAGCAGAGAGGAGATTACCACCCTGTGTTTCCGAGCTCTGTCTTAAATTAACTCGGATATCTTTTCAGTTAACGTATGCACTGAAGACGCAAAGTAGAAACGCACAAACTCCTTCTGCGCATAGAAAACCGGATCGTGCATGATACGCCCCAAGATAAGTGTAAAGGCTCTGGCTCTTGTAAGGGCCGCGGACAGTCCTAGGCACATGGTTGAACTGATGTTTCAGGTTAGGTTGCAACATAGTAATGCTTTCACGCCTTGATCTCAATGCTAGAAAAGCACAAATTATTGTATAATAATCCTTAGAATTCATGTAATCGGCTTCACATTGCTAACACTGTGACTGGTGTAAACTAATGAGAGAGGCTGTCTATCAAGGACATAATAAACACCTAGAGGATAATGCCCCTGGAGGGGTGGTTAACTTGGATGTTGTGTTAAACCCCTTGCTGGCCACTGAAAGAGCTTCGTTTGGTTTTCAGGAACTTAATTATTCGGGTGGGTTATTGTTCAGTCAACTACAGAGGCGACCAGGAGAGGGCTTGGGAATGGGCACACGAATATATCATTATACGCCTGCAAGAAGGAGGAAGAGGAGAGATGGGCTATGGCATTAAAAGTGTGTAAGGGAAGCCAAACCAAGATTATGTACCTTCACTGTCACAATTGGGCTATGGAGAAAGATACAGCTGATCCTTTGAATAGGGTTGGAATAGATGGTTCAAGATGAGGTGGTTCTTCATTCAAGAATCCTTTGGATTAGAATCTTAGGGGCAGATATACAAAGCCATTTGGTCTGAATCGCTATTTCAGGCCATTAAGAAACCCTAAATGGGCTTTTCAGATGTACAAAGACCTTTAGGGAACAGCAAATTGCTATTCTGCCCAGTAGAAATTGCAGTTTGCGATACTCTAAATAGGAAAGCACAAATAGAGATTACCTATTTGTGGTTCCCATTCAGATATACAAAGCATTTCCTAAATACGAATTGGATATTTGGGAATTACAATTACCATTGGCTCAAAGCCAATGGTAACCATGTGCAATTTTTAAAAAAGCACCCAAAGATGCCTTTGGGGTGCATTACCGGGGCCTCTTGCCCATAGCCATCCTTGGCTGTGCATTTCAAAAATACCAATTTCGTAATAAGGAATCAGTATTTTGGAAATGCAAAACCGGCCCATTGTAACAAATGGAATTGAATTTCTTAACTGCGATTACTTTGTAGAAATCGCTATTAGAAAATCAATATTTTGATACATATCATTTTGCATTTCTTATATAGCAAATTCTATGGAGTCACTATTTAGGAAATGCAAAATTGCATCTACGTACATATGGCCCTTAGTTTACAGCAGTGGGTTTTCTAGTTTAATCATTAGATGAAACTAGAAAACCTACTGGTGTAAACTGTGTTGGTGTTAGTCACTTAATCTAATTAGGTTATCTTCAGTGTAGTGAGATGTGTATTCAGAACTAAAACGATAACCTTTTGGTGTCTCTGCACATGGTTGGTTGGTCAGGTGTTATCAGCTGAAAGTGTGGGAACTGATTCAACCTGCCTTTTTGAAGCATGTTGTACCATTATGAGAGTATACCCCTTTACCCGCATGTGAGAGCTACCTCTCTGCACTGCAAGATAAAAAGAAGAGAACTCTCACATCTCATCCCTCCTGCAGCCATGGTCTTTCAGGTGCATTACAGTTATCTCCATGTGAAGCAGCTAAGCTGCTGTGGCACATTTCTTGTTCTCCTTCTAAGCCCCATATCTTGGTTACTTGCTACGTGCAATAACAAAGATGTTGACACTACTGCAGTGAACAGTAGAGGCATCTAGATTTTTCATTATTTCGAGGGTTACTGCAAAACCAGGAATAGCAATATACTTAGGAGTACTACCACACATTTCCATCGGGTGTACATTTTATTTGCTGAAAGGCAAAATAAGCATAGAAGTTCTTAATTCTCAGAGCACAATAGCTATACTAGCAAGAATATTTGTCTTATGTAAAAATACAATCATATAGGTCACTTGGACCATCGCTACTCATATCACCCAGTTTCCACGGTGAGGTGTTTTTTTCAGGAATAAAAAGTAGACACACCTTCTCCCAGGCATGATTTAAAAGGTTAAAGGGTGATGGGCTGTAACATACCAATTATATTAGCTGTGCTTTTTACAGTTTTCTACCTGTATGTTCTTGGAGCCTCTAAAGATGTAAGCTGGGGCATTATGTTTTACAAGAATGGCGAACATTAAAAATAAGTGCTTCTATAAAAGGAAAGATTAACGGTACACTGTTGTTTACACAACATAGTTTGCGGTGTAACACCAGCTTCTGGACACTTACTTTCTTTGTAGATCATTTTAGTATCATAAACATTTATGCAGCAACTCACCCTTTCTGTGCAATAGCAAATTGTAAGTGTTGTGCTAATTTCTTTGTTGGGCATGTCTCCACCTGCACCACTTCTGACTTACCCAGGCATTCCATCCCTCAACTGGACACAGTGTAAGGGAACGTTTATAGCTTTTCTTGAGGCTACTGATGGTGATGTGGTTATTGAATATTTGTAATTGCTTAATCAATAGATTACTGTGGAAGTCTAGGAGTACTTCCCCCTTGCATTGACCATATATTTACTTTTATTCATTACCCTGGTCAAAAGGGTTAGAGGGTACTGCCTCTTTGTTTAAAACTATACTAGTAGACCTGCCGCACTGATTGTGCCACCCACCGAAATTGCACCTTAAACATGTCTCAGGACTGCCACTGCAGCCTGAGTGTGTGTGGTTTTAACCTGCCATTCTGCCTGGCAAAGTAAACTGTTTGCCAGGCCCGGACCTTCCTTCTCAATACATATGTCACCCCTAGGGAATGCCCTGGACAGACCAGAGGGCAGGGGGAAATATATTTAAAAAGTAGGACATCGACCTTTAACTTAATGAAAAACTCTTAAATTCATTTTTCACTACTGCAAGGCCTACCTTTTCCATAGGATAACATTGAAATTAGCTTGTTAAATTCTATATGTGTTTCCAAATGGAAACAGGTCATTCCTTCATGTTTGGTGTCTTTGGAGTAACAATTTAAAATCCTAACATGGTCAACTCAAATTTTAAATTACAAATCTGAAAATGACACTTTTAGAAAGTTGGCATTTTCTTGTCTTAGCCATTTGGTTCCTGAAGCCTGTCTCTGGGTCACATGACTGTGTATGGATGACAGTTGGGTTTTGTGTATTCCTCCTAGACTGCCACTGACTATGGGGAGCTTAGGGTGACTGGATGGGCCACCACTGGCAGGATGGGAGGGAGAAGCTGGGCCTGCCCCACTTACACTTAATATGCTGTGTCCTATCGCCACACAAAGGGCTGCTTCCCCCCTGTAGATTGTCTGGAGCCAGGAAGGCACAGCACATATGCACTTCAAAGGCATGCCTCTAGAAGCTTCTCCCCACTTAAGTGGCACAAATGAGTATATATGCTGGACCTCAGACACCACTACTTCAGAACTGTGGATAGTCTGCTAGGAAAAAATACTACTATGCTGCTACAAGTGCTGCCACTTTGCTGGACTGCTGCTTGCTATGAAGGAACTGCTGCCCTGCTGTGCTGACCTGCTGCCCTCTTGCATGATTGAGACGGAAGGACCTGCATCTCTTGTTAGAACCCAGAGCCACTCAAAGGGCTAGTTGGCCGGCATCCAAATCCGAAGCCTTAGGGACACAAAAGGCTTTCAAACAACACTATCTCTGCACCTGGACTTTGCCATTTGGGAGCCTACGCTGCCACGTGGTGCCAACCCGTCCTGGACCCTTGGAAGTGGGCTTAAGGTGCTCTGCCAGTCTCTATGGATCCAGCAGAACAGATGTATCATCTCTGCTACCTAGTGCAACCTTAAGCAGAACCATTGCATCTCCACTGACTCATGTATTGGACCCATCACAAAGACCTACATCACCACCGTAGACCGTATTATCTTCAGAATCGCCGATGTGTGATGCATCCTGAGTGCAGGACCTTCTCATTTCTCGTCAACAGCAGTCTCATTGATGACTCTGGACTCTGCATTGCAGCTCCTCAGAACCAACACATCACCGACTGCACACTGCATCCTTGACACTGAACTTTGCATTGTAAGCCACATTGACCAGATCCTCAATGACGACACAGGCCCTCACAATGAAGACTTGCTGCATCTTGGAAAATACGCATCACTTTGGCTGTGTAAGTCATCTTTGATGCAGATCCTCACAATGCTCCACAAACCAGGACTTTTGGCACTTTGTTCAGCGGGCCTAACTGGGTGCCTATAGCCGGCGTGTGCTGCATCATAGTCAGCCTGAACTTATGACTTTGTCTGGTGTGATCAAATAGCCACAGTTGGCGATCTGTGCTTTTTGGCACTCTTTTCACAAAAATCTTGAAAATTGAGCATCTCCAGTACTGCTAATTGGATCTTTGCCATTTTGATCTTGTTTTATTAAAGAAAGTACTCTTTTACTAACTTGGTGTGGGATCCTTTTTGTGTGGTGTTTTCACTTTTTTACTGCTTGACGTTTTGCACAAATCCTTTCATCAGAGTTCAACAACACAGTAATGAGCTGAGAGGTTCTTGATATAGATTGAAAATAAATTGAGTGAATATTTAGCCTTTCTTGATACTGCACAGCATTGGTGAGCAGTGAGAGATCCAGTTTTTGAATGTAACCCTTTTCTTGCAGTATTATTTAGTTGCAATAGCATGCTAATTCTTGAAGCATGATAAGTGATCTGTGATAATCAACAGTGTCAAATATCACTGAGAGTTCAGGCAGCATGGATAACCTGGGCCCCCTTTTTTCTAGAGTGTGTGGTTATTGCACAGTGGAATGCAGTGACAGCCTCTTTGCTTAAACCAGTTGCATGTTAGAATAGTCACTACAATAATATTGCGACACAAAAATATTGTCTCAAACATATCAACATCAACAATATAGAGGGCTATTGAACCACCTTCACCTGGCTCTCAAAGATTCCATTTCTGTTGTTTATATGCTCTCTTGGTTCCAGTTTCTCTTTTATTCAATTTCTTAGGCATCAGAGAATTCCATCACTCATATTGGAATATGACGCAGAGACACTGAGTAAGTTGAACTTGACCTGAACAATGGATTAAGCCACAGCCAGGAAATTTTCATTAACTTACATTGTGTCCATAAACTTTAATATTGTCAGAAACAACTTTAAAAAAAAACATAGCACTCTTGCTGATAGTAATTTATCACCAAGTTCACTTCTACTCCAAGGATAAACATTGAACATGTATTACTTTACAATTTCCAGGTGTCTGCTAAATTTTACAAATGCAAAGTTACACTCTCTCTATTTCATCTGCTACCTTCTCCAAGAGCTATCAATAGCATATTTTTGATAATTCAGTTCATTCACATCAGAGGAAGATTCAGTGGCATAACAAAAGCCCCTGCACCCCTGCTGAGTGAACGGGGGGCCTGAGCTCCAGGGAGCCCACTCAGCTAAGTACCCTGGCATGAGAGATCCTGAGTGAGTTTGGATTGGGGCCCCTCCATGTACTTTGCAGGGAAGCTACCTCAAGTTTCTTTGCCCCACTGGAAAGATCCTGTGAGTTTGCAAAAGCTCATGTATATATCTGTTACATAACATAAACAGGTGCATTTATAGAGCACACTTTTACACTTTAGGAGTCTGATGGCAATACTGACAAATAATAAATGTTTATTAACATCAATATATTGATTTTTTATAACAATACATAGATTTATACATAAGGAAAAACGAATAATGGGGATATTTGTCCCCAAGGATTCTGAGTCACATCAAATAGACATCAGCGAAGCTTAAGATGTCAATGATGTCACTCTGAACACCAGGTGAAAAGCATTCCTTTCATTCACATTTTAGCTATCTATAGTGCTTTATAACATAGGCGCCCCTCAATCATCTGCACCTGCTTCCCACATATACTGTATGAAGGAGTAAAGTAGGAAGGGAAGAGCCATTAGCAATGTAAAATAACCTGGCCTACTGCATTATTATGCCACAATCTTCAACATATATCCTTCTTCCCCAAGTTTAAAATAAAATACCTGGCCTCCTGTCAACCGCCTATAACTCTCCCTAAAAATTGCTCACCCTGCCGAAATCCAAATATATAAAAAAGTAATTGTCTTCTTTCCACCCACCACCAACAACCTCCCCACTAAAAGCTGCATTCTTTGCTTTTACATTGCATTGAGAGCAGAGATGTGACACCACACTGACCGTCACTCCATGAGGCCTCCTGGTTGACCTTGGCTATTTTGACCTCTCATCGAGGGTTTGTCAAGATCCTTGTTGATAAAGGAGAAGGATGGTGCAGACACAGAGCTACCCACATTCTCCCACCTCCCTCAGGTTTGTGGAGAACCGGAAGAAGGGAAGAAGAACTGCCTACTCCTGTTTCACTGCCACACTTGCATCTCTGGAGACCCAGGCGAGACAGTGGAATAAAAAAGAAGAGAAAGCTTCATCTTGTGACTTCTCTATAGAATGTAACCACTTTGGTAACCAAAGGCTATGATTTCATTGCTGTAATTAACTGGTGTTAAGAATGGGGTCTCTAGTAGGCAGTGGTTTGCACACTGTCCAAGTAGGGACCCTGACTCTTGTCAGAGTACGGGAGTCACACAAGGTAACCCCTGCCCACCCCCTTGGTAGCTTGGCATGAGCAGTCTGGCTTATCTCGGAGGCAATGTGTAAAGTATTTGTACACATACACAGTAACACAGTGAAAACACCACAAAAGTACTCCACAACAGTTTAGAAAAATAGCCAATATTTATCTGAGTAAAACAAGACCAAAACAAAAAAAATCCAGCATACAGAAGTAAAGCTATCACTTTTTAAAGGTTTAAATGAGTCTTAGTCCACAGGAATCAATGGTTGTATCGTTTTAGCACTAAGTACCTGGGATGCGTCAAAAATAAAGACGATATAGGCCGAAGGTGAGGTGAGGCACTGACAAAGCAAAGCAATGCATCAGGTCCTTACTGCGCAGGGGCTTTAATGTATTGATTTTTTCCTCACAGGTGAAGCAATGCTACAGTTCCTTATTGGCAGGGGAGGTGATGTGTTGAATTTTGACTCTCAGTAAAGGTGATGGGTTGATTTCAGGACACACAGACTCAGCTCCTTACTGCGGTGAGGAGTCCATGAGAAATTGACACCCAGGGGCAATGGGTGAAAAATCCAGATGCGCTGTGATGATGGAACCCCAGTGAAACTGGCCCTGAGTGGATTCTGCAGGCGCTGCGTTGACTTTCCAACTGCAAGGCAGGTGTTGCTTCAATTATGCAGGTGTTTTTTCAGCTGCGGCATGTCCGTGTGTGGATTTCGACCTTCAGGTCAACAGCTTTCACTTTCAAGGGCCCTGGGACTGGAGTCAGCACCACTTGGCAAGTCAGGACTCAGTGGAAGAGCCCAGGCACTGGCAGATTACAACCCTGGCAGTCGTTGATAAAGTGGCGGTAATACACTACTGCCAAATTATGACCATGGCGATGAGAACTCAGATAGACAGCCACTTTACAACACCGACCGCCAAGGCGGAAAAAACAGCCACCACTGCGGTAGCCGCCCACAACCAGGCGGAAGTCAATGTTCCGCCCACCATATCAAGACCCTGAAACCACCACCTTTTCCGGGGTGGTACCAACTACATCAAAAGCCTGGCGGAAACTGAGCTCAGAAGTGAAAGGACTCACCTTTGGAGACACAGGGAAGAACCACGCTGCCATGGAGCCTGAACTTCAAATATTCCCAATAATTTTCAATGTCCTACTCCACCACGAACACCAACAACGGCGGAGATGACAACAGTAAGTACAGCCACCTAGCACAAAGGTGAGGGAGGGAGGAAAAAGAGAGTGACACACACATGCACAACACACACCCCCACCCCCACCCCCAACACCATACACACAATCAGCTGCAGTAATAAAACATATTTACCCGTGCCCATTAGGAATAATGCAAGGACAACAGGATTATGCAAAAGTGAGTGTAATAATAACAACACAGTAAAAATACGAAAATGCAATGTAATGGTATATACACATGTACAGTTCAGGGGACACTGCCCAGTCCCTATTGTGCGTGGGCCACAGGGCCATAGGCTACTGTCCAAGGCCCCACTTGTCAGCGGCACTAACACATACAGAACACTGCAGGGGCATCATTTGGAAAATAGGCAGGCACCTCAGGGGGACGGGGAACGGGGGGCACCTCAGCCGGCAGATGGAACAACACCACTGGTTCTGGAGGGGGCAACATGCCCTGTGCTTGGCCCTGGGGAGTGCAAGGCCACAGTCTCTCAAGTGGGTAACTTGCCCACTGTCTCTGGAAGGGGCAACATCCCCTGTGCTTGGCCCTGGGTAGTGCAAGGCCACAGTCTCTCAAGTGGGTGACTTGCCCACTGTCTCTGGGAGGGGCAACATGTTCTGTGCTTGGTCCTGGGGAGTGCAAGGACACAGTCTCTCAAGTGGGTGACTTGCCCACTGGTTCTGGAGGGGGCATCATGCCCTGTGATTCTGATCCTGGGGAAGCTGGGGTTGGTGGGTGTCTTACCTACTGGTTCTGGAGGGGGCATTGTGCTCTGTACTTCTGATCCTGGGGAGTGCAAGGTCACAGTCTCACAGCTGGTTGTCATACCAACTGGATTTGTGGGGGAGAAGGCTGCACAACAGGCTATGGATGCAGGACTAAATACCGTCCACTGGCGGTGACGGCTGCTCAGTGGTGGTGGTGGTGCTGCTGCAGCCGCTGGTAGGGGGAGGCTCCAGCTCATCCCCTGCAGCCTCAGATGGCGGCCCACTGGTGCTGGTGGTGCTGCTGTTGCTGCTGGTGGTGGTGGGGAGAGGCACCAGCCTATCCCCTGCAGCCTTGGATGGCTGCCAGTGGTGGTGGTGGTGCTGCTGCTGTTGCAGCCGCTGGTGGGGGGAGGCTCCAGCCCATCCCCTGCAGCCTTGGACGGCTTCACAACCATGGTTGGTGGTGAGTCCTCCGTCTGAGTCCCTGTCCCAGGCCCCTTGTACTTCCTGCCTGCTGATGCTGGCTTCTTGTCCTTCCTGACAGCAGCTGGGGCAGGCAACTTACCCTTTCTGGCAGCAGCTGAGGATGTCTCTTTGCCCTTCCAGGCAGCAGCTGGGGATGGCTCCTTGCCCTTCCGGCGCAGCAGCTGGAGCAGGCACCCTTTTCTTGAGGCTGCCTGATGCCCTTGATCCTTTCCCACCACTAGTGGATGTGGAGACTATTGGGCCCATGGACTGGGTGGCTGAGGTGCTTGCCTGGGTTTTTGCCACCCTGGCCAGATGTGAAGGATGGGGGGGTAGGGAAGAGGTCAATGGTGGAGAGGAAAAACTTCTTAGGGACATTGGGGCGGGAAGAGGGAGAAGGTTTGGGAGTGGAGGAAGAGGGAGTGGTTGTAGGATGTGTCTGTCTGCTGTGTTTGGGTGCAGGTGATTGGGCTGGATGCTGTTGTGAAGTGGATGGCTGTTGGGTGTCTGAGTGCTTGTGTTTGTGTACCTTGGGAGGGGGGTGACAGACACAGTGGGAGAGGACACAGGGGATGTGTGCATGGCTGTTCTGGAGGTGTCTGCCAGTGAGGTGTGTGTTCTGCTTGGTGTGGTGGTGATGCTGACAGTGGATGAGGATTCAGTGCATGCAGGTGTGAGTGTAGACAAAACTGGAAGGGAAGTGGAGGAGTAGGAGGAGGGGGACACAGTTGAAATTGTGGATCTTGGTATGTCTGCATTTGGATGGTGTTTGTGTGAGTGCCTGTGGGATGAAGTGTGGTGGTTGTGTTTGCCTGTGCCACTCCTGTGTGTTGTCTTGTGTGCATGCTTGTCTGCCTGTGTGCTTGGGATAGGTTGAGGTTGAGGGGAATGGGAATGGGATTGGGAAGAGGAAGGTGGAGGGTGGAAACAGGGACAATGGCTGCCATCAGAGAGGAGGCTAGAGCCTGTAATGATCTCTGTTGGGCTGCCAAGCCAGTGTGAATGCCCACCAGGAATGCATTAGTCTGTTGCATTTGGGCTGCCAGCCCCTAGATGACTGCCCAACAGAGATGGGTCTCAGGAGGTCAGTAGCCTCCTCACTCAGGGCAGCAGGGTGAACTGGGGCATGGCCTGAGGTGCCTGTAGCGAAGGAGATGCCCACCCTCCTGGGTGAGCGGGCATGGGCAACTCACTGAGGGGCTGCTGGGAGGGTGGTGCTGGTATGGGGGTTGGCGGCTGTACCTGTAGCTGGGGTGGTCACAGAGGTGTCCGCCACCATTAGGGAGCTTCCATCCAAGGAGGTTTCTGTGTCCGAACTGTCTCCTCCATTCTCCGCCTTGGTGCTCCCCTCGCCCTCTGTCCCACTGGTGCCCTCAGCGTCAGTGGACTCTGCCTCCTGGGTCCTGTGGGATGCAGCTCCCTCCGTCGCAGGTGCTTCTGCTCCTCCACCAGATGATGCTAAAGCACATAAGGACAGGGTGACAAAATAAAAAGTGGGGCGGGGACAAAGGATACACTGGGTCAATGGCTGCACCAACACCACCATTGGCATACACACCACCGTCAAACACAGGGAACAGCCCTACGCACTATGCATTACACTACCAGTTGTAATGCTAGCCACCAAGACTTGGGGAGGGGCACATAACACCGAATGCAGCACACCTGGGACCCACCCAGCCCTGACCAGTTGTGGATGGCTACAAGCTAGGTAGCAGGATTATCACTTCAGAACCCTGGCCAACATGGGACCTACTCTGCAATGTCAGGCCTGGCCTAGGGGCACCCACCGACACACATCCCCCACCCACATACCACCCTACCATGCGTAAGTTGTAATGATGGGCCCTGCACTCACCCCCTTGTAGCTGCTGTGATGCCCTCTAGCACCTTTCCAGCTCTAGATAGACCACTGCCAGTATGCGGGCCATCAGGGAGTCAGGATTCGGTGGGAACCTCTTCCTCGTTGGGAGGCCATGCCAATCTGGGCCTCTGCCGTCTTCCGTGCCCAGTGTCTCAGGTACTCCCACTGTTTCGGACCTGCCGTCGAACCCCAGGGTCCGCACATCCTTGGCGATGGCACACCATATACCCTTCTTTCGATGGGCGCTGACCTGCAGAGAAATACACATATGAAATGGTATCAGTTAGACCATCCTGCCTGTTACATTTATGGCCCACCATACCCCTTCACATCGCCATTTAAACACACATGGCCCAGCACACAAGCAGTACGCTGCCCAGGGGGTTTAGAGTGTAGTGGATGTATGTGTCCTGTAGTGGAACTATATGAGTTGTATTGGAATGATTAGTTGTGGAATTGTGTAGGGTGGAATTATGTGGTGTGTAGTGTATTTGTGTAGTGGAATTATGTGTTATGATGAACTGATAGGGGTGAGAGCTGCACAGAATTGGTAAAAAGAAAAATTAGAGAGGGATAAGTAGTTTGTTTAGGAAGTGGTGAATGAGCTTGAGACAGAGGAGCTGAAAGAGTGCGACAGATAGTAAGAAGGGGAGAGCAGGCTACAGATGCATAAAGAGGGAGCACCTGTCTATCTAGAAGACCATCTAAGAAGAGGAGGATATCGTGGGTTTGAGGGACGGAAACCTTGAAAAGGTACAAGAAAGTAACTCTGCTTAAGGGCCTGAAGTTAACCATATGGGAGAGGCGGGAAGAGTGTGTGAGAGCAAGAGAGAGGTATGAGAGAGAGGTATGAAAGAAAGAGAGATAGAGGGATGAGCGGGATGGGCACCTGGGGGAGTGGAAGAGGTGAGAGGTGGACCAGTGCACAGTATGATGAGGTACAGGAAGGTAGCATGTGTGAGTAGACAGATGGAAAGGAACGACAGAGACGTTTGAAAGGGAAAAGGAGAGGTGACCATAGTAGTTTTAAGTAAAGATCAGTTTTTCACACCCCGTTGATGAATTTAAAATATGTTATTCAAATTAGGGTGCAGGACGGCAGAAAGAAATATTAATTGTGTGTGAATATAGTGCTATAATAGGTACTTTGCTAAGTGCTAGACTAAGGTATGTGTGTAACGTGATGCTTATATCTGTGTTTTGAAGGAGTATGTTGGTGTGGTGTATGAGGAGCCATTCATTTTGAAGCACTTTTCTAACTATATGGCTTTGATGTTGTTTTGTGAGCTACATGGTGAAGGGGTGTGATGTCTGCTGCAACCTTTGAGGCCCAGATTTATGAAAAGTTAGCGCCGCCTTTGCATCATTTTTTTGATGCAAAAGCGGCACTGACCCATGGCCATATTTAGATTTTGTCACTAGAGCAGTCTAGCGGCAAAATTCTGGACTTGCACATCACCCTCAGAGATGTCCCTATGAACAAGTGCTTTGCACCACCTGACTGACCCTTTACATGATGGATAGGTGGAGTTATGTCCCCTTTGCATACAAACGTTGTGGTCACACCACTACATGTGTCCACAGGTTGATAATAAAATACAGATCCTTCACACATAACACTTAGCAAGGAATAGCTCAGCTATGTGTATTGTATTGACCATGCCACCATCAAACAACTAAAACTGTTTACAAAGTGGCACTACGTATGCAGTACGACACTTTGTAACCCCATGAGCCACATTACGCCTGCACCAGGCAAAATGTATCCAATGGGGGCATACCTAGTTAAGGGGGCTGCAAAAATGGTGCAGTGGAATCAAAGATATTCTACTGCATCATTTTTTGTGGCTACTTTTAATGCCTGCTCAGAGCAGACATTAAAAGGGGGAACACTATTGGTTACAATGGGCCCCTATGTACTGTTCAGGATTAGCGCCAACATTTTGGCCTCTAAACCTGGACAGTACATCAATAGCATCAAATATTTTTACTTTATTGCACCATACTCTGCCCCATGGTGGGCTTTATTGTAAATATGGTGCACACATGGTGGCGGTAGGTGGAGCTAAAGGGTGCAAAAAAAGTGGCTCTGCATTGGGTGCAGTGCCACTTTTCTTAAATCTGCCCCATAGTCTGGACCTAAAAGTAAATTAGAAGAATGCACTACCACATTAATGTGTGGGTGAAATGTAGGCATAGTCCGTAGCAATTACAATTGACATTGTCACACACATATCACACAAGTGTGTTGACTTGACATATGCCTGCAGCAGCCCTGGAAATACATGTGAAGACTGATGTAAAGATGTATGGCCTAGGTAGGAAAAGGGTAGCAATTACCCACAATGGCAGGTTTGTGTCAGCTAGGTAACCAAGTAAAGTCTGAATGACACTATCACGCGAGATAACTGAAAACCTTCTCCTTAGTGGCACTCACATGTTTGACCAAAGAGAGAGTGACATACAGGACCAAAACCCCTATATGTCTAGGTCTCTCACACTCAATCTAGTTTGGTAATTGCATGTAAGTCAAGCAATGTCCAAACAAGTCACAGACCCTTGCCAAATTGAACGTGTGATGAACGAGACAGATAGGTTGAATGCAGCACCTTCTCTACTCATAGCTGTCATGAGTAATCACACTTACAAAATACACTCATGGTGAATGTGACATAGGTTGCGGAATGCAGATGTGAGTGCATGACCATGTTGAATAAATGATGTGGAAGGACAGATGAGAGACTCCCTTACATCACTTTGTGATCCAGTATGTGGAGGTCACTCAGACACTGTACAAGTGCTGTGGCTGGTGTTCTGTGATGTGTGGGGCTAGTCATGTGATCTAGCAAAGCCTGGAAACTGGAAGAATACTATTTCTTAGCTTGTAGAAGAAGTTGTGTCCATCTACAAAGTACATAAGTCTGACTTACTATGATGGGCATGAATGAAAGGACAATATTGATGATGAAGATGGGCACTAAAGGTAATCAGCAAAAATTATGCCAGCAATGTTGAACTAGAACCATACTTGACAAAATATGCCATCAATGTGTGTGGAGGAACACACATAGACTAATTCTTACCGTAAAACACAACAGTGTTTCCATGGAACACCAGACACATATTCACAGAGAATGTGTAGGTCAGTACATATTCCAGTCACATTGGCAACAACTATGTGCTTAGCCAGCACTAACGAGTTTGACAGAAGCTATAGACAAATGACAGTATCTGTACCCTGCGTCTAAAAACATGACCCAGTTCCACAGGCTATCAATGGCCTAACCAAGCATCATTGGAATAATCTCACCTGTGTATGCCAAGTCATGTCAAACCATAGCAAATAATGAGACATGTCCAACACAAACAAGCTGCTAGTCCTCAGAATATAATTGGGCAAGCCTGACAACAACAACCCCAAAGGTAACAAAACAGACTTGTCCATGGGACCAAAAATGGGCAGGTGTTTGTCTGCAGGTGACTGTGCATTGCACTGCTGATGATCGATCATGAGGATGGCAGACCCCGACCCAACGCCCCCCAAATCCCAGAGGAGGCTACATTGACTCTTGACACAGTCAGGGCCTGCTGCCTGTGCACGGTGAACTGAACTGAGGTGATCACAGTCAACATGTGTCAACACATGCAACAGTGGCCCTCTGTGGGCATACAAAATGCCACTGGAGCACTGATGACTAGGATGCCATCACTGCCTGAGAGCAGCCCTGCCATAGAAATTGTATGCAAGTATGTAGATCTGACAATAAAAATAAAGATTGAGTTGTTCATTTCAAGTGCATGTGCTAAACATACGCTTCCTAATTCTTAGCACACATGTCCCATCTAGGTAGACCAGGCTGGGTGCCGTCTACTTGTTTATGGATAAAAGGGAACAATTTACATGTGAAAATGTGTATGTGTCACATAATTACTTACAAACGTACATGAACAGTACAAATGTTCCCACATAGGGACACATAGTTAGCAGAGATATGAGTACACAGCCTTGAGACAATGGCCTACATATATCCGTTCTGGGTTAGAGAATTGGTATGTGGCAAAAACCTATACACACAAATGTAGCATGCATCACTTATCATACATGAAACATATCTTTACACACACAAACATGTGACACACATACCAACAATGACACATGTCAGCACACCATCTCCAACTATTTGCACGCATTGGGAACTGTACGTTACTCGTGTTGCTATGCATCATGAAGTCTGGCCCTTAGAACACACCAGAGTGTGGACATGCTTGCATTCACATTGTCATGGGTTACCGGATCTTAACCCAGCCTTAGTCAACAGCATCCTTTGCTAAAGATTTGCCACAGTATCATATGCATGAACATGTTTTGCACATGGCCCATCTTATCTTATGCTGTGTTGTGAAGCGTACAGTGGGAATTCTGACATGACAATGCGGTAGACCCACATTATGAGTTCCATTGCATATGTACACTCATAGTACACATGTGGAAACCTATATGTGGAAACAAGTCTTCAAACACATGCACATTTGCAAACAGTATCAGCCCTCCCATGCATCATACACACCTACAAATTCCTATGTTACCGGTCCACAGTGAAATACACATGCATACACATGTTGTCCTACCATACAAAGCACAAATTTGCATAGCCCCTGTAACTAGGAATGTGAATCTGAGTGCCCTGTCAGCTTTCCTTCCAAAATCCACACATCCCCATCATGCGTAAACAAATTACGCATGCAGTAGTTCTCCATACATCTCAAAGCACTAAAATGACACCTCACACCAGCGCATCTAATCTAAGTCGGCAGGCCTTGTCAGCCTTCATAGAAAAATCTGTGCATGGCCGTCATGAGTCTCAAAATTGACACAAATCAGACAATGTAATGCAAATGCCCAGGAAGTGATGTAATAGGTATTCCTTGCTGCACACATGGAAAAGTGAATTTACTTTCACTTTTACTTTACAGTCTTGTAGTCTGTGCTTGACAGAGGTTGTGTGGTGCTTGTGTTGGTGTGAGGAGTGTTGGATTTAGATAGTTTTGTGTTGTGTCCTGTCTGTTTCTTGCCCATCTTGTAAAGTTTGTAATTTTATTGTGCATTGTTGTCCTGTTATTCTGTAAGTATTGTTGGGTGTCTTTTTTTGGGGTAGTTTAGTTTGTTGGGTTAGTTGGGGAATAGTTTTCTTATTCTTGGGTAGTCACCTATCCTTGGTTATCAACATCACGTCTGATGGTACGTGGAGGATGTGGAATGAGTTGAATGATGCCCAGGTGCCAACATTTGCTGCAATGGATTTGTGACTCTTTGGAAAAGGTCATTATGCCCATAAACACAGTGATGTCAGTCAAGATATGTGTCAGAGGTGCTGGATTTCAGAAATGTATGGATGTTGTCAACATATTAGTCACAGCATATGTTGTTGCATTGTGTGCCACACATTGCACACATTTACTCTGGACATGTTACAATTTATTTACATCTGTTAAGGTATCCAAGGGGCTTATCAATTAGACATTTGCATCACCAGTGCTTCACTACTCTTCTGAAATGAAGTGAGGCACCTGCCATACAAGGAGCTTTTTGAGAAGGCCAACAGTCAGTTGAGTAGACATAGAGATTTCAGCTCTTCTCCAGACCCAGATGGATGTGGGGCATGTCTATGGATGGTAATAAACAAGATGTGTGCAGAAGAACCTACCTGATCTACCCATCATGAAGATTGTGAGCGAGCATGGTCACATCATCTGTGTATGAAATGTGCATGGTGACTGTTTACCTGGTACTTAGGAGATGTATCAAGCTTGTGCACAGATAGTGTGTAACATTAGATAGCCGTTATCCTTGCAACATGAACTATATGTCGTAGATGTTTGGGAGGCAGATTGATATAGACTTGAGGCTTGACATTGTTTTAGGATATCTGGTGGACATCATGGGGGTGATTCTGACCCCGGCGGTCTTAGACCGCCGGGGCCAGGGTCGGCGGGAGCACCGCCGACAGGCCGGCGGTGCCCCGCAGGGCATTCTGACCGCGGCAGTAAAGCCGCGGTCAGACCGGCAACACTGGCGGTCTCCCGCCAGTGTACCGCTGCCCTGTTGAATCCTCCAAGGCGGCGCAGCTCGCTGCGCCGCCGAGGGGATTCCGACCCCCCCTACCGCCATCCAGTTCCCGGCGGTCCGCCCGCCGGGAACCGGATGGCGGTAGGGGGGGTCGCGGGGCCCCTGGGGGCCCCTGCAGTGCCCATGCCACTGGCATGGGCACTGCAGGGGCCCCCGTAAGAGGGCCCCTACAAGTATTTCACTGTCTGCTTGGCAGAGAGTGAAATACGCGACGGCTGCAAATGCACCCGTCGCACCTTCCCACTCCGCCGGCTCGATTACGAGCCGGCATCCTCGTGGGAAGGTCGTTTTCCCCTGGGCTGGCGGGCGGCCTTTTGGCGGCCGCCCGCCAGCCCAGGGGAAAACTTGAAATACCCGCCGCGGTCTTTTGACCGCGGCGCGGTATTTTGGGGGCGGAATTCTGGCGGGCGGCCTCCGCCGCCCGCCAGAATCAGAATCACCCCCCATGTGTCATCTGAAGATGCTGTTTCCATTGCATGGTTGTTCTTCCTCTACGCAAAGCAGTTTTAGATGACATTTTCTCCTCATGTTTTAGCGGCCAGAATGACTCCAGCACTGAAGTGTGCCTTTGAAAAGAGGGCAGAGCGATTCAAGCACATCTGCGAGGTCCAGACAAGGTACTGCAGGATGGTCAAAAGGTACGGAAGGGAGAAGACATTAGGGGTCGTGGCAGGGACTTCCACAGGAGAAACCAGCAAAACAGCCAGCCACGATTGCCAAGAAGACTGTAACCTCAGCACAGAGGATCAGGGGAGTCTCAGCAGTTCCAACCCCTCCACATCCATGGCCCAAAGAACATCATCCCAGCAACAGCCACCACCAGCTGCCACTGGCTCAACCTTTGAAGCAGATATGCGCAAGGACAAGGTGGACGTGAAAGCAAGGTTGGCCAAACTGGAGGGGGACAATGCATGGAACTACATACTTCAAAAATACATCAAGAAGAAGCTGAAGAAATTATAAATGTGGACAGTGTCCTCTTCCCAGTACCTTCCCTTCCCCTAGTGTCATTTGTAAATAGTTTTAGTAGGTTTTAGGTGGGTAAGCATATGCTAGGTAGCATGAAGTAGGTTAGTTGTAGGACATAGTATAGTTGGGGGTGGGATCTAGGAATCTTTTTTGATTGGGGGGTGTTGGGGGTTATGTGTGGGGTACATGTTTATAAAAAAAAATCTATATTTGGTTAGGCAATAGGTTTAGGTAGTCTATATTTAGCTTTAGTTCATATTGTCCTACTCGTCTATTGTCTCTTAAGAAGGGTAGCGGGGGCAATGTTTATTATGTGATGTTACATAGATGTAGGTATAAGTTAGTATAGGTTAGGTTAGTGGAGGTTAGTGTGTAGTTTAGGTTTTTTTAGATAGTGTTTTTTGGTAACAATAAACCTTGTTACTTTTCTACAATATGGTGTACATGATGATTGACTGTCTGGGTTTTATCATGTCTGCACTGGCCACGTTAGACAAATACCTTTGGGTATGCATTCAGTCTTGATTTACATGTGTGACTATGTGTATCCCCTTTGACCAAGGACCTGTTTGATTCTCAGCGGTATGTCCTAAGCTACTCAGTACACTTTTTAGCGCAGTTCCTGGCACTCAGATTGTGTATGGATCTGTATTCATGCAACATCTATTGTTTGTGCTAAATTCTGTAACATTCTTGAAATGTTTAGCACATTGAACTCCACCTCATTTGGGGAATTGATACTGGCACACAAATGGCTGCCCCTCACAGTCTTACATATGCCTATTTTGTTGGTCACATCAAGGTTGTACTGGTACAATCATCAGGGATACGTCCAGACACTTGTGTTCTGAACCACACATGCCATATGTGAACTTGCATGGTACCTGTTTGTCACATGCTTGGAGGAATCAGACATTTTATCATAGTCCGCAATACTAACAGTCACCTTAATCATGTTTGGGTCTATGTGTGTGGCTTTGTGTCAGCCAGAAAGCCACACATTCCCTTTTGTTCTGTGTTCATTGTCCAAGCTTCACACAATGCATTCATTTGAAACAGTTGATGGATCACAGCAAAATACAGTACATATGTGATCATGGTAATTTATTTACATGTGCAAGTATTGTACCAAATGATGTACAATGTACAGTTCACTAACCCCATCAAAGATCCCAAGCCATTGAATGTCCAGTCAGAGTCCAGGGGTGAAGGAAATGTCATGAGACATATGTAGGAGAGATGAGCATCACTGAGGAGGTGTCCAATTTGATAATAGAAAGGAATTGAGACTATGGCAGTCCGGGCATGGTGAGTTGACAGTGGTAGAGTGAAGAGGACACGTTGGCAACTGTCACTACACTAGCATGATCTTAAGCACAGAACTGAAGAGATACTGTCCATGTGGCACAGACTGTGGCTTCTGGGTGTTTTTTCTAG
This sequence comes from Pleurodeles waltl, assembly GCF_031143425.1. NCBI lineage: Eukaryota > Metazoa > Chordata > Amphibia > Caudata > Salamandridae > Pleurodeles > Pleurodeles waltl. The sequence goes on from NC_090440.1 coordinate 1,384,340,998, forward strand.
TAAATGTTGTTCCTTCCACATCTTCATCCTCTGATGTGTGTGGTGCCTCCTGTGCCATGGGTGGTGTTGTTGTTGAAGTTGAGGGTGGAACACACACATCAGTGGATAGAGATATGAAGCAAAGATCTCGACAGCTGTCATTGGTGGGAAAGCGAAAGGCATCATTGCAGCAAGGAGGAACAGCTGGTTTTGCAACACAGCAGATATATCACAGTGGTAGGCAGCCATGTTTTCAATGTGGAGGTCAGATATGCTGCATGGACTCCAGGATATTTTAGATGGCCCCCAACCTGTTGTCAAATATGCTGCAGCCACTTTGGGAGGGCAAATGTTCCAGCCTCTGCCTCAGGACAGCAGCTATGTTAGCCAGGGACAGCTGTAGTCCATGTAGTGGAGAGTGGGTGCCTCTGATGGCAGAAGAGTTGTCCTTGTATGGTCTGAGGCACCTCTGCACTCCCTCTAGGCTGCCCACCATGGTTTCACTCCCCACCAGCACATGCTGTGCCAGCTCCCGATAGACTCCTACCGCTGTCCTCTGAAAGTTATTGAAAATTGAACATTTATTAGTTTAGAATTTCCAGGAGTCTGCTAAATTTCACAAACGCAAAGTTACCCTCTCTCTCTCTTATCCACTCCCTTCTCCAAGACCTCTCAAGAGTACTTTTTTGCTAATTCAGTTCATTCACATCACAGGATGATTCAGTGGCATGACAAAGGCCTTCGCAACCCCTGTGGTGCGGGGGCCCTGAGCTCCAGGGAGTCCCCTCAGCTCCGTGTCCTGGCATGAGAGCTCCTCAGTGAGTTCAGATGGAGGCCCCTCATGTACTTTGCAGGAGGCCCCCTCAAGTTTCTTTATGCCACTGGAAAGATTCTGTGAGTTTGCAAGAGCTCATGTAGATATCTGTTACATAACATAAATAGGTGTATTTATAGAGCGCACCTTTACACGTCAGGAATATGATGGCAATACTGACAAATAATAAATCTTTATTAACATCAATATATTGATTTTGATTACTGCCAGAGTTATATATAAGGAATAACAAATAATGGGTATGTTTGTCCCAAACAGTTATAAGTCACATCAAATAGACATCAGTGAAGCTTAAGTTGTCAATGATGCAACTCTGAACTCCAGGTGAAAAGCATTCCTTTTATTCAAATTTTAACCATCTATAGCTTTTTATTATACATGCTCCCCTCAATCATCTGCACTTGCTTCCAACATAAATGAAGGAGCAAAGTAGTAATAGGAAAGCCATAAGCAGTGTAAAAAAAACCTGGCCTGCTGCATTAATTTCCCCCACAACCTTAAACATATATCCTCTTTCCCCAAGTTCAAAATGCAATATCCTACCTCAGGAAACCACCCATAGCTCCCTCTAAAAATTGCTCACCATGCCCAAATCCAAATATATGAAAAAATAATTGTTTTCTTTCCACCCACCACCAACAACCATCCCACCAAAACCTGTGCAGTTTGCTTTTACATTACATTGAGAGCCGAGATGTAACACCACACTGACCATAGCTCTCTGAAGCCTGCTTATTCGCGTTGGGTATTTTGACCTCTCATCGTGGGCTTGCAGAGACCCATGCTGTAACAGGCGAAGGATGGTGCAGACACAGAGCTACATACGTTCTCCCACCTCCCTCAGGTTTATGGACACCCAGAAGAGGGAGGCAAAACTGTCCAACTCCCATAAAACTGCCACACTCGCATCTCTGGAGACCCAGGCAAGGCAGTGGAATGAAGAAGAAGAGAGAGCTTTATCTTGTGGCATCACTATAGAGGGTACCCATTTTGGTAACCCACTGCTAGCCAGGGTACGGGAGCCACACAGCTAAGATAGCCCCTGCTCACCCCCTTGGTAGGTTGTCATGAGCCGTCAGGCTTATCTCAGAGACAATGTGTAAAGCATTTGTACACACACCCAGTAACACAGTGAAAACACAACAAAAGTGCTCCACAACACTATCGCAAAATAGATAATACTTATCTGATCAAAAGAAGACCAAAACAACAAAAATCCAACATACACAAGCAAAGATATCACATTTTAAAGGTTTAAAGGCATGTTAGTCCATAGGAAACAATGGTTGTATCTTTTTTAGTACAAAGTACCTGGAATGTGTCAAAACACAAACGATACAGGCCACAGGGGAGGTGAGGCACTGAAAAAGCAAAGCGATGAGTTGGTTCCTTACTGTGCAGGGGAAGTAATGCGTTGAGTCTTCCCTCGCAGGTGAGGTGATGCATTGGTTCCTTACTGGCAGGGGAGGTGATGTATTGATTTTTTCCTTGCAGGAAAGGTGATCGTTAATTTCTGGACACACAGACTCGGTTCCTTACTGCAGTGCGAGGTTGATGAGAAATTGACACCCAGGAACAATGCATGGAAAATCCAAATGCACTGTGAAGATGGAACCGCAGTGAAACAGGCTGTGCATTGATTTTTCAGCCACAGCGTGTTGGTGCATGGATTTTCTCCTTCAGGTCAATAGCTTACACTTCCGAGGGACCTGGGACTGGAGTTGGCACCAGTTGGCAAGTCAGGACTGCTCTAAAAAGAATGGGCATTGTTTTGGCTGTTTTAGGCCATAGTTGGAAGCCTATCTGCCCTCGGAGGGGCAGAAACCCACGTGTACCAGGGAATAATAGTATGTATTATGCTTGCGGGCAGCCCTTTGAGCAAGGGTTGCCCCAATTGTGGGGGCATATGATTTTTTAAATACTCTTGGCCATTTTCTGTCCCCTTGGGGGCAGATTGGCCATAGTTGGAGGCCTATGTGTCCCAGGGGGGAAAACCAACTAGCACAGGGAATAATAGTAAATTGATGTTTGTGGGGGCCTTGGGCAAGGGTAACCCCAATTGTACGCAGTATGTTTTATTAATTAATTTTGGCCGTTTTCTGCCCCCCTGGGGCAGATCAGCCATAGTTGGATGTTCATCTGCCCCCGAGGGGGGTGGGGGCAGAAACCCACTATTGCAAGGGAATAATAGTATATTTATGTTTGGGAAGGCCCTTAAGGCAAGGGTCACCCCAATTGTGGGGGATATGTTTTTTAATAACTTTTTCCATTTTCTGCCACCCCTGGGGGGCAAATCAGTTGTAATTGGAGGCCCATTTGCCCCCAGGGGGCCAGAAAGCCATTAGCACCTGAGAATAATAGTATGTGTATGTTTGGGGGCAGTCCCTTGAGCAAGTTTCACCCCAATTGTAGGGAAATATGTTTTCTAATACCTTTGGCCATTTTCTACCCTTCTGGGGGCAGATTGGCCATAGTTGAAGGCAAATCAGCCCCTGGTGGGGCATAAACCAACTAGCACCAGGGAATAAAAGTATGTATATGTTCGGGGCGGCCCTTTGGGCAAGGGTCACCCAAGTAGTGGGGGCATATGTTTTTGAATTACTTTTGTTTGTTTTCCACCCCTCTGTGGGCAGATAAGCTATAGTTTGGGGGCCATCTGCCCCCATTGTTGGCTGAAACCCACTAGCACCAGGGAATAATAGTATGTTTATGTTTGTGGGCAGCTCCTTGGGCAAGGGTTGTCCCAATTATGGGGCATCTGTTTTTAATTACATTTGGCCATTTTCAGCCGCCCCGGGGGAGATTGGGTGTAGTTTGAGGACCGTTTGCCCCCAGTGTTGGCAGAAACCCACTAGCACCAGGGAAGTGAAGTGTGTCTGTTTGGGAGTGGCCCCTTGGGCAAGATTCTCCCCAATTGTGGGGATATATTTTTCTGCATACTCTTGGCCATTTTCCTATCCCCCTTGGTGGCAGATTGGCCTTAATTCTAGGCCCACCTGCCCCCCAGGGGGGGCAGAAAACCACTACACACCAGGGCAACTTTATGTGTGTGAACTGGAGTTTGGCTGGTAGTGTATGTGGACCGGCATTTAGGTGGTGAAATATGGGTTTATAATGTTAACTGATTTTTTTCTTGTCATCATTTGCATTTGTGATTGTAATGTTTTATATCTCTTTTTTATTCTAGTGCAAACCTTTTGATTTCCTTTGCTGTGATTGTTGCTTACGGTTTCAGCACTGGTAGATCTGCAGTTTGTGTAATTACATGTTTTGGTAAGAAAAATATTTTTGTGCTGTTTACTCTAAATGAGTATCATTAACCTGCATTAATGTGTTTTTGTAAAAGGTGTAATAATACCAGCATATTTAGCTTCTTTTTTATTGTGTGTGAAATTCTCATTGGATTCGTGTACAATGTGTATTGTGTTTTCTTTGGAGTAATTTTCTTTTGTTCTTACCCTCTAGTGGGATATCATTGATGCCTGTGCAGAGTAGGTGCTGGTGAGATTAGCTGTCTATGGCAAGTGAGTGGTTTTGAACATATAGGTCTTTGCGTGCTTTGAATTGATTGCTTTTCCCTTCCAGATTACCAGTAGTTTTACTTTTTCATTTGCTAAAGCCACACATTGTTTATTGCATATTTTACACAGTATTGGTTATTGTTGACTTACTTGTCATTACTTTTAATAATAAGGATTATGGCTAGCCACAGGATTACCGCTCAGCAGGTCCTGGGTATGCTTTTTGAATCTGACCATAATTATGAGGCTGACTCTGCATCAGAGGCAGAGGAAGAAGTGCACGATTCTGGCAGTGAATTTTCTGTCTAAGAGGAATCATCTGATGATGAAGCCACTCTCATTTTGGAGGCAGTGCCTCTTTTAAAGGAGGAGCCTGATGTGCCTATAGTGAAGCAAGAGGCTTTCCATTGGAAGATATTAACTCTGGGTTTCCCCAAACATGACGCAGCTGGCATTGCCTACCTTTACTGGTGTGAATACTGAAAAGTGTTTGCCTAAAAAAATTCTTTCAGTTGGTTATGGATGATTTATTTTTCTATGAGATTGTTAACCAGACACATTTGTGTGCTGAATAGTATGTGAGGGACAACAGTTCCAGACTTATGTCTCACTTTAGAGCTAGCCAGTGGACTACCTCAAATGTGGATGAGTTGAATAAGTTTTTAGGGTTAACCTTTTTTATGGGCTTGATAATGAAACTGTCACTGTCTTCATATTGGTTCTAGTCCCTTAATGGCAATGGCTATATTTTGTGCAACCATGAGTCATGATCGATATTTGCTTCTTCTTTGGATGCTGCTTTTTGTTGACAATGCTTTAGCATTGCCACCACACCCATCTGATTGTGATTGTCTTTTTAAGATGTGGCCTGTCCTTGATCACTTTGCAGATTGATTTTCAGAGATCTCTGTTCCAAGGAAAGAAATAGCTGTGGATGAGAATTTGGTTCTGTTCAAGGACTGACTCATTTTTAGGCAGTACATTCCTAGCAAGAGGTCACATAATGGAATTAAGATGTACATGCTTTCTGTAGGTAGTACTGGATATGTCTATAATTTCTGGGTGTACACTGGTAGTGATTCCAGTATTGACACGGTTGTCCTTCCACTTTCAGAGGTAGTGAGAACATTGTGTGGGAACTTGGGGACTTTTTAACAAAGGTCATCATTTATATGTAGATAACTACCATGGTGTGCAATTGTTCAGGGAATTGTTTAAAGTGGACACTGTTGTTTGTGGCGCAATCCACTCTAATCATAAAGATAACCCAAAAGAGCTTGTTTGTAAAACAAACTTGAGAGAGGACAGTGCAGTGCCTTGCTTAGTGAGGAACGTCTAGCTGTGAAATTTTCAGACAGGAGAGATGACTACATGCTGACTTTCATCCATGATGAAAGTACCTGTAATTGTTTGGTATCAGATTGCGGAAGTGTGCAAACCCCATGTGCATTGCACACGGGACAGGTCGGTGCACAAGAGGCCTCAAATGGCAGCTTTCACTGCCTACGGCCCTGGCCTGAATTAAGGTCAGGGCCGTAGGCAGTGAAGCTGCTGTTTTAGTCCTTGTTTGTGCACCAGTGTGAACAAACAACTACCAAGAGAAGAGGAGAGGAGGAGCGGACTTACTTGGGTCTTCCGGGGGGTCCTCCTCTGCTCCGGTGCTCACTGCAACCCAGTTATGGAATAATTATTTGAAGAGAAGGAGAGAGAAGGTTCACAGGCAATGGATGAACATCTTTGGTGGGCCCAGGAAAGCACTCATTGTCAGATACCGCTTCTCACTTTGATGTGACACGGCTGCAGGCTAGGAGCAGGAGCCTAATTCCCCTACTGCCTGCTTCCAGGCTACTGCGACCTATGTCAGAATACTGGCTGCACTTCATTTCTTGACCATTGGCTCTTTCCCGAGAGTCAGCTCTGACAATGTTCAATGTTGGCGACTTAAAAGCAAACCAATCTCTATGCTTACATGAGGTACTAAGATGTATCAATATTAATAGGCAACTGTTTGTCACCATGTACAGTCACTGGTGGAAAAGCAAAGGGTATCAAAGGAATTTCTTGCCTTTGCCCACTTCCCCCATGCGCTAGGTGCCATTAACAGCACTCATGTGGCACTTCAGCTACCTCACCACACTTGTTCTGCAACCACCACCACTGGTTGTTGCAGATGTTCGTGACATGTGGCACATTGGTAAGTAACAAAAAATCTTGCACTGGGGCTACATCTGCTTCTGGGGACAGCATCTCTTACATATTCACCAATCACTTAAACTCAATACCCACATTACACTCACATCCACTGCATGTATGTGAACACTGTATCTTAAATGTAGTATGGAGGCCCCTTTTAAAAAAAAAAATCTGATCTTTGATGAGTTGATGATAGGCCTGTTCCCATCTTCTCACACCCAATAGATATCCAACCCAGTACCTCAACAAAGAAACAATAGGGACCATATACTTGCATAGTCCATTATTAGGTGCATTTTGGGATACTTAAGTTATGAACTGAGAGTAACGTCCTGTCATGAGTTCAATTTGAGCTTTGTTCTAACCTTCTTTGAGGTATTTAATTTGTTATTTTAGTCTTATAAAAGGATTGCAAGTTTAAAATTACTAACGTGCATGTATAATTGTAGTTATGTTTTGTAGTTTTTAACTAATCAACTGATATTGGCATGAAGGCAATGCTTTTAATGTTCTATCTTTTGTGACAACAAAACAGTTAAAATGCAGCTTACACATTTGTCATCTGTTACATTTCCATTCTTTCATACTTAGGTTATGTGATACATTGGCCCTCATTATTACATTGGCGGTAAAAGGCGCTTACCGCCGTGCAGAAGACCGCCAACAAACCGCGGCGGCCGTGAAAATCCGCCACAGCTATTATGACCCACAGCTCGGAATCTGCCAAAATTCAGACACCCACACAAGTCCGCAACACCAAAGGTCAGTGAAAAACTGGCAAAAACAAATGCTCCACCGTCACGCCAACAGAAATACGCCCACACTATCACGACACACGAATCCACGCGGCGGTCTTTCAACCGCAGTATTCCATTAGCGGTACATACTGCCATGCTCAAAATACACACACTTTTACACACATTTGGACAATTCAAAATACACACACCTGATACACATACACACACCACTCTCACACATCCAATACAATATAAAACACACACCCACATCACCCACAAACCCCTGTGACAAAATTACAGAGAGAAGGCCAGAGAGATACACCACAAACAACTACCAAGCATCCACAGGCACACAATACCATCACTAACATAACTTCCACGCACCTCACACAACACACCACTAAATATCACCCTACTTATGACTACACACACCACCCCATCACATCACCTACACCACCCCGTGGCACGGCAAAGACACCCCAGGTTCTCTGAGGAGGAGCTCAGGGTTATGGTGGAAGGAAATCGTTTGGGTAGAGCCACAGCTATTCGGAGCACAGGTGCAGCACACCTCCATAGCTAGGAAGATGGAGCTATGGCGAAGAATAGTGGACAGGGTCGACAGAGTGGGACAGCACCCAAGAAATCGGGATGACATCAGGAAGAGGTGGAATGACCTACGGGGGAAGGTGTGTTCTGTGGTCTCAAGACACCACCTTGCGGTTCAGCGGACTGGCGGCGGACCCCCACCTCCTCCCCCACAACTAACAACATGGGAGTAGCAGTTCTTGGCGATTCTACATCCTGAGGGCCTCGCAGGAGTAGATGGAGGAATGGACTCTGGTAAGTCAAAGCTTTACTATTACATCCCCCACCCTACCTGCATGCCTCACCCCCATCACTCCAACTCCTCACAAATGTCCCAATATCACAAACCACCCATCCCAACACCAAGCCCTGCATGCAACAACAAAGCATGGACACCCATCACCAAAGCATGGCCACTACAGATACCCATACACCCCCCTAAACCACCATCACACAAGGTCCCACACAGGAATGCAAGCACTGGGGTACACGGTCACCCACCTATTGCACATCATGCCACACACAGATGTAATAAACATCCTTTTATACCCCTGCAGGACCCCTACCCAACGTCACCGGACAGGAGGGTCCACACATGTCCACACCACCAACAGAAGAGGCCCACAGTGATGACAGCACCTTTGTCCAACTAGATCTAGATGACCAGCCCAGCCCATCGGGGACCTCGGGACAGTCGGTTCCCCTCACACAGTCACAGGCCACTACAGAGCTTCCTCCCTTTGGAAACACCAGCACAGCACCCACCCAGCGGGCCCATACCTCTGTCCCCAGGACACGTCAAGCAGCAGTGTGTCCACCACTACAGGGAACCCAGGATAACCCGCCACCCCAACAAAAACAGGGACCTGGGGGCAGTAGTAGTGGGCACACGGTCCAGGTGACGGAGGCCCAGGAACACAGGGGAACTGGGAGGGCTGCTGTGCTACAGGGGGAGGACAGGCCAAGGGAACCCACTCTCCACGAGGCCCTCTCCTCCATCATGGGAGTCTACCACCACTCCCAGGAGACGATGGCAACGGTACTGGCCAAGTTTCAGGAGACCCAGCAAAACAATCTGGAGTCAGTCTGTGATTTCGAAATTGTGTATTAGCAATTACAGTGACAAAATGCTCTTTCAATTGTAATGTCAATATACCTATGTCAACCAGCTCTAGTCCATGAGGAAACAAAGCAGATGTCACACTGTGGGACCCACATCTGTGAAATCGTAAGGGAAAGTGACAACTCAGTGACCCTACACTGGGTGAAAACGACAGACAGTAGAGCGGTAGTAGTGTTAAAGTACATGTAGTAGGCAGGTTTGTATTCTTACCTGTGTCTCAATTAAAATATTGCAGGATCACCAAGTTCCTGTTGTCGATATCCTCTTCTTCTGCTTCCTCGTCTTCACTGTCCACAGGCTCCACAGCTGCAACAACACCGCCATCTGGACCATCCTCCTGCAGAAAAGGCATCTGTCATCGCAAAGCTAAGTTGTGAAGCATACAGCAGGCCACGATGATCTGACACACCTTCTTTGGTGAGTAGAATAGGGATCCATCTGTCATATGGAGGCACCTGAACCTTGCCTTCAGGAGGCCAAAGATCCGCTCTATAATCCGCCGAGTTCGCCCATGGGCCTCATTGTAGTGTTCCTCTGCCCTTGTCCTGGGATTCCTCACTGGGGTCAGTAGCCATGACAGGTTGGGGTAACCAGAGTCACCTGCAAATGGCGAGGGACAACTGTTAGACACACACTAACCTGTAGGGATATCCCCAGACCCAGACAACCATTCCCACTGACTTGCTTCCAGGTGCTCACCTAATAGCCACACACGGTGCCTCTGGAGTTGCCCCATCACAAAAGGGATGCTGCTATTCCGCACGATGTAAGCATCATGCACTGAGCCAGGGAATTTGGCATTCACATGGGAGATGTACTGGTCTGCCAAACACACCATCTGCACATTCATGGAATGATAACCATTCTGGTTTCTGTACACCTGTTCACTCCTGCGTTAATCAATGGCACCTATGATGTTGCGGATATGTCCCAGGGCATAGAAGTCACCTTTCACTGTAGACAAATCCTCCACCTGAGGGAAAATGATGTAGCTCCGCATGTGTTTGAGCAGGGCAGACAACACTCTGGACAACACGTTGGAAAACATAGGCTGGGACATCCCTGATGCAATGGCCACTGTTGTTTGAAATGACCCACTTGCAAGGAAATGGAGTACTGACGACAACTGCACTTGAGGGGGGACTCCTGTGGGATGGCGGATAGCTGACATCAGGTCTGGCTCCATCTGGGCACACAGTTCCATGATTGTGGCACGGTCAAGCCTGTAGGTGATGATCACATGTCTTTCTTCCATTGGCGACAGGTCCACCAGCAGTCTGTACACCGCAGGATGCCGCCATCTTCTCACATGTCCCAGCGGACGGTGCCAATGAAGGACAACAGCGAGCACAGAGTCAACCAACTCAGAGGTACGTACCTACAGCTTACACAGAACACAAATCATAATCCGAAAAGTGGCCTGTATGTGTGTTGAGTCTGGGCGTAGGTATGTGTGACGCAGTTAAAAATTAAGCCATGTGGGCCCCTGAAATGGCGGCTGCCTGACCTGTAAAGTGGGACAACTGCGCTGGCGTTGTACACCGTTGCGGTAAGCGGTCGAAGACCGCAGCACAATTCTGCATTGGTTAACATTGGACCCTATGGGTCCCAAGAGCCAATGACGATGTACGCCTGCGGTGACGGTACGCACCGCCGCGGACGTGACCACCATTTTCTATCTGTTCAATCACTCGATACCTGATCTTCGACAGGAGAGGACCTACACTGCAAGTGCTGCTGTGACCTCGGTCTAGAAGAGACAATGGCTCGTGCTTCTGGGAAAAGGGCCCCTGCTTTCACATCGGAGGAATTGGAGAAACTCGTGGATGGGGTCCTCCCCCAGTACACGCTACTCTACGGTCCTCCAAACAAACAGGTAAGTACACTGGGAGCATGCTGTATGGGCTATGCCTGTGTGGAGTGGCGTGCATGAAACAACGGTGAGTGCATGTGCCACATGGCAAGGGTAGGGATGGGGGCCAGTGACTGTACCGGTGCAGTTGGTAATAACTTTTCTTTTCCCCTGTACAATTCATGTAGGTCAGCCCCCACCAGAAAAAGGATATTTGGCGTGCCATCGCCAAGGACGTCTGGACCCTGGGGGTCTACCACAGATTGAGCACCCACTGATGTAAGAGATGGGAGGACATTCGCCACTGGAGCAAGCAGACGGCAGAGGCCCAGCTGGGGATGGCCTCCCAACGTGGGAGTGGTGCCCGTCGCACCATGACCCCCCTGATGTTCAGGATCCTGGCGGTGGCGTACCCGGAGTTGGATGGGCACTTGAGGGCATCACAGCAGCCACAAGGGGGTGAGTACACTCTCATTCTGTTGATTTTGCACGCAGTGGAGGTGTCTGGGTGGGGGAGGTGGGCTGTGGTTTTCCCTAGCGTGTTCTAGTTAGGTCCCCTTGTTCTGGGAGACCCTGTGGAACCCCACCCTACCTGTGTACAGTGCCAAGTACACCTAATCAGGCTCCTGTGTCATCCATGTGTGCAGATGTCAGCCATAGCCTTGTAGGCCATGTCCCAGAGATTGAACAGTGGAGCCCAAGTGCGTGGTGTAGTGCAGGGGGCTTCTGTGTCTGTCGTGTCCGCCAACGGTAGCGGTAATGCATGCACTCAAAATGTCTTTCTTCTGTCGTCCCCCCTTTTTGTGGTCTCCCTGTTCTTGTGTGCATTAGCATCATCAGGCGGAGGAGAAGTGGCACCAGAGCAGGAGGGAGCTGCATCCCACATGGCCCTGGAGGGCGAGACAACGGACCCGGAGTTCACCAGTGGGACGGAGGGCGAGGGGAGCTCCACGGTGGGGACAGGAGCTGACATCAGTGACACGGACTCGTCCTCTGATGGGAGCTCCCTTGTGGTGGCCGCAACATCTGTGCCCCCGCATCTACAGGTACAGCCGCCACCCCCCCACCAGCATCGCCCTCCCAGCAGCCCCTCAGCCTTTGCCCCGTCGCCCCAGGCACCTCAGCCCCTGCCCCAGTCACCCCTGCTGCCCTCAGTGAGGAGGCCATTGACCTCCTCAGGTCCCTCACTGTTGGGCAGTCTTCCATTTTGAATGCCATCTAGGGTGTAGAAAGGCAGTTGCAACAAACAAATGCATTCCTGGAGGGCATTAATTCTGGTCAGACGGCCCTTCAGCGAGCTTTTCAGACTCTGGCCTCAGCACTGATGTCAGCCATTGTCCCTGTCTCTAGACTCCCCCCTCCAACTTCCTCCACCCAGACCCAATCCCCTCTACCTCAGCCAATCCCAAGCACACCTTCAGACCAACATGCACACACGTCAACACACACGGGAAGCTCTGCCAAACATAAGCACCACACATCCCACAGGCACTCACGCAAGCATCACACACATGCAGACACACCAACATCCACTGCCTCCACTGTGTCCCCCTCCTCCTCGTCTCCCTCCTCCGTCCCAGTCTCGTCTACACTCACACCTGCATTCACTACATCTACAGCCATTACTTCCATCACCAGCACACACACCACCACACCCCACTCACGTGCAGTCACCACCCCCACTGCCATTCACACGTCCCCTGTGTCCTCTCCCAGTGTGACGCCACCTCCCAAGATACACAAATGTAGGCACACACCCACCCAACAGCCATCCACCTCACGACAGCCTCCAGCGCATGCACCTTCACCCAAAGTCACCAAACGAACACCTCCTACAACCACAACCTCTTCCTCCACTCCCAAACCCCCTCCAGCTACCCGTCCCAGTGTTCCCAAGAACTTTTCCTGTCCAACCTTGACCTCTTTCCCTCACCTCCCCCACCCCTTCCGTCTCCTAGGGCCCGACTTTCCAGGTCCCAACCTAGCACCTCAGCCACAACATTTCCCGGACCAGTGGTGCCTGTAGTCACCGGAATCTGGAGTGCACCGGCCACCAGGGCAGCCAGTGTGTCACGGAGCCACAGCACGGACAGTCCCCCACCTGTCAATCATCAAAAGTTGGCCAGTGCCCAGCGGGAGAGGGGGAAGACTCCAGCCACCAAAGCCACTCCCAGGGGTACAGGTGGGTGTGTGGAGTCAGCTGCCACACCTTCCAAGGTGGGGAAGGGCCACAAGAAAGTCAGCAAGTCTGGGAAGAGCAACACAGCGGAGAAGACCGCCATCATCCCCACTGCCCAGGAGGCCACCGCCACCAGCCCTGCTGCCCAGGAGGCCACCGCCAGCACCAGCCCTGCTGCCCAGGAGGCCACTGCCATCATCCCCGCTGCCCAGGAGGCCACAGCCAGCACCAGCCCTGCTGCCCAGGAGGCCACCGCCATCATCCCCGCTGCCCAGGAGGCCACCGCCACAAGCACTGCTGCCCAGGAGGCCACCGCCAGCACCAGCCCAGCTGCCCAGGAGGCCACCGCCACGAGCCCTGCTGCCCAGGAGGTCACCGCCAGCACCTGCCCAGCTGCCCAGGACAGGACCGCCAGCACCAGCCCTGCTGCCCAGGAGGCCACCGCCATCATCCCCGCTGCCCAGGAGGCCACCACCTGCACCAGCCCTGCTTCCCAGGAAGCCACCGCCATTATCCCCGCTACCCAGGAGGCCTCCGCCAGCACCAGCCCAGCTGCCCAGGACAGGACCGCCAGCACCAGCCCCGTTGGGCCAGACAGGACCGCCAGCACCAGCCCCGCCGGGCCAGACAGGACCACCAGCCCCGCTGGGCCATGAAGGACCGCCATCACCAGCCCGCTGGGCCAGACAGGACCGCAGCAGCTGAGTCACTGCAAAGGACCCCGCTGCCACGAGCACCGCTGAACAGGGCACCGCCGCCGCAAGCACCACTGAACAGGACACCGCCGCCACAAGCACTGCTGAACAGGGTACCTCAGCCACAAGCACCGCTGAACATGGCACCGCAGCCACAAGCACCGCTGAACAGGGCACCACCACCACAAGCGCCGCTGAACAGGGCACCGCCGCAACAAGCACCGCTGGCCCATGAGCGCCAAGTGCACTGACGCTACTGAGTCCGTCACGAGCAGGATGAAGCACTCTGGGCACAAAGCCACCTCCAGAACCACTGGAGATTCACATCCACTACCTCTGTTCTTGGCAGGACAAAGCACTCTGGGCACAAAGCCCTCTCCAGGACCAGTGGAGTATCACATCCACTATCTCTGTCCTTGGCAGGATGAAGCACTCTGGGCCCAAAGCCCCCTCCAGAACCAGTGGAGTATCACATCCACTACCTCTGTCCTTGGCAGGATGAAGCACTCTGGGCACAAAGCCCCCTCCAGAACCAGTGGAGATTCCCATCCACTACCTCTGTCCTTGGCAGGATGAAGCACTCTGGGCACAAAGCCCCCTCCAGAACCAGTGGAGTATCACATCCACTACCTCTGTCCTTGGCAGGATGAAGCACTTTACTACCTCTGTCCTTGGCAGGATGAAGCACTCTGGGCACAAAGCCCCCTCCAGAACCAGTGGAGTATCACATCCACTACCTCTGTCCTTGGCAGGATGAAGCACTCTGGGCACAAAGCCCCCTCCAGAACCAGTGGAGACTGTTATCCACTTGAGAGACTGTGGCTTTGCACTCCCCAGGATTGAACAGTTGGCAAACCACCTACTGTAGAGACTTGAGAGACTGTGGCTTTGCACTCCCCATGATGGAACAGTGGGCAAACCACCCACTGTAGAGACTTGAGAGACTGTGGCTTTGCACTCCCCAGGATGGAACAGTGGGCAAACTACCCCCTGTGGAGACTTGAGAGACTGTGGCTTTGCACTCCCCAGGATTGAACAGTGGGCAACCCACCCACTGTAGAGACTTGAGAGACTGTGGCTTTGCACTCCCCAGGAAGGAACAGTGGGCATGTGGCCCCTCGTGGATTTGGCGTTGTGCACTCAACCGGCTGAGGTGCCCCCCCTTTCCCTTCCCCCTGAAGTGCCTGTTTTATTGCTATCTGATGCCCCTGCAGTGTTCTCTCCGTCAAGTTTGGGGATTGAGTGTGGGCCTCACCCATACCGTGTGGGCCCAGTGTTTCACGGACTTCAATGGAGCACTACCTGGACTACTATTCTTGGTGTATATATTTGTTTATAGTGTATATATATTTTTGCGTACTGGATTTTTATATATTACAATGGTACACTGATTTCCTTTTGTCCTTGCATTCTTCCAGAAGGGGGTGTGGGGTGTAACTGTAATGTATTATGCTGTATTAGTGTGTGTGTTGTCATGGGTGAGGGTGGGGGTGGGGGTGGGGGTGTTGCGTGTTGCGTGTCACAGTTTTTTCCCTCCCCCCTCCCCTGTGTCATAGGTGCAGTACTCACTGTGGTCTTTGCTGCCGGCGTTCGTGCTCCTGGTAGAGGAGCAAGAAGATGAGGGTTGGCAGGATATGGAGCTCGGGTTCCATGGCGTCCAGATTCCTCGTAGGGTGTGTTGAGGTGAGCGTTTTCCCTTCGAAGTCCTGTTTCCGCCGTGATTTTGTTTGCGGTGATTCCGCCCCAGAAAAGATGGCAGATTGGCCTCTCATGATACTGTGGGTGGTACATTGCCCTCCGCCTGTCTGTTGGCATTGACCGCCGAGCTGTTTGTTGCTACCGCCGTGGCGGTCGGAGTGTTGAAGTGGCTGTCTTTGTTGACGGTTTCCGCCACGGTCGTGATAAAAAAAAAATTCCGCTGGCCTGTTGGCGTTCTTACCGCCGCTTTAACACCGACCTCCAGGGTTGTAATGACCACCATTGTGTTTCTTTGCTTACTTTCTAACCAACCTATATTTTGACAAATTAAATTCATAATTCACACAACTGATTGATATTTTTAATATACCACTTTAAGATCAACAATAAGACATAGGCCCTCATTACAACCCTGGCGGTAAATGATGCTTACCGCCGTGCAGAAGACCGCCAAGATACCGCTGCAGACGCGGAATTCCGCTACAGGTATTACGACCCACAGCTCGAAATCCGCCATAATACACACACCCACACAAGTCCGCCACACCAAAGGTCAGTGATCAACTGGTGATAACAAAACCCACACCGTCACCCCAACAAGAATATGCCCACACTATCACGACACACGAATCAACGCGGCGGTCTTTCAACTGCAGTAATCCATTGGCGGTACACAATGCTGCGCTCAAATTACACACACATATACAAAACACAACTATATTGGACAAATCGAAATACACACACCTGATACACATACACACACCACACCCACACACCCAATCCAATATAAAGCACACACCCACATCACCCACAAACCCTTACTACCAGAAATTTGAAAGCAGGCCAGAGAGACACACTACCTAAAACAACACCAACATCCACAGACACACAACACCATCACTTACACAACATCCACACACCTCAAACAACACACAACACATCCCCTTACACATCACAACAGACACCACCTCACACGTCACCAACACCACATCATGGCACCTCAACGACACCCCAGGTTCTCTGAGGAGGAGCTCAGGGTCATGGTGGAGGAAATCGTCCGGGTAGAGCCACAGCTATTCGGATCACAGGCGCAGCAGACATCCATTGCAAGGAAGATGGAGCTATGGCGGAGAATTGTCGACAGAGTCAACGCAGTAGGACAGCATCCAAGAACACGGGATGACATCAGGAAGAGGTGGAACGACCTACGGGGGAAGGTGCGTTCCGTGGTCTCCAGACACCAGATTGCTGTACAGAGGACTGGCGGTGGACCCCCACCTCCTCCCACACAACTAACAACATGGGAGGAGCAAGTCTTGGCAATACTTCATTCTGAGGGCCTAGCAGGAGTAGCGGGAGGACTGGACTCTGGTAAGGCAAATCTTTACTACTTTATCCCCCACCCTACCTGCATGCCATCACATACCCCACCCTTACCCTAACACCCATCACCCCAACTACCCACAGATACCCCACAAACACAACCCAAACATCCCAAAAACAAGCCCTGCATGTAACAGCAATGCATGGACACCCATCAGCAAAGCATGTCCAATACAGATACCCACACGCACCCCAAGCCAACTATCACACAAGGACCAATGCAAGAATGCAAGCACTGGAGTACAGGGTCACTCACCCATTGCACACAAGGAGGTGCCAGACATACCAAGTCCCCCCACAGAAGAGACCCACAGTGTTAAAAGCAGCTCTGCACAACTGGAACAAGAGGACCAGCCTGGCCCATCAGGGACCTTGGGAAAGTTGGTTCCCCTGACACAGTCACAAGCCACGACAGAGCCTCCCCGCTCAGGAAACACCACCACAGCACCCACCCAGCGGGCCCATCCCTCTGTCCCCAGGACACGTCAATCAGCAGTGTGTCCACCACTGCAGGGAACCCAGGCAACCCCACTAACACAGGACGATCAGGGACCTGGGGGCAGTGACAGTGGGCACACGGTTCACGGGACAGAGGCACAGGACAACAGGGAAGCTGGGAGGACTACTGTGCAACAAGGGGAGGACAGACCCAGGGAACCCACTCTCCACGAGGCACTCTCCAACATCATAGGAGCTTACCATCATTCCCAGGAGACGATGGCAACGGTACTGGCTACGTTTCAGGAGACCCAGTGGCTGCAGGAGGAACACTACCTTGGGATCAGGGAGGACTTGAAGTCCATTAACAACACCCTGGTCACCATTGCAGGGGTGATGCAAGACCTTGTCAACACCAGGAGGGACACAGTGGCACAACAAGGGGCCCCTGACACTAGCCTGGACGATGAACAGCCCTCCCTCTCCGCTGGTGCTAGTGGACAGGAGGCACCGCCACAGGAACACAACACCAGCACCCCACCCCCGCAGAAGAAGAACCACCCTGCAAACAGTCCCTGAGATCCAGGAACAAGACAGAGAACATTGCCAAGACCCCCGCCAGGAATTGAAACCCCCCCGAATGTCACCCTTCTGTCCCACTTTGTCACCCTGTCCATCCTTCAACTGCCATTGCTCCACTTCCTATGTCACTTTGGACAATGCACCTGTGAAAAAAATAGACTGGACTCTGCCATGGACATTCCTCCACCATCCCCCCAGCCCATTTTACAACCCCCTCCACTTATTAGCACAGAAATAAACACACTTCAATCACAAAACAATCTGGAGTCAGTCTGTGCTTTCACAAATGTGCAATTGCAATAACCATGGAATATAGCAATGTCAATTTACTTGTGCACATACCTATGTAACACAGCTGTAGGCCTGGAGGAAATATAGCAGAGGGCACAAAGTTGGACCCACATCTGTGAAATGGAAAGTCAAAGTGACAAGTCAGGGTCCATACACTGAGTGAAAATGACAGACTTATGCTAGCTCCAAAAATTGTATGAGAAGTGGGATGCAGTGACATCTTCTTACCGGTGTCTCACTGGAAGTATTGCATGATTATGTTGTTTCTGTTGTCGATATCCTCTTCTTCTGCCTCCTCTTCTTCACTGTCCACAAGCTCCACAGCTGCCACAAGACCACCAGCTGGCCCATCCTCCTGCAGAAAAGGCACCTGGTGTCGCAAAGCCAGGTTGTGCAGCATACAGCAGGCCACGATTATCCGGCACATTTTCTTTGATGAGTAGTAGAGGGAACCACCTGTCATATGGAGGCACCGGAATCTGGCCTTCAGGAGGCCGAAGGTGCGTTTGATCACCCTCCTAGTTCACACATGTGCCTCATTGTAGCGTTCCTCTGCCCTTGTCCTGGGATTCCTCACTGGGGCCAGTAGCCATGACAGGTTGGGGTAACCAGAGTCACCTGCAAATATCGAGGGACAACTGTTAGACACACAATAACACTTAGGGACAACCCCATACCCAGACACCTGTTCACAGTGTATTGGGTCCTTGGCCTCACCTATTAGCCACACACGGTGCCTCTGGAGTTGCCCCATCACATAAGGGATGCTGCTATTCCTCAAAATGTATGTGTCATGCACTGAGCCTGGAAACTTGGCATTCACATGGGAGATGTACTGGTCTGCCAAACACACCATCTGCATATTCATTGAATGGTAGCCTTTTCTATTTCTGTACACCTGTTCACTCCTGCGGGGGGTACTAATGTCACATGTGTCCCATCAATGGCACCAATGATGTTGGGGGTATATCCCAGGGCATAGAAGTTACCTTTCACTGTGGGAAAATGCTCCACCTGAGGGAACACGATGTAGCTGCGCATGTGTTTCAGCAGGGCAAACAACTCTCTGGACAACACGTTAGAGAACATTGGCTGGGACATCCCTGATGCAATGGCCACTGTTGTTTGAAAGGAACCACTTGCCAGGAAATGGAGTACTGACAGGACCTGCACTAGAGTGGGTATCCCTGTGGGATAGCTGACATCAGGACTGGCTCCAACTGGGCACACAGTTCCTGGATTGTTGCACAATCAAGTCTGTGACTATTATGTATCTCTCTTCCATTGTCGACAGGTCCACCAGCGGTCTGTACACCGAAGAATGCCACCATCTCATCACCTGTCCCAGCAGATGTGCCCTATGGAGGAGAACAGCGAGCAGAGAGTCAGCCAACACTGAGGTATCCCAAAATGACATTTGCACAAATGTATTAATCCGCAATGTTCCTGTAACTGTGTGTATTCCAGGCCTACATAGGTGTGACGCAGTTATTATTAATGCCATGTGGCCCCCTGAAATGGCGGCTGCCTGACCTGTCAGGTGGGACAAGGGGACATGAGGTAACTGCGCTGGCGTTGTACACGTCGCGGTGGGCGGTCGAAGACCGCGGCACAATTCTGCATTGGTTAACATTGGGCCCTATGGGTCCTAGGAGCTAATGACGATGAACACCGGCTGTAAGGAAATGCCTCCTTGGCATGGTTACCCCCTGACTTTTTGCCTTTGCTGATGCTATGTTTTGATTTGAAAGTGTGCTGAGGCCTGCTAACCAGGCCCCAGCACCAGTGTTCTTTCCCTAACCTGTACTTTTGTTTACACAATTGGCAAACCCTGGCATCCAGGTAAGTCCCTTGTAACTGGTACCCCTGGTACCAAGGGCCCTGATGCCAGGGAAGGTCTCTAAAGGCTGCAGCATATCTTATGCCACCCTGGGGACCCCTCACTCAGCACAGACATGCTTGCCAGCTTGTATGTGCTGGTGAGGACAAAACGAGTAAGTCGACATGGCACTCCCCTCAGGGTGCCATGCCAACCTGACACTGCCTAGGCAGTATAGATAAGTCACACCTCTAGCAGGCCTTACAGCCCTAAGGCAGGGTGCAATATACCATAGGTGAGGGCACCAGTGCATGAGCACTGTGCCCCTACAGTGTCTAAGCAAAACCTTAGACATTGTAAGTGCAGGGTAGCCATAAGAGTATATGGTCTGGGAGTCTGTCATACACGAACTCCACAGCACCATAATGGCTACACTTAAAACTTGGGAAGTTTGGTATCAGACTTCTCAGCACAATAACTGCACACTGATGCCAGAGTACATTTTATTGTAACCTACACCCCAAAGGGCACCTTCGAGGTGCCCCCTGAAACCTTAACCAACTACCTGTGTAGGCTGACTGGTTTTAGCAGCCTGCCACACTCGAGACATGTTGCTGGCCACATGGGGAGAGTACCTTTGCAACTCTGTGGCTAGTAACAAAGCCTGCACTGGGTGGAGATGCTTATCACCTCCCCCTTGCAGGAGCTGTAACACCTGGTGGTGAGCCTCAAAGGCTCACCCCCTTTGTTACAGCACCACAGGGCATTCCAGCTAGTGGAGTTGCCCGCCCCCTCCGGCCACGGCCCCACTTTTGGCGGCAAGGCCGGAGGAGATAATGATAAAAACAAGGAGGAGTCACTGACCAGTCAGGACAGCCCCTAAGGCAACCTGAGCTGAAGTGACTCTGACTTTTAGGAATCCTCCATCTTGCAGATGGAGGATCCCCCCAATAGGGATGGGAGTGTAGCCACCCTCAGGGTGGCTATACCCTCCCTACTGCCCTCCCTGACCTAAACACACCCCTAAATTCTGTATTTAGGGGCTCCCCTGAACCTAGGAACTCAGATTCCTGCAACCTAGGAAGAAGAGGACTGCCAAGCTGAAAAACCCTGCAGAGAAGACGGAGACACCAACTGCTTTGGCCCCAGCTCTACCGGCCTGTCTCCCCACTTCTAAAGACACTGCTCCAGCGCCGCTTTCCCCAGGACCAGCGAC
The DNA here is from genome assembly GCF_031143425.1 of Pleurodeles waltl. Classification (NCBI taxonomy): domain Eukaryota; kingdom Metazoa; phylum Chordata; class Amphibia; order Caudata; family Salamandridae; genus Pleurodeles; species Pleurodeles waltl. The sequence goes on from NC_090440.1 coordinate 1,384,362,124, forward strand.
CTCTGAATCCTCAGAGGACTTCCCAGCTCTAGAAGGACCAAGAAACTCCTGAGGACAGCGGCTCTGTTCACCCAAGACTGCAACTTTGCTTCAAAGGAGCAACTTCAAGACAACTGCGTTTCCCGCCGGAAGCGTGAGATTTGCTACTCTGCACCCGACGCCCCCGGCTCGACGTGTGGAGAAACAACACTTCAGGGAGGCTCCCCCGGCGACTGCGAGACCGTGAGTAGCCAGAGTTGCCCCCCCTGAGCCCCCACAGCGACGCCTGCAGAGGGAATCCCGAGGCTCCCCCTGACCGCGACTGCCTGCTTCCCAGATCCCGACGCCTGGTAAAGACTCTGCACCCGCAGCCCCCAGGACCTGAAAGATCGGAACTCCAGTGCAGGAGTGACCCCCAGGAGGCCCTCTCCCTTGCCCAGGTGGTGGCTACCCCGAGGAGCCCCCCCCTTGCCTGCCTGCATCGCTGAAGAGACCCCTTGGTCTCCCATTGCTTTCTATTACAAACCCAACGCTTGTTTGCACACTGCACCCGGCCGACCCCGTGCTGCTGAGGGTGTACTTTCTGTGCTAACTTGTGTGTGTCCCGGTGCCCTACAAAACCCCCCTGGTCTGCCCTCCGAAGACACGGGTACTTACCTGCTGGCAGACTGGAACAGGGGCACCCCCTTCTCCATTGAAGCCTATGCGTTTTGGGCACCACTTTGAACTCTGCACCTGACCGGCCCTGAGCTGCTGGTGTGGTAACTTTGGGGTTGCTCTGAACCCCCAACGGTGGGCTACCTTGGACCCAAACTTGAACCCCGTAGGTGGTTTACTTACCTGCAAAAACTAACTAACTCTTACTCCCCCCAGGAACTGTTGAAAATTGCACTGTGTCTAGTTTTAAAATAGCTATATGTGATTTATGTGAAGACTGTATATGCTATTTTGATTATTCAAAGTTCCTAAAGTACCTACCTCCAATACCTTTCATTTAAAGTATTACATGTAAAATTTGAACCTGTGGTTCTTAAAATAAACTAAGACAATATATTTTTCTATACAAAAACCTATTGGCCTGGAATTGTCTCTGAGTGTGTGTTCCTCATTTATTGCCTGTGTGTGTACAACAAATGCTTAACACTACTCCTTTGATAAGCCTACTGCTCGACCACACTACCACAAAATAGAGAATTGGTATTATCTCTTTTTGCCACTATCTTACCTCTAAGGGGAACCCTTGGACTCTGTGCATACTATTCCTTACTTTGAAATAGTGCATACAGAGCCAACTTCCTACACCGGCGGTGACGGTATGCACCGCCGCAGACGTGACCGCCATTTTCTGTCTGTTCACTCACTTGATACCTGACCTTCAACAGGAGAGGACCTACACTGCAAGTGCTGCTGTGACCTGTGTCTGGAAGCGACAATGGCTCATGTGTCTGGGGAAAGGGCCCCTGCCTTTACTTCGGAGGAGTTGGAGAAACTAGTGGATGGGGTCCTCCCCAAGTACAAGCAACTGTACGGTCCTCCAGACAAACAGGTGAATACACTGTAAGCATGCTGAATGGGCAATGCCTGCTTTGAGTGGTGTGGATGGAAGATACATGGGGGGCTGAGGCCTACATGTACATATGGGGAGTTTGTGTGCATCCTGGCATTGGTGGGAACTGGTGGGCAATGAGTATGACGGTCCAGACGGGTGAGTAATGTCCTTTCCCCCTGTACCATTCCTCTAGGTCAGCACCAACCAGAAGAAGACTATTTGGCATGCCATTGCCAAGGACGTTGGGACCCTGGGGGTCTACCACAGACGGAACACCCACTGCCATAAAAGATGGGAGGACCCGTGCCGCTGGAGCAAGAAGACGGCGGAGGCCCAGCTGGGGATGGACTCCCAAACTGGGAGGGGTGCCAGTCGCACCATGACCCCCTGATGTTCCGGATCCTGGCGGTGGCCTATCCGGAGTTGGATGGGCGCTTGAGGGCATCACAGCAGCCACAAGGGGGGTGAGTACACTCTCATTCAGCTGACTTTGCAGGGGTCTGGGTGGGGGAGGTGGGCAGTGGGTTCCCTTAGGCCAGGGCGATCTTGATAGGCAAGGTCCTTTGTGAGGAAGGCTATGTGGCACCCCAACCCCACTAGTGGTTAGAGCCATCTACACCTAGTCAGGCTCCTGTGACTTCCAGGTGTGCAGCAATTGGGCTTAGGCCTCATACCCAATGGGCATGTGATAAATCTAGGAACTATAAGTGCATGGCGTATTGCAGAGGGCTGCTCACTGTTTGTTGTGTCCGCCAACTGTAGTGGTGTTGCATGTTTTTCTTCTGTCTTCCTCCCCTTTTTGTGGTCTCCCTGTTCTTGTGTGCAATAGCATCATCAGGCGGAGGAGCATTGGCACCGGAGCAGGAGGGAGCTGCATCCCACTTGGCCCTGGAAGGTGAAGCAACGGAGTAGGAAGGCACCAGTGTGATGGAGGACGCAGGGATCTCCATGGCGGGGACAGGAGCAGAGACCAGAGATAGCGACTCCCCCTCTGACAGGAGCTCCCTTGCTGTGGCGGGCCCCTCTGTGCCCACCGCATCAACAGGTACAGCCGCCACCTCCCCTACCAGCACCGCCCTCCCAGCAGCCCCTCAGCATCTGTCCAGTGCCCGCTCACCCAGGAGAGTGGGCATCTTCTTCGCACCAGGCACCTCAGGCCCTGCCCCAGTCAGTCCTGCTGCCCTCAGTGAGGAGGCTATTGACCTCCTGAGATCCCTCATAGTTGGGCAGTCTACCATTCTGAATGCCATCCAGGGTGTTGAGAGGCATTTGCAACAAACAAATGCATACCTGGAGGGCATTCATTCTGGCCAGGCAGCCCAACAGAGAGCATTTCAGGCTCTGGCCTCAGCACTGATGGCAGCCATTGTCCCTGTGTCCGGCCTCCCCCCTCCAACCTCCTCCACCCAGACCCAATCCCCTGTACCTCAGCCTATCCAAGCACACCATCAGACCAGCATGCACACACATCAACACACAAGAGTGGCTCAGGCAAACATAAGCACCACACATCCCACAGGCACTCAAACAAGCACCATACCCATGCACACATACCAACATCCACTTCCTCCACTGTGCCCCCTCCTCCACGTCTCCCTCCTCCCTCCCAGTTTCATCTCCACTCACACCTGCATGCACTACATCCTGAGCCACTACCTCCATCACCAGCACGTCCATCACACACACTGCTCACGTGCACTCACGACCCCATTACCATTCACACATCCCCAGTGTCCTCTACCAGTGTGTTTGTGAGCCCTCCTCCCAAAGTACACAAATGCAGGCCCACACCCACCCAACAGCCATCCACCTCACGACAGCCTCCAGCCCATTCACCTTCACCTAAATTCAGCAGACGTACACCTCCTACAACCACTACCTCTTCCTCCACTCCCAAACCCCCCCATCTACCCATCCCAGTGTGTCTAAAAAACTTTTCCTGGCAAACCTTGACCTCTTCCCTTTACCTTCCCCTCCCGTCCTTCCCCTAGGGCCGGGCTTTCCAGGTCCCAGCCCAGCACCTCAGCCACAACATCCCCGGGCACAGTGGTGCCAGCAACTGCGGGGTCATGGAGTGCACCAACCATCAGGGCTGCCAGTGTGCCATGTAGCGAGTGCAAGGACATTCTGCCACCTGCCAAGTTGAAAAAGGTGCCCACATTCCAGAGGGAGAAGCCGAAAACACCAGCCAGCAAGGGGTCAGCAAAAACAAAAGGGGATAGTGGCAAGACAACTGCACCACCATCAAAGGTGGGGAAGGGCCAAAAACAGAAGGGCAGGTCAGGTGAGGGCATGGTGCCACAGACTGAGGGACCAGTGTCACACCTTCTGTCCAAATCCACGGCAACCTGTACGGTGGCGAACACCGCCACCTGCACTGCCACCTGCACCGCCTCCGGCACGTCTACAGCCGCTGCAACAGTCCCCAGCCTCTATCCCGGTGGGCAGCCGTCCAAGGCTGCAGGAGACCTCCTGCTTTCTCCCACCACCACAGACCCCGCCGCTAGCACCGCCGCCACAGACCCCCCGCCAGCACCGCCGCCACAGACCCCTCCGACAGCACCGCCACCACAGACCCCGCCGCCAGCAACGCCGCCACAGACCCTGCTGCCAGCACCGCCGCCACAGACCCTGCAGCCAGGACCGCCACAACAGACACCGGCGCAAGCACCGGCAGCGGTCCTGCAACGTCCTCAAACAGTGGCACCACCGCTGACATGCCTACCATCCCCAGTGGTCAGTCGTCCAAGGCTGGTGGTGAGTTCCAGGACCCTGGGCAGCATCCATGAAGCATTGCTGTCATCACTGTTGTCACCTGCAGGTGGAATGCGAAGCCGCAGCAGTGTGGAGTATGTCGCTGCCTCCATGGCGTATCATGCTACCTGTACCTCGGCAATCTTGTGGCACACACACCCATGTGAGGGACTTGTACCGGCCACACTGCACGTGGTGCACTCTGGGCACCAGGCCCCCTCCAGAACCAGTGGAGATTGACATCCACTACCTCAGTCCTTGGCAGGATGAAGCACTCTGGGCACCAGCCCCCCCCCCCCAGAACCAGTGGAGATTGACATCCACTACCTCAGTCCTTGGCAGGATGAAGCACTCTGGGCACCAAGCCCCCTCCAGAACCAGTGGAGATTGACATCCACTTGAGAGACTGAGACTTTGCACTCCCCAGGATAAAGCAGTGGGCAAACCACCCACTGGATAGACTTGAGAGACTGTGGCTTTGCGCTCCCCAGGATAAAGCAGTGGGCGAACCGCCCGCTTGAGAGACTTGAGAGACTGTCGCTTTGCACTCCCCAGGATTCATCAATGGGCATGGAGCCCCCTCGTGCAGCAGTGGCGTCGTGCACTCATCTGGATGAGGTGCCCCACTCCCCATCCCCCTGAGGTGCCTGTTTCATTTCGATCTGATGACCCAGCAGTGTTCTCTCTGTTTCCAGTCAGGTATCATGTGTGGGCTTCGCCCATGCATTTTGGGCCCAGTGGTCCACGGACAATGATTGGTGCACTATCTGGACTTGTGTAGTTGGTGTACATAATTGTGTTTACTGGATTTTTAAGTTTGATAATGAGATTTCACATGATTACATCCGTTCAAATCAATTCCTTTTGTCCTTGCGTTCTTCCAGGGGGTGGGGGAGGTGTATGTGTACTGTTGCTGCATGTATTTGTGTGTATGGTGTTGTGGGTGTGGGTGGGGGTGTTACGTGTTTCGTGTGTGTGTCACTCTCTTTTCCCTCCCCCCTCCCCTGTATTGTAGGTGCAGTACTCACTGTGGTTGTCGCCGCTGTCGTTGGTGCTCCTGATAGAAGAGAAGGAAGACCAGCATCAGCAGTATCTGCAATTCGGGCTCCTTGGCGTCCTGGTTCCTTGTGGGGTGTGGAGAGGCGGGTGTTTTCCCTCCTGTGTACTGTTTCCGCCGTGTTTTTGTCCGTGTTGGTTCCGCTCCGGAAAAGGTGGCGGATAGGCATCTTGTGATAGGGTGGGCGGTACGTTGTCTATGTTGGCGGTTTCCGCCATGGTCATGATTCCATTTGTTTTCCGCTGGCCTGTTTGCGGTATTACCGCCGCTTTAACACCGACTGCCAGGGTTGTAATGAGGGCCATATTGCTTTAGATTATGTTGTACTTTGTACAAATATGCTCTAATATCTGATAGGCAATACACTTAAAACTGGAATAAACAAGTTATTGAACAACTAACAATGAGATGCAGAAGTTAAGATCAACCGTCCCCAGGCTTACATCACTAACTTATGTAAGAAGGCCTAATAGCTGCTGTCAGGAACTCCTCCGATGTCATTGGTGTTGATTTTCTCAAAGTGTACACCGAGGCTTTTGTATGACAGAAGCTCACAAGAAAGACATACAAAGGGAAGAAAATCAAACAAAAATATGCAATTCATATGTTTTCAATAGTCATTTTGCGCCCCCAAGGATAGCTCTCCTGCACATTAACCCCCCCCTTCGCTGCCAGGCCTTTTCCCCCTCTTTGAGGCAGTTCGCGCTTAGGCCTTTATAACTGTTTGTCCACATAAGCTAACCATGCCATATCTGTGTCCTTTTTTTCCACGATCCTAGGGATTCTAGAGGTACCCAGACTTTGTGGGTTTCCCTGAAGGAGACCAAGAAATTTGCCAAAATCCAGCGAAGATTTCATTTTTTCCCAAAAACTGGGAAAAAGGGCTGCAGAAGGCGGCTTGTGGTTTTTTCCCTGAAAATGGCATCATCAAAGGGTTTGCGCTGCTAAAATCACCATCTCCCCAGCTTTCAGGAACAGGCAGTCTTGAATCAGAAAACCACATTTTTCAACACAATTTTGGCATTTTATTGGGATGTACCCTACACTTCCTATTTTTTCTGCTTTCAGCCTCCTTCCAGTTAGTGACAGAAATGGGTGTGAAACCAATGCTGAATCCCAGAAAGCTAAACGTTTTTAAAAGGTAGACAACATTTTGAATTCAGGAAGGGGTAATTTGTGTAGATCCTTTAAGGTTTTCCTACAGAAAATAACAGCTGAAATAAACAAATACTGAAATTGAGGTTAAAAAAAACAGCCATTTTTCTCCACATTTTACTCTGTAACTTTTTCATGCAATGTCAGATTTTTAAAAGCAATATACTGTTACGTCTGCTGGAATCATCTGGTGGCGGAGATATATAGGTCTTGTAGGTTCATCAAGAACCCCAGGAGCCCAGAGCCAATAAATGAGCTGCACCTTGCAATGGGTTTTCATTCTGTACCGGGTATACAGCCATTCATTTGCTGAAATATAAAGAGTGAAAAATAGGTATCGGGAAAACCTTTGTATTTCCAAAATGGGCACAAGATAAGGTGTTGAGAAACAGTAGTTATTTGCACATCTGTGAATTCCGGGGTGCCCATACTAGCATGTTTATTCCAGGGCATTTCTCAAATAGACTTATTTTTTACACATCGTCTTACATTTGGAAGGAAAAAATGTAGAGAAAGACAAGGGGCAATAACAATTGTTTTATTATTCTGTGTTCCCCCAAGTCCCCCGATAAAAATGGTACCTCACTTGCATGGGTAGGCCTAATGCTCACAATAGGAACGCAACATGGACACATCACATTTTTACATTGAAATCTGACGTGATTTTTTCAAAGTCCCTAGCTGTAGATTTTGGCCTCTAGCTCAGCCGGCACCTAGGGAAACCTACCAAACCTGTGCATCTTTTTAAAACTAGACACCTAGGATTATCCAAGATAGGGTGACTTGTGGGGCTCTCACCAGATTCTGTTACACAGAATCCTTTGCAAACCTCAAAATTTGGCCAAAAAACACTTTTACCTCACATTTCGGCGACACAAAGTTCTGGAATCTGAGAGGAGCCACAAATTTCCTTCCACCCAGCGTTCCCCCAAGTCTCCCAATAAAAATGGCACCTCACTTGAGTGAGTAGGCCTAGCGCCCGTGACAGGAAATGCCCCAAAACATAACGTGGACACATCACATTTTCCCAAAGAAAACAGAGCTGTTTATTGCAAAGTGCCTAACTGTGGATTTTGGCCTCTAGCTCAGCCGGCTCCTAAGGAAACCTACCAAACATGTGCATTTTAGAAAACTAAACACCTAGTGGATCCAAGGTGGTGGTGACTTGTGGGGCTCTCACCAGGTTATGATACCCAGAATCCTATGCAAAACTCAAAATTTGGCCCCAAAAAAACTTTTTCCTCACATTTCGGTGACACAAATTTCTGGAATCTGAGAGGAGCCACGAATTTCCTTCCACCCAGCATTCCCCCAAGTCTCCCGATAAAAATGGAACCTCACTTGAGTGGGTAGGCCTAGCACCCGTGACAGGAAATGCCCCAAAACACAACGTGGACACATCACATTTTCCCAAAGAAAACAGAGCTGTTTTTTGGAAAGTGCCCAGCTGTGGATTTTGGCCTCTAACTCAGCCAACTCCTAAGGAAACCTACCAAACCTGTGCATTTTTCAAACCTAGACACCTAGGTGAATCCAAGATGTGGTGACCTGTGGGGCTGTCACCAAGTTCTATTACCCAGAATCCTTAGCAAACCTCAAAATTTGGCCAAAAAAACACTTTTTCCTCACATTTCGGTGACAGAAAGTTCTGGAGTCTGAGAGGAGCCACAAATTTCCTTCCACCCAGCATTCCCTTAAGTCTCCTGATAAAAATGGTACCTCATTTGTGTGGGTAGGCCTAGTGCCTGCGAAAGGAAATGCCCCAAAACAGTATGTGGACACATCAAAATTCTCAAACACAAAATTAACTGTTTTTGCGGGGGAGGGTCAAATGCGTTTTTGGTCCTGGGTTCAGTAGCGATATAAGGAAACCTACCAAACCCAAACATTTCTGAAAACTAGACACCCAAGGGAGTCTAAGGAGGTGTGATTTGCGTTGATCCCCTAGTGTTTTCTTACCCAGAATCCTTTGCAAACCTTAAAATTTGGCTAAAAAACACTCTTTCCTCACATTTCGGTGACAGAAAGTTCTGGAACCTAAGAGGAGGCACACATTTCCTTCCACCCAGCATTCCCCGAAGTCTCCCGATAAAAATTATACCTCACTTGTGTGGGTGGCCCAGGTGCCTGCAACAGAAAAAGGCCAAAAACCTGTAGAAATTGAGGGGATAGCACAGAGGGTTGCTAAGCACATATTTTTATTTTCTACATCTTTAGGCTGACTCTGCTTTGGGGAGCCACATAAGTGTGGTAACATTTTACTTGGGAGACTGAGGGGAACGCTGGGTTGTAGATAATTTGTGCCGGAGCGGTGATCCTACAAAGAAAAGTGAGGAAAATATGCTTTTTTAAACATATTTTGAGGTTTGCAGAGGAGTCTGGGTAAGAAAATGTTAGGGGATCCAGGCAAGCGACACCTCTCTGGACTCCTTGCGTGTTTATTTTTTTTAAATGTCTGGGTTTGGTAGGTTTCCCTAGATGAAGGCCGCTACCAGGATCAACAACATGGGTGCCCCGGGTGAGCTGCGTTGCCTGATTACAGCAGAGCAGGTTTTGTCATTTTTGCTACACATACTGGTTGGATTTGGCACGAGGGTGAGTGATGGTTCAGTAGATCAAATTTTTTAACAAGAGATTTCACAAAAGTGAAATGCACTGTTAATAACTGAAAGACCAAAAAACTGAACCAATGACTCACAGCTCGTGAGCTGTAAAGCCCCGCCAAGGCACCAACCGCTTTACAGCCTATTCACACACCTTTCATAAATGGCATACACAAGACCATTCACGCCGCCAGCCGTGGGCCCAGCACATTACAACGCTTGCAGCACAGACAGCACCATACAAGGGCCCATCGCTTTCATACACCCACATGCCTGATACAGCAATCACACAAGCTGATGGGAGTGTGCAGTCTGGCGTTTGGCTGGCACCGCCAGCCAAGCGCCACTCCATGCACACTGCCAGCCAAGTGCCACCCCACACACACCACCAGCCAAGCGCCACCCCACAGACACCACCAGCCAAGCGGACACCACGCACACCGCCAGTCAAGCACCACCCCACACACACCAACAACCACCCTACGCACACCGCCAGCCAAGCACCACCCCAGCACACTGCCAGCCAAGTGCAACCCCACACACACTGCCAGCCAAGCACCAACCCCACAAACACCGCCAGCCAAGAGCCAGTCCATGCACAATGCCATCACTAATTATAAATAAGTACAAAACACAAAAGATCTAACTGAATACATGACAGTAATGCCAACCGTGAAACTGAACATATGAAAATATAAAACAGCAGTTTACACTCACAGTATTTCCCAATAATTCTTCTGTGTGTGGTAGCTTCTGAAACAGCCACCCACACACAGCCCAGGTTTTGAAGGACAATCAGGGCAGTACATCCTAGTCTCCTTCCTCTTCTTCAAGCACAGACTCTATGGCGGTCATTGCAACACTGGCAGTAAAAACTGCTTACCGCCGTGCAGAAGACCGCCAACACACCGCAGAGGAATTCAGCCACAGCTATTATGACCCACAGCACGGAATCCGCCAAAATTCAGACACACACACAAGTCCGCCACACCAAAGGTCAGTGATAAACTGGTGAAAACAGATCCTCCACCGTCACGCCAACAGAAATACGGCCACACTACCACGACACACGAATCCACGCGGTCTTTCAACCATGGTATTCCATTGGCAGTACACACCGCCGCGCTCAAAATACACACACATATACAAAACACTACCACATTGGACAACTCCAAATACACACACCTGATACACATACACACACCACTCCCACACACCCAATACAATATAAAACACACACCCACATCACCCCCAAACCCCTACGACCAGAATCACTGAGAGAAGGCCAGAGAGAGACACTACAAACTTCTACCAAGCATCCACAGGCACACAATACCATCACCCACAGAAATTCTACGCACCTCACACAACACACCACTACATATCAGCACACTTATCACCACACACACCACCCCACACATCACCCACACCACCCCGTGGCACAGCAAAGACACCCCAGGTTCTCTGAGGAGGAGCTCAGGGTCATGGTAGAGGAAATCGTCCGGGTAGAGCCACAGCTATTTGGAACACAGGTGCAGCACACCTCCATAGCTAGGAAGATGGAGCTATGACGAAGAATAGTGGACAGGGTCAATGCAGTGGGACAGCACCAAGAAATCGGGATGACATCAGGAAGAGGTGGAATGACCTACGGGGGAAGGTGCGTTCTGTGGTCTCAAGACACCACCTTGCGGTTCAGCGGACTGGCGGCGGACCCTCACCTCCTCCCCCACAACTAACAACATGGGAAGAGCAGGTCTTGGCGATTCTGGCCTCGCAGGAGTAGATGGAGGAATGGACTCTGGTAAGTCAAAGCTTTACTATTACATCCCCCACTCTACCTGCATGCCATCATATACCCCTTCCCTCACCCTCACCCCCATCACTCCAAGTCCTCACAAATGTCCCAATATCACAAACCACCCATCCCAACACCAAGCCCTGCATGCAACAACAAAGCATGGACACCCATCACCAAAGCATGGCCACTACAGATACCCATACACCCCCCTAAACCACCATCACACAAGGTCCCACACAGGAATGCAAGCACTGGGGTACACAGTGCACATCATGCCACACACAGATGTAATAAACATCCTTTTATACCCCTCCAGGACTCCTACCCAACGTCACTGGACAGGAGGGTCCACACCACCAACAGAAGAGGCCAAAGTGATGACAGCACCTCTGTCTAACTAGATCTAGATGACCAGCCCGGCCCATCGGGGACCTCGGGACAGTCGGTTCCCCTCACACAGTCACATGCAACCAAAGAGCTTCCTCCCTCTGGAAACACCAGCACAGCACCCACCCAGCGGGCCCATGCCTCTGTCCCCAGGACACGTCAAGCAGCAGTACGTCCACCACTACAGGGAACCCAGGATAACCCACCACCCCAACAACAACAGGGACCTGGGGGCAGTAGTAGTGGGCACACGGTCCAGGGGACGGAGGCCCAGGATCACAGGGGAACTGGGAGGGCTGCTGTGCAACAGGGGGAGGACAGGCCAAGGGAACCCACTCTCCACGAGGCCCTCTCCTCCATCATGGGAGCCTACTACCACTCCCAGGAGACGATGAAACAGTACTGGCCAAGTTTCAGGAGACCCAGCGCCTGCAGGAGGAACAGTATTTGGGCATCAGGGAGGAACTCAGAACCATCAATTCCACCCTGGGCACCATCGTAGGGGTCCTGAAGGAAGTACTCAACAGCAAGAGGGGCACTGTGGCACAACAAGGGGCCCCTGGCACTAGCATGGACGATGAACTGCCCACCACCTCCGCCGGCGCTAGTAGACAGGACGCCCCGCCACAGGACCACCACACCAGCACCCCACCCCCTGCAGAGGGAGAACCACCCCGCAAACGGTCCCTGAGATCCAGGACAAAGACAGAGAACGATGCCAAGACCCCCGCCAAGAAATGAGACCACCCTGAATGTCATCTTTCCGTCCCACTTTGTCACCGTGTTCATCCTCAAACTTCCCCAGCACCACTTCCTATGCCCATTTGGGCAATGCACCTGTGAGACTAATAGACTGGACTCTGCCATGGACATTCCTCCACCATCCCCCCTCACCATTTCACAACCCACTCCAAAATTGAGCACTTAAATAAACACCCTTGAAGCACAAAACAATCTGGAGTCAGTCGGTGATTTCGAAATTGTGTATTAGCAATTACAGTGACAAAATGCTCTTTCAATTGTAATGTCAACATACCTATGTCAACCAGCTCTAGTCCATGAGTAAACAAAGCAGATGTCACACTGTGGGACCCACATCTGTGAAATCGTAAGGGAAAGTGACAACTCAGTGACCCTACACTGGGTGAAAATGACAGACAGTAGAGAGGTAGTAGTGTTAAAGTACATGTAGTAGGCAGTTCTGTATTCTTACCTGTGTCTCACTGGAAATATTGCAGGATCACCAAGTTCCTGTTGTCCATGTCCTCTTTTTCTGCTTAATCGTCTTCACTGTCCACAGGCTGCACAGCTGCAACAACACCGCCATCTGGACCATCTTCCTGCAGAAAAGGCACCTGTCGTCGCAAAGCTAAGTTGTGAAGCATACAGCAGGCCACAATGATCTGGCACACCTTCTTTGGTGAGTAGAATAGGGATCCACCTGTCATATGAAGGCACCTGAACCTGGCCTTCAGGAGGCTGAAGATCCGCTCTATAATCCCCCGAGTTTCCCCAGGGGCCTCATTGTAATGTTCCTCTGCCCTTGAGCTGGGATTCCTCACTGGTTTCAGTAGCCATGACAGGTTGGGGTAACCAAAGTCACCTGCAAATGGCGATGGACACCTGTTAGACACACACTAACCTGTAGGGATATTCCCAGACCCAGACAACCATTCCCACTGTCTTGCTTCCAGGTGCTCACCTAATAGCCACACAAGGTGCCTCTGGAGTTGCCCCATCACATAAGGGATGCTGCTATTCCGCAGGATGTAGGCGTCATGCACTGAGCCAGGGAACTTGGCATTCACATGGGAGATGTACTGGTCTGCCAAACACACCATCTGCACATTCATGGAATGATAACTCTTCCGGTTTCTGTACACCTGTTCACTCCTGCGGGGGGTACCAAAGCCACATGGGTCCCATCAATGGCACCTATGATGTTGGGGATATGTCCCAGGGCATAGAAATCACCTTTCACTGTAGGCAAATCCTCCACCTGAGGGAAAACGATGTAGCTCCGCATGTGTTTCAGCAAGGCAGACAACACTCTGGACAACACGTTGGAAAACATAGGCTGGGACATCTCTGATGCTATGGCCACTGTTGTTTGAAATTACCCACTTGCAAGGAAATGGAGTACTGACGGCACCTGCACTTGAGGGGGATTCCTGTGGGATGGCGGATAGCTGACATCAGGTCTGGCCTCAGCTGGGTACACAGTTCCTGGATTGTGGCAGGTAAAGACTGTACGTGATAATCACATGTCTTTCCTCCATTGTCGACAGGTCCACCAGCGGTCTGTACACCGCAGGATGCCGCCATCTCCTCACATGTCCCAGCGGACGGTGCCTATGAAGGACAACAGCGAGCACAGAGTCAACCAACCCAGAGGTATGTACCCACAGCTTACACAGAACACGAATCATAATCCGAAAAGTGGCCTGTCTGTGTGTTGAGGCAAGGCCTAGATATGTGTGACGCAGTTAAAAATTAAGCCATGTGGGGCCCTGAAATGGTGGCTGCCTGAACTGTAAAGTGGGACAATGGGATGTGAGGGAACTGCTCTGGCATTGTACACCGTCGCGGTAGGCGGTCGAATACCGTGGCGCAATGCTGTATTGGTTAACATTGGACCCTATGGGTCACAGGAGCCAATGACAATGTACGCCGGTGGTGACGGTACGCATCACCGCGGACGTGACCGCCATTTTCTATCTGTTCAATCACTCGATACTTGATCTTCGACAGTAGAGGACCTACACTGCAAGTGCTGCTGTGACCTCGGTCTGGAAGAGACAATGGCTCGAGTGTCTGGGGAAAGGGCCCCTGCCTTCACATCGGAGGAGTTGAGAAACTCGTGGATGGGGTCCTCTCCCAGTACACACTGCTCTACAGTCCTCCAGACAAACAGGTAAGTACACTGGGAGCATGCTGTATGGGCTAAACCTGTGTGGAGTGGGGTGGATGAAAGATAGTGGGGGGGAGATTGAGGCGTGCATGAAACGACGATCAGTGCATGTGCCACATGGCAAGGGTAGGGATGGGGGCCAATGGCTGTGACGGTGCAGTTGGTAATAAAATTTCTCTTCCCCCTGTACAATACATGTAGGTCAGCGCCCACCAGAAAAAAGATATTTGGCGTGCCATCTCCAAGGACATCAGGACCCTGGGGGTCTACCACAGACGGAGCACCCACTGCCGTAAGAGATGGGAGGACATTCGCCACTGGAGCAAGAAGACAGCGGAGGCTCAGCTGGGGAGGGCCTCCCAATGTGGGAGGGGTGCCTGTTGCAACATGACCACCCTGATGTTCAGGATTCTGGCGGTGGCGTACCTGGAGTTGGATGGGCGCTTGGGGGCATCACAACAGCCACTAAGGGGTGAGTACACTCTCACCCTGATGATTTTGTGCGCAGTGGAAGTGTCTGGGTGGGAGAGGTGGGCTGTGGGTTTCCCTAAGCCAGGGCGAGTTTAGTAGGCAAGGTCCCTCCGAAGGCAGGCCACGTGGCACCCCACCCCAACTCTGTAGAGTGCCAAGTACACCTAGTCATGCTCCTGTGTCATCCATGTGTGCAGATCTCATCCATAGCCTTGTAGGCCATGTACCAGGGATTGAACAGTGGAGCCCAAGAGCGCGGTGTAGTGCAGGGGGCTTCTGTGTCTGTCGTGTCCTCCAACGGTAGCGGTAATGTATGCAATCAACATGTCTTTCTTCTTTCGTCCCCCCCTTTTTGTGGTCTCCCTGTTCTTGTGTGCATTAGCATCATCAGGCGGAGGAGAAGAGGCACCGGAGCAGGAGGGAGCTGCATCCCACATGGCCCTGAAGGGTGACACTGCGGAGTCTGATTTCACCAGTGGGACGGAGGGCGAGGGGAGATCCACAGTGAGGACAGGAGCTTACACCTGGCGGTCAGTGATAAAGCGGCGGCCAACCCGCCAACAGGCCGGCGGTCCAAAAAAAGGAATTCTGACCCTGGCGGGAACCGCCAACACAGCCCGCCACTTTAACACTCCGACCGCCACGGCGGGACAGACAAACAGCGCGGCGGTCACCGCCAACAGGCAGGCGGCAGACAATGTACCGCCCACCCTATCACAACTCACCAATCCGCCACCTTTTCCGGGGCGGGAGCCCCGCCGATAAAAACACGGCGGAAACAGACTACGAACGGGAAAACGCTCACCTATACACACTCCACGAGGAAGGAGGACAGCATGGAACCCGAATTAAACATCCTACCAGCTATTGTCTACCTGCTCATCTACCAGGAGTACGAACGCCGGCGCAGACGTCAACGGTGAGTACTGCACCTACGACACAGGGGAGGGGGGAGGAGGAAAGCTTACGGGCACACACATGCGCCATACACCCACCCCCCCACCACAAATACCTACACCTCAATGCCGAGCAACAAGTCAGAGTGACACCCCCCAAACCCACCGGAATAATGCAAAGACACAATTAAAATGATCTATAAAATATATGTATAAATAGCTCCATTGAAGGTATGGGAAATATGCTATATGAAAGATACAAAATAAGGAATGAACATAGTCAAAAATATATACATAGGCAATAAGTCCTGCACATTCCGTCAAAGTTCCATAGTCCGTGGGCCAATGTGCACAAACACATGGGCAAAGCTCACACAGGAGACCAGATACCATTGGAGAGAACACTGCTGGGGCATCAGATGATAAAACTACAGGCACCTCAGGGGGAAGGGAAGGGGGGGCACCTCAGCCACATGAGTCCACGACGCCAGATCCACGAGGGGCCTCCATGCCCACTGTCCCATCCTGGGGAGTGCAAAGCCACAGTCTCACAAGTCTCTACAGTGGGTGGCTTGCCCACTGTGCCATCCTGGGGAGTGCAAAGCCACAGTCTCTCAAGTCTCTACAGTGGGTGGCTTGCCCACTGTTCCATCCTGGGAAGTGCCAAGCCACAGTCCATCAGATGGATTACCGACTCCACTGTTAATGGAGGAGGCATGGTGCCCAGAGTGCTTCGTGAAGCCCTGCTCGACACAGAACCGGCACTGTCAATGGGCCAGCGGTGCTTGAGATGAAGGGCCCAGCGGAGCGGTGCAGAGACGGCGGGGCCCAGCGGAGCGGGGCTTGACAGGAAGGGCCCAGCAGAGCGGTGCTTGAGATGAAGGGCCCAGCGGAGCGGTGCTTGAGATGAAGGGCCCAGCAGAGTGGTGCTTGACAGGAAGGGCCCAGAGGAGCGGTGCTTGAGATGAAGGGCCCAGCGGAGCGGTGCTTGAGATGAAGGGCCCAGCGGATCGGTGCATGACAGGAAGGGCCCAGCGGAGCGGTGCTTGAGATGAAGGGCCCAGCGGAGCGGTGCAGAGACGGCGGGGCCCAGTGGAGCGGTGCTTGACAGGAAGGGCCCAGCGGAGCAGTGCCTGAGACGGCGGGGCCCAGCGGACCGGTGCTTGACAGGAAGGGCCCAGCGGAGCAGTGCTTGAGACGGCGGGGCCCAGCGGAGCGGTGCATGACAGGAAGGGCCCAGCGGAGCGGTGCTTGAGACGGCGGGCCCAGCGGAGCGGTGCTTGACAGGAAGGGCCCAGCGGAGCGGTGCTTGAGATGAAGGGCCCAGCGGAGCGGTGCATGACAGGAAGGGCCCAGCGGAGCGGTGCTTGAGATGAAGGGCCCAGCGGAGCGGTGCTTGACAGGAAGGGCCCAGCGGAGCGGTGCTTGAGATGAAGGGCCCAGTGGAGCGGTGCTTGAGATGAAGGGCCCAGCGGAGCGGTGCTTGACAGGAAGGGCCCAGCGGAGCGGTGCTTGAGATGAAGGGCCCAGTGGAGCGGTGCTTGAGATGAAGGGCCCAGCGGAGCGGTGCATGACAGGAAGGGCCCAGAGGAGCGGTGCTTGAGATGAAGGGCCCAGCGGAGCGGTGCAGAGACGGCGGGGCCCAGCGGAGCGGTGCTTGACAGG
Organism: Pleurodeles waltl; assembly: GCF_031143425.1. Lineage (NCBI taxonomy): Eukaryota > Metazoa > Chordata > Amphibia > Caudata > Salamandridae > Pleurodeles > Pleurodeles waltl. The sequence goes on from NC_090440.1 coordinate 1,384,379,352, forward strand.
AAGGGCCCAGCGGAGCGGTGCTTGAGATGAAGGGCCCAGCGGAGCGGTGCTTGACAGGAAGGGCCCAGCGGAGCGGTGCTTGAGATGAAGGTCCCAGCGGAGCGGTGCTTGACAGGAAGGGCCCAGCGGAGCGGTGCTTGAGATGAAGGTCCCAGCGGAGCGGTGCTTGACAGGAAGGGCCCAGCGGAGCGGTGCTTGAGATGAAGGGCCCGGCGGAGCGGTTCTTGTCCCGGCGGGCCCCTGGTCAGCGGTGCTCCTCCCGGCGGGGCCCTGTTCAGCGGTTCTTGTCCCGGCGGGCCCTTGTTCAGCGGTTCTTGTCCCGGCGGGCCCCTGTTCAGCGGTTCTTGTCCTGGCGGGCCCCTGTTCAGCGGTGCTCCTCCCGGCGGGGCCCTGTTCAGCGGTGCTCCTCCCGGCGGGGCCCTGTTCAGCGGTTCTTGTCCCGGCGGGCCCCTGTTCAGCGGTTCTTGTCCCGGCGGGGCCCTGTTCAGCGGTTCTTGTCCCGGCGGGCCCTTGTTCAGCGGTTCTTGTCCCGGCGGGGCCCTGTTCAGCGGTTCTTGTCCCGGCGGGGCCCTGTTCAGCGGTTCTTGTCCCGGCGGGCCCCTGTTCAGCGGTTCTTGTCCCGGCGGGCCCCTGTTCAGCGGTGCTCCTCCCGGCGGGGCCCTGTTCAGCGGTGCTTGTCCTGTGTGTCTAGGGAGCCAGACCTGGGCAAGACTTCCCGCTCAGTCGCCATCCGACCTTGCGGTCGCGGGGCCCTCCTGTGATGGAGTCCTGGGCCCGTGGGTGTCGTCCGTCACAACCAGAATGGGGCTGGTGGGGCCCTCTTGGGCAGCTCGCCTGCTGTCTGACTTCTCCGCCCTGCTGCCCTTGCCCTCCTTCGCTGAAGCTCTGTGGCCCTTGCCTCCCTTGGATGATGTGGCAGGTGACGGGGCAAGGCTACTGTCCTTGGTGGCAGCCGTCTCAGTCTTGTCACGCCGGGCCTTTTTTTTTTTTTCCTCTTCCCAGGGGGTGGGCTGGCTGTCCCCTTGCTGCTGGCCGATGTTCCTGCCCTAGGAGCTGGTGGACTCCAATAGCCCTGCACTATGGTCACAGTAGATGTAGGGCTGGTGGTGGCTGAGGTGCTTTTTTTACTCTTACCAGATGGAGGGGGTGGGTCAGTGATTGGAACGAGCTCAAGGTTGGAAAGGAAAACGACTTGGGAAGGACAGGGACGGGTAGGTGTAGTGGGTTTGGGAGTGGAGGAAGAGGATGTGGTTGTAGGAGAGTCAAGTGTGCTGTCTTTGGGTGCAGGTGCTTGTGACGGAGGCTGTCGTGAGGTGGATGGCTGTTGGGTGGGTGGCTGCCTGCGTTTGTGTGCTTTGGAAGAGGGGGTGACAGACACACTGGGAGAGGACACAGGGGACGTGTAAATGGCAGTGGGGGTGGTGACTGCACGTGTGCGGACTGTAATGGAGGGTGTGCTGGTGATGGAAGTACCGGCTGATGGTGGTGTTCATGCAGGTGTGAGTGGAGATGTCACAGGGAGGGAGGAGGGAGATGAGGAGGTGGGGGACACAGAGGTGGTAGTGACTGTTGGCATGTCTGCATCTGGATGTTGCTTGGGTGAATGCTTGTGGGATCTGTGGTGCTTATGTCTGGATGAGCTGCCCTTGGGTGTAGAGGTGTGTGCAGGCTGGTCTGATGGTGTGGATGGGATAGGCAGAGGAACAGGAGACTGGGACTGGGTGGAGGGAGTCAGAAGAGGGAGGCTGGAGACAGGGACAATGGCTGCCGTCAGTGCTGAGGCCAGAGCGTTGAACGATCGCTGATGGGCAGCCTGACCCGAATGAATGCCCTCCAGGTATGCATTGCTCTGATGCAACTCCCTTTCTACACCCTGGATGGCATTCAAAAGGGTAGACTGCCCAACAATGAGTGTCCTGAGGAGGTCAATGACCTCCTCACTGAGGGCAGCAGGGGTAACTGGGGCAGGGCCTGAGGTGCCTGGGGCGAAGGAGATGCCCACCTTCCTGGGCAAGCGGGGACGGAGCGAAGGCTGAGGGGCTACTGGGAGGGCGGGGCTGGTGCGCTGGGTGGCGGCTGTACCTGTTGTGGCGGTGGGCACAGATGTTGCCGCCACCGCTAGGGAGCTCCCTTCCGAGGACGTGTCGGTGTCGCTGACGTCTCCACGGGTCCCCGTTGTGGAGCTCCACTCGCCCTCCGTCTCACTGGTGTACTCAGAGTCTGTTGTATGGCCCTCCGGGGCCATGTGAGATGCAACTCCCTCGTGCGCCGATGCCACTTCTCCTCCGCCTGATGATGCTAATGCACACATGAACAGGAAGACAAAGAAAATGGGGGGGGGGAGAAATGAAGACAGGTTGAGTGCATGCATTGGCAACACCGTTGTCGGAGAGGACAGACACAGAAGCCCCCTGCACTAGGCCGCACAATCGGGGTACGCTACTCAGTTATTGTGACTAGGCCTACAGGTCTATGGACGACAAATGCACACATGGGTGAGGCCGGACCATGGATAGCTGTACTTGGCACCCTACAGAGGTGGGGGGCGGGGGCACAGGGCCGTGTCTAACGGAGGGGCCTAGCCTACAGAATGCGCCCTGGCCTAGAGATAGCCACAGCCCTCCTCCCCCACCCAGACACCTTCACTGCGCGCAAAGATAGCAGAATGTGCTGATACTCACCCCCTTGTGTCTGCTGTGATGTCCTCACGCGCCCATCCAAATCGGGGTAGGCCACCACCTGGATCCGGGACATCAGGGGGGTCAATTGGCGGCTGGCACCCCTCCTACGTTGGGAGGCCATCCGCAGCAGAGACTCGCGGTCTTTCTGGCCCTGCGGCGGATGTCCTCCCACCTCTTTCGGCAGTGGGTGCCCCATCTGTTGTGGACCCCCAGGGCCCGGACGTCCTTGGCGATGGCACGCCAAATGTTGATCTTCTGATGGGCGCTGACCTATGTGACATGTACAGGGTGGTAAAGGAAATCAAATCAGTTTTCTGCCTGGTCAATGTGAGTGGCCCCCCCTCCCAACCTTGCCATGTGGCACATGCTCTCATCTTTCGTGCGTTGCACTCCTCATTCGCTCCCCTCCCCACCATCTTACATACACCCCACTCAACACAGGCATAGCCCATTCAACGTGCACCCTGTGTACTAACCTGTTGGTCTGGAGGACCGTAGAGTAGCGCATACTGGGGGAGGACCCCATCAACAAGTTTCTCCATTTCTTCGGAAGTGAAGGCAGGGGCCCTTTCCCCAGTCGCAGCAGCCATTGTATCTCCCAGACCGAGGTCACAGCAGCACTTGCAGTATAGGTCCTCTCCTGTGGATGATCAGGTCTCGAGTGATTAAGCAGATAGAAAATGGCGGTCACGGCCGCGGCGGTGCGTATCGCGACCGCCGGCGCACATCGTCATTGGCTCCTGAGACCCATAGGGTTCAATGTTAACCAATGCTGCTTTGCGCCGCGGTCTTCGAGCGCATACCGCCACGGTGTGCCACGCCAGCGCAGTGACCTCACATCCCACTGTCACACTTCACAGGTCAGGCAGCCGCCATTTCAAGGGCCCACATGGCATAATTTCTACTGTGTCACACAGGCCTAGGCCTTGCATTGCCACTCATACAAGCCTTTCAATGCATAGCGATTCGTGTACTGTGCAAGCTGTGTGAACGAACCTGTGGGTTGCTTGACTCTGTGCTCCATGTTGTCCTTCCTAGGCACCGTCCGCTGGGACTTGCGAGGAGAAGGATGAATCCTCCTGTGTACCGACCGCTGGTGGACCTGTCGAGAATGGAAGAACGACATATCATACTTACATACAGGCTTGACAGAGCAACTATACATGAACTATGTGCCCAGCTGGAGCCAGACCTGATGTCCCCCATTCGCCAACCCACAGGGATTCCCCCTCTGGTGCAGGTTCTGTCAGTACTCCATTTTTTGGCAAGTGGGTCTTTTCAGACAACAGTGGCCATATCATCTGGAATGTCTCAGCCTACGTTTTCTAAGGTTTTGTCCAGAGTGTTGTCTGCCCTGATGAAATACATGCAGAGCTACATTATATTCCCTGAGGTGGCCGAATTGGCTACAGTAAAGGGTGATTTCTATGCCCTTGGACATATCCCCAACATCATTGGTGCCATTGATGGCACCCATGTGGCTTTGGTTCCCCCCAAAGAAAGTGAGCAGGTGTACAGAAACAGAAAAAGTTATCATTCGATGAATGTCCAGGTGGTCTGTTTGGCTGACTAGTACATCTCCCATGTAAATGCCAAGTTCCCTGGGCCAGTGCATGACGCGTATGTCATGCGAAATAGCAGCATCCCTTATGTGATGGAACAGCTACAGAGACACCGTGTGTGGCTAATTGGTGACTCTGGTTACCCCAACCTGTCGTGGCTACTGACCCCAGTGAGGAATCCCCGGACCAGGGCAGAGGAACGGTACAATGAGGCCCATGGGCGAACTAGGAGGATCATAGAAAGGACCTTCGGGTCCTGAAGGCCAGGTTTAGGTGCCTGCATATGACAGGGGGATCCCTAATGTACTCACCAAAGAAGGTGTGCCATATCATCGTGGCCTGCTGTATGCTTCACAATCTTGCTTTGCGACGCCAGGTGCCTTTTCTGCAGGAGGATGGTCCAGATGGTGGTGTTGTAGCAGCTGTGGAGCCTGTGGAGAGTGAAGAGGAGGAAGACGACGGGGACGACACGGACAACAGGGATACAGTCATACAACAATATTTTGAGTAGCACACAGGTAAGAATCACCAACGCCATTTTACATTTACTTAAGGCCTCATGCGTCTCCACTGTCTGTCTTTCCCCCCAGTTCCTGTTAACTGATTTGTGACTTTCCCTTCCCTTTTCAGAGCTGTATGACCCACTGCCTGACTTCAGCTTTGTTTGCCCATGGACTAAAGCTTATTGAAATTGGTATGTTGTCATCACAAAGTAACTGGACATTATTGCACCGTTATGTGTAATACATTTGTTAAGAATACAAGCAGTCTCCTGTTATTTTAAGTGCAATAAGTGATTTATTTTAAGTGCTACATATAGGTACATGATTGGAAAACGGTGATGGGTGGGGGTGGAGTAATGTCCATGGCAGAGTCCAGTTCTCAGTCACACAGGTGCATTGTCCATGTGCCTGGGGAAGGATGGAGCAGGGGCAGTTCAAGGTTGGACAGGGTGACAATGTGGGACAGTGGGATGACATCAGGGGGTATCTTAGGCTGGCGGGGGTCTTGCAATCCTACTCTGTCTTCTTGTGAGATCTCAGGTTCCGCTTGCGGGGTGGTTCTTCTTCTGCAGGAGGTGGGGTTCTGGTGGCCTGTTGTTGTGTGGGGGCCTCCTGTCCACTAGCGCCGGCGGAGGTGGTAGGCTGTTCCTGGCCTGGGCTAGTGACAGGGGCCCTTTGGGGTGCCACATGGTCCCGCAATGTGGTGACGATCTGGGTAAGGGCCACGACGATGGTCCCCATTGCGGAACCGATGTTCCTCAGTTTCTCCCTGAACCCCATGTACCGTTCCTCCTGCAGTTCCTGGATCTCCTGGAACCGGGCCAGTACCGTCGCCATCGTCTCCTGGGAGCGGTGGTATGCTCCCATGATGGAGGAGAGGGCCTCTTGGAGAGTCGGTTCCCTGGGCCTGTCCCCCCCCTGTCGCACAGCAGCCCTCCCAGTTCCCCTGTGTTCCTGGGCCTCTGTCCCCTGGACGGTGTGCCCACTACCACTGCCCCCAGGTCCCTGTTGTTGTTGGGGTGGTGGGTCAACCTGGGTGCCCTGTAGTGGTGGACACACTGCTGATTTACGTGTCCTGGAGACAGAGGCATGGGCCCGCTGGGTGGGAGCTGTGCTGGTGTTCCCAGAGGGGGTTGGGTCTGGTGTAGCCTGTGGCTGTCTGTGGGGAACCGACTGTCCAGAGGTCCCCGATGGGCCGGGCTGGTCATCTGGGTCCAGGGAGACAGAGCTGCTGTCATCGCTGGGGGCCTCTTCTGGGGGTGGGATGGACATCTCTGGACCCTCCGTGGGTGTGTGGTGGCGTTCGGGTCCTGCAGGGGTATAAAGGTATGGTTATTGCTTCTGTGTGTGGCATTTCGTGTGATGGGTGGTGTCCGTGTACCCAAGTGCAGGCATTCCCTTGTGGGGGCTTTTGTGAGGGTGGCTTGTGGGGGTGATGTGTGTGTGCAGTGGGCATGCTTTGGTGATGGCTGTCCATGCTTTGTGGTCGCATGCAGGGCTTGGTGTTGGGATGGGTGGGTTGTGATGGTGAGCCTTTTGCTAGGTGTTGGTGTGATGGGGTGGGGGTGAGGGTGGGGGTATGATTTGGCATGCAGGTGGGGTGGGGGTGGGAAGCAGTAGTGAAGATTTGACTTACCAGAGTCCATTCCTCCGCCTACTCCTGCGAGGCCCTCAGGATGCAGGATGTGCAAGACTTCCTCCTCCCATGCGGTAAATTCTGGGGGAGTAGGTGGGGGTCCGCCGCCAGTCTTCTGCACCGCAATGTTGTGCCTTGATACCATGGAACGCACCTTCCCCCGTAGGTCGTTCCATCTCTTCCTTATGTCATCCCGATTGCGTGGATGCTGTCCCACCGCGTTGACCCTGTCCACTATCCTTTGCCATAGCTCCATCTTCCCGGCAATTGTGGTGTGCTGCACCTGTGCCCCGAAGAGCTGAGGCTCTACACGGACTATTTCCTCCACCATGACCCTGAGTTCGGCGTCACTGAACCTGGGGTGTCTTTGGGGTGCCATGGGGTGGTGTGGATGAGGTGTGGGGTGGCGTTTGTGGTGATGAGTGTGGTGCGTGTGGTGGTGTGTGGTGTTTGGTGCGTGGATTCTGTGTGGGTGATGGTGTTGTGTGCCTCTGTGTTGTGGGATTGTCTATTCTGTGCTCTCTCTCTAGCCTTCGTCAATAATTTCGGGTCGTAGGGGCTTGTGGGTGATGTGGGTGTGTGTTTTATATTGTGTTGGGTGTGTGGGAGTGGTGTTAGTATGTGTATCAGGTGTGCGTGTTTCAAACTGACCAATGTGGCTGAGTTTTCTATGTGTGTGTGTATTTTGACCGCGGCGGTGTGTACCGCCAATGGAATACCGCATTTGAAAGACCGCTGCGTGGATTTCTGGGTCGGAATGGTATGGGCGTATTTCTGTTGGCGTGACGGTGGAGGTTTGTTCATCGCCATTTTTTCGCTGACCTTTGGTGTGGCGGACTTTTGTGGATGTCGGGTTTTTGGCGGTTTGCCAGTTGCGGGTCAGAATGACCGTGGCGGTTTACCGTGGCGGTGTTATGGCGGTCTTCTGACCGGCGGTAAGTGCCTTTTACCGCCGAGGTCAGAATGACCCCCATGGTTTTGCATACTGGATTGTAATATATTACAATCGTTACACTCATTTCCTTTGGTCTTTGCAGTCTTCCGGGGGGTTTGGTGGTTGTAACTGTAATGTATCTTGGTGTATTAGTGTGTGTGTTGTGGTGGGTGAGGGTGGAGGTGGGGGTGTGGGTGTTGCGTGTTTCGTGTGTGTGTCACTGTTTTTTCCCTCCCCCCTCCCTTGTGTCGTAGGTGCAGTACTCACCGTGGTCTTCGCCGCCGGCGTTCGTGCTCCTCGTAGAGGAGAAAGAAGATATGGGCTGGCAGGATCTGCAGCTCTGGTTCCATGGCGTCCTGATTCATCGTGGGGTGTGTAGAGGTGAGCGTTTTCCCTTCGAAGTCCTGTTTCTGACGTGTTTTTGTCCGCTGTGAATCCGCCCCAGAAAAGGTGGTGGATTGGCCTGTTGTGATACTGTGGGCGGTACATTGTCCTCTGCCTGTCTGTTGGCAGTGACCGCCACGCTGTTTGTTTGTATACCGCCGTGGCGGTCGGAGTGTTAAAGTGGCTGTCTTTGTTGGCGGTTTCCACCACGGTCTTCATTCCATTTATTTTACCGCCGGCCTGTTGGCAGTCTTACCGCCGCTTTAACACCGTCCGCCAGGGTTGTAATGACCACCTATATCTCTTAGCAGGAAGGTTTTTTTGGTCTGTGGGAGGAATGTTCTCAGCAAAGTGACAATCTTTCAATCTAGCCACATCCTCCACCACTTCTTCTCTGGGAACTCTTGCCTGTTCCAGCACAACAAGGCTCGCTATGATAGACTCCTGACATTTCACAAAAATCATCCTTGACACTGGAGAACTATCCTTGAACACAACAAAAGCATTAAAAGTTGCCAAGTGGAACAGGTGAACCGGTAATATCTTATACCAACATAAGCCTTACGAGCAGCAGTGTAAGGTTCCAACCTCTGATCTACTCTATCAACACCACCCATGTGTTTATTGTAGTCTAAAATGCACACAGATTGGTGCACTTCAGCAGCTTGACCCCAAACAGCCGCAGGTGAAGTACTCTCATCATGGATGGTAGTTAGCATGTATACATCCCTCCTGTCTACAAATTTCAGAGCTAGCAGCTCATCGTTGCACAAGGCACTGCACTGTCCCTTCTCAAGTTTTTTACAGACAAGCTCTCTTGGATAGCCTTTCTGTCTAGAGCGGATTGTGCCACATGCAACAGTGTCCACTCTGAACAATTCCTTGAATAACTGAACTCCAGTGTAGAAGTTATCTACATATAAATAGTGACCTTTGATAAACAGTCATCTACCAAGTTCCTCACACAATTTTCTCACTAACTCTAAAAGTGGGCAGACAACCAGGGGGGGTCAGTACTGGAATCCCTAACAGTGTAGACCCAGAAATTATAAACATATTGTCTACTACTTTCATACAGCAAATAGAATTTAATTCTGTACTGTGCTCTCTTGCTAGGAATGTACTGCCTAAAAACCAAACTACCCTTGAACAGGACCAAAGACTCATCTACAGTTATTTATTTGCGTGGAACATAGATCTCTAAAAAACTATCTACCAAATGATCAAGGACAGGTGTAATCTTAAAAAGACGCTCAGAATCAGGGTGATCTTGTGGCAAGGCTAAAGCATTATCTCCAAAATGCAACATCCAAAGAAATGGCTCATACCGGTTATGACTCATGATTGCAGGAAATGTAACAGTTGCCATCAAGGGAGTAGTAGACCAATATGAAGACAGTGATGCCTTCCTTATCAGCCCCATCAAAAAAGTTAAACCTAAGATCTTTTTCAACTCTTCCAGATTTGTGGGAATCCACCAGATAGCTCTAGAGTGTGGCCTAAGTCTGGCAGCGTTGCCCCTCAAATACTGCTCTGCATACAAATTAGTCTGCTCAACAATCCCTTCCAAAAATACATCATCCATATATCGTCCATAAATAACTCAAAGAAGTTGACAGACAAAAGGTTTTCTGTATTAACTCAACACCCTGGGAAACCAGTAAACGCAGGCAACTGTGGCTGCTCCATGTTTGGTGCAACCCACGTGGCAGGTCTTCCAATGGGAAGCCTTTCAGCCACTGGCTGCTGCACCATTGGCACATCAGTGTCCTCCTCTAAAACAGGCACTTCATCAGCACTGAGAGTGTCTTCATCATCAGATGATTCCTCTCTGACAGAAAATTCACTTCCAGAATCTTGCACTTCCTCCTCTGCCTCAGATGCAGAGTCAGTCTCATAATCATGGTCAGAAGACGACTCAAGAAGCACACCAACAACCTGCTGAGTGCTCATCCCACGGCTAGCCATGATCCTCCCTACAAAAAGTAACTGGACAAATGCACCACCAACAACCAGCACTGTATAAGATAAGTAATAAAAAAAAGTGTAGCTTTATCACTAAGAGTTATAAACTCAAAAACTATACCGCTCACTTGCCCGAAAAAGCTTGACTCACCAGCAACTACTCTGCCTAGCCACAGCAATCACCAATGATATCCCACTAAAAAGAAAAAAGAAAAGCAAATTAGACATAACTGCCCAATAGTGCTGTTTGGGGGGCAGAACAGAAATGGCATAGATTATTTTCCCCATTTGGGGGGTGACCCACAAAGCACACACATGATCCCTTGTGCTAAGTGGATTCTGCCCCCCCTTGGGGGCACATGGGTCTAAAAAAAATAGGTCTATCTGTCCCCAAGGGGATCGACTCTTGCCCAAGGGGTCGTTTCCCCACACTGTAAAAACACACACATATACAAATTCCCTGGTGTCTAGCGGGCATTCCTGCTGAAAGAGACATTGAGGGAAAGGAAAACCCTTTCCTTTCCCCCAGTGTCTCTTTTTGTGCAATCCCCTCCCCTACCCAGAAGAAAAACTTCCCTGAAGGCCATTGGGGGTGGTGAGGGGGTTGGCCCTCAGGGGGAGCGCTAGTGCTTCTCACGAGGGCCGGTCCCAGGACGGAATGGTTACATCCGTTGCACCTCAGCGCCGCAGCCACAGACGTAACCATTACATCCATGGCGGGAAAGGGGTTAAGGCAATTCCCCACTAATACCTTACAGTGCCACCCTGATACTGGCAAGTGACAATGTTTAAATGATAAAATAATGCACTACATTTTGAGCAGGGTACTTATAGGGATGTGTTCCAAACACATAGAGGTTACATGTAAAGGCAAAAGAGGAGATATTTAACGTATGAGTCCCTGTGAGCTGTATAGTATCAATCTGGGATTTTGTTTAGTATTAGGAGAAAAAGTTAATATTGTGGTAGGTGGTGGATGTCCCAAAAACACAGAGCATTAAAAAGGTTATAATTGAAAGCATGAGTATATTAATTTAGAGGTTAGATTTGGCGGTAATTACATACATTGCAATAAGGCTGACAGTTTTCCGTTTTCACTGATTTTTTGCAGATAAATGCAGACAGAAAACAATCTATTTCCCTTTTAGTATTTATTTTTAAAAAGGGAAAAATAAAGAAAATTGTGCTTCTTGTGAGTGATTCACCTTGCTGTCCTTCATAAATTCCAGACTAATTGCTAAGCAGACAGACACCATGGGGTTCTAAAATCAGGATGAGATTCCCTTAAACATAGACATATGTTAGCTCATATTTCTATTTAATGTTAATATTTACCTGTCGGTGTAGTGTTTTGCTATATTTAATTTGCTAAAACCCAACAAACATCAAAGTATGAGTGCCTGTTTATCACTGTTTATCACTGAAATAAATATAGAAATATATCATTTTACTACTCTGTTTAGTCTCAAAACATAAAATAATTATATATAAATAAAAATATAATGGCTAAAATATAAACATGAATAAACACAGACAGAAATGTTAAATATATATATACCATAAAAATCCCTAGTTACAAAATACATTGTTAAATACTCCTGATATTGTAGGATCTCTCAACTATCTTCAACACAGTCAACCATACCACCCCCATACACACCCTTGAGCCATAAATGGGAATCACTGCCAATGTCCTTCACTGGTTCTCCTGCTACCTTTCCAACCAACACCATGTTTTTCACATGGACACCTCCAGGTCACAAAAGACATTTCTCAGATGTGGAGCCTTCCAGGGTTTCCTACTCTCTTAAGTCATCTTCAGACTTAACATGGAACAGCCTGTTTGTCTACTCCCAGATCAAGATTCACAAATATGCCAATGATATACAGCTCTGCATGAAAGTCTCCTCTGCTTCAGATATCCAATGCCTCAAGCACTGCTTGCACATCATCGAGACCTGACTGTCCAGTGCCTATCTGAAAATTACATGAACCATGACAGAATCCTTATAATTTGCCAAGACAACAAACAAGATACAGAACAAGTGTGGCTCAACGGCATGAACCCTGATGGCTTTGAACTCCAAATCTCACTGAATCATTTGGATTTACCTTGGTCACAAACCTCTACCTCAAAGAACACATTACCAAAAACAGCAACAGCCTAGTACCAGCTCTCTCTTCTGAAGAAAGCTAAACCACTTCTTCCTGAAAGTGACTTTAGAACTACTGCCCAAATTGTTGTACTCTTCTATTGGGATGGTAGTATTAACCTACTCCATCACCTCTAAGGGTACACAGTGACGCCCATTAGTGACATCCTACCACCACCAGCACATCTCATCCAGGAACTTAAAAAATATGATCACATCATCCCTACCCTGATGCAATGCCATAGTCTTCCCTTTCCAGCATGCATGAGCTGCTTCATATACAAAGCCATCACAAACAGCATCAGATTATCTTGCTCACATCCTCATTATCTCTGGTGGTTCTCGGCACACCTGCAGCCAGGCCAGAACTGTAAAAAAGAAAAAACAAGACAACAGGGTATTCCATTAATGCACCAAGGATCTAGAACTATGTCCCCTTATCGGTCCGGACCTCCTCAATGCTGCTTCACTTTAGGAAAGATTTAAAGACTCATCTCTGTAAAGAATACTCATAATACATTAACCATCCACAACTCAGTATCCTCTCCTATTACTCACCGACCTTAAACTTGCCTTTGACCATGTACATGTTCCTGCTGCCTTTTCACTAGGTTTGGGCTATAGAAATACACAGATACATAAATATAGTGTTAGGGTTTAACAAACTAGGAATCCCCTTGTAGTGTGTTAATGGGATCATTAGCCTTAGGACATATCTGTGTGTGTAGGTGGGTTGTGTTGCACCACCAACCCTGCCTGTTGCCCTGCTGCACTTGCATGGACTCCTGTCCCAGCAGAAGCAACTAATCTACTTAAAAGTATGGCTGTATGAAAATAGTGGAAAGACATAATTTAGAGAGCATATAGCTATTTACAGGGTATGTACTAGAGAATTTGTTGAAGGTTATGTATGTGATATGTGCCTAAAAATGCAGCTTTGGGTCAAGGACAGATACGGGTGACTGATTGTAGGTTTCCTTTTAATATGGAAGTGATAGAGACAGAGAAATACGGGGGTGTTAGAATCCTACATGGCACCACACTATTGTTGTAGAATATAGTGAGCACATCTATCAGGTAGGGGTGCATTGTGGAGACAACAACCCTTCAGAGAGAACATCAGTTGGCTGAATCCTGGAGAACTTCTCATTTACACTCCTCCGCTCATCTGGCCACTTCTTTTTTTCCTATGGTGCAGGCTTCCTCCCTCAATACATTAATAGTCTGTCACCTCCTGTCATAAGGCTGTTATAAGGCAGTCTTCTAGGTTCCACTGAGGGTGAAGGGAAACAGCCCATGTAGTTTTTTGGTAATATTTTACCACAAATTTGACTACACGGGCTATCTCCTTCTCAATTAAATTTCTCTACCTCTCCAGAAATGAGTTGTGCATTCGTCAAGAAGAATGTGGTGGCTGCAGGATCCCAAAGATGAAGAGGAAAAAAGCAGATGTGATTTTGAGGGACAGTATGTATGTTGTTGGAAGCGAATGGGTGGCAGGTGTGTATGATTTGATTCAGGTGTATATAATTTGCCTATTCCTTTTCATGTGGAGGTTACCTTCTGACATGCAGAGGTCTCCACCTCAGTTGTAGAAGTCTGCCCCAGTTTCAGAAGTCTCAGCCCAAATGCTGAGGTCTTTGTCCCAAGTGCCGTGGTCCTGTACAGTATGTAGAACATAAAACATATGTAAAGTTACTTTTAGTAACTTTATAGTCTTACATCAGACCTAAACTGAGGTGGCTGAGACATGCAAAGCAAAATGTGGCAAAAGGGGTTATAAAAAGTGGTGAAATGCATGATTTGCACCACTTTGTAAATATGACGCAGGGAAAAGACCTCCTTAGTGCCGCCTTAGCGGAAACAAAAAGTACGCTAAGGCAGCGCTAAAGTGGCACAAGGGGCTCTTAAATCTGCCCCCTTATTTCTTCCGTGCCATTCTAATTTAGCTGCGGTTGGCATTAAGATGCATTATTTCCTCTGAGGAAGGGCTTGATGATCAAGTCACTCTACCAAAGGTGAGACAAGAAAGTAGTTTAGTAGGGAAGCTTGTATGGGCCCCATGGGAGCTCAGTCACAACTATCATAAAGAAAGACGTCCCTATAGCCTTCCACACATTTCCTACAGCCTATATTTGCTTCACAGCTGTTGGTAGTGAACTTGACACATGTTGCCCATGAACTAGAGATGTTAGAATTCTGGCAACAATTCCACCTAATCCACTTTTTCATTGTCTCTCATGCTAGAGTAAATAAATGGTTTCCAAAATTATTATTCAGAATTATTTCCTAAGGAAAAACGTTAAACCTTTTCACCGCACCAGAATCCAGAAGGGAAAATGGCCATGGAGATGGGTGCTTATTGCGTCTAAATGTTCTGGATGAGGAGGGGACACAAACTGCTTCAAATTGCTGTATGCGCACTTGTTTGTATTGCAGCCATATGGTCTGTTCTCATTAGCCCAGAGGCTAAACACGCTGCAGCATTACTGTCCAGTTGCAGAAAACGAATGTAAAAATCACTCAGAATACATTGAAGCAAGTTTTACAAACAGTGAAGCTGGAGAGCGAAATGCAGGGGGTAAATGATTTCTGTATTGCCGCATATAAAACTATCGTTCAGTAACAGAATCCACTCGTTCTTGGCGTTCTTCGTATGTCGGATCTTGAGCTGGCATGGCTAGTGCTTCACTATTTTGTTACAAACACATTTATGAAAATCCTTCCAACGCAACAACCGCAGTGCGGAAAAATGTGATTATTCACAGAAAAAGTATCACAGGAGTGAAACAAAGGTGACAGATATACATTTTAGACATGCCAATGCGAATGACAACAGCGACTTTCCCGGAAGGCGTATGTTGTAATCTGCTGAAAGTGCAAAGGATTTTCTCCTGACATGGTGAACAATGTGAACCTTTAAATTCATGCATCAGTCAACATATATTTTGAAGTCAAACTTACTGGCAAGAGCAAATCTGATGAAACATTGGACGCTTACCATATCACCATAGTCTGAGCTTCACACGATAGGGGTCTCCTCCTACAGAAAGTCACTGCCTTTTAAAAACATGTCACTGGAATGCATATCAGGAATAGGCGAATGAATGCATTCTTTGGTTTCCTTATGTGACATGCTGTATATGTCCTAAAAGGAATGGAGTGACTGATAGAGGGCAGGAGAGTGGCCTTTTGTTCAATCGAGTATGGCCTAGCTGCCAGTATAGTTGTTATGTGCAAGTGATTGAGTTGAGGAGAGTGTCTGAGGCGTGATAGAGACAGGATGTTCTGAAAGTTTGTAGTGAGCTGTGATCTAAGATAACTACGATATTTATGCTTCTCAACACAATCTGCATGGTGAGCCACTCAAGATGGCTCCTCTTGGGATGTAATCACCAGCCTCCTTTTGACTGTGGATAAGAATCTGAAGAGGTTTCCAAGAGATGAACGCTTGTACCCATGCTATATCCTATTCGAGGGGCCACAAGGCAAGCATATGCCTCTGATCTCCTGAGGTCCAATCTGCAATGTCTCTGCACACTTGATCAAATATACCCCCATCAGCACTTGACTCTCAGTGGTGGTGATGGAGAACAGTCATATAGATCTCAGGTAGGTAGTTTGGGGGGGGGGTTGAAGTTGAGTACCCAACAAACCCTCCATATAGCTGTTTGTCCAAACAGTGCTTGACTTTAAAGTAAGTAGAACTTTTAAGGGACACTAGAACGTAATACTGCACATAAAGATGTGTACATGATGCGGTTTAGTGTCCTCACATTTAGAGCAGATTAACCCTTCCTCCCACTACTGAGCCGGGTTCCCCCCTCTTATGGTACCACTGGTTTTCACCACAGCTCTGGTACTTAGGATGATTATGCTCAGTGCAGCATACTACCACACTCCATTATAAGATTTGGACTTAAATATTCTCTTTTGGATCACACTGACTAGTTTGTCACAGTCAGTGATGGGGGCCAGCTCTTCTACAGCAGCCAGCCAGCTCCTCCATGTCAACTTGCTTCTCGCTTCTGGGCTGAGCTCGCTAGCACATTCTTTCTTCTTCTCCTCAGTAATGTTGGGTGATGTAGGTTTGATCAGGAATGGCTGCGTAGAGAAGATCTGGGTTCTCTTCACAGCTGGTCCAGCAGCTGCTAGTTGCAGCTCTGCTGGGGCTGTTCAAGTCCAGAGTGGTGCAGCCTCCTACGACCAGACTCTTGCAGAAGCGTATCCCTCAGATAGGCCTCTCAAGTCCGATGCTTGCAGTGGCTTCAGGAATATTGTGATTGTCAATGTACAGAAACCCTGGATCATGGTGTGATGCAGGCAGGTGTAGTGGCTGAGGCCATGTTGCACACTCGCAATTCAGGTGCAGAAGATCAGCACATGCCACAATTTTCAAATCCGGAACACACTTTAAATGAAAGCAGCATATTCTGCTTTCTGATAAATCTGGGCCCAATCTAAGTGCTTTGCTTTCAATTCCTTTTATCCTAACTTTATCAAATATGTTTTAAAATCTTGACAATTTGAATTAAACAAGACAGAGAACTCAAACCTTTTGGCGCGGGGTAGATTATTTTTTTTAACTACTTACAGACAACCGCCCGCCCTTTTTATTATTCCAGAATATCACAAACAATCTGAAGTCCTGGCCAACTATTCCAGCTCCCTTTCCCCACATCTATTGGCAAATTAAAATGTTCTAATAGAGCCAGGTGCTTTTGTTCCCTAAGCAGGTAGTCTGTCCCCTCGGAAAATTAAATTCTATGGGTATAATTTGCTGATGATTTTTCATTTTAATGTATAACACTAGAGATAAGGACTGATGATTGCTACCATCCCAATACATCAGGGCCAGACTGGCCGTAGGAGACTTTGGGCTTTTCCCCGGGAGGCTGGAAAGGTGGGGGCCGTTTTTACATTAGTGCTGCAATGTGGGCCCCCAGTAGCAAAAGCACAAAAGCAGCAGTGCTTCGAATCCCCTGTGGTTGGTCTGTAAAAATTGCTGGGGCTGCTTTGAGTTCCCAGTGCGGCCCTGCAATCCATCACTTGGAAGTTCTTACACAACTCAAAATTCCAGATCTGCATGAAAATATAATCTATATGCCTCGTTGAGTTGCCCTTTAAAAAGTCTGTTTAGGGGGCCTATTTACCCCATACAGCCATTAAGCTGAATAAACCCTGCCTATGTTAGTCATTTTTTCACTTTGTGAGCAAGTTTTATTCTACCACATTTTGGAAAGAGCAGTGAAAACATTATATGCCAATGGCATGTCTCCTAGCACCTTGCCCTCCTGCATAGGCAAAAGTCTCATATTAATATCCCTCATGGTAAATATTGGAGTTTGTTCAGATTTAGCACAACTTTGAAACTAACAAAATTCCCACTAATTCTGGCCCAATGTTTCTGGGCGATGTTATAACCAAAATAGGATTAGGATGTAAAATTGGCCCGGTAACCCAGAAAAAGGTGGCTCGTGGCGTGGCCGGGCCACGAATAAGATGGCTGCCTAGGAAGTGAGCTCCGGGCCGTGGCAATGTTGGGGAGGTGACGGGGGCGCGGAGACGGCCGGACCGACCCCTCCATTCGGCGCCGACGCCTTCTGCTGCCATTGCCGCTCAGATCGGCATCAAGGGAGCCCACAGCACGAGCCTGTGGACCCGCAACCGGCGACTCACCCCGAGGGAGAGGGCCTCCCCGGGAGGCGGAGTCTCGTCATTTTGACGCCGCAGCCGATCCACCTGCGGCAGCGGCAGAGCAGTACGGAGAGCCGCGGAGGCTCTTTCACATCACCTGGGCTCTGGACCCCGGAAGAACGACCTGCTGGGACTTCGGGGGCAGGTCCTGTCTGACAGACGAGACGAAGGACTCTGCCGGAAAGGTGGGGCCGTGCCCTCGGAGCCTGAAGAGGAGCGGCCTCATCCACCGAGGAGAATAATAGCGGACATCAAGGTACGGCTCCCCTCTCCCGGATGTCGATAGGAGTCATCGCGCTACCTCCCCAGAATATATCCCAGTGGGATAAAGCAATTACACCCTCCTCTCCCCTCTAAAATAAACACTCAAGGACAATAAAGAAAAAGGAGAGGAGGAGAGGAGAAGAAGTAAGAAAACCAAGAGAGGGGAGGACAAGACAAGGGGAGAAGGAGGAGAGGGGAGAGTGGAGGGGGCTGGAGGAGCAAGGGGACAGGAGGAGGGCAAGGAAGAGAGGAGAAAGGACAGCCACACTGCACCCCTCTCTCCACAGGACAAGAAGGAGGGAGAGGTAGAGGGAAGGGGCAAGATAACAAAACAGGACACTCAATAAAAAGAGGAAGAGGGGAACAAAAGAGAGACAGTGAACAAAATGAGAGAAGGAAAACAAAAAACAGACCAATGTAAAACTGGACTAGCACTAAGGGAAAAGAAGCAAAAAAAGCTACGAAAAGAAATGCGGAAAAAAGGAAACTGCACAAGGGGCAGCCGACCCAAGCTCGCACACCGAGGTGGGCCCCATTACCATTTATCTCTCCCCTCCCACTCAGGCCCCCAGCCATAAGGCACAAGAGGGAAAAAAAAATAAAGAAAAAAAGGAAAGAAGAGAATAATACATAGACAGGAACAGATTTTAAAACTGAAATAAAATTACAAAAAGAGAGAGGAACGGAACTAAAATGGGAAGTAGATGACTTGAACAATACACACCCATATCGGACCCCGAGGACAGAAGACCTAGTCCTTAGCTGGGCAGCCTCCACAGGCAGTTAAGGAGATGTCCGGTAGCAAACCGAACCATAAACCCGCCAGCAAACCGGCACGACAACTATTATTCTCGGAAGCGCTACATCACAAGCGTCCAACCCCTGCAACGACAGGCCCTCACGCATCACCACACCTCTCCGAGCCCACTATGATGGCTGACAAGGAACACTCCACAACCATGGAACTGATACTCCTGGAGATCACTACTGTCAGCCGCCGCATAGAGGGAATGGACGCCTCTCTAACCTCGCTAACACTAGAGACCAAATCCATGCGTTCAGTCATTGCAGGCGACGGGACTGGAACAACGCATGTGATCACTGGAAGCACAGGCTACAGTGTTCCAGGACTGAGACCAAGACCTCCTCTACCTCAGGAGCAAGCTAACGGATATGGAGGACCGAAGATGGAGAGATAACATCCGCCTACTTGGGATCCCGGAAAATGAAGAAGGTGCAGATATGCAGCTTTCCTGAGCTCTACACTCCCAAAATTGACCTTATTGGACTTTGATCCACCGTTAGAATTCCAACGGGCACACAGAGTAGGACTGAAACGCTCCGACAGATCCTTAAGGCCCGATAAATCAAAGCATGCCTACTACTACACAACCAAACCCGGCAAATACTTCAAGCAGCGCGTACCCATGGACCCTTCAGGGTAGACAAGAATGACATTCGAATAACCACCGACTATTCCAAAGAGACCAATGAACGCAGGAAGGCCTTCCTAGCTTTACGTCCCCGGCTCCGTCAACTGGAGATGAAATATGGCCTCTTTGACCCTGCAAGAATGTGGGTCACTAAAAACGGAATATCCAAGGATTTCTATGACCCCGAAGTACTGAGACTCTTCCTCGACTCTTTCCAACTCCAACCTATGGACTCTACCAACTCAAATCACCCGCACAATACTTCAGGGGATAATACAAGCAACGGAACTCTACCCTCAGGAATGGAGAAAGCAAGTACGGCCCTGCAAGGCGCTGATACCTGTCAAAGATGCAGGTACTTGGAGAGACTAGCCAGATCACACAATGATAGGGGACAGGTTCTACATGCCGTGGCAGCCCACACGCAACTATCAGAAAGAGACAAATCCTGCTCCCCCTTAAAACCTACGACTGCATCCCCTTGAGAAGGCGATCTGGCGACATGCATATTTGAGACAATTGCCTAAACATGGACATGACGCTGCCACCGAACCCAAGGACAGATAAGTATCCATCCAGACCCCATATTTGTATTTGTATTTGTATCTGTACCCTTTTCATAACTGCTTATGGTCATAGGTGTCATAATTAGGACCAGACTGTTAACCCACCTGAGAACGCTACTAAGAAATACAAGGCTCCACAATGAGACAGTATTAGGCAAATTATAAATTGTTCCCCGCGAAAGATAGGGTACATATACCAGCATTTGAGCCAGGTTCTACAGACTCTCATAGACTACATGGGAGTCAAGACCCAGCCTTACGGTCCCAGCTATAGCTTTACACAGGTGCTGTCAAACACCTCTTAAATAAACTGACGCGCCCTCACAGCACTATGGAAGACCCCATAGCAACAAACGGCACAGTACAATAGAAACCTGCTCCAACTAGCAACATACAAGGTTAACACCGAGGCTAGAGCCAACTAATCCCCATGACTATCCTAGAGGCCAAGATCAGACCAAATAAAATTAAATTAACCTAGATTGGGTGGTATATAATCCAATAAACATCAGTACCTTCTCTAATATAATGCTATAAACCATGACATTGTAACATGAAAGATTATAACCTCAGCTGAGCACACACGCCCACCCCCAGACTAATCATGGTCGAAATTCGTAATCTCCACACAGGATGGGACAATACAGATTACATCACGTATTCAACTAGCGTATCGACAACACTTGAATACATCCCACCTCATAGTATTATGACGTATTAATACAAACTAAGGGAGTCCCAGGGACATAAGACACGTACCGATCACGTATAACCCAGGAGGTGGCAGTTCTCATTATTTACTCTACGATTAATTGCCTAACACTTAGCTTAACATTCTACCATACAACAGTATGACGAGGCATTGCGATATATTATGTTATTAGAATGAATAGATTACAGTAATGTTGTACTATGTGGAACAGTGATGTTATAGATGAAAAGAAGCATTCAGGATTTATTATGCCTGCTCCCCTCTATACCTTCGCTTGCACCAGAACTGCACTGCCCTATTTGCTACCCCGCACCCTAACATCCCATCCCCCCTTCTATCTATTCCCCCTGCCACTACTTCACATCCCCACAGTACAACTCCTACTCCTGACAACAAACCCTTTCCTCATCCCCCTCCTCAAACTACCCCTATAACCTATAAATCTATATGACAGTATAACTCTATCGCGACTACTACCCACTATCTCAAAACTGTAAATTTTTGAACTACACAAACATCTCCTCTGCCATCATCCACTGCCGAGCAGACCCATCCCCATACACAGCTTTAAACCTGCCCCCTCTCTCTGTCTCCATCACTCTGACAAGATACTACCCCTTCAGCTGCTCTAACCAAACCAAACCCGGCCGATCCAAAATCACACTGCACCATCGATGCCCCGCGGATCAGGTTCCTGTGCACCGCTCAAATATAATCACCTACTCACCTAACCCTACCCTTACTCAAGATGTCAAGCCTTGATCATTGCCATCATCACTATCAAGACCACTAACCTCCCCCGTCAAGAGGTCTCCCCAAGATCTCTCCCCTTTACAACATATCCGGGAGCCCGCCCCTCCCCCCTGAGCCCACGCAGCCCCTTTTTTAATCTCCCGCTATAAATAGATGCTGGCTGCCTCCCGCGCCTCCCTCACCTCCCCGGCAGAGATCACCCTGATGGCGTGAGAGTGCCGAGAGGAACCGGTCCCGCCGTTTACAGTCCTAACTACAGAGGCTGGACCTATATCATCTCCATATCTCCCTTCCCTATCTTTTCCTACAACATTCTATCTCTTCACTCTCTTTACTTTATTTTATACATTGCTCTACATATCATCCCCTTTCTTTTCTTCTCTTCCCTCTTTTCCCTTCCCTGCATCCCTCTCTCGCTCTCCCTTTACTTATTCTACCCTCCCCCCTCTTAACATTACCCCGTCCCCCCCTTCTAGAGAGCCACACCAACCTCCACCAGCTGCCCCTCCCTCTCCTAACTCATCACTCTAAAATTAACAAACACAATCCCAATCTTAAGAGCTGGGTAACCCCCCCTCTCCTCCTAACAGCACTGCCCTTGGAACTGATGCGGCCCTGCACAACTGCCCAGAATGTCAGGGAACGCTCCCCGAGCGACACTTCTGCTACGGATTCTCTCCTGGAATGTACATGGCATGACAAGTTATGTCAAACGGAGAAAGGTACTGTCCTACCTTCAATCTAAAATAGCAGATATTGTCTTACTTCAAGAAACACATCTTGATATCTTGGAATCCAGCAAACTTAAAAGGGACTGGGTAGGAAAGGTTGCCTTTAGCTGCTGCCCAACGGATCAAGAGGCTGGGAATGGCACACCTCGCAAATGCGGGGTAGCAATACTAATGCGTAAGTTACTCCCGATCACAATCGTTAAAACATGGAATGACACGGAGGGAAGATGTATATTTGCTAAACTAAAAATAGGAAATACCTTCCTATGCGTGGGCTCGGTTTACGCACCAACCGGCACAAAGCGTCCATTCTTCTTACAACTAAACCACCTCCTGACTGAAATCAGAACCACCCGCTATATAGTTGGGGGAGACTGGAATCACGCCCAATATACCATTCTAGACAGGACAGGTCCCATAGACATAGGTAATAATCAAGATAGGGCACTACTGACAGACCTAACCACGGACACCGGCCTAGTCGACTGCTGGAGAATACAACATCCGAAAGATAAAGAATATACTTTTCTATCATCCGTCCACGGCACACATTCACGCCTGGACTATTTCCTAGTATCCCACACTATAATCCCCCAAATGCTAGACACTTGCATCCTAGATAGCGGCCTCTCAGACGACTCTCCGATACTACTTCTGATGCAGACAGGCCTAACCCCCCCGGCCGAAAATCATGGCGCCTTGCTATACACAGATACCGTTCCCCCCAAGGGAAGGAACAACTTAGGGCTCATGTGTCCACGTATATGGGCGAGAATACGGGCACTGTGCCTTCCAAGAGGGTTCTATGGGCAGCGGCAAAGGCGACCCTGAGAGGGAATATGATGCGAGACGCAGCATTAGCCAACAGAGACAGAGCAGCCCGCCAAACTACTTTAGAAACCACAGTCCAGACTCTCACAAAACAATACACTGCCCAACCATCCCCCGGGTTGCGTCACTCCTTAGAACAAGCCCGAATGGCACACAATGAACTCTATACATCCCAGGCGGAATACGTGCTGCAAAAGCCACGCGGCTGCCATTACGAACAAGGTGAGAAGGCAGGACATCTCCTGGCGGCCCAGCTCCGACAGAAAGAGGCTGCCTCTGCCATACCGGCCATAACATCCTCCTCAGGAGCAATACTGACCCGCCCGCAAGACATAGTGAACGAATTCGCCACGTACTACCGACATCTCGATACCTCTGAAACAATGACTGATCATACCCAGACAGAGGTATTTCTTAAGGCGGCCAACCTGCCTTGCCTGTCAGAGGCAGGTCGAGCCCTCCTAGAAGGCGAAATAAGCAGGGAAGAAATAACGCAAGTTATCGCAAATCTCCTCTACCATAAATCCCAAGGAGAAGACTGATTCCCTGCTGAATTTTAGAGATGGGCCGGGGAAGAGGCAATCACAGCAGTGCATGAGGCACTGGTGGAAGCATGTCAAGAAGGCTCCTTAGGTGCTCTGTCTAACAGAGCTATGATTGTTGTCCTACCTAAGCCAGGGAGGGACCCTCTACTTTGCGGCAGCTATCGCCCCATCTTCCTTCTGAACGGAGACGTTAAACTCTTAGCCAGCGTCTTAGCAGCACGGTTACACAATGTAATACCGTCACTGATCCATAATACCCAAGTGGGGTTAATTCCGGTCCGTAAATCCACAAACCATATGCGCACCCTCTGCCACACCTTACTGGAATCCCTACAAATGCCAGAGGAAGCCCTAGCTTTATCTCTAGATGTGGAAAAAGCATTCAATCGTATAGAATGGCCTTACCTGTTTACCACCATGAAACACTTCGGCCTCGGAGAACAATTCATTTCCAAAGTCCGCCTATTGTATGAGCATCCCACAGTACAGGTTAATTGCGGGGCTTTCTATCTGATCCGTTCCCCATCGGAAGAGGCACACACCAGGGTTGCCCCCTCTCACTGCTCCTATTCCTGCTGGCCATGGAACCCCTGGCAGCTACCATACAGAACTCTCACCAGATAAAAGGTATCCCCCTAACAGGAGGCTTATCCAAAATCTACCTCTATGCGGATGACATATTATTAACGTTGTCCGACCTCGAAACCTCTCTGCCAACACTGCTCTCGACCATAGAAGGCTTTGCATCTTTATCCAGATATAGGGTAAACTGGGACAAAAGCGAAGCGTTTCCATTATCCCGTGTAACGACGAGAGCTGCTATACATGGCCTCCCATTTAAATGGACACCGATCCGTCTTAAATACTTAGGAACGTTTATCAACCGAGGTCTGGAACACATGGTCAGAGACAATCTAGATCCTCTTATAGCCAGAATGAAACAGGACTTTGCCAAGTGGTCACTACTGGGCCTGTCCATGTGGGGCAGGACACAGGCAGTCAGAATGGTCACTCTCCCTCACTTCACATATGAACTAGGCATGCTCCCTTTACAGGTATCCCTCTCCACGCTCCGTCTGATCGACGCATCCATAAGGACTTTTGTGTGGGGCTCCCTACGCCCTAGGCTGAAACCTGCAACACTATTGGTACAACGATCCTACGGAGGCTTAGGCCTACCCTCAGTAGAACACTACTAATTAGCCTTACACCTCTCACAGCGTATACACTACCAGATATACCAGATTCCCCGCAATGAGTAGCCACAGAGAAGCTCCTAAGAGGCCAGCATACGGAGATGGGAGGGACATACACTGATCACCCCCACTTATCTAACCCCATCCTCATGATCACAAACATAGCTTGGCGCAGAGCCCACCGATTACTCGAGGTTCACCCTTCCCTAAACACCCAGGCCCCTATAGCAGGGAATAAAAGCATAAAAATAGGAGGAAACCTCCTCCAATGGCCACAATGGATAGAGGCAGGTATCCATAGCTTATCTCAAATCATAGACGGAGACAGCTTTCGTACCTTTGCCTCTCTTCAAGAAGAGTTCGGCATACACAGTAACCAAGAGTGGCGATACATGCAGCTTAAGCATTGTATACGTAGAGCCGTAGGAATCCCTCCATGGACACTTAAAACTTCACCCATTGTCACTTATCTCCAGAAGTGGGGCCGACAACGAGGCGTTATGTCCGGTCTGTACGCAGAACTAACAAATCACCTTTATTTATAGCCTCTTCTTGAACGACTGCGCTTAAAATGGCAAGACCGACTTGAGATCGTCTACACGGAAGACGAATGTTCAGACACCCTAGAAGCCCTTGACGGGGGGTCCGCGAAGCTCGCCTGAAATTTTGTCTATTTAAAGTTCTCCAAGAATGGTACTGGACTCCCACTAAACTTCGCTGGGCAGGCTTGATTCCGCATGCGAAATGTTGGCGCTGTGCCGACCTTCATTGTGATTTACTCCATATCCTATGCCATTGCCCGATGATACAACCTTTATGGGAAACAGTACGCCATGCCCTGACAGATTTTATACTGATACCAAGCCCGACCCAGCCATCGCTCATTCTTCTGCACGATATGCGCCCATACCATTCCCTTTCGCGAGCCCATGAACGGCTGCTTCATACGGCACTTGCCACAGCCAAAATATGCATACTTCGGCACTGGAGGTCTAGTATCTCCCCCACACCAACAGAATGGATGACAGCTATGTTCCAGACTGCCATCCATGAACGAGCAATTTACAATCTGCAGGACCAAGCGGCCATATTCGCGGAAGTTTGGAGTCCTTTCCTGACAAGATCATGAGACAGCTGGCGGATGGCCAGCGAGAATCAATCGCCTCTTTAGAACTCCCCAACCCCTACCCTTCCTCTCCCCCACTCTCCCCCTAATGCCTCTGCGTTCATTCCCCCCTTTCTCTCAATCCTTCCCCTCTCACCCTTTGTATCTCACACCCTGACAAACGTCCTGGATCTCGGGCCAAGCAGCCAGATACTCCTCCTCTCCCCCTTCACTGACCATGGTCTGATTATTTAATTCATATAAGAAGAGCATATTCTCCAAACAAACTCATCCCAATCTACATTCCCTTACGGAAAATACCTTGATAGATTCTCCCCTGGCATTATCTTTCCTCAGATGACGGAATCTTCATCTCGCACCATAACAATCTAGGCACATGTGCCAAACTGGCCAACCCCCCGCAACAACTCACACCATACAGGGAACAATAGAACTATTTATGCAACAGCCTCGTCATTATGGTGTCAAGATCCCGACCCCTCTATACATTTATCCATCCATCAATTCTCCCCTTTGCTTTCCTCCTCACCTTCTCAGCTTATACGATATTTTCATCTGCTCCTCATCCCATGATTACCTCCCCTCCCCGCTACTCTTTCATCTTCTTTTCTTACATTACAGATAGCACACTTGTCTTTTGACACTTACCTTCGGGTTAATAAAGCTCTCACCCCAGGTCCCTGAATGCATTGTTCTCTCTTAGATCCCCAAACCCTGGCTCACCTTTTGATCTCTGGATCCCTGCCAGGACATAAAAATCCTGGTAATCCTTAGAGTTTCTCAGTCATTTAGGTCCCTGGGCCTGAAGCTCACCCTCAACTTCGTGGGTTTCGTGCCCACTCTTAGTTACCCAAGGCCTTGCTCACTCTCTGGTCTTAAAGGCTCTTGATTGCACCAATGAATCAATAGCTACCTACTTTAGAAAACCTTAACATTTTCAGAAGAAATGCAATCCTTAGTCTCTCTCTTTCTTTTTTTATTTTTGTCTCTTTGCCCTTCTCCACGCCTTTTGTTTTCTTTTTTCTCTCTCTTTCTCTCACTCTTTTCCTTTTTGTCTCTTTGTCCTTCATTCCAGGATGGAGGGTGAATTGTTTTTTAACAGCAACACTGCCAAAAAAGTATCTTTTTATCTGTTTATATTCTGATTTATTAATTGCAAAGTTATTCAACACTTGTTTGGTTCTTGGTGTTTTTTCTTCCATTGCATTGCACAGTATTTGAATGAAACTCCCAATATTAGTCCGAGACAACTGGCATCAGACACCTGTAGCTCGTCTGCCCAATCCTTGTGACATGCTGTGGAGGACAACAGACTCTTCCCCACACTGTAGACTTGTTAATTTAGTGCTCAATGGAGGGGCACCACATGATGTGGGTCCTTCAGCCACCCTATTGTCATTCTGCAAGTAACAATTAGTGGGACTAATAAACGGCTTGCTCAGACTGCCTCTCACCAAAAGCTGCAGCAGTCTATTGGTTAGGACAATCTGCCCAGGTTTGTGGAGCTGCTTTATTGACAGATTAAAAAAAACACCCAACTCTCCTCTGTCACAGGCTCCTCGGGCACCAGCTGACTGCCCACCTTGCCAATGCAACTCTGGCACCTCACAGATTAATGGGAACAGCCTCCCTTGCCTGTGGATTCTTGTGTTAGAATGTTCCCGAGATGGGAATCCCAGCCCCACGCTTTCCCAATCACACTTGTGACAAAGACATTGGCTTTGCCAATCTGCAAAAAAACAGCAAAAAAAATGAAATGCCAGGAATGGGTCACAGAATGGAACTGCTGAAGTGCAAAAGAACTGTCTGTAGCGTGCATATAAAGATGGCATAGAAACTTCCAGTCACTGTGACAAGATTGCTTGACCTGCAGCCTGCATATAAATATGCCACAGAAACATCCAGTCACTGTAACAAGATTTCCTGACCAGACATCAGAGGTCCTAAACCACACCAGCAGTGATGGGGAGAATCTTTTGAGCGCTAAGGTTGAGGTATTGACCATCAATTTTCATTGCCAGATCTTAGTACCAATAACCTATGAAAATCTTGACTAGTCTGCCCATGGCAGCTGTCTTGACCCTGCTTCAAGGGAGAGAGTTGACTGGCTGCTCAGGAAAGGCATCGAAGTGTCTGCTCACAAAGTAGATTCTGCTCTGAAGAGAGGTCTGTGAAGGAGTTCAGGAGAGGCAAATCAACACCATTGTTGCAACACAGAGAGAGGCATGTTCTGCTGCACTAAGGGTGAGGCTGCTGCCCTCAGTGTCCCCACAGTATAAGCAATTGTACTTACACCTTAGGCTGAGGTACTTGTTGAACTCGAGAGGGTTCCACTGTGTCAGCTAGTTCCAATAAGTGACCAAAGTTCTGGAGGACTATGGTCTCCTTCTGGGGAACTTGTGCAAAGAAACGACAAGTGCAAAATAAGACCAACACTGAGGACTCCACTTGTATAGCATGCTCACTTCCGTGGCATAAGATAGGCACATCGCTTATTTGGTTCAGTGCATTTGGACCGAGAGAAGACTCAAACAAGTTGTAATGGAGCACAGGCACCACAATGCTAGAACATCCTTTTTAGGTCGAGCATTAGCGTTCGGCCTGCTGTACACTTTCAAGTATACTATAGAGTGAGTTCCAGCATTTTCATTTGTTAGTTGCAGTGTCCATCAAAAATCCTTTAGTGCTAGTGATCAGTTCTGCCTCTTTTTCCTGCCTTTTTTCACTTTGGGAGCAGCACAAAGTACTGTGTAATTATGCTATGTTCTGTTTATCTCTTCTGTAAGGGACTTTTTTTTAGCATTTGCCTGTTTCACTTCCACACTGTGGGTGCTTGTTCAGTCCCTCCTCCCCACCAGCTCCCTTTGCAAACATAATAAAACAGAGGGGGGCTTTTCCAGGGCCAGCTTGCTCTCCCCTCACAGTTTTTTTATGTTGTGTAAACATGATTCTGTTTCTTTTATTTTTAAAAGGTCACAAAACACGAACCATGTGTTTTTGCTAATTGAGCTCTACAGCTTATTGTTTTCATCCCCGTATGCGCTGATCGATGCAACGGGTCTCGAATTTGCCCGAGTTAGAGCTATTAGCCTTATAAACTCCTAACTGGATTTTTCTTGCCAAATGAAAAGAAAAAAAACTGCAGCGCGATCACGCTGTGGTTTACATAACGCGATCGCACAGCATTTTATTTTTTATTTGTGTGGCAAGAAAAGTCTGGTTAGGAGTTTCCAAAACTAATAGCAACTGGTCTTGCATTTGCTCGAGTTAGAGCTATTAGCATTGTAAACTTCTAACTGGACTTCTTTTGCCACACAAATGAAATGACGATCGCGCTGCATTTTGTTTTTCATTTGTGTGGCAAGAAAAGTCCGGTTAGGAATTTGCAAAGCTAATAGCAACGGGTCTAGCATTTGCTCGAGTTAGAGCTATTAGAGTTGTAAACTCCTAACTGGACTTTTCTTATTTTGTTTTGTTTGTTTACAGCGCCATTTAAAACAATTGGCAAATCCAATCAGTTATTTTCTTTGCCAGTTTTTGTCACCTCCGCGAGACAATCTCACTGAAATTCCAGTGGCCTTTAACTGAATTTTGCAGATGAGCGCCATCATGCCGTATTACATCCTTGCATGAAAGTATTGTCACTGACTGGAGCTTGCAATCAGGCGATGGAACTTTGACTTTGTGCAAAGATAAGATTGTGCATGGAATTCAGAGTTTACTTGGTGAAATATATGAAGGGACAAGACCCAGTAAAAAGGCACAATGTGGAATTTCGCCCTTTTAACACAGATTCAGCATGTTGTGCTTTATTTTCGAATGAACAACTTCAAATAGGATGTGTTTACTTCACGGGATGGAAACCTCACCCAGTGGTAATGGTATTTAGATGTGTGTGTGTTAAGCACCTCACCTGCATCCTGTCCACTTGTAGTTGCAGTGCACGATTAGCAGTTATGAGCTTGTCCTCTTTCAGTGAATCAAAGCTTATATGGGCTGGACAGTGATGTCACAACCTTTAATGGAGAGGTGGTGAATGAAACTGCCATCACTTTTCACTAAGGCCCCTCACTCTTGCAGGCCCTAAGGTGACCAGTCCCCCCATTGACAGCCACCTATCGCAATATTTCACATGAAACGCTGTATCATTGAATACTTTCAAAGTCACGTTCCTTATGTGGGCAGTATAAAGCCAAAAGAAAACTTAAAATAAATGAACCAGAGTAAACACGCAGTGTGATTGACTGGGCAATGTTATCTCAGGACTGTGTGCTCAGTCTGACTCGTATACTCTGCGCTTTTTACAAAGGTCCTTTCACTGCAGACTTGGTAAACAAGTGTCTAGTCACTGCAGGGTGACATAACAATTTCTTCTGACTATCCACCTCTGAAACACAACCAAGTCACTTCCCTTTCCGCACCAATCCAGAAGTACTGAAAATCGTCCAATAAGTCCTATTAAATAATTCATATAAATGATCATTGAGCTTATCAACACATTAATTCTCGAGTGGTACTGTGCCTTCAAGGGTTCAGCAGGTTCACACTGTGCCAAAGTCTTCAAATCACTCAATGTGACGGCGACTTTACTGTGGTAAAGCCCCCAACAGAAAGTTAATTTAATTGCCCGAATTTTGTGTACCTTTTTAGGTCTTGCCAACTAGGCAGCATGTTTTGGCAGCATGTTTGTTGTCTGGTAAGTCATGTATTGATAGCTTACAGTGAGCTTAGAGCCCTCCTGCTGCTTATCATTGGTTGGATTTACTGTCAATCTAATTTGCTTACTTTTTGTCAGCTTGTGTAGGCTTTTTTTCCTCTTCTTGTGTTTATCCCTTTCATGAGCATGAACACCCTACTTTTGTCCTTCCCCTGTTCAATTGCGAAGCACTACTTTTTACCTTTTCATACAAACACTTCCACAGTTGTGCACATGTTTTCCAACGGTCTCTTTTATGTACTTATCTCCGCCCTCTGCCATGCTCAGTGTTCCTTTTTAGTGCCCCATGTGTGTTCTCTGCCTGCTCCACATTGCTCTCTCTCACCTGGTTGATTTACTCACTCACCCACCCTCTGCGTTTCTTCCACCCTTTTGCCCTCAGCGTTACTTCTGCCACCCAACTGGCCACTACGTGTTGATTGCGGTTCCTGTGTTGCTTCCTCCCTCTGGTGCCTTATTTGTTGCTTCTGCACCACACACACGTACTCCCCCTATGTTGCTTCCACCACTCCCATTGGTTTCGACCTATATCTAGTGTTGCTTCCCACCATCTGCTTTAAAAAAACACTTCTGTGTGTTTTTTTAATATATAGTTATCATAAAGAGAAAAAAAGTATGTGTGTCATTTTGTAGGTGCACGCATGCAGGTGCGTGCCTACTAAATGATGTGGCCGGGGGTGTAAAAGGCCTGTTTTTTAATTCTTTAGCCATGGTGCACAACATTGGGGGTGCTGTGCAGCTTAGCTAAGGACCACTTTCAAAGCCAACAGGTCCCATAGGTGAGATTTATTGACTTTACCAATACAGGACCCATTGGTTTTGCCAATATTTGTTCCAAGTTGTGGTCTTAACCGGAACGCTTCCAGTTACTTTGGCATGGACGGCTTCCATCGGCAAGCTGAATGGGGCAAGTCTTGAACCAGAAATAAAGCTATAAGAGAACTGGACACATGCTGCTGACAAATATGTTGTTCTTTGGGAGATGAGTTGAAATCTTGGTAAGGCAGATTCAGCCCCACATCCTTCTGAAGGATAGCAGTGCCATCTGTGATTTTCAGTGTTTAGAAATTACGTGAGTGTGGTTTTTATCACCATATGGCAGATGTAATTGTTATCACACCAAGAACAATTGTTGAAAAGAATCCTACATCTTGTCAGAGTCACCAGATCCTCGGGGTCTGCGCACGTTCCCAACACGTCCACCACTGAACAGCTTCAAGACTCTGATAGATAAATCACAGAGGCTAAGAGAGTTCAAGAGGGGAAGAGGGGATTAGGAAGGGAAACAGCTGGGAAGGAGACCTGTAGTAAGTAAAAGGTTAGAACACACAATATGAAAATTGTATCTCCTGAAATCAATACTAGACTATGATTCCAAGCATAGTCCTCCTGAAAACATGAACAATCTAAGAATTAAGTTTAAAATGACTAAGTTTCAAGATGGCCGGATACCTGTAAGGGAACCAAGATGGATTGAATGAAAACTTTCTTATTCAAGTACTTTCCTTTACATAAGAGTCAGAAAAACATTCTGACAAAATTTTAAACCAGTCATATAAATCCTTTTTTGAGAATTCATACTAGGACCATACAATATTGCATCTAGAAACTCTGATCTTCTGTGTACTCTTAAAATGTTTCAACACAAATTGCGCATATTGTAGATTTATATATATATATATATATATATATATATATATATATATATATATAAAGTAAACACCAAAAAAGGATTGTGCACCATGAATAACACAATATGGATTCAGGAAAATAAATCACATAACTTGTCAACTCAAA
Source organism: Pleurodeles waltl (assembly GCF_031143425.1). Classification (NCBI taxonomy): domain Eukaryota; kingdom Metazoa; phylum Chordata; class Amphibia; order Caudata; family Salamandridae; genus Pleurodeles; species Pleurodeles waltl. Next base: position 1,384,411,538 of record NC_090440.1, read on the forward strand.
TACTACATGATAAATATCTTAGAATAGTTGCACACAATAAACAACATGAATTAAACTCGAGGAGAGAATCATGCGTCTTGCCGATTCGAGTTTCACCATGTAAAATGCCAAGAAATGGTAGTACGCAATGAATATCAAAGTCAAATCATCATTAAACGAATCGCGCATCTTGCCGATTCGTAAACCATGATGTAAATGCCAAGAAATAACAGCTCACAATGAATAACAAGATCAAAGTACAATGAAACGAATTGCGCGTCTTTTGCCGATTCTTAATAAGCCACCATGTAAATGTCAAGAAATGGTAGCGCGCAATGAACAACAAAGTTAAAACACCATAAAACGAATCGCGCGTCTTGCCGATTCTTAAGCCAGCATGTAAATGTCAAGAAATGGTAGCGTGCAATGAATAACAAGATTAAATTATCATGAAACGAATTGCGCGTCTTGCCGATTCACAAGTCACCCTGCAAATGACACAAACACTCAAGCGCATATTTCAAACGCGCAAAATACTCTTTCAAATCATAAAAGAATTAGGCCCAAGAACATGAGAGTTCTCGATAACGGCGTCGGGAGGCCAGCCCAACCACCTTCTTACCGCCCAGAACAAGGATCTCCAAATGAAGAATGAAAGTCAGATGTCTGGAAGATCTAATAGGCCACCGGGACAGGAGCGCAAGAAGTAGCTGCTGCTCTGCACCAGGACCTCTGAATAGTGAGCACTTGGAGCTGGACTGGCTCTTTTTTATAGAGCCTTAGCCCAGCAAACAACCACACCCAGGCATGTTGCAGGGAAAGTCTCTAGAAGGCCCTGGAAAGGGACCACACCCTAACACACTCTGAAAGCCTGCAGCAATACATTGCAAATGAACAGCATTTATATGCACATTAAAAATAAGTCTTGAGGATTGAACTTTGCAATACAAAAGGTTAAACAACAACATATCAGCACAATGCATAAATTACGTTGTTTTGAGAGTGCTGGGTTTTTGCATTCTAGTCGCCAATAGAGCGCGCACTGCCCTGGTGTTGACAGTACTCCTCTCTCCCAGACGCGCTCTAGGGCCTGGTTTGCCTGGATTAAGACGATGAAAGCATCTCACAAGTACTGGACCATGAACATCAGATGCGGAAACCCATGAGTTACTTTCAGGACCATAACCTTTCCATGAGATTAAGTACCATAGATTATTTCCTCGTAGTTTAGAATCCAACACTTTCTTAACTTCGTATTCTTCTTCTCCCTGTACTAGAACAGGAGCTGGATGAGGGTGGACCTTTTGGACTGCCCTTTTCAATAGGGAAGTGTGGAACACTGGATGAATCCGGCAGTATCTGGGCAATTGTAGTTTATAGGTTACTGGATTGATTTGCTGAAGGACCGTGTAAGGACCTATAAATTTGGGATTAAACATGTGCTTCTTCTTGAAGTCTATATGTTTCGTGGAAAGTCACACTTTGTCACCTGGTTGATATTGCGGTCCCTCACAATGTTTCTCGTCATAATGCCTTTTGTATTTTTGTTTGGCTTTTTCTAAATGCTGTTGAATCAGTTTCTGGGTTTGATGCAAATGGTGAATGGTTTCTGACCCAGCTGGAGTAAGAGAACTTTCTTGAGGAATTGTGATGGGCAGGGTGTCAGGATGATAGCCAAATAAACCAAAAAAAGGGTGTAACGCCAATAGAAGTGTGGAATGAGTTATTGTAAGCTAACTCAGCTAACCAGAGCATAGATGTCAAAGAATGAAGTGCCTTTTCAGCGCAGGTATTGTTTCAAAGTCTGATTTAGTCTCTCTGTTTGACCATCTGTTTGAGGATGGTGACTAGTAGATAGCGTAGATGTCACTTGGAGTGTTTTACACCACTGTCTTCCAGAAATTGGAGACAAATTGCGACCCCCGATCGGAGAGGATAACTTTTGGCAGTCCATGATAACGAACCACTCTGTTCAGTAAAATAGTTGCCAGTTCACTAGAAGTGGGCAATTGTTTACAGGCAATGAAATGTCCATATTTCGGGAGACTGTCTACTACCACCAGAATTACTGAATGCTGTTGAACCACTGGCAGACCGGTAATAAAGTCTAAAGAAATGTGCTCCCATGAACGATTTGGGGTTAGAAGTTGATGTAACAACCCTTTTGGTTTTAAATGACCTATTTTAATGCGAGCACAAACTTCGCAGTTGTTTACCATTGCTTTTACATCTTTTGTTAGGGTAGGCCACCAAAAATAGCGTTGGATCTGTTCAAGAGTTTTAGGAGTACCTGGGTGACCTGCTGTCGGTATAACATGCAACCAATTAAACACTATCTTGCGAAGTTTGGTAGTGGGTACGAACAAACGAGTGTCATGAAAGGGTAGTCCTTGCTTGTTGACCTTTTGGGATCTGCTTGGGCCCATGTTTGCCATTTTTCAACAGTGAAAGAGTTGCGAATTTCTTCAAAGAAATCTTCAGTTTTTATGATATATAAAACCTTGTCAGGAGCAATGATAGCACTAGAGGCTTGAAATGCAGGCAACGTGGTAGACTCTTGATGGGACAAGGCGTCAGCTTTGCGATTATCTTTACCAGGCTGGAAAGTTACTAGAAAATCAAATTTGGCAAAAAACAGCATCCAGCGTAATTGCCGAGGGGTCAAAAGTCTGCCGGAACTCATGAATTGAAGATTACGATGATCAGTATATACTATGACAGTGTACTTGGCACCCAACAAATGATGTCTCCATTCTTTAAAGGTGTCACGAATCGTCAGAAGCTCTTTTTCAGCAATGACATATTTCTGTTCGGTTTCGTTCAACTTCCGAGACATATAAGCTACAGGATGAAGTTGACCAGTGTCTTTATTTCGTTGTGATAAGACGGCTCCTATTGCTACATCTGAAGCATCAGCTTCCACTATGAAAGGTTGATTTGCATCAGGATGAGTTAAGACTGGGGCAGTGGAGAAAGCTTTCTTCAAAGTCGAGAAGGCTTGATCAGCTTCTGGGGACCATACAAACTTTTCTTTCTTTCTTAGTAGCTTAGTGATTGGAGCCACTGTCTGGTAGAAATGATTTATGAATCTCCGGTAAAAATGTGCAAACCCCAGGAAACATTGTACATCACGAACAGTCTTTGGGGTGGGCCAATCAGATATGGCTTTAACTTTCTTTTCTGCCATCACCATACCTTGAGGGGTAAGAATAACTCCTAAAAACTCAACTGTGGTAACATGAAACTCACACTTGGTTAGTTTGCAATATAAATGGTGCTTTCGAAGGGCTGCAAGAATTTTCTTGACATGTTGGACATGTTCGTTTTCATTGTCAGAGTAGATCAAAATGTCAATGATGTAGACTATGGAAAATATGTCGAGGTACTCTCTAAGAACATCATTCAAGAAAAATGTAAATGCTGCTGGAGCATTACACAGACCAAAAGGCATGACGGTGTATTAAAAAAGGCCATATCTTGTATTGAACGCTGTTTTCCATGCGTTACCCTCTCTCATTCTGAGCAAATGATAAGCACCTCGAAGGTCAAGCTTTGTGTAGATTTTTGCTCTCTTTACTTGTTCCAATAATACCGGAATTAGGGGTAAAGGATATTTATTCTTGATGGTGACTTTGTTCAAACCCCTGTAGTTGATGCTAGTTCGAAGTTCTCCATTAGCTTTGGAACAAAAAACAAAGTCGAAGCTGTAGGAGACTTAGAGGGGCGAATGAAGCCATTCTCCAAAAATTGATCTAGGTATTTTCGTAAATGTTGATTTTCATGTTCTGACAGGGCATATACACGACAGTTGGGAAGTATCGCACCTGGGGCTAGATCAATTTGATAGTCATAAGATCTATGAGGAGGTAGAGTCTCTGCTCCTTTCTCATCAAATACATCTTTGTAAGATTAATACTGTTTGGGCAGCTGCATTTCTTTCTCCGCGGCAGTAGCTATGTAAGAGTTACAAACTTTTGGTACTTGAATCTTTTGGAGACATTGTTTGTTACATAGCGCAGATGAGAACACGATTTTTCGTTCTGCCCAATTGATCTCTGGATTGTGATGAGTTAACCATGGCAAGCCGAGGATAATCCCATATTGGGGAGCATGGATCACGTCAAGAATGATTTTCTCTTTATGTTTCTTTCTTTGATTCTTATCTTCACAAATCATCGACAAGGGGATAGTCTGAAGAGTTACTGGACCTCCAGTCAAGAGTTTTCCATCGACTGCCTGGATGATTTCTGGGGTCTTCTTTTCAATACATGGGATCCCCCATGCACGAACCAATTGGACATCAATAAAGTACCCAGTAGCCCCAGAATCGACTAGAGCTTTTTTTAAATAGATTTTTTTCATGACCTGAACTCTTATTTCCAGTTTAAGATGTCTAGATTGTGAAGGGTCCACAGTGACACCCAAGAGCAACCCTTCTCTGCATCTCGGGCGTTTTAGTTTTCCAAACTCGACTGGTGCATTGGCTGCGACCTTCTGAACTGGACCTTGCTTGTTCTTTGGTTTGATTGGACAATCTTTGTCAAAATGACCCTTCCACCCACAATAAAGACATTGTCCATTTTTTCTACGTAGGTCGTTTTCATCTTTGGTCAAAGGTCTTCTGATGGTTCCAATTTCCATCGGTTCCGGTGTTCTCTCTTTCGGAGTTCTTGAGTCTCTGTTATCATGAACACGCCATGAATATTTTTCAATCTTCATGCGCGTTCCTTTACATTCTGCTAAACGATGATCAAGCCTCAAGACAAGGTTTATTCATTCTTGACAGTCTGTAGGTTGTGGGTCGATTTGCGCTAAGATATCTTTTAGTTCCTCTTTGAGTCTCTTGTAAAACAAGACCGCTTGTTTTTCTTCAGGCCAGGATGTCTCGGCAACCAGACCGCTAAAATTGGATAAATACGACACTAGGTCTTGATTCCCTTGGCGTAAATCTAATAATTCACGATCTGCTGACTGTGTTACAGTTCTACGATAAAAAAACACTCTCAAACTCACGAACAAAATGTCTCCAGTTGTACAACATGGGACTATTTTTATGCACAAGAGGAATTGCCCAAGTAGCTGCATCCCCAGGCAAATATGATAACAAGAAAGCTACTTTGGACTGGGCATCGGGGAAAGTATGTGGTCTGCAGGTGAAGTGTAGTCCCACTTGAACCAGGAAAGATTGCACTTTCAAAGGGTCACCTGAGAAACTTTCTGGGTGAGCTAAAGGAATTGCGGAAGGAACATTTAGGGAAATGTTTGTTGGATTACTTCCAGAAGCCTGAGAAGAAGTACCTGGCCAGGACACACCTGTAGGACTTTGTTCCTTCTTCTCTACCTTATCTTGCAACTGACTCACTCTCTCAGCTAAGCTAGTTGTCAAATCTTTGGATGATACCACCCCTGCCTGGAGCTGGGTGATAGCCTTGACTAACTCGTCCAGCGTGGCCATGCTGAGAACATACACAAACCAGGAGGATAATAATTTGTGGGCTCACTATTCTGTCAGAGTCACCAGATCCCTGGGGTCTGCGCATGTTCCCAACATGTCCACCACTGAACAGCTCCAAGACTCTGATTGATAAATCACAGAGGCTAAGAGAGTTCAAGAGGGGAAGAGGGGATTAGGAAGGGAAACAACTGGGAAGGAGACCTGTAGAAAAAAAAGGTTAGAACACACAATATGAAAATTATATCTCCTGAAATCAAAACAAGACTATGATTCTAAGCATAGTCATTCTGAAAACATGAACAACATAAGAATTAAGTTTAAAATGACTAAGTTTCAAGATGGCTGGATACCTGTAAGGGAATCAAGATGGATTAAATGAAAACTTTCTTATTCAAGTACTTTCCTTTACATGAGAATCAGAAAAACATTCTGACTAAATTTTAAACCAGTCATATAAATCCTTTTTTGAGAATGCATACTAGGACCATACAATATTGCATCTAGAAACTCTGATCTTCTGTGTACTCTTAAAATGTTTCAACATAAATTGTGCATATTGTACATTGATATATCAATGTACAATATGCACAATTTATATATATATATATATATATTAAACAAAATAAAAGGATTGTGCACCATGAATAACAAAATATGGATTCAGGAAAATAAATCACATAACTTATCAACTCGAATATTACATGATAAATATCTTAGAATAGTGGCACACAATAAACAACATGAATTAAACTTGAGGAGAGAATCGTGCGTCTTGCCGATTCGAGTGTCACCATGTAAAATGCCAAGAAATGGTAGTACGCAATGAATATCAAAGTCAAATCATCATTAAACAAATCGCGCGTCTTGCCGATTCGTAAACCATGATGTAAATGCCAAGAAATAACAGCTCACAATGAATAACAAGATCAAAGCACAATGAAACGAATTGCGCGTCTTTTGCCGATTCTTAAGCCACCATGTAAATGTCAAAAAATGGTAGCGCGCAATGAACAACAAAATTAAAACACCATAAAACGAATAGAGTGTCTTGCCGATTCATAAGCCACCATGCAAACGTCAAGAAATGGTAGCGTGCAATGAATAACAAGATTAAATTATCATGAAACGAATCGCGCGACTTTCCGATTCGCAAGTCACCCTGCAAATGACACAAACACTCAAGCGCATATTTCACACGGGCAAAGTACTCTGTCAAATCATAAAAGAATTAGGCCCAAGTACATGAGAGTTCTCGATAACGGCGTCGGGAGGCCAGCCCAACCACCCTCTTACCGCCCAGAACAAGGATCTCCAAATGAAGAATGAAAGTCAGATGTCTGGAAGATCAAATAGGCCACTGGGACAAGAGCTCATGAAGTAGCTGCTGCTCTGCACCGGGACCTCTGAATAGTGAGCACTTGGAGCTGGGCTGGCTCCTTTTTAAAGAGTCTTGGCCCAGCCCACAACCACACCCAGGCATGTTGCAGGGAATGTCTCTAGAAGGCCCTGGAAAGGGACCACACCCTAACACACTCTGAAAGCCTGCAGCAATACATTGCAAATGAACAGCATTTGTAAGCACATTAAAAATAAGTCTTCTGGAATGAACTCTGCAATGCAAAAGGTTAAACAACAACTTATCAGCACAATGCATAAATTACGTTGTTTTGAGAGTGCTGGGTTTTTGCATTCTAGTCGCCAATAGAGCGCGCACTGCCCTGGTGTTGACACATCTGTCCTCCAGAAAATTAAAATAGCTATTTATTTAGCCTGTTATTTACTCCATAAAGTTATGGGCAAGCTGTTGCATCTTGCTGTCGTAGGCAGCCATTCTTGCAAATTCTGCACTATGCACAGATTCCATCTTCCCATCTTAGTAGGGTGACTAGAGCCAATCTTTGCCTACCGGATTATGAATATTTCCTTTTCATCTACTTAACATCACAGGAAAGCAAACCTCAAGTAACAGACATTTACAATGTTCATTTAAAGATACAAAGGACGGACCAACTTATAAGGATAGCATACTTGCTGCCCATTCCCATGTTTCTCTGATGTATCATTTAAGCAGTGTGCTGCACCTTACAAATGATAAATAAGTAGATTCTAATTCCAATTCAAGTTCTGTGGTTCAAAGATTTGTGTTTTTCTTTGGTGCTCCTGGGAAAATATCCCCAAGATTAACCTTGTACGTTTTCCAGAGTAAAGAAGGTAAGATACCAAAATGTGGGTTTATGTAGGCTCTCAATTCTGTGGATGAATCTCAGTGGGAACTTACAAGTCTAACCTAACACCATAGACAGATATGGTAAGGTAGTCTCTTGTTAGGCGCGAGCACAAAGTGCTCCATCCCGTGCTGTAATCTCTGTTTGGGCTTCTAACCACGCCCATGTCACGTCAGTCACTTTCATTGGTTCGCTGGCTTGCCTTCTAAAATCCACTTGCTTTCATTTGTGAAAGGCATGCATACATCATGCCTTTTCCGGTGTTTAGCCCACCTACACAGCACCGGTAAACTACTGGAAACATACGAGGCTTGATGTTTTCAGCATGAGTTCCAGACTACTTTATCTTTTTATTTTCCACGCATTACATAGCACGATCGCACTCGTTTTTTTATTTTTTTCAATTTCAGTGTAATTGCGCTGCATTTTACAAAGCGCGACCGCGCTGCGTTTTTTTCCCATTAATTTGTTTGGCAAGAAAAGTCCGGTTGGGAGATTACAACGCTAACAGTTCTAACTCGAACAAATGCGAAACTGTTGCATTGCCAATGCTTGTTTTACTGATGTTTTATCTGGCATAACTTACCTGTGATTACATATGCAAGGGCTTTTAAAATGGAGCACAGACTCATCGGCTGGGTCATATTAAGGACAGTGACGTCCTTGTCCTGATGTGGTGCAGAGCACACCACACATCACCATAATTCTTCTCCTCCGAACAGAGATGCCTACAAGTACAGATTTCTTTGAAAGGGCTTTATGAGCTTTTCATTAAGGACAGAGAGTTATGGACAGCCTTATACCCAAAACAGACAGGAAAGTGTGTGCATTTATTTGGGGAATGAGACCTTGATCTAGTGAGAAAGAGTGATCCTGCTAGAAACACTCATAATAGTCCTACTAAGATTCCCACATATGGCCAAGATTTGATATAGGTTATCCAAACAGACTGTTAAGAGTCATTGCGGGTACTGCTCCCATAAGTACTTCCAATAAAAGCCCTTGATTTGTTATGTACATTTTTTCCATTGCATATGTTAGTATTAAATTACTTTTCTTTTTAAAACTATTGTACTAGCTGGACCTTGATTTATTGATTGCGACCTGATGTATTTTGAGTCCTGAATCCTAAATAGGCCAGATCGAAATTTAAATTACGTTAGTGTACTTTGCGCCATTTCAGGCACTTCATGTTATGCATTGCAACATGAAATTATGCTATTTCACGGTGACACATGATTATTCTGCTGTCCGTGGCATAATTATAGCACCAGAGCACGGGAACAATGTGAGCTACCAGAACACATGCTGCTGTTGTTCACGCAAATGTGTTTTTTGCGAAGAGCACTCCGCATCAAAATCTATCGGAATTAATTTCACCTAAAAATATCCTGCTAAATGGCAGATTTTTATTTTGTGTAATTTTGCGTAATTACCACCTGGTTTGGGGACAATGGGTTATTGACAGTGAGGCAGAGCTGAAACTGTAATGACATTAAGTTGTCACGTCAATTTTGCAAAAACAGTTATACAAACACTTTTTAAACTCTTTCCCCCTCTGGAGGCCAATACATCTGAACTCTTACTTCACATCATTTGCTGAAATGCCTTTTCAATGTACCGTTTGAAGGCTCTTCATAAAGTCGCTGAATTTGCTGTTTCTGTGCCTATTCCCGAGGTCTTAGTTGAAACCTCCTTCAATTTCAATTAATCTCTATTAGTCTGGCCAGATTCTTACATTAAATCTTCTTGAAAAGCCTTGCAGAAAACCCCTGACAGCCCCTAGATTGCACTTTAACTCAAATCGAACGCAACAAATTAAGGAAGTGCCCCAAGTCATAGCCTACCACCTAATAGCCACTTTTATCTATTGGTTAAATGTAGTCGGTGTCACAATGCCTTTCCCTAATACTTGACTAAGGACCTAAAACCCTGGAAATGATCCACATACAACGCGAAAAGAATGCAAACACCAAGTATTACTCATGGGTAGAGAGTTTGTTCAAAATTGATTTGCCGAGGACATAGAATGCATAGTTATTTAATCAAATTACTATATTGTAGGATTGGTTCAATGTTACGATAAGTGATTCTTTTCTAGTTCATCCATTGATTTGGTCTTGTTCACCTGACAACCAACACGTTTTACTACTTTAAGGCATAAAGTCCTGGTACTTTTTGCAAGGCTTTCAAAAAGTAAACAATCATTTGCAAAGCAAAGGATTTCCGGGCATGGAGGGGGAAACATTCAGATAGCCGTGCAGTATGTGCAATTTTCATGTTGAGAGAAGGAAGATCCTTTAAAGAGGAGTAAGATGTTGTCGGCAGACGAGCACCACTGTCTCTGTGACAAATCGAAAGTGTAGGCTGTGATCTGACAGGTGGTCGAAGACTGGATGCATTCAGACTCGGGATCACAGACCTCACTCTTGACTTCTCACAAAGACAGAGGTGTCACATGCTGTCCGACTCCTGACAGCAACTCAAATAAAAGTCTCAGATTCAGAGTCTCAGTGGTGTGAATTGCACTGTCTCTTCTTCAGTATCCAGGCACATGCCATGAGCTATTCCCTGAGTTCATCTCTAACACCGTGTTTAATATTTGATTATTCACCAAAGTATTCTGCACACAGATCCTTCTCTGTATTCAGTTCAACTACAATGTTTTTAGACCTGTATTTCCCAAAGAACTCTCCCACCTTGCCTAGGTCTTCCCTCGGTCTTGTACATTCAAACTCTTGTGAGCAATCTTGCTCTACTGCTGCCATCGAGAAAGCCACAATGAAGAATGGCAAGGACTAAACGCGGCTCCCTTAAATAGTTTGACTCCTCCCAAGATAACCACCAAGTTTTACAGGATCTTGTAGATCTCACAAGATGCAACAGAGGTTCTGCAAACTTCCTGAAGGCTGTCACATTGTAGCAAATCAAAGACTTCCTTATTGGACCTGGCCAATTTTGGGCACATTTTGACCCAACCTTTTTGTGGAAACCACAGCATATCCTTAAGCCTTGAAGTCAGCTACCATTGGACTTCTGAAAAGGCCCCCACAATTGATGGCAGATAGTGAGGACCTTTAGATTCCAGTTCTAACAGAGAAAATAAGAATGACAATAACAATTTAGAAGAAGCAAGGCTGAATAACCGGTACCTTGATGATTTCAAGGAGATGTTTTGGCATGGAAGGGCTCCAAGGCCCAATAATAAGGAGTGCCTTACAGATTCCATAATAGATCAGGTGTAGAAAAAGGTTCTGCCACAGAAAGAGAAGAGTGCAGGAAATTCCAGGGAGGGATCAACAGAGGGTACACCAGAGGTGAGTGCAATCGTTGCAAGCTTTCAGGGTCCTCGGGTGCAGAATTCTTCTAGACTGTCCCCACGGAGTCCCCAATGTTGTTCTCTGAAGTGCTACCATGACAGTCTTCTCTGCCCTTTTCTAGGGTAGACATGCAACCTGCCCCAGGCAAATTGCACTCCAGAAGAGTAGAGACTAGTGATAGGATTAGACCAGGGAATTTGACTTGCTGAAACTCAGGCTGAGCTGACAGAAAAAGTGTAGAAGTGAAGGAATAGACAGGATGAGTGAACCCATGAAGAGAACACAGGAAAGAGGATAGCAGGTAAAAGGGAGATGGGGAATTGCAGAAGGAGTAGATAGCTTTAGAAAAATAGAAGCACTAGTTATTAACAGAGAAAAGAATTAGATCTGAGAAGGGATGTTCCCCCAATCTCCAGGGATTCACCTTTAAGATTTCAAATGTTGATACACTTGTGAATGCCAGGCTCTGCAATTTTATGACAGTTGATAAGTCAAAGATAGCAACGCTACCGAATGCTCCTTATTTAGGTCCTTACGAAGAGTCTGAGGTCACTGAAAGGATGTCTGACAAAGAGAATCTACTGTATGAGTGTATAAAGTATGAAAGATAATTTGGGTTACAGAAATGTTGTTTTATTGGAATGAGAGATTGAGGGGGATGGAAACGAAGGATTACCACTTCCTAAACCAGTTAATGATTTCAAAGAGACTCAAAAAAGGTGCTTTAATGAGTCCACGTTTTACTTGTTTGACCTTACTGAGAATGATTCATAAACACTTGCTGTGTTGGCTGGCAATTGATTAGTTTACACCAAGGTGCTGGAGCTGCGTGGTTCTGAGCCAAAAGGGGAGAAGAATTCCCAGCAAAATTGTGCTAGATAAGAAGGGAAGAGTCAGAATTATTCCCAATGGTTCCAGCTGGGACAGAATCCTCAGGAGACTGGGTTCCTCGCCAGAACCAGACGATGAATGGTGGAAACCAGACCCCCTCCTCAGCTAAGGTTGTAACTTGTTTTCGGTGCCACAGGAAAGGACATTACAAGATAGATTGTCCAGTTAAAGACCATGTGCCTTCTGCACCTTTGATAGACAGTAAGTATGGGGCCCAGAGAAGGCCCAGTGACCACAGTTGGTAAAGGTTTCCAGATGCTCTACAACACATTCACCGAAACACCATGGGGTTTGAAATTGAGGTGGGTATCGATTTTAGGAAAGTTCCTGCCATAAGGGATACAAGTGCCTCTGGACTATGATTGAGAGATTCTCCTTCGCACATTTAACAATTGTCTGGTAAGCAATGGGAATGACATGGATTATCCGCTTGTCAGGGTTGAGGTAGAAGTCAGTGGCAAGATAGTCATTGTCGATGTAGTAGTGTAAGAGAATAAGGATGCTAGGTGCTTATGGGCAATGACCTCTAGGGCTACAGGCTAGTGCTAGAGGCCTACAAGGTGTATACCAAATCTGTTGTGTTTTCCAGAGCACACACCCCATATCAAGCTCAAAGGAGGCTGGTTTCACTGCTAGAGTTCCATATCAGGAAAGAGTAGTGTACTGAGGATCCGAGCAAAATGTAAAACACAGTCAGTGCTGCCCATCATCCCTCTTCCAGTGGCTGTTTCATGTAGAACTGCACTGTCTCAGCACAGCATCAAGTGTCTGTTTTTCGTGTTTGAATTTTCTAAAGTTCATACACATAACTCTTAAATTTCTCATAATTGGAGACAGAGGGGGGCATGGCCAAGATGGCTGGTCAATAGCAGGCGTCTTAATGTCCCTCTATCCCCACCGCATGCAATTTCTGTTATATTCCCCTGTTTACAGCCAAGAAGAGCCCCCAAAGTCCCATCCCAGTGATCTGGAACCATCTAGGCACCAGGGAGGTCCGCAGACCGGATAGAAGTAGTGCTACGTGCAGCTAGAGCATTGCTGCTACTGGCCCGCCTTGTGGACTGTAAGTTGGCCTCGGTAGCGCTAGCCTGCAGGAGACCCAAGTCCCACTGAAGCCTCCCATCTCCTGCATTTGAGGATCGACATGTCAGGTGCCTTGATCTTGCATCACTTACCTACTGGAGAGCAGCGCTCCGGAGAAACACCCAACATCACGGCACTTTGATCACCCCAGGCTTCCAGAGATCAGCACAAGTGAGTCGCCCCATACAAGTGGGGGCATTGCAGATTGAACTCCAGACCTCCAGAGGTACGGACTGCAGCTCCAACGGAGCCTTCAAGCATCACTTTGGGCGGTGAGTGGCCCTCAAAGATGCTACATTGTTGGGACAGCCCCCTCAGCAGACACTGCCCAGCAAACCTGAAGAGCACACCCCAACGTGAATCACAGACGGAGAAGCTTGCGGTGGGGGTACATGCATCAGGTCCTGAGTGCCTCCCTCCCATAGCTCTTGTATGGCCGAGCTGCTCACACACAGCAGGTCCCACCCAGCACCTTCTCTTGATACCCTGCACCCTCCGACAGAAATACTTGGTTGTTTGTAGAGCAGAGACAGCAACACTAAACCTCAATTCCTGCTGAGTGGTGCAGGGCCCAGAGGCCTGGAGGGCAAGGGTCTGCATATGGCCTGGATAAGCTAGAACCAGCAACCACAAGATCCTTGGCGCATCCACAGAAGTGCAGAGCCTCTCCAACCACAACAAGATCACTGTACTTGGGGCATAGTGGCTCCCTGACCAGAACATGTTATCGACCTCCCAGGGCACCGCTTCTACTGGGCCATCCGGAAGCATTGCACTGCTCAAAACTGTTCAAAGCAGGAGATTCAGACAACCCAGTGAGCTGCCTCCTTAATAGCTCGCTGAGTGTATGAAGCCATGGCAAGGTGACACCTTGAGTTCACGCATGTGATCAAGGTCGACCTGATCTACTCACAGCAGTGAAGGGTGCCACTGGACAGACTGGTGGGACCAGCAAGTCAGGGGCTAGCACAAGAGCTGTGAAGGCCACCCTCAGTGGCTGCAGTGGTGGTCAAGCCACACACCCTCTTCTCAACTAGGAGCTCTCACATCTGGGCAATCTTCTAACTGTGGTCCCTTCCGTGAAGAGGATGCTCAATGTGGTGATCGGGCATGGCAGAGGCACAAAAAGATCGGTCCCTCAAGAGAATGCTGTTAAAGCCAACAGGGGGCTCATCTGGAGACTGATAGGGTGCACAAAGTAGGCTTCCTGTGCCCAGAAAACTCCTACCTGGCTGACATTCTGGTGTATCTCCACTATTTTCAAATGAAGTAGCTGACACTCCATAGGGCCAGATACTTACATCCCGACATTCAGAGGACACACATTGATGCTGTACCAGGATCTATGCTATAACACATCAAAAGAGGTAAGACTTCTGCCTGGTGACCACCTCTTTCCAAGGTAGGGGTATCACTTACCTCTGGAGGCATCCGTTGTGCATCGTCTTCCAATGGGAAGGAAAGCTTCACCAGCTCCGATCACTGACCAAAGCTTGCAGCGTGCTTAAGAACGAGAATGATATTGCCAAAGTTAGAGGGGTCAGTGACAAGGAACGCAGAGCCAAGAAACACTCCAGATGGCAGAGAGGCACAGCTCCATCGAAAGGACTGAGACCTAATCCTGAAACTATTGTGATGGAGAGACGAGTGGTGCTAGAGAAGCTAATCGGTGATTCCAATATACAAGAGATTACCTGAGGGCTGCGGGAGCTCTCCATCTGCCTCTGCTGGCTCTGGGGTAGGGGGGATCCAGGTGGGGTGGGAGGACATGATGACATGAAGAATGGTTTGAGCCTTACCACAAACCTGTATAGCCACATTTCCACTCGGACATCACTGTCTATGGCCAGCAGTTGCGATTTACCAGGAACATTGTTCTTGCTGTTCTTCTTTTTGGGAGTCACAGGGGCGCTTACACTTCATGCAAGTGCATTACACCATAGTGCCAACCAGAGTGATCGCTTTCTCCTGAGAACAAAAGCTCGGTATGTAGGTTAGGGGGCGACGAGGGATTGACACTCTCAGTGGGAAAGGGCTTAATAACCCAGTTAAAAGACAGGTCATCATTTCGTATTTAGAATAGGTAGAAGCTGGCCTATGTCTCCTACAGGAAACCCACCTGGTTTTGGGCAATTGGCACAGGCTTAAGACTTGTGCCTAACAACAACAATTCTTCTCTTCTGCAGCCACCAAGACGATGGGTGTGGTCATTCTGGTCTCCAGGTCTTTCCGGGGGAAGGTTTGGGCCACATTTACAGAGACTAGGGGTTTATTACTAGCATATCATGTATGGTTGGGAGGCCACACATTTGTTTTAAGCTCCTTGCATGCCCCCAGTGATGGTCAGCAACGTTTCCCTGCAGAGAAGTGTCAGACATTATGTCCTCACAAGACAGACCAGTGATGATTGGGGTGTGCTCAATTTAGTATTTCATAGTACACATGAACATGGTGGTGTTGGAGCTGTATCCCAAGAAGATGCTCAACAGCTGTGGGAGATGGGATTGAGAGACCTGTGGCGGGTGTTCCATCCTCAAACTCGAGCTTATACGTTACACCCCAAGACCCATGCTCAGCTTGACTATTTCCTAGGGAGTGAAGAGCCTCAGGCCCTTGTTGCCTCAATAGAGATCGAAGAGTGCTCGCTCTCAGACCATGCTACAGTATATTTAGACCTGGTGCTCCCTCCAACAGGGCTTACTCCTCGGCAGTGGCACTGGAGGAAAACTCTCCTGCAGAGGCCCAAGGTGGTCAAACAGGGCACACGGGCGATAACTACTTACCTCACCATAATTGATACCACTGACACCTCCATTTTGCTTGTCTTGAAGACCCTAAAGGCAGTTGTCTGGGGGGAACTTATTGCAATTTTTGCAGCAGATAATAAGTTACCCCTGGGGCAAATGGAAACAGCTACAATTCCAGGTCTGGGAGCTGAAACTCATACATAAGCACATGGGTGCCCCTTGGGTTTGTCAGCTACTGGCATCACCCAGAACACAGCTTGTGGGGCTGGACCTTGTCAAAGCTGAATACTCCTTACTTACGCTCAAACACTCCTTTTACATAGGGGGCAACAGGTGCAGGTGTTTACTGGCCAATCAACTATAGATGCAGTGGCAGGCCACAAGTGTGGAGTCCCTACTAGCTGAGGATGGCACTGAGATCATGAGAGATGGCCCTATTGTCCCTAGGTTCTGTGATTTCTGTGCAAACTTATACTCGTAACATTCCCCACCACCAGACAACTCGGACTGTTATCTCCAGGGTACTCGTACACCGCAACTGACAGAGGACCAGGCGACTGCGCTGAATCGCTCGCTGGGCATAGAGGAAGTTATCTCTGCCATTGCTCATCAAAAACTCTTCAAATCGCTGGGACCCTCTGGTTGGTTTTCCCGCACCATTCTACAAGATGTTTTGCACCACACTTTCCACAATATTGACCCAGCTTTTCAATTTGATCATCAGCCCCTACACAGAGCCACTATCAAAGATGGAAGCATCTAAAGAGGACGTCCCCAAACTGGGGAAGGACAAAAACAGTGTGGATCCTACCCACCTCTTTCCCTCTTCAATATGTATGGTAAGCTATTCACCAGTATCTTGGCCACTTGACTGAGAACCTTTATGCCGGGCTTGATTGCCCTGGACCAGGCAGAGTTTGTCCCACTCAGACAGTGTAGCAATAATACTAAGAAGGTTTTACACCCAATAGGTAGTGGCAACCACTCTAGACAGGAAATAATGCTTCTGGCCATACATGCCAAGAAGACGTTTGGTTGCATCCAATTGGCCATATTTGGCGGCAACACTCACCCACTTTGGCTTCAAGGAGTGACTCCGCAAATGGATTCTGAGCAATTATGGCCATCCAAGAGCGGCTACTAGAGTCAATGGCCAGACCTCAACACCATTACCCATCTGCAGGGGTGCACAGCAAGGATGCCCGCTGTCCCCTTTGCTGTGCACATTATACGTGGAATCCTTCACTCAAAGGGTGCAAGCCAACCTAGACATCACCAGTGTCCATTTTGGCAGGGAAGATCATATGATTAGCCTCTATGCAGGCAATGTTTTTGTGGCATTGGACAACCCTACCACAGTCTTCCTGGCTTTTCTGGATGAGGTGGAGGTGTTTGATGAAGCCGCTGGTTTTCAGATAAGTATTCACAAATCACAGTCCCTTTACCAATTGGTCTTCTCGAAACAAAGGTCCAGCTAGCACATCAATAGCCGGTACAGTGGTCCTCTACCTCTGTCCCTTATTTGGGGATACAACTGACCCCAAAGTGCTCAACACAGCAGCTCTAAACTATCAGACTCTTCTCTGACAAATCAAAAAGGATCTAGCCCAAGGTTGTCTATACCATCTATCCTAACTGGGTTGGGTGTCCGCAAAGATGACGGCCCTTCCCAAAAATTCTCTTCCTCTTCTAGACACTCCGGATAGAATCTCCCACTGAGGTGATCCTGTCACTGCAATGGGAGATGTACTGCTTTGCATGGGTAGAAGGAAAACCACACATGAACTACCAACTTCTAGCTGAGAGTAGTATAGGACTTCTAATTCTTTTACAATACTGTCAGGCAGCCAACTCTGCTACATGGGTGAATGGTTTTGGGAGGAATCAGAGAAGCATTGGCTGTTCGTGGATTGGACAGTTGCAGGAGTCCACCTATGGAAAGTCCCATTCCTGGCTCGGGGGAACTACTCCACAACAATTACCAAATCTGTTTTAAAGCTTTGGGACAGAGTAGCATTGTGTAAGGGGTGGTCTACATTCCCCCGACTGTGGACAATACAGACTTTACACCTAGGCTGGACCATGCTGTGTTCCATCACTGGCAGCAGGTCGGGTGTCAGTCCATTGGCCACCTCTTCAATGAGGATAGCCCTTTCTCCTTTGACCAGCTTCTAGTGGATAATGTGCCCCCAGAAATGGAGAGACTGCATTACATACAAGTCTGACACTGGCTTTCATGCCATAAAATATGGGCCCAGGCACAACTCCCCTGACTACACTTGAGAAATGGCTGATCACAAAAACTGCAGATAAATGCCTTGTCACACAATTGTATAATATCTTATTACACGCTTCAACCCTGACTAATGCTGGAACACGAACTCAGTAGCCAATTGACATGCAAAGAATGGGATGAGGTGTACTATGGAGCTCGGTGCACAGTGGGTAGCACAGCTAGTATTGAGACTGCCAAAAAAATCAACACCTATTGATACCTTACATCACCACGCCTACATTAGGGTAATCCGACACAAAGCGCAGAATGCTAGCAACATTGTGGGTCCCCTGGGACCTTACTTCATATACTCTCAGAATGCCCAAAACATGCCCAGTTTTGGGATGAGGTCCTGAATGGCATAGATGTCCTCTTGGACATGCAGCTACCTAGATTTCCTGCTCACAAAATCCTGGGACTTCCCAACAAGCTCACCTTCCTCCTTAGATGTCGTAGAGGACAGCACATTGGCTTGGCATACCACCCCATCCTTGCACACTGTGGCACAGACAAACCCCAGACCCATTTTGGGTGGCTCCACCATTTCTGGCAGTTGCTGGGTATGGAGAAGCTCACCTTTGTCCTACTGGGCCAGGACAATTCCGATAGGGAACTTTAGCAGCAGTACATAGCTCACGTGTATAAGGAATTTCAAGAACTAATGGGACCCATATATTTGTGTCTACTGCAGTTTTTGGGCACCACTGATGCTACAAAGAATGGGGGAACCACACAAGTAACTCCTGCACCTACTGATTAATGCTTTGCTTTATATGTTCTGTGGCAGTGAGTACACCAAGGGGGAGAAAGGGGATTGAAAAAGTTGAAACTATGATGCAATGTGTTTTCTTGACTGCTTTCACTAGCACTGCAACACTTATTGTTGCTGGCTTGCTGTTCATAGAAGCATGCAACAATAAAACAGATTTGAACCATAATTGGAGACTGAGATGCTCTTCATGACATGGTCCAGGATAGAAAGGAGGATGAGCTCCCCTTGGTGGACCATGTGTTGGATTTTGAGACATTCCCATAACTACAGAAGTTGGTAACTGCAGGATGACTGATCCAGAAAATATTTTGTGAGTCACAGGAAGGGCGTTTCACTCCTGTGTCCTCTTGCAAAGTGGCCAGGGAATGAGATGCCACTGGATTGGTTGGCAAACACAACATGATCTGGGAGAGCTATATAGTGAGCCTGTGGACTTAGAAAGCAGAGCCAACTACTACCTTTAGCAGGGAATATGGAAATGAAGAAGGCCATAGACAGATTAGAAGCATTGTTCTGGTGGTCAGATATGGACCTAGATGAAAAGCGGCTCATAGAACTCTCTCAACTTCTCAAGTTGCCACTCTATAGGTCAAACAAAGGTCATATACCTCTACCTGTGAATAGTAGTTTTTGAGAGGTGGGCATAGACTTACTTAATCCCTTTGGTTCCCCGCCGCTTCAGGCAACAAGCTGATTTCAGTTGTAGTGGACCACACCACTACTTATCAAGAGGCAAGTACCTCTCACTAGCATTACTGACAAGGTAGTGCTGACTGCCTTCCTGGAGATCTTCTCCAGTGTCTAATTCCCTAAAATGGTTGTCTCTGACAGAGGAATGACTTACATCTCCTAATGATTGAGGTCAACTGTTAGGCATGGCCTTCACAAGTACCCCTCTGCTCCCCACCACCCTCCAGTGCCACTCTGCCATAATGGGACTGTAAGGATTGCTAATGCTTCCTACATAAATCTCTGCATTTCACAAGATAGAATGGATTTTTTATTAAGGAGACATATCATCCAGGTTCTGGAACAGATAATGAGTTATTATCGTGTTGTATTGGTTGCCAAAGCAGGCGGTGAAATGTTGGCTTAAGAAAAAAAAGCTCAAAGTCTACAGGGATATGGCACCCTCCTTTTCTCACACTACTACTGGTGCACAATCAGGCTGCCGAGTGCCACAGACACTTTGCCTTTGCACCTTAGTCTAGTATAGGTTTTGTACTAGAAGGACACCCTTTGAGTACAAAATACTGTCCTTAAACTAACTATAAACCGTTTCATAATTTGCATTTGCACTCTAAGCTGTAGGTTTAGGTACGGATTACAAGTAAATGTGCTATTTATCGCACCTGTTGATTAATAATAACCTGAGGTTCATTATTTACTTCATGCGATGAATAGCACCTTTTAAGAAATATTGGGGCAAGTTTAAAAGGTTTTAAAAAACAAAATCCGATTGGAATGGTAAATACCGTACACTTTTGCCCCTTTACATTTTGGCATGTTTTACCTGCCGAAATTTAACACATCTAATAATTATTGGATGATTTAAATCCCTTTAAATCGTTACACAGCAGTCTATGCATGGGTCGGAATTAACCGCCAAAATCGTGATCAGGGCCTGAAAGATTGATTTTAAAGAAGAATGGGATGCTAGCTAATTTTGGTTTCCTATCTGCACTGGCTTCTGATGAGCTGATGTTTAGGGCAGATTCTTTCACAAGGCCATGAAAGTCCAGACAATAAAGATATCTTTAAATTCTGTGCATATCTTGTCACATTTGCTGGATTCAAAGACTGAGGGATCAAATGTCAGTTTGTGCCTTGTGACAAAGTGCTGCTTATGTTTAACATGGGGATTAGTGTTCACAAACTCCCCTCACTTTACATCCAGAGAAAGAAAATTAAAGTGAATTATGGGACAATGATACTGGGGTACGGAGACTGTGAAAGGAAATCCTGCAGAATGGTAGCTTTTGTAACACACAACAAAAATTAGCAAATATGTAATGTTTTGTTATTCTGAAGTATGATGGAAACCAATATCTTAATGGGATCAAAAAGACTCAAGACACATTTGTAAATGATGCACAAATGATAAATATTCATTGAAAACCAAATTCCACACAAAATAATGTGTGCAGTACAGATTTATCAGTAAAACTGTATATCTGTACCTATTTACTGGACATTTCAATGAAGAATGTGCTGTCATATAAGTCTTTAGTTACATTAAAAATATTGCCCACATTATGGGGGTTATTCTAACTTTGGAGGAGTGTTAATCCGTCCCAAAAGTGACGGTAAAGTGACGGATATACCACCAGCCGTATTACGAGTTCCATAGGATATAATGGACTCGTAATACGGCTGGTGGTAAATCCGTCACTTTTCCGTCACTTTTGGGACGGATTAACACCTCCTCCAAAGTTAGAATAACCCCCTATGTCCTTTAAAGATAGGTGGGCCGCAAACGTTTGTCATTCTGAAACGTTGGTTGTGTTTCTAAAACGTTTGGTAACCACTACTCTAGATGCCTCCCTGAAAGAGCAGGGACTATGCATGGAAGTGAACATGCACCTCAAATATGGTATTCTTCAGATATATGCTGCATGGAAACAAAGCTATAGTGCACCATCTTAAAATGACAGAAATTTGGTACTTGAGATTGAAGTAAGAAAGAAACACAAACGAAACCGAATTTTCAGAGGAAGGTAAATATAGTAGGTATTCCTTAAGTCTGAAAAAAGTGAGATAGGTAAATGCCACTCATCCAAATATTTCTAACATGAGAAATAAGACACTACACATTCTGGACGGTTTTAGAACAAGGTCCAGAAGCTCATTGGTTTTATTAATAAGTCCAACCAGTCCTGGAATAGATGTGAAAACATCTTTTATCGTTTTTGATGGTTGAGGAGAGGTTGGAACTCATTTAGAGTTTGACAGATCGGAAACGTCACTGGTGCTCCCACTTCACCAAACCCGCAGAGCCCCCTCCCTGTTTAAAGACAGGGGGCTGCTGTGCTTCCATCAGCACAGCCTCTGCTGGCACCACCGCTGGTAACCCCTAACCAGGTATTCCCCCTGCCACTGTACTGCTGAATCATAGTGGCCGATGCTTCTCCAATATACATATATAGTTGCACTGCCACTTTAATAGAGTTGTTTTTATCCTCTTCATTGAGGTACTATGTTTAGATCGCATATTTTTTTCGTTAGTGATCTAATGTTGCCACTCTGTTTTAATTGCTTAAGTAAAGCTGTTACGATTTAAAGGCACCATATAATGAAACAGTTACAAACTTCGAACTCATAAAAATTCCACATTTTATAGAGGACAGATTTCAACGAACAAGTGTATGCTGACATAAACAAAGGTACAATGAAAAAATGATTTCCATTTTTAAAGCACCTTTCATCCAAACACAATCTCTTTACAACTCGTCATTTGGTGAATAAATCCAGCAGTTCGTGCAATGAGCACTGAATGGAGAAAACATGGCTTCCAGTGTCTGTTCTTAGTATGCAAGACTTCTTAAATGCGAGTTTCAGGGAAGAGAGAAGTGGGATACTCTAATGCAGTTTACATACTTGCTTATATATTTATGAATCTTTGTATGGTTGTGTTGTGAAACCACTGACATCACAGTGCCTTCTCTTTGGCCCACTTTAGAATGCTTGCACAAATATATTTGCTTTGGCTACCAAACGCACTCAGAGCAGGCAACAATTTTGCTATAGGAAAGAATTCACAATGCATGTGAGTAAGGAAGACGAATTGTGGAGCTAATGAATTGCACGAGCTTGGATGTCATTTAGCAATGGGTAAGGCATATGGAATCTGCTTGCAAAGAAACAAATGAATTGCTGTGAATTTTTCAAAATCCACTGCGCTTTGCAAAATTCTGAAATTTCAACAGATTTCAACTGATTATCGGCAGATTGTAGTGCCACCTACAAAATGACAAAACGTATTTTTTTGTTTTGTATAAAAATTAGCTATGGCAAAAAAATGTTACAGCCCAAAATTACACCAGTGATTACACTGTCCATTATACTAAAGCAGTCTTTCATCAAGAATTACCACCCTTTTCATGCATCTGTAATGATTATGGTATTTGGTTGACTCAGCCTGTGCAGCCAGAGAATGGTTCGCAGTAAACTGTTGATTTTAGTTACTCTCTTCACACAGACACCCTTGATTCACATATTCATACTATATCTTTCCTACACATTTCTAGTATCTACTTCATACATTTCACCTTACTGGCCAATTATTTCAATGTACCTGTCAAACCAGCTTTCTCCACGCCCCCTTCTTGTCCCACTTTTTCCAAAAATTAGATGTCATAATTGATCTACCCACATTGTGTACCACATCTGTGGCTCTCTGAATCTGTCTTCCTGTGCTAAGCATTTAAATACATATTATATCTCAATCTAACCTTCCCACAAATCGCAGGCAATACCCTCACTGAATGTTTCTGGAATGTCCCATTTATTAAGAGGAATAAGGCATTTGATGCTCTTAAGGTACTTTGGATACGGACTGATCATAGGGAGAAGTGATGCCATTGAAAACACTAGACACAAAGCACTATAATGAGTTCCATTTATTTGGTCCTTCTGATAGTCTCTATCCAAACACTTGACTGAATTTGGGTCAACAAGGGAGATCTTGGGGGTGATTTGAACTTAGTAATCAATCCTTTCCTGGACAGACCAGACCCCCGATTGCTGCATCAATGATACGGCAGTCTTGTAAGATATTTTTGCAGACCACAGTTTGTTGGACATACGGAGACTGTTGCACCCTCAGGAGCAAGATTATACGTTTCTTCTGCTCCTGGCATGTCTTCTCGCATTAAGGGGCGCATTTACAAATCCCGAAGCGCCACCAGAGCATCACTTTTTGTGACGCTCCGGTGGTGCTGTGCATTACACATATTTACAAGGCAGCGCTAAGTCACTTTTTGATGGCTGATCCCCGCCCTGTAAAAATGCCCCTGACGCAGTTTTCTGTGGCTGAGGGACGTGCAGTGGGTGTTGCTGGGGTTGTACCACTGCAACACTCATTGCTTTTGACGCTGTTCCAGATTAACAAGAATCTGTAAATATGTGACAGTGCCAAAAACTAACACCACTGCAGGGGTGGCGTTAGCATGGAGCAACAAGGAGAAATGCCTTTGATGACGAAGAAAAAGAGGGTCCAACATATATTCACATATCGTGTAACCAAAAGCAGATAATGTAGTGTGATTTTAGTAAAGAAAATAATGTACGAGGGAAATTGTGCCCTCGGGTAGTTCGCCATCGTTATAAACGAGCTTTATTAATCATGAAGAATTGAAAAATGTAGTAATCGTTCATAATTGCAAATGTATGCCATGATTTCTTATTTGAAACTGTTTTGCTTAGCTTAAATTTAGTAGAGGCTTTAGCCTAGTTGCCTGGTGTCAAATTCTAACTGCGTGGCTTTTCCTTGAACTAATGAAACATATATTCTTGCTTGAAGTTGTATTTTTCCAGCAGAGATGACTAATACACTTATCTCCAAGGTTTCGTATTAGGCCGGTTTCATCCCCTTTGATACAAGGTCAGTCTCTGCAGGTGCGGGCAATGAAGGTACAGATAGTAAAAATAATTGGCAAACCATGTTGCAACTTGTGTTCCAAGGCTCCAAGGACAATGTATGCATAAATGAGCGCTAGTAAAAAGACAATTTTCATTGGACAATTTGAAGCCAACCTATGAACCCTCCAATGGAAGACCCTGCAGAATTTGGAATGTTTCTTATTTAAACCCACTGGACAAAGAGAAGTCAGCCATTTTCCTTGATGCCAAATTGAAGCCAGATGCCAGACTCCATTTTGGACGACACCCTGACACCCTTTTCTCTATTCCAGAGAAAGAGACTTTACGAATTCTCACCCTAGAGACTTTAACTTTGATTTGCCCCATCTTGCCCATAAAGTAACTTTGCCCCATTCTCGTTGCCGCTGCAAGGAAGCTTGCCCTTAACTTTGCCCCTTTTAAACCTGCCCCATGCTGATCGAACCGGTACCTGAGGGACGAAGGCTTTTCTTGAATGCTGATTGTATTTGGTAAATATGAAAGGATAATTGTATTATGCATTGTGTTTTTCCTTTTAGGTACTAACTGCTATTTTGATAGGGCCTAAGCTAGAAGTTTTCCAAATTTGTGTTGACTAAAATAATTTTTGCATGAAGCCCCACATGCCAATGCTAATTAGAGGTTAGTCGAGGTATTCATTCGATGCACCATGATAATTTGAAATCTTGTCATGCTGACCAATGTATGAAATTAGTCAAATACAATTAGTCATATTAGTGATTTGCATTGTCATAACTGAGTCTATCATTATCCAGATTTTGCATAGATTGCGTTTCTTCCGCTGCTATGGACAGATAGTAATGTTCATATACATATACCATTTGGTTTTGAGACTTATATACATCATGCTAGCTTTGTTAATATAGGGAAATAAATTCACTAACTTTTAATAAACTGGTGTGGTTATTCATGACTGAAAGGTCATGGTGCGCCGAAATATCAACTGTTATTGATTTTGATGTGCTATGTTGATTCATTAATTGAATACTGATTACTGATTACAATGGTTATTGATTATTGATCTGAGTGACCCGACTATTCTAGGATGAGGAGAGCCCGACTCAGCTAAAAGATTCACCGACCTCCAACGTGTCCAGGTACAGGTAATTTATAAAGGCTGGACGCGTTATCAGTAGATGGTAGCAGAGGATGGTTTAGCCCTTTGGGACCCCATCCGAGCAATAGACGGAGATAAGTTAGAATTTTCTTTGATAAAACAAGTTGGAGAGATGATGATGCCCTAAGTCCCCAATGACTTTCCCGGAATCTCGGAGTTTGAGAATGGAGGAAATGGAGGTGTGAGAATGTTTTCGGCGTTTCTAGTGACGATATGAGAGAAGTTAGGGTTTTGCGCTTGCATAGCTTATTGCCGCAGATTGAGAAGTTTGTGAGGATTTTAGGGGGGTTACAAACTCCAGTCGAAGTTTTAGAGGAGTGTGACTCCAAAGTGTGAGAGTAGGGAAGTCGTCGAACTTCACATGTGTGTAGCGCTTTGTGCAGAAAAAATTGTCCACGTGGTTGTTGATGTTGAGACGTGCCCTGCGAGGTCAAGAGACTCCGGAGTATGTCGAAAAGTGTATGAGGCACTTGTTTGATGTTGTGATCTGGTCGGTTTAATAGGTTGATCGGGCGTGGTCAACAACTCGGTATGAATTTTGAGGAATGAAAGAAAATTTTCGACTTTGAGATTTGACGAATTCTAAAGTGCACTAGAATAGTTCATTGATCAGTTGAGGGTAATGTTTGCGGGTCAAATTTTGCTTGCGAAAGCGGGAAACCGAGAAAGATGGAATAACTGCTGAGGCTAGTGAAAAATCCCTAAGGTTTCTGAAGCGATTGTATTACCCTTCCTGTAGTAAACCGACAGATTTGTTTTCTTTTTGGTTAGTGCTCGCGTTATATTGCAGAAATTAGTTTGTGAGTGAAGTCGAATGAAAGAGGACAAGCCGCGGGACTTTGTCAGCCGCAGTGTGTGAGTGTGACGTCACTAGGAGCCGCGCTGGGATAGGTTGGTTGGTGAGAAGGGTCGCACACGGATTGGACACAGTCTGTGAAGCGCAATTGGAAGGGGAAGGGCAAACAAAGAGTATTCCGGGAATTAAAGTCACTTATTGATTACACATTTTAGAAAAATGAAAGACGGAAAGATTACATTTTTCAAAGCATTTAAGAGCGCCATGAGGGGAGACGTTTACATTAAAGCAAATATAGGAGAAGAAATACCGCCTGAGGGTACACCAGCTTACATTGTGATTGAAGAAAAGGGGGTCGCACCATGTCTTTGGCTAAAGCAATGGTGCAAATTAACAGAGAAGCATGGAAGTGTAGCGTTCCCTATCCACGGGTCATTTAATCTAAGTGTTTTAGAGAATCTAAGATTTGCGTTGTACGACATGAAAGTACCTCCAAGACCAGCACAGTCTGAGGCACTAGCAATTTGGGAGCTAATAGCTAGAAGCCAACAACAAAAGAAATTTGAGACAAGAATAAGAAAAGTAGAAAAGACACTAGCGGATGCTAGATGGGACAGCACACAAAAGGTTTGGAGATCAGATGTATTGCAGGGGATTAAATTGTTTCCAGCAATTACTAATGAAGCGGAGACGGAAGGAAGGAAAGCTACCTATAAGACAAACAGGAGTCAGTCCAGAGATAGAGAGAACAACAGAAACTCGAAAAGGTCAGACGATGAGGAGTTCATTATACAATTGCTGAATGATCACCCGCCACCATATGTGGAAAGCAAAAAAGGCTCAAGCATTAGTACTGCCCCTCCAGAACCAATACAGGGTAATGTAACACCGAATTTGAAAATATCTCAGAGGCAGAGCAGTTCCGATTAGCCTTTCTCACCACAAATACCACAGATTCAGAGAATATACCCAGACGTGCCTAAATTGAAATCTGCTGATAATTATCAGCCACAGGTTCAAAGGCACTGCTGTGATGAGCATAACATGGGAATGACCTCTGATTCAATGGCGCAGGGAGGGCAGAATTATCAAAGACCAACATTGATTCAAGCCGAATCAACACAGTTTTTGATGCCTCAAAAGCAGGCACAAGAAGTGCCGAGGTATACTCGAGTAACAGAGAGTCAGTTAGGTATGCCAGCAATGATGAACCATAATGTGGGGATTAACATGCCACAGAATTTGGGGAATGGACAGAATCCAGATGCAATATCTCTGCCTGTCACTCTAGGTCCGCCAGTACCATTATATATACAGGCAAACTCAAACGTGTGCGACCAAGGGGTAATGACACAAAGTGGAACAGGGAGAAGATGCATAGAAACCACTCCAGAAACAACTCCGATAGCGACACTGCCAAATGGATCTGGGTCCTTGTCGGGATTTAGTCCAATTCCAATTTGTGCTCCGTCAAACGTGGTAAGGTCACATCCATCACTATTAGTACCGTTAACCTCAGAGACTGAAACATTACACAAACCATCAGTAGCAGTTGATGTAACTGCTACACTGGTGGGACTGAACGCGCAACAGTTAACACAATGGTTCAACAGCCTGAACTCTCCACAGAGTACATCCAGCAGGAAGGGAGAAGAATACCTGAATAAAATAAGATTGGGTATGGAGGCAGATGAACTGATAGAGGGAACAATGGGCTTGAACAGATTAGAATCATACACAGAGGAAGAGCTAAGATACATGTGCCCTAGAATTACAAGAGAAGTAAGCAGCATACATAAGAAACTACAAGAAATTGCAGACAGAAATGAGATTGATATAGGTAAGACTAAACACTTGAGCAGAAGTTACAGGCTAGACTTTGAGACAAAAGACTTTGAACACATGAGATCTGCGGGGATGAAAACACACCTTAAAGAGATACTGCAGAGCGCGCAGGTTTGGAGATGTTTAGACAAGTGGGAAAGTAGATGGGTTAAGAAAAAGGACAAAAAGAAAGAAAGTACCCCAGGGCAGAATGAGAAAGCACAACAAAATGACGACCTGATAACCATGTTACCAATGAGAGAGACAGCAGGGGGAAAACTTGTACATATACCATGGCACAGGTGCGATATTCAATCCTTTACAGGATGATTTCCCTAAATTAAGAGAAAAACCGATCTAGTGGTGTCAACAAACAGATAGATTTGTGAAACTCGCAAAATGTCTCTGGGAAGACCTGAATACCTTATTTGAAATTGTGGTTCCGGCAGATTTGTGGGAAGATTGTAAGAGGGCTGTAGGTTGGCCGACGTGTGAACCAGAAAGAGATAGGGACACAGGTGCACCATCGCCTACGGCATGGGTACTCACAAACTTTTTCTCGGGGGCCAAAATTGCAGTATGGTTTGCGACCGAGGGCCGCACTGAAGTGACAGGGGGGGGGGGCTTAGAAGGGGCGGGGCTTAGAGGGGGAACAACCACCCCGCCCCCTTTTTCAAAACAATGCCAAACAATGCTGTATTTTGAATCCAGGTATAACTACCCCTACCCCAGTAACACACACTGCGCCATCTGCACACAGCGCCATCTGCTCTCACCCCTACCCCAGTAACACACACTGCGCCATCTGCACACAGCGCCATCTGCTCCCACCCCTACCCCAGTAATACACACAGCGCCATCTGCACACAGCGCCATCTGCTCTCACCCCTACCCCAGTAACACACACACACAGCGCGCACACACACAGCGCCATCTGCTCTCACCCCTACCCCAGTAACACACACAGCGCCATCTGCTCTCACCCCTACCCCAGTAACACACACAGCGCACACACATAGCGCAATCTGCTCTCACGCCTACCCCAGTAACACACACTACATTAAAAACAAATAAATAAATAACCAAAGAGCCTTACCTGACTCAAAGCACTGTAAAGATGCCACAAATGTAGAACAGCAGGCAGGCAGGCGGGCAGCAGATGTGGAGCCGGTGATAGGAAGCAGAGGACAAAGCCCCGTAAAAGTTAGCTGCAAGCGCTGACTTTTATGGGGCTTTGGCTTCCAGGATCGTCAGGGTAACGCCATAAACAATGGCCGCCGTACGTAAACATAGAGGAGGGCCGCGGGAGCATGCGCAAGGAAGCCACTGTTGCACATGCTCCCGTGGCCCTCTTCTATGTTTACATATTGCGGCCTGGCATCTTGGTGAATTGACGTCCATGCAGTTAATTCAGCAATACCATGCCAGTACAGTGATAGCGCAAAACGACAGCCAATTAATCTAACACAGGTTTGTTACAGGAAGTAAGTGGGCCCTGACGGTATTAAAACTTGTGACCCATAGGTTGCCCAGAGATCGCTGCAGCCGGTGCTCAAGGTACTGAATAAGTAATAATATGTCCAAATTTAGGAGCATTTAAGCATCGCTGTGTGAAACCTTTCAGCACCACACTAACAGGCCAAAATAGCGGAGCATTATTTAAATAGAGTCGTGTATTCATTATGCCACTGGCCATGCCAAAAAACGTCAGTTAGGCGCTATTACACAAAGACATCCCAACACTGCCATTCAGAAGATTTGCATAGAGATAAACCCGGGCAGTATACATTTCAACACAAGCACAACTGCAACAAGTAAGCACGGGTGTTAGTTTCATTTTGGGTCTGGGATTTCGGACAAGGACAAGTCACATTATTTCCGTAGATCCGGCTTTGCACTGTGACACCCTATTATGATACATCCCTCCCACCCCCGTCCCTGCCCCCTGTACACACACACACACCGCATAGTACTTAGTTTGAGGCTGGCGATCGTCGAAAATCATTTCACACTGGAGAGCTGATCGGGTTGAAATTTGCTCAGCTTTGTGCCCACAAGCATCCCTTAGCGTTGCACACGGCAAATAGTGCGTAAATGTGGGTATTATGTGTTTTCACTGAATGTGCACATAGTCACTATTTTTGTTTTTCTGCTGCTAAGTGTATCCAACATGTAATACCCTGTGTTCATACCTGTCGACCACCTTTCGTGGTTAATATGATGTATTTAATTGTTTTGCAGCGCGCCCATGGACACAGAAAAGGCGTCATTGCACTTAGCCACGCTCCAGCCAACACGCAAACAGTTTTTCAAGTTTTTTTTTCATAATCTCATGGTTAACCTAAAATCAAAGGTAGATAATTCGGTAAGCGTTGTCCCTGAGCACATGACTTCCGGGCCAAGCTTTCGTGTAATTAAGGACTATCAGTAGAAGGCCTCGGACCAGTTAATTCCCCTGTCATAAGTGATGGGGGATCAGGTTCACATACTCCGCGTACTCGCTGGGTAGGAAGAGGCATATTTCCTAACCAGCTGCCAAAAAAACTCACAGTCATTACATGTGCCATTTGCACAAGTTCGTAGCTCTGTCCTCGGGCCCAAGAAAATAACTAAAATCAAATTACTGATTGACTGTAGTCATCCTTGATGAAGCCCCTGCTGGCTTGGGGCCTCGCCAAGTTAAGTTTGATTTCAGCGAGCAGGCGCTGTTCAAAGCAACCATGCCGGCTTCTCAGCAAGACCTTTCGATTGCCGCGCGCCCAGATAAATCTGGCTGCTTTAAGTGCGTCAGATGGCATTCACAAATTGAATTACTCAGTCGCATTATGATATGGCGTTTGTTGTGCGTCTCGCGGGCCGCCAAGCTAGGTCCGTGGGGCTGCTGGCAGCCCGCGGGCCGTACTTTGAGTACCGTTGGCCTACGGTAATGAGTTTGTACCACAAGGTGATCGAGCACTTGAAAACCAAGGTTGCGTCGAAAAATGTGGATTGGCAGAGGATTGACAGAACAGCCCAAGAGGTTAAAGAGTCTATACATGCGTATTATGAGTGATTGTTGAAAGCGTTTAAAAATTACTGTGGCACGGAAACGATTGAGGCAAAGGACATGCTCCATTTTGTGTTCAGATTTGTGGAAGGGTTGAGACCCGAGATTAGCCAGATGATTAAAACGCATTTGATTTGTTGGCAGTCGAAATCGATCGATGAAGTATTGAATTATGCAAAATACTGCAGTGATGAGATTGAGACAAAGCAGAAAAGGTTGAAAGAAAAGGTGATGGTGATGCAGCTTAGAGCAGCTCAGACAGGTTTGCAAGGTTTTCAACAACAGATGCCGCAGCAGCAGCAGCAGGGAAATGCTATGTTTCAGCCGCAGATGAGAGGCAGAGGCCAAGGAGGTTTTGTGAATAATGGTCCTGATTTAAATACCGTTATGATTCCAAATGGTATACAGGCAATGAAGAAGGTGATGCCATGTCACACGTGCGGAATCGTCGGGCATTGGAAACGGGAGTGCCCAATGATGGTGCAGGAAGGTGTAGGTCAGCAAAACAATGATGTCAATGCATTTCAGAATATGAGAGGACAAAAATTGAGAGGTCCAAATCCAAATTATCAAAGTAATGTGAACCAGATGCAGGGTTTACAGCCCATGCAATCGCAACAGGTGTAAATGCCTCGTGTGCAAATGGCACAGTTGCAGCCAATGCAACAGCAGTTTCCTATGGTACCTAATCAGCAAATGCAAATACCCTTAGCACCAATGAATCAGCAACAAGCAATGCTTCCTCAACAGGTCACAGGTCAAGGAATGAATCAAAGTGACACAGTACACCAATTCCCGTTACACAGTGAGAATGGAATAAACAATACATGGGAGAGTGAAAGTTCAGATGAGGAAGGAAATTGTATGCTTGCAGCATCTCTGGAAGTTGATCAAAAGGGTCTGTATGTGGAGGGAAGAGTTATGGGTCACCGCGTTTCATTCTTGGTTGACACAGGAGCTACACGTTCCACTGTTAGGAGCATTGAAGTACCAAATTTGCCACTTTCAGGGAGAACAGTTCAAGTAGTGGGAGTAGCAAATAGGTACCTGACGAACCCAATCACAGATCCAGTTCAAGTCAGAATTGGTAACTATCAAGGGTCACATAAATTTGTGGTATGCGACTCAAGCCCGATATCACTGTTAGGGAGAGACTTATTGTTCAAATTGGGGTGTTCGATTATGTGTTCAAACGATGGAATTAAAATTCAGACAAACAGTAATGGGGAAGAAGAGGACAGTGTAGGAGGGGACGAAGTGGAAACTGTTGACGAAGAGTATCCTCTGATTACTCTTTATCCAATGCTCACTGAAGCAGATATTCCTGCTGAGTTACAGGAAACAGTCGGAAAGGAAGTGTGGGATATGACAGGGAAAGAGGTAGGATTTGTCAAAGGAGTAGAACCAGTGAGAGTGACTGTAAAACCCAATGTAACCTTTCCCCAGACCCCACAGTACCATATGGCACAAGACACCCTCATGAAAGTCGCCCAACTCATTGATGAGTTTGTAAAGCAGGGAGTACTGAAAGAAGTGTTAAGCAGCCCATGTAATTCACCAATCATGGGTCTAATAAAACCAAGTGGAAAGGTCCGAATTGTTCAGGATTTGAGGAAAATAAATGACATAATAATCAAATGTTGTCCCGTAGTACCAAATCCAGCTGTGATAATGTTTCAAGTTCCCTGTGATGCTGAATGGTTCTCAGTCATCGACTTGTCACAAGCATTCTTTTCTGTGCCTCTTCATGAGGACAGCCAATTTCTCTTTTGTTTCAAATTCCTAGATAGAGTCTACAGTTGGTATCGAATTCCTCAAGGGTTTTCGGAGTCACCATCAATTTTCAATCAGATTCTAAAGTAGGATTTGGAATCATTGGAATTACCGTTTGAGTCAACCCTGGTACAGTACATTGACGATTTACTGATCGCATCCAAGACAGAAAGTGACTGTACAGCTGATACCATTGCCCTATTGAACCATTTGGAAAGGAACGGACACAAGGTGTCCCCTTCAAAATTACAGTTCTGCCAGAAGAAAGTGAAATATTTGGGTCATCAAATAGAGAAAGGGTCACGGAGAATTATGA
This sequence comes from Pleurodeles waltl, assembly GCF_031143425.1. NCBI lineage: Eukaryota > Metazoa > Chordata > Amphibia > Caudata > Salamandridae > Pleurodeles > Pleurodeles waltl. Next base: position 1,384,444,797 of record NC_090440.1, read on the forward strand.
AGGAAAGAATAACAAGTGTACTTCAAATGAGTCCCCCAAAGACGAGGAGGGAGGTGAGAACGTTTTTGGGAATGGTGAGCTACTGTCGCCAATGGATTCCCAATTTCTCAACCCTAGCAAAACTTTTACTGAAACTGACCCAGAAGGATGCGCTGGATGAAATAGAGCTGAAAGGAGATGAGATGGATGCTTTTATTGAATTAAAGGAATGCATGTGTAGGGCTCCAGCTTTAGGTATGCCTGATTACACAAAGCCTTTCACATTGTTTTGTCATGAACGTGATGCATGTTCCTTGTCTGTCTTGACCCAAGCCCATGGTGGCGTAAACAGACCAGTAGCATATTTTTCAGCTACTTTGGATCCGGTCGCAGCAGCACTGCCAGGGTGCCTTCGTGCCGTAGCTGCAGTTGGTATCAGCCTAACTCAAAGTGAAGGAATAGTGATGGGACACCCTTTAACAGTCATGGTCCCTCACTCAGTCGAGATACTTTTGACACGTTCCTGAACACAGCACATGACTGGTGCTAGACTCACAAGGTATGAAACAATAATTCTGGGATCACCTAATGTGCAGCTGAAACGGTGCACTACGTTGAATCCAGCAACCTTGTTTCCCAGTGAAAATGCCAAAATTGAGAACGCTGAAGATATCGAGCACGACTGTCTTCAGGTGACTAAATTTTGCACCAAACCAAGACCTGATATCAAAGATACCCGATTGGAAGAAAATGATCAAGTTATTTTTGTTGAGGGTTCATGTTTAAGAGACGCACTGGGAATATTGAAAGCAGGATATGCTGTATGTACGGTAACAGGTGTTCTGGAAGCATCTTGGCTTCAAGGAGTTTACTCTGCACAAGTAGTGGAATTGGTAGCCCTTACTAGAGCTTGCCAACTCTCTGCATTGATGAAAGTCACCATTTACACTGACAGTCAGTACGGGTTTGGAATAGTGCATGACTTTGGACAATTGTGGTCACAGAGAGGCTTCATGACCTCTTCAGGATCACCAGTGAAAAATTGTGAAAGAATAAGGGAATTGTCACATGCCATCCAGTTACCAGGAGAAGTAGCAGTGGTAAAATGCAGTGCACACTCGAAGGGACAAGACTATGGGCCTGATTCCGAGTGAAGCCTCGCGGGAACCGCCATATGGCCGCTCCTCGGTCGAAAGACCGTGGAGGCCATTCAGCCTTTCCCTTTGGGCTGGCGGGTGACTGCCAGAAGGCCGCCCGCCAGCCCAGCGGGAAACCCCTCCCCACGAGGAAGCCGGCTCCGAATGGAGCCGGCGGAGTGGGTATGTGCGACGGGTGCAGTTTGCACCTGTCGCGTATTTCAGTGTCTGCATTGCAGACACTGAAATACACAGTGGGGCCCTCTTACGGGGGCCCCGCGGCACCCCCTACCACCATCTTGTTCCTGGCGGGAGACCCGCCAGGAACAGGATGGCGGTAGGGGGTGTCAGAATCCCCATGGCGGCGGAGCGCGCTCCGCCGCCATGGAGGATTCTCCCAAGCAGCGGAAAGTCGGCGGGAGACCGCCGACTTTCCGTTTCTGACCGCGGCTGAATCGCCGCGGTCAGAATGCTCGACGGAGCACCGCCAGCCTGTTGGCGGTGCTCCCGTGGTCGGTGACGGGTCAGAATGACCCCGTATGTTTCTCTGGGAAATGGATATACGGATCAAGTCGCACGGTTTTGCGCATTGAACTGTATATTACTCAGGGATGAGTGGAACTTGATAAATGAGCCAGAACTTGAACCAAGCGAAATCTTTGCTCTAAAGGTTGTAGATACAATGGACGAATTGAAATCCTTACAGAATGATGTCAGTGAGGATGAGAAACTCTCATGGACCAAATTGCAGTGTGTAAAGAGACTAGACGAATTATGGGTTTCAAGTGAAGGGAAATTTTTCCTGCCAAACAGTCTTTTGACACAGTTAGCAAGATTTTACCATAGACAAGCCCATCTTGGGAGGGATGCCATGATTAGACTATTTAAAACTGATTGGTTTAACCCCAAATTCCGTCAAGTTGCTGAAGCAGTTTGCCATTGTTGCGTCATTTTCCAACAGATGAACGCAGGGAAGGGAACCGTAGTAAATTTGAGCCACATTGGAAGAGCAGGGGGTCCCTTCAGCAGGATGCAAATGGACTTTATTGAGATGCCTGTGCATGGAGGCTTGAAGTATGTGTTGGTGGTTGTGTGCATTTTTAGCCACTGGATTGAAGCATACCCTACACACAGAAATGACAGTCTCACAGTTGCAAAACTACTCTTGAGAGAGCTAATACCACGTTTCGGATTCCCGATCTCCTTAGAATCAGATAGGGGAAGTCACTTCAATAACGAAATAATAAAATTACTTTGTGCAGCGCTGAACATTGAGCAAAAGTTGCATTGTAGCTACCGCCCTGAAGCATCAGGACTACTGGAGCAAAGGAATGGCACATTAAAATCAAGGATGGCGAAAATATGTGCATCAACAAATTTAAAATGGCCTGACGCATTGCCCTTGGTGTTAATGTCAATGAGAAACACCCCTGACAGAAAGACTGGACTGTCCCCGCACGAGATCCTCATGGGCAGAGCTATGAGACTTCCAGCAGTTCCTGCAAATGCTCTTTTGAATATTACAGATGATATGGTGTTAGACTACTGCAAAGGTCTAGCTGATGTGGTCCGCTCTTTCTCTCACCAGGTGGAGGCAACCACCTTGTCACTGATCCAAGGTCCAGGACACGCCTTGAAAGCAGGTGACTGGGTCGTGATAAAGAAGCATGTGAGGAAGTCGTGTTTGGAATCCCGTTGGAAAGGAGCTTTCCAAGTGATTCTGACAACTACCACCGCTGTGAAGTGTGCGGGAGTTCCCAACTGGATTCACGCCAGTCACACGAAGAGGGTGACGTGTCCCACAGAAGAGGAAGTTGAAGCGCTGAAATCACCAGTGTCTGATAACAAAGTACCAAGCGCTGAGGCAGAACGAAGAGGACCTAGAAGCGAACAGGTAGAAATAGAGGAAGGAGAAATATTTTCTGAGGACGAAGCAACTGATCATTTGGGGAAGACAAAGGAGGAGCCGCAGAGAGTGACGAAGGTCCTGAAGGTGAAAAAGAGCCTGAAATAGCTGAAGGCGACAGAGAGCCTGAAGCAGGTAACAGTGGCAAAGAGCTTGAGACAGGTGAAGGAGCAGGAGAGCCTGATCAGAGGAGGGCTTTCCCAGAAGCAGACGATACAGGAAAAGAAAAGGAAAACCTGATTGACTTCCCAGAGGGAGAAGACAAGGCAGGGCAGGGCGAAATTGTTCAAACTCCTTCAGAAGAGGTTGCAGGTCCATCAAGAGGACACAGTGCAAAAAGAAGACAAAGCATATCGCCAGTAAAATTAAGAATCAGAGAAACATTAAACGACAGTGAAGGGCCAAAGGTGAAAGAGAAAAGAAAGGAAGTGTCTGTCGCAATAGCAGCACCAAGTGAAGAGAAGGACTTGGCCTAGGAAGAAAGTACCAGCGAGAGAGAGTCAAAGAGAGATGCAAAATTGAAAAGAAAAAGAATACCGAGCAAAAGATATTCTGGTCCGGAGTGGGCATACTTGGCCACTAACGATTGGTCAGACGAATTCGTATCCCTCAGTCTTGAGAACGAAGAGACAGAACTTCACTTTGGCACCTGAGGAATAAAACTCCATGAACTTTACCGAACAAAGACATTGATAACTTGATTGACTTTTCAACCGGCTAAGACATTGCTAAGTTGATTGACTTTAAAATTGATTTCGAGACAACGCTGCTAACCGATAAGAGACTAAGCTGTCACTGTTGTACATATATACCAGACAGCAGTGGAAAAATTAGAACGATGCTTACAAATTTAACTAATGAAAGTACAGATTTGAAGGAATTGAAAGAACCAGGAGTCTGGGAGAAAGTTGGAAAAGGATTTGCTTCAGTGGGATATTGGCTCAGCAACGTTTGGAATGGATTGTTACTAAAAATAGTGAAGGGAGTATTGATAATATTAATTTGTTTATTAGGCTTTTGGGGAATATGGAAACCTATCAAAATATTGAAAGCAAGGCGTAAAAGAAAAAGAACTAGCCAAAATGGAAGAAATATATAGAGAAAAATCTAAAGGGATTAAAAGATAAAGGGAATTGACTGAAGTGCCAAATTACTATACAGAATTTTAATGGAATAAAATTTGTGGGTAGATTTGATGTGATGACATAATTAGTCATCAGAGGAGGGATTGATGATGTAGAAAAAGAGGGTCCAACATATATTCACATATCGTGTAACCAAAAGCAGATAATGTAGTGTGATTTTAGTAAAGAAAATAATGTATGAGGGAAATTGTGCCCTCGGGGTAGTTCGCCATCGTTATAAACGAGCTTTAATAATCATGAAGAATTGAAAAATGTAGTAATCGTTCATAATTGCAAATGTATGCCATGATTTCTTATTTGAAACTGTTTTGCTTAGCTTAAATTTAGTAGAGGCTTTAGCCTAGTTGCCTGGTGTCAAATTCTAACTGCGTGGCTTTTCCTTGAACTAATGAAACATATATTCTTGCTTGAAGTTGTATTTTTCCAGCAGAGATGACTAATACACTTATCTCCAAGGTTTCGTATTAGGCCGGTTTCATCCCCTTTGATACAAGGTCAGTCTCTGCAGGTGCGGACAATGAAGGTACAGATAGTAAAAATAATTGGCAAACCATGTTGCAACTTGTGTTCCAAGGCTCCAAGGACAATGTATGCATAAATGAGCGCTAGTAAAAAGACAATTTTCATTGGACAATTTGAAGCCAACCTATGAACCCTCCAATGGAAGACCCTGCAGAATTTGGAATGTTTCTTATTTAAACCCACTGGACAAAGAGAAGTCAGCCATTTTCCTTGATGCCAAATTGAAGCCAGATGCCAGACTCCATTTTGGACGACACCCTGACACCCTTTTCTCTATTCCAGAGAAAGAGACTTTACGAATTCTCACCCTAGAGACTTTAACTTTGATTTGCCCCATCTTGCCCATAAAGTAACTTTGCCCCATTCTCGTTGCCGCTGCAAGGAAGCTTGCCCTTAACTTTGCCCCTTTTAAACCTGCCCCATGCTGATCGAACCGGTACCTGAGGGACGAAGGCTTTTCTTGAATGCTGATTGTATTTGGTAAATATGAAAGGATAATTGTATTATGCATTGTGTTTTTCCTTTTAGGTACTAACTGCTATTTTGATAGGGCCTAAGCTAGAAGTTTTCCAAATTTGTGTTGACTAAAATCATTTTTGCATGAAGCCCCACATGCCAATGCTAATTAGAGGTTAGTCGAGGTATTCATTCGATGCACCATGATAATTTGAAATCTTGTTATGCTGACCAATGTATGAAATTAGTCAAATACAATTAGTCATATTAGTGATTTGCATTGCCATAACTGAGTGTATCATTATCCAGATTTTGCATAGATTGCGTTTCTTCCGCCGCTATGGACAGATAGTAATGTTCATATACATATACCATTTGGTTTTGAGACTTATATACATCGTGCTAGCTTTGTTAATATAGGGAAATAAATTCACTAACTTTTAATAAACTGGTGTGGTTATTCATGACTGAAAGGTCATGGTGCGCCGAAATATCAACTGTTATTGATTTTGATGGCTATATTGATTCATTAATTGAATATCGATTACTTATTACAATGGTTATTGATTATTGATCTGAGTGACCCGACTATTCTAGGATGAGGAGAGCCCGACTCGGCTAAAAGATTCTTCGACCTCCAACGTGTCCAGGTACAGGTAATTTATAAAGGCTGGACGCGTTATCAGTAGATGGTAGCAGAGGATGGTTTAGCCCTTTGGGACCCCATCCGAGCAATAGACGGAGTTAAGTTAGAATTTTCTTTGATAAAACAAGTTGGAGAGATGATGATGCCCTAAGTCCCCAATGACTTTCCCGGAATCTCGGAGCTTGCGAATGGAGGAAATGGAGGTGTGAGAATGTTTTCGGCGTTTCTAGTGATGATATGAGAGAAGTTAGGGTTTTGCGCTTGCATAGCTTATTCCCGCAGATTGAGAAGTTTGTGAGGATTTTAGGGGGGTTACAAATGAAAGAAAATTTTCGACTTTGAGATTTGACGAATTCTAAAGTGCACTAGAATAGTTCATTGATCAGTTGAGGGTAATGTTTGCGGGTCAAATTTTGCTTGCGAAAGCGGGAAACCGAGAAAGATGGAATAACTGCTGAGGCTAGTGAAAAATCCCTAAGGTTTCTGAAGCGATTGTATTACCCTTCCTGTAGTAAACTGACAGATTTGTTTTCTTTTTGGTTAGTGCTCGCGTTATATTGCAGAAATTAGTTTGTGAGTGAAGTCGAATGAAAGAGGACAAGCCGCGGGACTTTGTCAGCCGCAGTGTGTGAGTGTGACGTCACTAGGAGCCGCGCTGGGATAGGTTGGTTGGTGAGAAGGGTCGCACACGGATTGGACACAGTCTGTGAAGCGCAATTGGAAGGGGAAAGGCAAACAAGAGTATTCCGGGAATTAAAGTCACTTATTGATTACACATTTTAGAAAAATAAAAGACGGAAAGATGACATTTTTCAAAGCATTTAAGAGCGCCATGAGGGGAGACGTTTACATTAAAGCAAATGTAGGAGAAGAAATACCGCCTGAGGGTACACCAGCTTACATTGTGATTGAAGAAAAGGGGGTCGCACCATGTCTTTGGCTAAAGCAATGGTGCAAATTAACAGAGAAGCATGGAAGTGTAGCGTTCCCTATCCACGGGTCATTTAATCTAAGTGTTTTAGAGAATCTAAGATTTGCGTTGTACGACATGAAAGTACCTCCAAGACCAGCACAGTCTGAGGCACTAGCAATTTGGGAGCTAATAGCTAGAAGCCAACAACAAAAGAAATTTGAGACAAGAATAAGAAAAGTAGAAAAGACACTAGCGGATGCTAGATGGGACAGCACACAAAAGGTTTGGAGATCAGATGTATTGCAGGGGATTAAACTGTTTCCAGCAATTACTAATGAAGCGGAGACGGAAGGAAGGAAAGCTACCTATAAGACAAACAGGAGTCAGTCCAGAGATAGTGAGAACAACAGAAACTCGAAAAGGTCAGACGATGAGGAGTTCATTATACAATTGCTGAATGATCACCCGCCACCATATGTGGAAAGCAAAAAAGGCTCAAGCATTAGTACTGCCCCTCCAGAACCAATACAGGGTAATGTAACACCGAATTTGAGAATATCTCAGAGGCAGAGCAGTTCCGATTAGCCTTTCTCACCACAAATACCACAGATTCAGAGAATATACCCAGACGTGCCTAAATTGAAATCTGCTGATAATTATCAGCCACAGGTTCAAAGGCACTGCTGTGATGAGCATAACATGGGAATGACCTCTGATTCAATGGCGCAGGGAGGGCAGAATTATCAAAGACCAACATTGATTCAAGCCAAATCAACACAGTTTTTGATGCCTCAAAAGCAGGCACAAGAAGTGCCGAGGTATACTCGAGTAACAGAGAGTCAGTTAGGTATGCCAGCAATGATGAACCATAATGTGGGGATTAACATGCCACAGAATTTGGGGAATGGACAGAATCCAGATGCAATATCTCTGCCTGTCACTCTAGGTCCGCCAGTACCATTATATATACAGGCAAACTCAAACGTGTGCGACCAAGGGGTAATGACACAAAGTGGAACAGGGAGAAGATGCATAGAAACCACTCCAGAAACAACTCCGATAGCGACACTGCCAAATGGATCTGGGTCCTTGTCGGGATTTAGTCCAATTCCAATTTGTGCTCCGTCAACCGTGGTAAGGTCACATCCATCACTATTAGTACCGTTAACCTCAGAGACTGAAACATTACAGAAACCATCAGTAGCAGTTGATGTAACTGCTACACTGGTGGGATTGAACGCGCAACAGTTAACACAATGGTTCAACAGCCTGAACTCTCCACAGAGTACATCCAGCAGGAAGGGAGAAGAATACCTGAATAAAATAAGATTGGGTATGGAGGCAGATGAACTGATAGAGGGAACAATGGGCTTGAACAGATTAGAATCATACACAGAGGAAGAGCTAAGATACATGTGCCCTAGAATTACAAGAGAAGTAAGCAGCATACATAAGAAACTACAAGAAATTGCAGACAGAAATTAGATTGATATAGGTAAGACTAAACACTTGAGCAGAAGTTACAGGCTAGACTTTGAGACAAAAGACTTTGAACACATGAGATCTGCGGGTATGAAAACACACCTTAAAGAGATACTGCAGAGCGCGCAGGTCTGGAGATGTTTAGACAAGTGGGAAAGTAGATGGGTTAAGAAAAAGGACAAAAAGAAAGAAAGTACCCCAGGGCAGAATGAGAAAGCACAACAAAATGACGACCTGATAACCATGTTACCAATGAGAGAGACAGCAGGGGGAAAACTTGTACATATACCATGGCACAGGTGCGATATTCAATCCTTTACAGGATGATTTCCCTAAATTAAGAGAAAAACCGATCAAGTGGTGTCAACAAACAGATAGATTTGTGAAACTCGCAAAATGTCTCTGGGAAGACCTGAATACCTTATTTGAAATTGTGGTTCCGGCAGATTTGTGGGAAGATTGTAAGAGGGCTGTAGGTTGGCCGACGTGTGAACCAGAAAGAGATAGGGACACAGGTGCACCATCGCCTACGGCATGGGTACTCACAAACTTTTTCTCGGGGGCCAAAATTGCAGTATGGTTTGCGACCGAGGGCCGCACTGAAGTGACCGGGGGGGGGGCTTAGAAGGGGCGGGGCTTAGAGGGGGAACAACCACCCGCCCCCTTTTTCAAAACAATGCCAAACAATGCTGTATTTTGAATCCAGGTATAACTACCCCTACCCCAGTAACACACACTGCGCCATCTGCACACAGCGCCATCTGCTCTCACCCCTACCCCAGTTACACACACACACAGCGCGCACACACACAGCGCCATCTGCTCTCACCCCTACCCCAGTAACACACACAGCGCCATCTGCTCTCACCCCTACCCCAGTAACACACACAGCGCACACACATAGCGCAATCTGCTCTCACGCCTACCCCAGTAACACACACTACATTAAAAACAAATAAATAAATAACCAAAGAGCCTTACCTGACTCAAAGCACTGTAAAGATGCCACAAATGTAGAACAGCAGGCAGGCAGGCGGGCAGCAGATGTGGAGCCGGTGATAGGAAGCAGAGGACAAAGCCCCGTAAAAGTTAGCTGCAAGCGCTGACTTTTTTGGGGCTTTGGCTTCCAGGATCGTCAGGGTAACGCCATAAACAATGGCCGCCGTACGTAAACATAGAGGAGGGCCGCGGGAGCATGCGCAAGGAAGCCACTGTTGCACATGCTCCCGTGGCCCTCTTCTATGTTTACATATTGCGGCCTGGCATCTTGGTGAATTGACGTCCATGCAGTTAATTCAGCAATACCATGCCAGTACAGTGATAGCGCAAAACGACAGCCAATTAATCTAACACAGGTTTGTTACAGGAAGTAAGTGGGCCCTGACGGTATTAAAACTTGTGAACCATAGGTTGCCCAGAGATCGCTGCAGCCGGTGCTCAAGGTACTGAATAAGTAATAATATGTCCAAATTTAGGAGCATTTAAGCATCGCTGTGTGAAACCTTTCAGCACCACACTAACAGGCCAAAATAGCGGAGCATTATTTAAATAGAGTCGTGTATTCATTATGCCACTGGCCATGCCAAAAAACGTCAGTTAGGCGCTATTACACAAAGACATCCCAACACTGCCATTCAGAAGATTTGCATAGAGATAAACCCGGGCAGTATACATTTCAACACAAGCACAACTGCAACAAGTAAGCACGTGAAATGTGCGATTTCACGGGTGTTAGTTTCATTTTGGGTCTGGGATTTCGGACAAGGACAAGTCACATTATTTCCGTAGATCCGGCTTTGCACTGTGACGCCCTATTATGACACATCCCTCCCACCCCCGTCCCTGCCCCCTGTACACACACACACACCGCATAGTACTTAGTTTGAGGCTGGCGATCGTCGAAAATCATTTCACACTGGAGAGCTGATCGGGTTGAAATTTGCTCAGCTTTGTGCCCACAAGCATCCCTTAGCGTTGCACACGGCAAATAGTGCGTAAATGTGGGTATTATGTGTTTTCACCGAATGTGCACATAGTCACTATTTTTGTTTTTCTGCTGCTAAGTGTATCCAACATGTAATATCCTGTGTTCATACCTGTCGACCACCTTTCGTGGTTAATATGATGTATTTAATTGTTTTGCAGCGCGCCCATGGACACAGAAAAGGCGTCATTGCACTTAGCCACGCTCCAGCCAACACGCAAACAGTTTTTCAAGTTTTTTTTTCATAATCTCATGGTTAACCTAAAATCAAAGGTAGATAATTCGGTAAGCATTGTCCCTGAGCACATGACTTCCGGGCCAAGCTTTCGTGTAATTAAGGACTATCAGTAGAAGGCCTCGGACCAGTTAATTCCCCTGTTATAAGTGATGGGGGATCAGGTTCACATACTCCGCGTACTCGCTGGGTAGGAAGAGGCATATTTCCTAACCAGCTGCCAAAAAAACTCACAGTCATTACATGTGCCATTTGCACAAGTTCGTAGCTCTGTCCTCGGGCCCAAGAAAATAACTAAAATCAAATTACTGATTGACTGTAGTCATCCTTGATGAAGCCCCTGCTGGCTTGGGGCCTCGCCAAGTTAAGTTTGATTTCAGCGAGCAGGCGCTGTTCAAAGCAACCATGCCGGCTTCACAGCAAGACCTTTCGATTGCCGCGCGCCCAGATAAATCTGACTGCTTTAAGTGCGTCAGATGGCATTCACAAATTGAATTACTCAGTCGCATTATGATATGGCGTTTGTTGTGCGTCTCGCGGGCCGCCAAGCTAGGTCCGTGGGGCTGCTGGCAGCCCGCGGGCCGTACTTTGAGTACCGTTGGCCTACGGTAATGAGTTTGTACCACAAGGTGATCGAGCACTTGAAAACCAAGGTTGCGTAGAAAAATGTGGATTGGCAGAGGATTGACAGAACAGCCCAAGAGGTTAAAGAGTCTATACATGCGTATTATGAGTGATTGTTGAAAGCGTTTAAAAATTACTGTGGCACGGAAACGATTGAGGCAAAGGACATGCTCCATTTTGTGTTCAGATTTGTGGAAGGGTTGAGACCCGAGATTAGCCAGATGATTAAAACGCATTTGATTTGTTGGCAGTCGAAATCGATCAATGAAGTATTGAATTATGCAAAATACTGCAGTGATGAGATTGAGACAAAGCAGAAAAGGTTGAAAGAAAAGGTGATGGTGATGCAGCTTAGAGCAGCTCAGACAGGTTTGCAAGGTTTTCAACAACAGATGCCGCAGCAGCAGCAGCAGGGAAATGCTATGTTTCAGCCGCAGATGCGAGGCAGAGGCCAAGGAGGTTTTGTGAATAATGGTCCTGATTTAAATACCGTTATGATTCCAAATGGTATACAGGCAATGAAGAAGGTGATGCCATGCCACACGTGCGGAATCGTCGGGCATTGGAAACGGGAGTGCCCAATGATGGTGCAGGAAGGTGTAGGTCAGCAAAACAATGATGTCAATGCATTTCAGAATATGAGAGGACAAAAATTGAGAGGTCCAAATCCAAATTATCAAAGTAATGTGAACCAGATGCAGGGTTTACAGCCCATGCAATCGCAACAGGTGTAAATGCCTCGTGTGCAAATGGCACAGTTGCAGCCAATGCAACAGCAGTTTCCTATGGTACCTAATCAGCAAATGCAAATACCCTTAGCACCAATGAATCAGCAACAAGCAATGCTTCCTCAACAGGTCACGGGTCAAGGAATGAATCAAAGTGACACAGTTTGTGGTATGCGACTCAAGCCCGATATCACTGTTAGGGAGAGACTTATTGTTCAAATTGGGGTGTTCGATTATGTGTTCAAACGATGGAATTAAAATTCAGACAAACAGTGATGGGGAAGAAGAGGACAGTGTAGGAGGGGACGAAGTGGAAACTGTTGACGAAGAGTATCCTCTGATTACTCTTTATCCAATGCTCACTGAAGCAGATATTCCTGCTGAGTTACAGGAAACAGTCGGAAAGGAAGTGTGGGATATGACAGGGAAAGAGGTAGGATTGGTCAAAGGGGTAGAACCAGTGAGAGTGACTGTAAAACCCAATGTAACCTTTCCCCAGACCCCACAGTACCATATGGCACAAGACACCCTCATGAAAGTCGCCCAACTCATTGATGAGTTTGTAAAGCAGGGAGTACTGAAAGAAGTATTAAGCAGCCCATGTAATTCACCAATCATGGGTCTAATAAAACCAAGTGGAAAGGTCCGAATTGTTCAGGATTTGAGGAAAATAAATGACATAATAATCAAATGTTGTCCCGTAGTACCAAATCCAGCTGTGATAATGTTTCAAGTTCCCTGTGATGCTGAATGGTTCTCAGTCATCGACTTGTCACAAGCATTCTTTTCTGTGCCTCTTCATGAGGACAGCCAATTTCTCTTTTGTTTCAAATTCCTAGATAGAGTCTACAGTTGGTATCGAATTCCTCAAGGGTTTTCGGAGTCACCATCAATTTTCAATCAGATTCTAAAGTAGGATTTGGAATCATTGGAATTACCGTTTGAGTCAACCCTGGTACAGTACATTGACGATTTACTGATCGCATCCAAGACAGAAAGTGACTGTACAGCTGATACCATTGCCCTATTGAACCATTTGGAAAGGAACGGACACAAGGTGTCCCCTTCAAAATTACAGTTCTGCCAGAAGAAAGTGAAATATTTGGGTCATCAAATAGAGAAAGGGTCACGGAGAATTATGAAGGAAAGAATAACAAGTGTACTTCAAATGAGTCCCCCAAAGACGAGGAGGGAGGTGAGAACGTTTTTGGGAATGGTGAGCTACTGTCGCCAATGGATTCCCAATTTCTCAACCCTAGCAAAACTTTTACTGAAACTGACCCAGAAGGATGCGCTGGATGAAATAGAGCTGAAAGGAGATGAGATGGATGCTTTTATTGAATTAAAGGAATGCATGTGTAGGGCTCCAGCTTTAGGTATGCCTGATTACACAAAGCCTTTCACATTGTTTTGTCATGAACGTGATGCATGTTCCTTGTCTGTCTTGACCAAGCCCATGGTGGCGTAAACAGACCAGTAGCATATTTTTCAGCTACTTTGGATCCGGTCGCAGCAGCACTGCCAGGGTGCCTTCGTGCCGTAGCTGCAGTTGGTATCAGCCTAACTCAAAGTGAAGGAATAGTGATGGGACACCCTTTAACAGTCATGGTCCCTCACTCAGTCGAGATACTTTTGACACGTTCCTGAACACAGCACATGACTGGTGCTAGACTCACAAGGTATGAAACAATAATTCTGGGATCACCTAATGTGCAGCTGAAACGGTGCACTATGTTGAATCCAGCAACCTTGTTTCCCAGTGAAAATGCCAAAATTGAGAACGCTGAAGATATCGAGCACGACTGTCTTCAGGTGACTGAATTTTGCACCAAACCAAGACCTGATATCAAAGATACCCGATTGGAAGAAAATGATCAAGTTATTTTTGTTGAGGGTTCATGTTTAAGAGACGCACTGGGAATATTGAAAGCAGGATATGCTGTATGTACGGTAACAGGTGTTCTGGAAGCATCTTGGCTTCAAGGAGTTTACTCTGCACAAGTAGTGGAATTGGTAGCCCTTACTAGAGCTTGCCAACTCTCTGCATTGATGAAAGTCACCATTTACACTGACAGTCAGTACGGATTTGGAATAGTGCATGACTTTGGACAATTGTGGTCACAGAGAGGCTTCATGACCTCTTCAGGATCACCAGTGAAAAATGGTGAAAGAATAAGGGAATTGTCACATGCCATCCAGTTACCAGGAGAAGTAGCAGTGGTAAAATGCAATGCACACTCGAAGGGACAAGACTATGGGCCTGATTCCGAGTGAGGCGGGCGGCGGTAGCCGCCCGCCTCGCGGGAACCGCCATATGGCCGCTCCGCGGTCGAAAGACCGCGAAGGCCATTCAGGCTTTCCCTTTGGGCTGGCGGGCGACTGCCAGAAGGCCGCCCGCCAGCCCAGCGGGAAACCCCTCCCCACGAGGAAGCCGGCTCCGAATGGAGCCGGCGGAGTGGGTATGTGCGACGGGTGCAGTTTGCACCCGTCGCGTATTTCAATGTCTGCATTGCAGACACTGAAATACACAGTGGGGCCCTCTTACGGGGGCCCCTGCAGTGCCCATACCAAAAGAAGACAAAGCATATCGCCAGTAAAATTAAGAATCAGAGAAACATTAAACGACAGTGAAGGGCCAAAGGTGAAAGAGAAAAGAAAGGAAGTGTCTGTCGCAATAGCAGCACCAAGTGAAGAGAAGGACTTGGCCTAGGAAGAAAGTACCAGCGAGAGAGAGTCGAAGAGAGATGCAAAATTGAAAAGAAAAAGAATACCGAGCAAAAGATATTCTGGTCCGGAGTGGGCATACTTGGCCACTAACGATTGGTCAGACGAATTCGTATCCCTCAGTCTTGAGAACGAAGAGACAGAACTTCACTTTGGCACCTGAGGAATAAAACTCCATGAACTTTACCGAACAAAGACATTGATAACTTGATTGACTTTTCAACCGGCTAAGACATTGCTAAGGTGATTGACTTTAAAATTGATTTCGAGACAACGCTGCTAACCGATAAGAGACTAAGCTGCTAAAAGAAAACTGTGTGAACATTGAACTCGTTCAGCCTTGTATATATCTGCAAATCCGCTTTGATAAAGTGTCTTCAACTTTCTGATTCTATACAGATCATGACAGGCTACACTACACAGGGGCATAAAATGAAGTATTGTAAATACATGTGTATAGGTCTAATAACCGCATGCGTACTAATCCTTGTAGCAATAGTTCTTGGAATGCATGGAAAGAACGAGAGTGAGACGAATGATGCTTCTACTTCTAAACCTACTATTATTACTGAACTAACAGCTCTGAAGAGACTTGAACAAGACGAGAGACATTTGCATGATAAAAAGGAACTTTCGTCTAACGTTTTCTATCGCTTGTTGAGTGAGTATGTTGAGACAATGGATGCGAAAGATTGTTACGTATGCACACAAATACCTACCTGAGTAGTGGAAGGGGTGACGTATCATAGCATGCCTCTTACGTACGGAATTACATGTAGTATAATAATGTCCAGATTTTATGGTCAACAGTACATTCATTATTTTTACTCTAATTATGTAGTTACATTTGCATATGTCCCCATAATCGAGTACCTGAGTAAAATAGCTGGAGATTATTATTTCAAGCTAATGAGAGACTTCTTTGAGTCGTTGTCACCTTTTCACACAGCTCACGCGCATAGAGAGAACCTTACATGCTTGCTTTCACCAGTGGAGATAAACTTCTTAGACCGCACTGACGATAGGAGGAAAGAAATGAAGGAGGAATTAGAAAGGGAATTACACAAAAGGACATCTGTAGATAACTATGCTTTTGCCGCAATAAAGACACAAGGGAAAATAGCTTTAGATACATTGTACGTAGGGAGATTTTGTATACATAGACATAAATCATATTATGACACCGTTTTTGTGGGAACGAGTGAATGCAAACATACGTTTTTGTTTCAACCTAAATGGACGTTCATGCTGAATGGACAAGACCCAGTTATTCCTGGGATATATTATATTTGTGGACTTAACGCCTATTATCGTCTTCCTAAAGGATGGTATGGGAGATGTAATTTGGGGATAGTGTTCCCAAAGATTTATCAACTGGATGACTTAAAGAAATTTCCAAAGCTGTCTGAATCACATAATGTTCAGAAAAGGGAGACAGCTTCTGGTGTGGTAGGAGACATATTTGGAGCACTGATTCCTTCAGTAGCAGTCATATTGAATTCAATCAAAATACGAAAGTTGTCTACTATTGTAGATAACATGCTGACAAAATTTTCAGGAGCTATAATCCTGATGGATGCTGAACTCGCTGCAGAAAGAGCTATGACTCTACAAAATCTGCTTGCCTTAGACATTCTTTTAGCAAAGCATGGCGGCGTTTGCAAAATGCTTGGTACACGTCACTGTTGTACATATATACCAGACAGCAGTGGAAAAATTAGAACGATGCTTACAAATTTAACTAATGAAAGTACAGATTTGAAGGAATTGAAAGAACCAGGAGTCTGGGAGAAAGTTGGAAAAGGATTTGCTTCAGTGCGATATTGGCTCAGCAACGTTTGGAATGGATTGTTACTAAAAATAGTGAAGGGAGTATTGATAATATTAATTTGTTTATTAGGCTTTTGGGGAATATGGAAAGCTATCAAAATATTGAAAACAAGGCGTAAAAGAAAAAGAGAAGAAAAAGAACTAGCCAAAATGGAAGAAATATATAGAGAAAAATCTAAAGGGATTAAAAGAAAAAGGGAATTGACTGAAGTGCCAAATTACTATACAGAATTTTAATGGAATAAAATTTGTGGGTAGATTTGATGTGATGACATAATTAGTCATCAGAGGAGGGATTGATGACGTAGAAAAAGAGGGTCCAACATATATTCACATATCATGTAACCAAAAGCAGATAATGTAGTGTGATTTTAGTAAAGAAAATAATATACGAGGGAAATTGTGCCCTCGGGGTAGTTCGCCATCGTTATAAACGAGCTTTAATAATCATGAAGAATTGAAAAATGTAGTAATCGTTCATAATTGCAAATGTATGCCATGATTTCTTATTTGAAACTGTTTTGCTTAGCTTAAATTTAGTAGAGGCTTTGGCCTAGTTGCCTGGTCTCAAATTCTAACTGCGTGGCTTTTCCTTGAACTAATGAAACATATATTCTTGCTTGAAGTTGTATTTTTCCAGCAGAGATGACTAATACACTTATCTCCAAGGTTTCGTATTAGGCCGGTTTCATCCCCTTTGATACAAGGTCAGTCTCTGCAGGTGCGGACAATGAAGGTACAGATAGTAAAAATAATTGGCAAACCATGTTGCAACTTGTGTTTCAAGGCTCCAAGGACAATGAATGCATAAATGAGCAATAGTAAAAAGACAATTTTCATTGGACAATTTGAAGCCAACCTATGAACCCTCCAATGGAAGACCCTGCAGAATTTGGAATGTTTCTTATTTAAACCCACTGGACAAAGAGAAGTCAGCCATTTTCCTTGATGCCAATTTGAAGCCAGATGCCAGACTCCATTTTGGACGACACCCTGACGCCTTTTTCTCTATTCCAGAGAAAGAGACTTTACGAATTCTCACCCTAGAGACTTTAACTTTGATTTGCCCCATCTTGCCCATGAAGTAACTTTGCCCCATTCTCCTTGCCGCTGCAAGGAAGCTTGCCCTTAACTTTGCCCCTTTTAAACCTGCCCCATGCTGATCGAACCGGTACCTGAGGGACGAAGACTTTTCTTGAATGCTGATTGTATTTGGTAAATATGAAAGGATAATTGTATTATGCATTGTGTTTTTCCTTTTAGGTACTAACTGCTATTTTGAAAGGGCCTAAGCTAGAAGTTTTCCAAATTTGTGTTGACTAAAATCATTTTTGCATGAAGCCCCACATGCCAATGCTAATTAGAGGTTAGTCGAGGTATTCATTTGATGCACCATGATAATTTGAAATCTTGTTATGCTGACCAATGTATGAAATTAGTCAAATACAGTTAGTCATATTAGTGATTTGCATTGCCATAACTGAGTGTATCATTATCCAGATTTTGCGTAGATTGCGTTTCTTCCGCCGCTATGGACAGATAGTAATGTTCATATACATATACCATTTGGTTTTGAGACTTATATACATCGTGCTAGCTTTGTTAATATAGGGAAATAAATTCACTAACTTTTAATAAACTGGTGTGGTTATTCATGACTGAAAGGTCATGGTGCGCCGAAATATCAACTGTTATTGATTTTGATGGCTATATTGATTCATTAATTGAATATCGATTACTTATTACAATGGTTATTGATTATTGATCTGAGTGACCCGACTATTCTAGGATGAGGAGAGCCCGACTCGGCTAAAAGATTCTTCGACCTCCAACGTGTCCAGGTACAGGTAATTTATAAACGCTGGACGCGTTATCACCTTCATTTCTCCTTGCTTTTGCCTTTTCTATGTGTGTTGCATTTTGCAGCACATATAGAAAGAGCAAAACCACTTTGAATAATTGTTTATGTGCAGCAAAGTGTTCCTTCCTGCACATAAACAATCATTCAGAAATGATGTTTGGTACTTCTATGTGTGCTGCATTATACAGCACACATAGAAGTGCCAAATCACCATTGTAGATTGTTTATGTGCAGGAAGGGGCAACTTCCTGCACATAAACAATCATTCCCTTCAATGCAGACACCCTTGCACTGTGGTGCAAGTATGCCTGCGGTGGCGCTGGCAGCTAAATTTAGCACTGGCACAGGGTGAAATGCAGGGGTATGCCATATTCTTGTAAATACAGTGCATCCCTGCATTTTAAAACAAACACAGAACTGCTGATTTTGGCGCAGCACCATGCTGTAAGTTTGTTGTAAATCTGGCCCTAACTGTTTTCGGATCTAACATTTGGTAGTGCCTGAGATCTCTCCCAATGTTTTAATTAAATGAGGGGCTATTGGGCAGTCAATGATACATTTGCACCTCGACTGGCCATTTTTCCAGTTTTCCCCAAAGTCACTGTGACACATGCTCACGTGGAGGACAGGCTCCTGACGGTAAGTGTAAGCTTGGTTTGCACATCATTTTATATTGTGAAACACACAGCCATGCATGCAAAATTATTTTAGGCAGCGGGAACGCAAATTGAAGAGGTCTCAAAACGCAAGGCTCTATGGTTGCCATCTGGGTAGTGAAGTTAGAGCAATCCAGCTTCAGAAAAGACAACATTTTCTTTTAACTCTTTCTCTGCCACAAAAGCATAAAGTTCTCCTGTAATACTCAGATGGCAAAAATAAGAGTGTCGGGGATAATTGAGACTAATACCGGCATTGCAGCTTTGGCAAATAGCTCAAATAGCTATTGCGGTCATGCGTGATGGAAAAGGCTATATATTGCAGAGATGTTTGGCTCCTACTAACCTATGTTGATCTGGGCAAATTGACTTGAGACGAGAAGTAGAAGGCTTTTTGAACAGCACAGCATTACCTTCCCTTTCTCTAGAAGATAATGGTGCAAGAGTAATATTTTTCTGAACAAAACAGATGCAGCCTTTGTTGGTATATCAACCTAAAAATCCCAGGAGAAGGTTGACTTGTCTGGTGAATTTGTTTAAAACTAGGGGTGGACGTAGATCACATAAATGCATGCTGCTTAATCATGCTGAATCACCTCAGAATTCAATGAGATTACACCTAAATTGCGCAAGAAGAATAATTCTGTTTATCGCTTTTTCTCAGTGCAGAAATGCCCCCTCGCTTCTAAAATAACCACAGGGATGCATTTTTCTCTAAGAAATAGTTCCAAATGCAACAGAACATGAATAGCGAGCAGAAACAGCTGCACACGTTCTCTAAATGTGCTCTTGAAGTGGGATTATCTCTCAATTTAATTACTTGCATATAGCACTAATTTCTTAGTGCAAAATGCACTCTTGCATCCAAAACGGATGCAAGAATGCATTTTTCGTAAAGAAACAGCACTAACTGCAAAACACAAAAATAGTGAGAATGAGTGGGCACTCCGCTTACTAAATGTGCTCTCACAGTAGGAGTGCCCCTCAAATTACTCTCAATTACATGAGCAGGATTAATCGCATAGTTATTATTAATTCCGTGTGAAAGCATAATTCTGCCCGCCCTTTTTAAAACGTGGGTCTTGTGCTTTGCATGAGATGGAGTCCTCAGGTTCTCTGGGCCACATTTCTTAGAAGTCCTTTATAACACTGCTATCCAAAGATAGGACAGACGCATTAAAGTGGCCCAGCTACTGCCTTATGCCTTAGATTAAAGTGGACATTAAGTTACTGGTCAATAGTCTTCAGAGAGCTATGACTTAATTTGTCCCTCGCTCACAAGTCAGCTTTGTAGCAGGCCGGTCTTCCTCAAACCAACATAGAACGGTGGCCCACCTCCCATAGTCAAAGGCAGAACTGCCCATGAGAAGTTATTTATTTATCCCTTGACTACAAAAGCCTTGACTATTTTGATTCGGGGAGTCATTTGAAAATTCCAAAAAGGGAAGGAATCTTATTTCAGTTCATTTTTAGGTTTTGATGGATAAAGTGAATCACTGCCCCCCAGGGACAATCGCAAGTCAGCTGAGAATGCAGCCAAATTACCACTATCACTCCTTCTGCTCCTGTTCGCTCTAGAATTCTTCTATGTGTTTGTATACTCTTCCAAAGCTATAGAAGATATACGTACTCACCTGGGCCCTATGAAATCTTTTTCTATGCAGATTGCATACTTCCCATATTCACTCCTGAAGTCTCCTTGCCTGCACTGATGATGGAAATTCAATGCTTCTCAAGTGTTAGTGTTTGTAAGGTTAACTGGGACAAATGGTAAGCATTGCCTGTGCCATGCATTGCTGCCTCTACAGTTAATACATGTGGTGGGTTTCAATGGGCCACATATACCTGTTTGTCATTATCAATAGGGAGTAGAAATGATTATAGAAGCAACCTAACCCCCTCTGATCCCAAGGACTCAGAATGATTTTACCCACCAGACAATACTCAACATATCCCTCTTGGGTAGGATCCATATTATGAAAATGGCCGAAGCACCCAACTACAACTAACTGATCGGAATTGTACCCTTGTTTGTTCACTCTTCTATCCTAATACAAATTGAAATTGACATTAAAGTTTTATATGGAAAGACAGCTGTTCAGATTGAAATCATTCAAGCTGAATGCACACTCTTTTTTTGATGGACATCACCTTGGACATATGCACTCTACTGCCATACTCATTACTCATCCCAGTTGTTTTATTGTTTTACCCAATGAAAACCCAACATTTATTGGGTGATGTTTAAATGAAAAACTTTGAAGGTTCTGTAGGGCCTATCTCCGGTTTATGATATGAACCATTGCTCTCAAACACAAATGGCTCCTTGCTACATGTCATGCTGCTAAATAAGTACATAAATGCATTAATTAACAGTGCATAGTCAAACCAGTACTCCATATTATTGCATCATCCTATGTAATACTGTAGTCCTTCCTAATCAGAAATACAACGATCTTATGGAAAACATGTGATGATAATCCAATATCCACCATTGACAGTTTATTGAATGTCAGGTCACTTAAGGCCTGGAAAGCAAATGTTTTTGGCATTACCATGAACTGTCCTATTGCATAGATGGTGCCTGGGCTCAGTCCCTACTACATGACTGCATTCCCAATCCGACAACACTTCATGACATGGGACAGATTCAAGGGAGTAATTTAAGGTCCTTATAACATTCTTTCATGTCACTTCTTCAAGCACATGGCTGTTCATATTTGAAGATTATTCTGGCAAGCAGTATTGCATCATTACCTCCTGAATGAGACTTATCTGACGAACTTCAATCTCATCAAAGATGCATCAGAGAGGCAAAGGTAAAATTCTATTGCTTCATAAACATGGTTGCTCCCCCTCTATGATAGACAGGGAAGTATTGTTGCCTCACTAACATTGCTGGAGGTGCTCCCAACCATTGTGATTTGCTACTTAATATATGAAGCTGCACACTTCTGACTTGGTACTGGCTAGAAGTATGGGACAATTGCCTGTGCCTACCCTTTCCCTTCCTCTGCCCTTTTGGATGATGGTGGTGTGGTGGCTATTCTAGGACCTATCCAACAATAAACAAAGATGGTATAGATACTGAATGTATGCTGCTGCATCTATCCATGAGGAATGGCAGATTTAATTTATCATTCTTAATCTACTATCTATAGGGAGAACATATGGGATCCCTTTCTGACTAGATCCAGTCTGTGGCATTTGCTTGTTAAGACAGTGGTTGCAAGTCCACTGGGTGAACTGACTGTATATTCCCTTCATCTGTTAACTATGTGTAATGTGTTACTGATGTATGTTTCATTTGTCTGCTGTACACCTCCAGTTGGCAATGCTCATATATATTGAATGATGTCCTATGTGCTAGTGTGTAATCTATTATCCCCCTGCAACATCTTACCTCACCCCTCTTTCTATATGTCCTTCTATTCCCCACCCCCTTTTCTACACCCTATCATCCCCTTGGCAATGCAAAGGAGCATACACTTTTGCCCAATGCCCATGGCCACTGCTGCATGGAAATATCTGGAAGCACATAGGTATCCATTCCCGGACTCATGAGAGCCAAACTGGGAATAGGAGTGGCAGCATCAGAGATGGCAAAGTCAGCAGCATGGAGGCCCAATGGCTGGCCCAAACAAAGATGCAGGCAGAGACAGAGAGGTCTAAGGTGCTGCCGACATCTAACAACAAAGCTCCTGGGAGTTGGGCAATAAATGGGAAGTCCTGGCAGAATACTCAGAAAAGGATGCTAGTGAATCCAAAGGATCCATGGCTGCCTCTGAGGAGGCAAACCAGGCAGGGGTCACACCGATGACTGCAGATACAATAGTGACAGGAATGCCACCAATGTCCACGGCTAGCATGGGTCTGGTGATTTACCTCCGGTGGACACCTAATGAGATGTGTCTGGAACAACAGTGAATTGGCCCCCATGCAGCGATGTCCATCCTTCCATTTTCACAAGAAGAGACACATAAGATTTGCTTGAAAGTTGCAATGTTCTTTTTGTTTGGGACTCTCTCCAAGTGTTCAATGACTGGGTCTTTCCCTCTCAGCAGGAGCCTTCTGTGGTGGCTGATAGGTGGTCAATGGACCGGGGAGGATACATTGACTGTATGGAGCAAAACAGATGGAACTCTGGGCCATAGGGGTTCATGGTAAATGGGACCTACTGGGAATCTCCAAGGTGGGTGATGTTTGGCAAGGATCAAGCTAAGATCATTCACCAAACCATGGGAGCAATACAAATTGTCTGGCGGACAGTATTTCCACTATCAGCAACTACAGTATCTCCTATGTCACAACATAGAGGCCCTGAGGGCGGCCCTACATGAATCACCCTTAGAACACAGGATATTAGGAGATCCTCTGACCAGCAATGCAGTCTCCTGACTATATCCCAACCTCCTACATTACAGCCTCCTACCTCTGGACTCCCTCAGGAAAAGATGGGAATGAGATCTAGGTAGAAAAGAGGATGACCACTGGGGGGGCAGCCTGTAGATAGCAATGGGAGGTGGCCATAAGGGCCGGATTACAGCTAATTCAGCTACAACATGATCATAGGCCCTAATTCCCTAGGACTAGAATGTTCTGCATGAAGGAGGCAGACATAGATCTCTGTTTGAAGGGTTGTCTGCAGAAAGCACATTGGTACACCCCATATGGGGTTCTCCCAAAGTCCAGACAAACTGGGGAAAAATAGGCCAATGGCTGATAAACCTGGGCATTTGGGGAGAACAAACCCTGGACCATTAGTCCTTGCTTTTTGGTAATACCGCCCTGATGGTGGAAAGACACAATGGTGATTAGATTATGGGGTGAGAAGAAATACTGACACTGGGCCACTGGGAGTCCAGAGGGGACTGCTGTATGTGATCAGAAAAACGAGTGTACCGGGCTTGAGGCTCCTCAAAGAAGTTTGCCAAAATATTGGGTCCATGGCAGCAAGCCAAGTAAACATCCCCCTGGTTGGACTGGGCGCTAGAGGCACTAAAGACTGTGATGATTGGTATGTGACAAGGTGAAGTAATAGTATGTCTGTTTTTTTTTTTTGAGGATGTTGAGAGAATGTGCTGATTGAGGGAAGAAGCGAAGGTAAGGCGACTGACCTTTACTGTTGCACGCATCACACACACACCCACCAGCAATTTGTGACTGTCTTTGTAAGCTAGTGTTTTAGATCGAGAGTTTAGCCAGTAGCAAAGATGGCGTCTCGTTGGATGCTGAAGCCCTAACTCGGGTTATAGAGGACAGCTCTGACGGTGGATCAGAGACTGAGACAGCAGATACTGTGACAGCATTTGTAGGATAGGAAAATGGCGAGGCTCTGGGAGTGATTTTTCCGACAACTCCTCTTCCAGTGATTGTGAGGGAGGTGATGAGGACAGTCCTGCTGTCCTTTCGCAAGCAAAGTCTGTGCAGTGGGACGGTAGCGGGTTAGCCCAACCCAGAGCGCAGGTGCATGTGGTTGCAAGCACAGAGAGAGCGCTCTCTGGGGGCTCCTCAATTCAGTTCAGCCCCAAATTCCACCGCCCAAATCGTATTGTTGAGACATCAAAATGATCTATCACAAAACAACCTAGTTTTGTAAGGCAGGCACCTGTGTTTTTGGTACCGGGCTCGGCGGCCATATAGGGAAACCAACCAAACCCAGATATTTCTCGAAACCAGACACCCGGTGGAGTCCACAGAGGAGCGCTCAATGTGGATTCCCCAATGTTTTCATACTCAGAATACCTTTCAAAGGTGAATTGTTGAATAAAAACCCTATTTTTTCTTGCATTTCTGTCACACAAACTACAGGAATATGCTGGGACCACAAAATTCCTCCCACCCATTGTTTCCCCACCTGTCCTGATAAAATTCTATCCCACTTGAGTGCCTGTACCTAGTGCCTGCATCAGGAATGGATCACCCCAAGGTCAACAGTTACCCTCATGCAAGGACTAACATTGACTGTTGTGTGATCCATTCCTGACACGGGCAATAGGCCTACTCACACAAGTGGCGTACCATTTTTATCAGGAGACTTAGGGGAATGCTGGGTGGAAGGAAATATGTGGCTCCTCTCAGATTCCAGAACTTTCTATCACTGAAATTTGAGGAAAAGGTGTTTTTTTGTCAAATTTTTTAGGTTTACAAAGGATTCTGGGTGCCAGAACCTGGTGAGAGCGCCACAAGTTCCCCAATCCTGCGTTCCCCTAGGTGTCTAGTTTTTTTAAACTGTGGAGGTTTGGTAGGTTTTCCTAGGTACCGGCTGAGCTAGAGACTGAAATCCACAGCTTGGCACTTTCCAAAAAACACATCAGTTTTTTATGTAAAAATTTGATGTGTCCATGTTGCGTTTCCTGTCAAGGGTAGTAGGCCTACCCACACAAGTGAGGTACCATTTTTATCAGGAGACTTGGGGGAACACAAAATAGAAGAACGAGTGTTATCGCCCCTTGTCTTTCTCTACATTTTTTCCTTCCAAATGTAAGATAGTGTAAAAAAGAAGTCTATTTGAAAAATGCCTTGTAATTCACATGCTAGTATGGGGACCCTGGAATTCAGAGATGCACAAATACCCAATGCTTCTAAACATCTTATCTTGTGCCCATTTTGGAAATACAAGGGTTTCCTTGATACCTATTTTCACTCTTTCTATTTCACACAATGAATTGCTGTATACCCGGTATACAATGAAAACCCATTGTAAGGTGCAGCTCATTTATTGGCTCTGGGTACCTAGGCATCTTGATGAACCTACAAGCTCCATATATCCCTGCTACCAGAAGAGCCCAGCAGATGTAACGGTATATTGCTTTAAAAAATTTGTCATAGCTGGAAAAAGTTTTAGAAGAAAACGTGGACAGAAATGGCTCTTTCTTTCACCTCAAGTTCAATATATTTTATTTTATTTTAGCTGTTACTTTCTGGGGATAAGGCCCAGCAGCTAAGGGGTTAAAAGAATAGCAGTGGAAACATTTCTGGATGATCTGAGGGGCCTGACAGAAGTAGAGAGAAAAGTAAGAACGCAGCTGTGGTTGTGCCAAGACAATCTCATTGAAAGTGAAGAAGGACTTGTGTCGAGAGGACATCACTCATACCCTGATGATTGTGGAGCCACACCGTAGAGGTGGTGCACCAGGGACACCAGGTTCATTGTGAAAACCAAAGCCCATCTCCAAAGCAAAATGTGGTTCCCAGGGATGGGTTGTCTGGTTGAGGAGCAAGTAGTGAACTATTGATCTTGTGTGCTCACTGGTGCAGAACCCCCAGTGGCACCAATAATCACTGAACGAGTGGTGGTTAAGCCTAGGTTATCTCCAAGTATGGACTTCAGGAGTTTTCCGACTACAGTCTCACCCTTGTAGTCTCAGCTAGCCACTCCAAGTTTCCCACCATGGAGTTCATCAGGTCCACAGCTTTCGAATATGTGAAGCCAGCATTAGAGAAAATCTTAACGCTACTGGGTTTATCAGATGAGATCAAAATGGATAATTGTCCACTCTTCCAGTGAAAAGAGTTCCAAAAGTATCTCCATCAGCTGAATGGGTGATACAGGAAAATCATTCCACAGTGGTCACAGGCCAACGGAGAGATAAACAGCTTTATGAGGACTCTCAATGGAGCACTCTGGATAGGAGTTGAAAATGGGTGACTGTTAGAGTGTTGTTTACATCAATTTATAAAAGGCATATCACCAGACTCCTCACAGCACTACTGGTTGTGCCCCAAGTGACTTAATCATGAAAAGAATGGTATTGGACGTGATACGAACAAGGCCTCAATGGACACCTGCCATCATGAATATACTGGTGGTCCAAGGAAAAAGAAAAACAAACAATAAGAGGGCCAGCAGAGAGAGAAGGGCAGTCGATTCCATGATATGAGTGGGCGACCAGGTAATCTTTAAGGACTGACACCCAGTCTGGAAGTTCCGCACACCATATGAGAAGGAAATGTGGAAAGTAGTGAGGATCAAAGGAACCATGGTCACTACAAGGAGGGGAAGTGCTGAAGTGTCTAGCAACATATTCTGGTTCAAAAATGTCCATGATGAACCAAGTACTGAGAGAGAGTCCGAGATAGTGGAGGATGAGGGAGGAGGAGAACCACCCACGATGAACCGGAGAAGGAGTGGTGACGACAGTGAAAGGGGGCAACGAGTGGCTACACCAACAACCAGGGAACAGACAGCAGGTACCAGTCTGATGACACCCTTCCAGAGAATGTGGGGATAGGACATAGTATCAGCTACACAAAAACATCTGCTCCTGCCAGACACTAAGAGACTTTGGCGGTCATTCTGACCGCGGCGGTCACCGCCCGCCATGCGGTCACCGCCGAATGGCCGCTCCGCGGTCAGGAGACCGCGGATGCCATTCTGGCTTTCCCGCTAGGCCGGCTTCCAAAAGGAAGCCGGCTCCGTATGGAGCCGGCGGAGTTGCAGGGGTGCGACGGGTGCAGTGGCACCCATCGCGATTTTCACTGTCTGCAAAGCAGACA